>NC_073377.1:38471824-39071824 GCF_028641065.1 Leucoraja erinaceus
CTCATTCATTCATGAAATTGGGGGCCTAAACTATAACACGGTCAATTAAACATTGTCACTAATGCCAGCCTGTTGTAGAGTAATAAGTCTTTAACAAATAATCTCAAAGCTGCCTGCGAAAACTTGCCGGGAAAAAGTGCTCCGATCGCGGAACTTAGGTACTCGCGGAAAATATCGATCGATATCCCTCCGTTTTTCTCCCGTTATCAGGTTCTGAAAACGAGCAAACGACCGCTACAGACGGCACTATGTACAGCCCCCCCCCCCCCCACCCCTGCCCGCCCGCGGAGATGATCGCGAATCGGCCGCTTATTAATTGAGACCGCGGCTTCACTTTACCGCAAGTACTGTAAGTTTTCACAGGCAGCTCCGAGATTATTTGTTAAAGACTTATTACTCTACAACACGCTGGCATTAGTGACAATGTTTAATTTACTGTAATAGCTTAGACCCCCCCCCCCCCCTCCCCCCCACACTCTTTCGCCTCTCTCTCCCCCTCCCATCCCACTCTTCCCCCTCCCTCCACCCTCTTCCCCCCTTTCCCTCCTCATTCCCTTACCGTGCACAGTATCTGTTTTTTAAGAAGGAACTACAGATGCTGGAAAATCGAAGGTAGACATAAAAAAAGCTGAATAAAACTCAGCGGGTGCGGCAGCATCTATGGAGCGAATTGAATGGTCACCGTTGGCCGAAAAACCCGGAAGAAGGCACCTGCTGAGTTTATCCAGCTTTTTTGTTGTGTTGTACCAACCTCTCTCTCTCTCTCTGCCTTTCTTTCTTCTCTCGACTCATGCACGCCCGCTCCAACCCCCCCCCCCCCCCCCCCCCACGCCTCTCTCACCCCCCCCCCCCCCCCCCCTCCCCCTCTCCCCTCTCCTCCCTCCTCCTTCCCTTCCTCACACAATATTGGGGGCGGTTCCACAGTGTGTGTGACTGTTTGTGGAGGCGGCCACAGGCTCTCCATTCAAGAAGACGCTCATCTGTTTGTGGAGGCGCGAGCTTAGTGTGTGACCAAAGATCTTATAGCGGAGCTCTCCGCCACAAGATCTTTGTGTGTGACGACACACGCACCACCCCCCCCCCCCCCCCCCCCTTGGTGCAGGAGGCGCGCGCAGCATCTTGAATGCTCAGCGATTCTTTGAATTCTTCACTAACCGTCATTCTGACTTTGCTTGTGAAGAGAAAAGTCCTGAATTGCATTTGTCTGATGCAGGAAGATTGTTCCCGATGTTGTGGAAGTCCAGGACAAGCGGGACACAGTTTAAGGATAAAGGGGAAATCCTTTAGTACTGAGATGAGGAAAACATTTTTCACACAGAGATAGTGGTGAATCTCTGGAACTCTCTGCCACAGAAGGTAGTTGAGGCCAGTTCATTGACTATATTTAAGAGGGAGTTAGATGTGGCCCTTGTGGCTAAAGGGATCAGGGGGTATGGAGAGAAGGCAGGTACAGGATACCGAGTTGGATGATCAGCCACGATCATATTGAATGGTGGTGCAGGCTCGAAGGGCCGAATGGCCTACTCCTGCACTTAATTTCTATGTTTCTTTGTTTCCCTCTCCTCACCCCCCCTCTCCCTCTCCCACCCATCCCTCTCTCCCCGCCCCCTTCACTATCTCACCCCCTTCCCTCTCTCCCCCCCCCCCCCTTCCCTACCCCTCTGTCCCTCTTTCACCACTCCCCTTACCCCTCCCTCCCCACTCTTCCACTTCTCTGCCCTTACCCCACCCCTCTCCCTTCCCCTCTCTCCTCCCCCACCCCTTCTTCTACCCCTCTGTCCCTCTTCCACCACTCCCCCATTCCTCTTCCACCACTCCCGCCACCCCTCTACCCCTCCCTCCCTCCCCGCTGTTCCAATTCTCCCCCCTTCGCTCCTCCCCCTCTCCCTCTCCCATCCCTCTCTCCACCACCACCCCTTACCTCTCTACCCCACCCCCTTCCCTCTCTCCCCCGCCATGCTCCCCCTACCCCTCTGTCCCTCTTCCACCACTGCCCCTACCCCTCTCTCCCCACTCTTCCCTTCTTCTCTCCCCCTCCCCTCCACTCTCCCTCTCCACTCTTTCCCCTCTCTCCCCCCACCCCTCCCCCTCCCTCCCTCCCTCCTCCCTTCCATCCCCATCCCCCCTCCCCCCCAGTCTCATCTCTCTCCCCATCACCCCTCTCTCACCCCCTACCCCGCTCTCCTTTCCCTCCCAAATCTGTCCCGTTTTCCCTCCTCCTCCTCCCCTCCATCCCTCCCCTCCCCTCCCCTCCCTCCCCTCCCTCCCCTCTCCCTCCCTCTCCCCCCCTGTGTGTTTGGGGGGGTGGTGTTAATGTGAGTGTGATGCCGCAACCCCCCCCCCCCCCCCCCCACAAACGCCGTTGGGGAAACGGACCCAACGGGTCTGCACTTGGTATAGTATATATATATATATATATATACTGCAGCTTCAAAAAGTTCACGAAACGTTACATCTCCATTTATATTTCCAACATTCAAAATCAGGCCAGCAAAGGCCATTCAAGTCATCTGGAATTCCCCATTCTACTGCAGCATAGCGAGGCGTACCACTAAATGATCTCCAGCCACAAATTAACATTCTGGAAGAGACAAAAATGCAAAAAGAAATAAATTAAGACGCTTTTGAAAGTATTCAGAGAAATGTCTTTATACTGTAAGTCCCTAAACAACTAAATAAATTCCAGAGGCTAAAAAATTCAAATATCATAACCCTGACTATCCTGCAATCTCCCCGGTGCATTTTAAACCTCCTTTGTTTTGGAGATCTATTTTAACTTTTTTAAGTACATTATTTACAAGGACTTTAGCAAGGCTTTTGGACAAAATCACACATAATAGATCCAATAGACAATGGGTGCAGGAGCCAGTACCGCCATTCAATGTGATCATGGCTGATCAACCACAATCAGTACCCCGTTCAGCCAGAGAACCGGCCTCCACCGCCCTCTGAGGCATTGAATTCCACAGACTCACAACTTTCTGTTTGAACAAGTATTTCCTCATCTCCATTCTAAATGGCTTGCCCCTTATTTTTAAACTGTGGCCCCTGGTTCTTGACATCCCCCGGACATGTTTTCCTGCCTCCAGCGTGTCCAAACCCTTAATCTATATTACTAAATCTGTTCTAGACCGGTTTTGGCTTTCTGTGCTGTGGTTTCCGAGAGTACGCCACGACCTACGGTCATCATTTTTGGCCACCTCCTTCAGAGCCCCCCTCCGCCACATATGTGCCGAGGATTTTTCCCGTCGATGAAAATTGACAGAGATATTAATGTTTTTAAAACATTCCCCATTCTCTCTGCTGCCTCTGCTGGAGGGAGGGGGAGGGACTATAAAACCAGGAAGTGGTGTGCCTCAATCAGTCTCTGCAAGTGATGTGCCTCAATCAGTCTCTGCAAGTGGTGTACCTCAATCAGTCTCTGCAAGTGGTGTGCCTCAATCAGAGCTTTGAATGACACTGACAAATGTCTACAGCACTGCGAGCACCCATAATTTGGTTTGAAAATTAAAATATGGTTAGAGGTAAAAAAGCACTGCCTGCAAATGGTTGTTTGGGTTGAAGTAAAAAGGCACTCTCTCTCCCCCCCCCCCCCTCTCCCCCTCTCTAGATGTGCCTGTGTGTTGGGTCCTCTCCTCTCCTCTCCCCCCCGAGTGAATAATAATAGTTAGTGTTTGTCCTGTGTCTCTCTCTCCCTCTCCCCCCTCTCTCTCTCCCCCCCCCTCTCCTCTTCCCCCTCTCCTCTCCCCCTCTCTCCTCCCCCCCCCTCCTCCCCCCCTCTCCTCCCCCCCTCCTCTCTCCCCCCTCTCCTCTCCCCCTCTCCTTTCTGTCCCTCTCTCTGTCTCTCTCTTACTCGCCTCTATCTTTCCCTCTCCCTCTCTCTGCCCTCCTCTTTCCCTCTCCCTCCCTCCTTTGTCTCTCTCTCTCTCCCCCTCCTTCCCTCTCTCCCTCTCTCTTCTCTCTCTCTCCCCCTCCCTCCCTCTTTCCTCCCCCTCCCCCCTCCCCCCTCCCCCCCCCCCCTCCTCCTCCTCCCCCCCTCTCCTCTTCCCCCCCCCCTCCTCTTCCCCCTCCTCCTCCTCCCCCTCCCTCCTCCTCCCCCCTCCTCCTCCTCCCCTCCTCCCCCCTCCTCCCCCCTCCTCCCCCCGTCCTCCCCCCCTCCTCCCCCCCTCTCCTCCTCCCCCCCCCCCCTCCTCCTCCCCCCCCCCCTCCTCCTCCCCCCTCCCCCCCCCCTCCCCCCTCCCCCACCCCCCCTCCCCTAAACCCCCCCTCCCCTCCACACACCCCTACCCCTCCCTGCTCCCCACCTCTCCCCCGCCCCTCTCACCCCTCCCCCCCTCCTCTCTCCTGCCCCCCTCTCCTCCTCCCCCCCTCTCTCCTCCCCCCCTCTCCTCCTCTCCCTCCCCCCCCTTTCTCCTCCCCCCCTTTCTCCCCCCCCCTCTCTCCTCCCCCCTCTCTCTCTCTCCCCCCTCCTCCCCTCTATTAGCGTGAGTGTGGGAGGGGAGGGGTAGTTAGTGTGTGATGCTGCATGCCGCCTCCCCGCCCACAACCGCACGTTGGGGGAACAGACCCAATGGGTCTGCACTTGGTCTAGTAATCTTATATGTTTCAATAAGATACCCTCTCATCCTAAATTCCAAAGTATACAAGCCCAGCCGCTCCATTCGATCAACATATGACACCCATCATCCTGGGAATTAACCTTGTGAACCTACGTTGCACTCCCTCAATAGCAATAATGTCCTTCCTCAAATTTGGAGACCAAAACTCCACACAATACTCCAGGTGTGGTCTCACTAGGGCCCTGTGCAACTGCAGAATGACCTCTTTGCTCCTATACTTAACTCCTCTTTTTATGAAGGCCAACATGCCATTCACTGTCTTCACTGCCTGCTGTAACTGCATGCTTACTTTCATTGACTGATGTACAAGGACCCCCCAGATCCCATTGTACTTGGTTGGTCCAAGACAAATTGCTGTTGATATTTATTCCTATGAACTTGAAGCTTTCGGCCATCTCTAATAGTAAGATTAAACGAGAACTTACCAGTTCGAAGTTTGATCTGTATTTTATGAGGAGTAACGTTGAGGGAATACATGAAGAGCCCGCTAGTCCGCATGCGCATCATTCTTCAAAGCAGCAGTGTGAATCACAGATACCTGTAATGACTTAAACATATTAAGATTAGAGAAAAAGATACCAGTCAAGTTTATGATCCATGGTGGGAGCGGAGGGCATGTATTACCTCAACGTTACTCATAAAATACAGATCAAACTTCGAACTGGTAAGTTCTCGTTTAATCTTACTATTTTACTTCGGAGTCACGTGAGGGACTCCATGAAGATTTCAAAGCTCTGTGATTCTTGCCGTGGACGAGTCCATGACACAGATCTGCCTTGGTATAGGGGAGAAATATATTCGACATCCATACGGTATGTAGATGCAACAACCAAATTTATTAACAAAATAAATCATAAAACCCCGTATATTCATGGGACAAATTATATTACAGAACTTAAAATAGTTTTTGAAAAAGTTCCAGTTTCCTCCACTGGTTTATTATAAAATTTACGGAAAGTTCCTTCTGATGACCATCCTGCCGTCTTGAGGATCTGATCCAATAGAACATCCAACTTGTATGCTGCCGACGTAGCTGCAGCCCTGGTGGAGTGAGATTTAAAACAATTAGTATCTATACCTGCTTTAGTAAGTACTTGTTTTATCCATTTGGAAATGGTCTTTTTGTTATTCGTTTATGAGGCTGTCTGTGGCTAATGAGCAGTGCCTTTTCTGTGCCTCTGATGGTTTTGGTTTGTTTAATGTATTCTTTTAGATGTGTTACCACACACAGTCGCTCATCTGCAGGATAGTTATTGAAAATCACTTTTAGGCCTGCCGACCCCTGTCTGTTCTGTTTTACCAGTTCCTGGATGTGAAAATGTAAATTTTCCTGCGAACTGGTCATGTTATCCAGCCTCAATTTGTGTAGGGAGTGCGCTCTTTGTGCTGTGACCAATGCCATTAGCATGACCATTTTTAAGGTCAAAGTCTGCAATGACAGGCTAGTGGCTGGAGTCCAATTCCTTAGTAGATTCAGAACGATGCCAACGTCCCATATATGGGAATATCTGGCCTTAGGAGGGTTAGCATTGAATATGCCCCTCATGAGCTTGGTCACCAACAGGTGTGACCCCACAGGCTGTCGTTCCGTTTCTCTCCAGAGGTAGGTAGACAGGGAACTTCAGGCACAGTTGATGGAGCTGTACGTAAGTCGTTCGTCATGGTGTAAATTTACCAGAAATTCCAATACCGGTTGAATGTCCGTAGGTCTGTGGATAATGTTGTTCTGGTTGCAATACCTGTGCCATTTTATGACATATACTAGGTATTGATTTTTTGTTGACTCTCGTTGGGCTCCAGCGATCATGTTCATAGCTCTCGTTGTTAAGCCCAGGTGTAATAAAGGAGCTTTCAGACTCTACAAACCAAAACGTTAATGTGACGATGACAAGGATGACTTGTCCTAGTTGCTGGATTTACCAGTAGATCCGGTCTGTGTTGAATGGTGATGTGAGGTTCTAATATCATCTCCTGTACCACTGGGAACCATGGTTGGGTAGGCCAATCGGGTACTATTAAGATACCAGACGCAGAGTCTTGTCTTATCTTACTTAGTACCCAACTGATGAGGCAGAAGGGAGGAAATGCATAAAAGAACAATTTCCCCCAATGCAGCGAAAAAGCATCTGTGGCTGCTGCCCCAGGGTCTGGTTCCCATGATACATATTTTGGCACTTGGATGCGCCAAAATATGCCTGGATGCGAATAGATCGACATCTGGTGTTCTGCATCGTGCTGTAATTTCAGCAAATACTTTTTTGTCCAACATCCATTCGATGTTCTCATTGAATTTGCGTGACCTGGTGTCTGCCACTAAGTTTTGTCTACCTGGTAAGTAGGTTGCTGATATCCAAATTCCTCTGCGGATACACCATTGCCAGATCTTGTTTGCCAGATTGTCACATGATGTCGATTTGTTTCCACCCATGTGGTTGATGTATGCTACCACAGTGGTGTTATCAATTTGTAATCTCACATGCTGGTGAGATAACCCTAAGCAATATGACTTAAGGCCGTGAAAAGCTCCCAACATTTCTAAATAATTTATGCCCAAACTGTGTAGTAATGATGACTCCTGTTCATTCCATCTCCCACCACAGCTGGTGATGGAATCCGTGGCACCCCATCTGAGAGCACTAGCATCCGTTTGTAGTGTGATAGACGGATTGCTGATAATGATTGGATTGAAACAATGCCTAATGTTTTCTTTCCACCATTGTAGTTCTAATATGACTTCTTTTGGTAGTTCCATAGGTCTATCAAAATGACCTCCATTGTATTTTAGAGCTCTTATTTTTGCCCTTTGTAAATTCTGATAATATAAAGGTCCGAATTGTGCAGCTGGAAAAGCTGCTATTATCTTGCCAATCATTCTCGCCACCTGTCTAATAGATGGTTTTCTTGTGTCAATGATTTTGCTGCAATCCTCCTCGAGGGCTATTGCTTTGTCTTGTGGCAAAGTCACTGACATAAGAACTGAGTTAATGGTAAATCCCAAGAAATCCATTGTTGTTGAAGGTTTCAATTTAGATTTAATTGGATGGATAATGAATCCTAGACTTTCAAATAAATTGTATGGTGGCTGTTATGGTTAATTCTGCTTGTTTTACCCTTTTGCCCAATATAAGTATATCATCCAAATAAGCCATCACAATGTGTTTATGTTCCCGTAGGAAAGCTAAGGCTGGTTTTAATATTTTAGTAAATAACCTAGGTGCAGAAGTAAGTCCATTTGGTAGTGCTCTGTATTGCCAGTGTTGATCCATCCAATTAAATTTCAAATAACGTCTGTGGTCACCTGTTATGGGTACTGAATAGTAAGCATCTTTTAAATCAATGCTTGCCATGTAGTAACCTTTGGAGATTAATAGTTTAGCAGTAGCAAAGGTTTCCATTTTGAAGTGAATATATTTTACAAAAACATTCAAATTACTCAAATCTATGATGATGCGGCAACCACCATCTTTCTTATGTTTAATAAAAATGTTGGACACGAATTCTAAAGGTTCGTGTTGGGCTTGTTCAATTATCCCCATTTTATGGAGTCTCTGCAGTTCAACATGTGCTTTTGCTTCATCTTTGTCCTTAAGCCTGAACACTCTGTTCGGTACATGCTGGACTGGAGGATTATGTGGTTGTAAGAACTCTATCGTGTATCCCTGGATACTCTTTAGGATATAAGTATCTGATGTTAACTTATACCATACATCCAGAAAAAAGTGTAATCTGCCACCAACACCCATGCTTTCGTTAATAGGTAAGGGACCAGACCTACCTACCTCTGTGGTTACCAGTGGTCCTAATTCTTCCCTTGTACCCGAGGATGTTGAGGCCCCGGTGTCTTGATTTGTGTTGTTGTAGATGGATGCATCTTCCACGAGGGCCGGCCTGGGCCATGTCCTAAAAAAGACCGCTGTTGGATTGGTCTTGCCCTCGACTGTTCCCCGGAGTAGTCCTTGCGACCCATGAGTGCATAGGGGTGGTACTTCTGGGGGTGGCGTTTGGTTGCTTTTATGATTCCCAGGGCTTTGGATTCTACGTCCAAATCTTTTACCTGTTTTGGTAGGTCCCCTCCAAACAGGTGTATTTTCGGTGGTTGTTTCCGTTCTGCATAATCCTGCAAATTTTGGGTCTAGTACCGGCTGTATGCTCTTCTTTCTGATATTATTTAGTTCATATTGGGTATTGCAGAAGAGGGCCAGGGCATCTTTCTGGTGTTGATTCATATCTTCCTCATCCAGGGTTCGTGTGAATGCTGTTATCCCTGCGGTGAGGGTTTTAAGTACTTTTTGCAGCAAGACATCCCTTGTCCTGATGCTCGTTCTACATGCTTCCAAATACATGCGTTCACGGTTGGGACATTAAGGGATTTAGTTTCCGGGTTGCAAGTGACGCCCCATGGTGTCAATTAGGGCTTGTCCCTGTAGCTGGTTCAGGGACATGTAATTAATACTTGCCGCTAACCTGGCTGGTAAATTATCCCCTGTGAGTTTGGGTTTTGCGAATTGAGCCACCATTTCAAGTAAGTTCCCACTCACCCCTTGCACTGAGTTTTCCATCAGTTCCTGTTCAGGTCAGTCCAAATCTGCCCTGCTATCCTGTCTCGGGAGGCAATAGACGCCAAATACAGCCCTGAATAAGGTACTGCAGAGGGGCTGAATGTCTGCCCAGTAGAGCCAGACCCCCTCTGGAGTATTGCCTCCATCAGCCACTCCATTTTTGTCCAGTGCTCTCGGGCACCTGGCTCTGCAGCTTATCCTGGACCAGCTGCCGCTCCAACGCGGTACAGAGCTTTTGAGCGCTGACCGCTCGCGGTTGCTGGTCCCGCAGCTCAAACGCGTTCCAGTGATCTCGGTCACTGGTCGCTTGTATCTTTTCTATCTTACCAGTACAGGTAAGGAACAGCAAGGCGAATACAGTGTTGCAAACATAAGCTTTTTTGGATCACGGAAGGTCGACTACCTTTTGCACAGAAAACCTGACGAGAAGACTAAACATCACAGGAGAAGAGACTGAGATTCGATTGCGTACCATGACTAAAGATAAAGAGAGCATGAGATTACATTACAAGTATGGAGATATCCAGTATAGATGAAGATAATTTTATACCAATTTCTGAAGTGTTTACTCATGGAACCATGCCTGTTGGTCGTCAAAATATACGCAGACATGAAGACTTGAAACAATGGCCTTTCCTGAAGGATGTAAAAATATCTGAAATATATTCTAGTGTTGACCTACTTATTTGAACAATTATTTTGAAGGCATCAGAACCTATACAGATTGTAAGGAGCCAAGGTGATGGACCATATGTTGCGAAAACTTGACTTAGATGGGTTATCTATGGCTGCTTGAAAAGGAACAACGAAAATGGGAATCAGAAGAACTATCCCACCATTGCTGTTAATCAAATATCTACTGATAAATTAGAAAAGCTGATGAAGCAATAAAATCATGACTTCAATGAAAGTACCAATAAGGAATCTGAAGAAATGTTTAATGAAGAGTTGAAGTTCGTGGATATTATGAACTACTCTGTAAATTTTGACGGACACTATTGTCTGGACTTACCTTTTAAACAAGAAAGTGTTAGTCTGCCGAATAATCGTCGTATGGCAGAGCAACATACCCAGAATTTGAAAAGCAAATTTGGCGTGAATACTAAATTTCATGAAGTAATAATCTCTTTGAAGAATAATTTCTACATGGATGATTGCTTAAAATCCATGTCTACTGAGCAGGAAGGATTCAACCAGTAAACCATCTGACTTCCCTTTGCAATAAGGGAGGATTCACACTTTCTAAGTGGATAAGCAACAATTGTGAAAGCATTCCACCAGATGATAGAGCCAAATAAACCAGAGAGCTGGATATGGACAGAGACAATTTGTCAAAGGAAAGATCATTGAGAGCTACTAATAGAAACATAGAAAATAGGTGCAGGAGGAGGTCATTCGGCCCTTCAAGCCAGCACCTCCATTCATTGTGATCATGGCTGATCATCCCCAATTAATAACCCGTGCCTGCCTTCTCCCCATATCCCTTGATTCCACTAGCCCGTAGAGTTCTATCTAACTCTCTCTTAAATCCATCCAGTGATTTGGCCTCCACTGCCCTCTGTGGCAGGGAATTCCACTACTTCACAACTCTCTGGGTGAAAAAGTTTTTTCTCACCTCAGTCTTAAATGGCCTCCCCTTTATTCGAAGACTGTGCCCAACATTGGGAACATTTTCCCTGCATCTAGCTTTTCCAGTCCTTTTATAATTGTATATGTTTCTATAAGATCCCCCCTCATCCTTCTAAACTCCAGTGAATACAAGCCTAGTCTTTTCAATCTTTCCTCATATGACAGTCCCGCCACCCCAGGGATCAATCTCGTGAACCTATGCTGCACTGCCTCAATCACAAGGATGTCCTTCCTCAAATTAGGAGACCAAAACTGTACACAATATTCCAGATGTGGTCTTACGAGAGTCGTCTACAACTGCAGAAGAACCTCTTTACTCCTATGACATCCTCTTGTTATGAAGGCCAACATTCCATTAGCGAAGGCCAACATTCCATTAGCGAAGGCCAACATTCCATTAGTAATGTTTCACAATTGAAATATGTTAACACAAAAGAAAATCCTGCAGATTAAGTTTCTAGAGAATTGACAGCGAACCGCTTCTTAAGCGATAAGAAATGGATTAATGAACTAGAGTCTCTCTGTAAGCCAGACAGAGATTGGCCAAAGCTTGAGCTGGGATTTGAAATCTCTGCTAATGTTCCGGAAATTAAATCAAACCTAACGGTGAACGTTATTGCTAAAACTCCTGTTATTCTCTCGAAGGATTTTCACACTTCAACATTGTTGTTACAACACATCCATGAGTTGATCGTACATGGAGGAATACGTTTCATGCTATCAGAGCTTTGGACTGTTATGTTTTGGACTATATACTGGATATCATGCCTGATTTTAAGGGTTTGGTGCACACGATACGACTTTAAACTAAAACCAGTATTTTAATAAGATCAATAATCAAGTGATGCTTGCTTCTAAAAGGCGAAAGTAAAGATGGAAGAGTCGATGAAGAATTCTGATAGTGGATAGATAGTGCATGCTATTTTCCTCGTTAGTATCCCCGCCTGTCACGCGGGAGACTGGGGTTCAATTCACGACTTTTTGCTTTTGATATATGTTAAGCCTTCATGGCTACTTTATTTTGATGTTTATTAATATTTGCCTCGTTATATACTCGGAACAATTATGGGCCGGTATGTAGTGGCAATTTGGCTAGTTTTGTGAGTCATTAATTATAATGGATGGGATTTATATAGCGCCTTTCGAGATACTCAAGGCGCTTTACATCGCATTATTCATTCACTCCTCCGTCACACTCGGTGGTGGTGAGCTACTTCTGTAGCCACAGCTGCCCTGGGGCAGACTGACGGAAGCGTGGCTGCTAATCAGTGCCTACGGCCCCTCCGACCACCACCAATCACTCACACACATTCACACACACACATTCACACATGGGCAAAGGTGGGTGAAGTGTCTTGCCCAAGGACACAATGACAGTATGCACTCCAAGCGGGATTCGAACCGGCTACCTTTCGGTCGCCAGCGGAACACTTAGCCCATTGCGGCATATGTCGTCCTGGCATGTGTCTTTAAGTTTTAGACTGCCCGTTATTATGTGGGTGGGATTTATGACGTATTCTAGGGCGTGTTTGGAGCTAGGTTTCTTGCGCAGAAGCTTAGTTTTTAGTTTTAGTTTTGGAGTTACATGGGGAAGGTTTACCCTACGACCATGTGACATTTAACCGAGACTCGAGGAGTTTTCTAACGTTTAAGCGATATGCTGGAGTTTGATGAAGATTAAAGTGTGCTAGTCTTAGTATAAGGTCGGATGTAAACCTTAATGTTTTTCTTCAACAATAAAGAAACTATTAATCAAAAGACTGCGTTATGAAGATTTATCTGTGAAGAAGCTCTGAAGGTCTCATGGAGAGCTCACGTGGTTAACCTCCTTTAACCATGTAATCTCCTTAGTGGGTAGAGGGAGTAATATCTTGAACGATATAAAAATCTGCCGTGACAGATATATATATACTCATAATCTGAAAACAAAAATCATGTCTGTTCCTGTTATTTTAATACAGTTAGCCTGTATTATATTAATACAGTTGATAGGATTAAATTTTTCTTTGTTTTACATCTGCATTTACTTTGATAAAAATCTCCCTGTAATTTTGATTTTTCCTTTTAAAGACATGGAGCACAGTACCAGGCCCTTCAGCCTGAATCATCCATGCTGACCATGATAGCCTCTCTAATTTGGACACATTTCCATGTGTTTGGTCCATATCCCTCAAATCGCCTTTTAAATGTTGAAATTGTACATACCCCAAATATTTCCTCTGGCAGCTCATTCCATATACCCACCACCCTCTGTGTGAAAACATTGTCCCTCAGGTGCCTATTTAAACATTTCCCTCCCATCATAAGTCTATGCTCTCTAGTTATGATTCCCATACTCTGGAGGAAAAACCTCTGTGCATTCACCCGATCTATTCTACTCATGACTTTTTACATCACTTTTATTTATTTGATTGCAAAGAAATCGGTAAAAATGTATTTGGAAATGGCTGTTTAGCCAGAAATCTATCAGCTAACGGTTATTTGTCAATAATCTGCTAACTGAAATGGGCTAGCAAATTACTATCTGTGCCATGGGTGTGTGGCAGAGGAATGAGAAAGGTTGTGAGTTTTATGAGGATGATGGATTTAGGGGAGGACAAGCAGAGCACAGACCTCTAAATAATCACCTGTAAAGAAACTTTACATGGATAGGAAAAGTTTAGAAGAGATATGTGCATGGTGTGAGCAAATGTGAACAACGAACATTGGGCAACTTGGTCAGCAGGGACGTGTTGGGCTGAAGGCCCTTTTTCCATGCTATATGACTCAATTACTCTGAATATATGATTAAGCATAAGTGCACATTCATTTTTCCCCATAATGGTAAGGGTGTACTTGCAGGATGTTCCAAGAACCAACAAATTTAAATTAATAAACCTAGCTCTGGTATGGTCCCTCTCAAAATACTCAATGCATTCTATCCTCGCTTTGAGCAGCAGGTCGGTGGAGGAATGCCTCCCATGCTGCCAGTCTTGGGTGCACCTGTGCCAGTAGTTAGCTATAAAGTGTGGAAACAGCCCTTCCGCCCACACTATCCAACATGTCACATCTACACTAATCAAGAAGACCACTACCATGCTAGTGTCAAAGAAAAATAAGGTAGTGTGCCTTAATGACTGCCATCCAGTGGCTTTCACATCTACCATCATGAAGTGCTTTCGAAAGATTGGCTATGGCACACATTAACGCCAGCCTTCCAGTCAGCCTTGATCCACTGCAGTTTTCTTACCTTTGCAACAGGTACACAGCAGATGCCATCTCCCTGGCCCTATTCTCATCTTTGGAACACCTATACAACAAGGACTCCTACATTAGACTCATATTTATCCATTATAGCTCCACCAACACGATAATCCCATTGAAAATCATCTCCAAACGCCTGAACTTAGGAATCAGCATGGTCCTCTGTCACTGGATCCTCGACATTCTTACCCAGACACCAGTCAGTGAGGTTAGGTGATAACACCACCTCCACAATAATTATGAACAATTACAAGATGGAGTACAGGAAGCAGATAAAAAAACTTAGTGACATGGCGTCAGGACAATAGCCTCTTGCTCAATATTAGTAGGACAAAGGAGTTGGTTATTGACTTAAGGAGAAGTGGGGGAATACATGCCCCAATCAGTGTCAATAATGCCTAAAGGGAAATGGTTGAGAGCTTCAGTTTCCTTGGCATTAATATTACTGATAACTGATAATCTGTAGTGGACCACATTGATGCTCCAGGGAAGAAGGCCAACCAACACCTCTACTTCCTGAGGAGACTGTGGACATGTGGCATGTCTCCTATGACTCATGTAATCTTCCACAGAAGCATCATTGTAAAGGTTGCATCAAAATGTAGAGAATTGTAGATGTAGGCCAGTTCATCACACAGACCAGACTTCCCACCATTGACTCCATCTACGTATCATGCTGCCCAGGAAAGCAACCAACATCATGAAAGATTTGTTCCACCCCGGTTATTCCTTCTTCTTACTGCTTCCGTCCAGCTGAAGATGCAGAAGCTTGAAAGCAGACACCATCAAACTCAGGACAGCTTCTTCCTCTCTGTTATTTAGGCTTCCGAATGGTCCTTGCATAAGCTAGGATACTGTCTCATTTACCTCTACCAATTCTGGACATTGGACTTTCTCTGTGAAACTCTTGCACTATATTGCTGAGAACTATATTCTGTATCTTCCCCTTAGCTCTCTCTATTTTACTGAATTTGACGTGATTGTATTTATGTGTGGTATTATTTGATCTGTTTGGATCGCATTAAAAACAAAGCGTTTCACTCTCATTCGATAATAATAAATCTAATCCTAACATCTTTTTGGGATGTTCTTCTCTTGTTACTCCGTTAAAATACTTTCTATTGGATTAAATGGTTAGATAAATCTTATAAACATATCTATGGGGTATCAGCATTGCCACAGTGATATCCCATACTTACACAAATGACACCGGGGCTATGAATCCAAACATACAAACATGCACAATCATCTAAAAATATGAGAATTTGCTTATAGTTAGTGTGTTCCTCTCTCCCCTAGAGGGCAGTCAGGATGTTTGCAAAAAAGTGCTTTTCACTTCATGCACCACTGTAGCACCTTCCTCAGGGTGGAGAATACACAGGACTTTATTGTTGACAAAGTGACTCATAAAACTGGAATATTTCTTACACTTATGTAAATTCAATGGCATACAAAGAGGCACTCAAACTCCCATTTAGTTTGTTGTGATAATATCCTTCAGAGGTGTCAGGAATTTAGATTCTCCCCCTTTTGTGTTTTTTTTTGCTTTTTTACCACTTGACGTTAAAGTGTTTTGCAATAATATAAATCAAAAACATTTAGGATTACACAAGGTAGTCTTAATGGTCTCACAAAATAAAATATACAAAAGTGAATAAGCGCTAAAGGCTGTTTAAAACATTGGGAGTTTGACAGCATTTTCATGCCAGTGCCCTGTCAGTGGCTATGTACAAATACTATAGATTAAAAACAGCCTGAATCCAACATCAGGGCCTGACCACACACTAGAAGTGTATTGAATGACATTCCTTAAGGGAAACCTTTCACATAGCTTCCCCTCAGAGTCAATCTGTGTCTTGGCAACTGGTTTACATTCCATGTGGCATTGATATGATGACACCAAACTTCTATGGTCTGAATGCACTCCAGAGGATATAAATGTGGTATCAGTTAGAAATGAATTCTGCCCTGCACTTACATTAAGTAGTGCAAATTCAGAGACAGGGATCTCACCCAGAATGGGGAATGAAAATGATCAGCTGTTGAAAATCAGCATGTGCATATAATTCTGCAAAATGACGCACTGATCCCTTCAGGCAATTAACAGTAGGCCTAAATACCATAATAACTTTTCAGTAACTTTTAATCCAGTTACCTATATGATGGAATATCTGCCCTGCCAAGAAATATAAATTGTGTTGTTAAACTGATAATTGAATATTTTGGAGTCCATAGATTACTTTTCACCTTAATTTAAATTAATGCAAGATCCTCAGAGAATACAGACACCTCTACTATTATTAAAACATACTATCAATTACTACTTACCCCAGATGTGATACATTGAACTGGAGCTCAGTTATTTAGAATCTCCAATTATATTAATATTCCTCATTGTGTAAATATTATATAGATTCAGGAAAAACATAACCATGATGATTTCTCTATAATCTTCTTAGTACAGGAATGTTACAGACATGGAAAGATGATTTGATCCATGAAGTGAACTTCCCTACCCAATCAAAATGTGTCCTTCTGGTTTCTGCTCTATTCTTTAATATTCCTCTGGTACAAACAACAATCTCATTCCATTTTAAAGAGAATAGTGGACTGTGTTTCAGGAACAATTGATGGGCTTTGGTTCAGGTGTGATTCATGAAGGATATCTTTGCATATTTACTAAATGTAGTTTTTAAATCGCTTTGTGATCATCTGATAACCATCTGGATATTTATTGATTTAAAATCTCAAAGTCTTTGATCATATATTATTTAATTGCCTAAAACTTTTGGTTCCAATGAAAAAGCCTGTTTTTTTTTAAAGTTCTGCTTTGAACCTGCAACATTCTAGTAACTCGGACAAAAGTCACGAACAAGTTCAGCATCATCCCTTGCTCTCTATGCCCCGCCATACACCAAACTCCCAAAGTTTTAAATAGCCATTATTCACTTTTGTAAATCTTATTATGTGAGACTGAAAATCCATTTACTATTATTTTTAATTAAGCCATGAGCTACTGGTGCTGTTATTTTATTGACCTGCATCTGCATTAAGCTCAGTCCTCATTGCCCTTCTCCAAATTCTTAACTAGATTTGAAATCTTAATGTCTAGGAAACAGAACAAGAGTAGAAAAAAATAGAAAGACGCATGATTTATTTTATTGGATTTTAGGATATGAACCGGCAATGCAGTATTTACGGCCTCTTTGCGAGGGTATTAAGAGTCAATCACATCAGGCAATGAAAATGATGTTAGCTCACTAATGACCAGATTTATGGAATTCAACCTCACAACTTGCCACGGTGGGATCTGAACTCGCAACCTCTGGGTTGCTAGGCTACAGTGCCCAATTATAGCTACTTTGCCCTTGCTCACACTGTAAACAAACTAAAAAAAACATTAATCAGAAATTCCTGGAAGTGCATATTAAAGGCCGTGACTAGCTTATAAAGGTTATCAATCAAATGGAAATTATGCAGCTTTGTTCCAAGGATCTAGAGAAATGAACCCATTCCGTTAAAAAAATCAATTATGAGAGTGAATCTCAAGGTTAAGAGACTGTGCAAAAACAAAGCATTTATAGGAGATTGAATGAAAATACTTCAAAACCCTCTTGTCTTTAACTATGGTTCAGATGGTGTCATTTTCAGGTTAGTTTTAGTTTAGAGATACGGCATAGAAACAGGCCCTTTAGCCCTCTGAGTCTGCACCGACCAGCGATCATCGCATATTAACACTATCCTACACACACTAGGGATAATTTACACTTATACCATGCAAATTAACCTACAAACTTGTACGTCATTGGCATGTGGGAGGATGCCAAAGATCTCGGAAAAAACCCACACGGTCACAGGGAGAATGTACAAACTCCATACAGACAGCACCCGTAGTCAGGATTGAACCTGGGTCTCCAGCGCTGCAAAACACTACCACTGCGCCACCTCAATTCAAGCTTCACGCTTGAGACCCATGTATTTACCTCTAATTAATAATAGCTTAGATATTTTTGCTCAAGCATCTGGAGTGGAACGTGTTACACAAATATAGAACAAGGCGGTCTGAAGAAGGCTCAATCCAAAACGTCACCCATTCTTTCTCTCCAGAGATGCTGCATGTCCCGCTGAGTTACTCCAACTTTTTGTGTCTATCTTCGGTTTAAACTAGCACCTGCAGTTCCTTCCTACACAGCTGATGTTCTAATGTTGTGCTGAATTTGTTCTGCACTGACAAGAAAGCTTTGATTATGGAGGTGAACGTGCTAGCAGCTTAATTAAGGCCAGAGTTGAGTCAAGTTGCAATACAAGTTTGGTTGTGGAGGACTAGATTTAATATACATATAAGAACACCACTGCTGGCAAAACAAGACTCGAAAAATACTCAAAGTACTGAAATATTGGAAACCTGAACTGAAAATAGAGAACACGGGAAATATCGATGAAGCTGCTGCTGTGAAGAAAGAAAGGATTTGAAGTCCAGAATCAGCAATTCCAATGAAAGGTTAATTGGGATATTCAATAAGTTTCTTTCACGCCAAGTGCTGCCTAGACCTACTGAATATTCCCGTTATTTTATTTTCATCTCTGAAATTTCATTGGGCGATTATAATACCTTTCATAATTCTCACCTGGATGGACAAACATCTGAGTACTCTGGATTTGGAAGATGGACAACCAAATATTTTCATTGATCTGCCAGTCCACACCCAACTTCAATTTGTCATTCGTATTGATCAAAGTTTGTAGCTTTAGTTACAAGTGAAAAATATATTGAGAAAAACGCATTCATTATTTTAAAAAATATTACTTCAAGGTAATTTTGTATTTACAGTTTTTATAATTTTATCAGAAGCGCATGGTCCAATCGTGTCACTATTTAAGCACATTTAGTGTAGTACAGTGATTACTTGTTCTATAAAACTGCAGCATGGACCCAAACAATATGTTCTGAATTATCAGTGCACAGTGGTGACAAGGTTGTGTCCCTGGTCTAATAATCCAGAGATTTGATATCACGATCTGGGGATAGATAGATAGATAGATAGATAGATAGATAGATAGATAGATAGATAGATAGATAGATAGATAGATAGATAGATAGATAGATAGCCTTTTATTGTATTAGCCTTATATTAGATCTGGGGGATCTAATATCTGACTCAGCGATGATGCTCAAATCCAATAAATTAATTTTAAATTTCATGCAACTAGTCCTAAACATACCTCAGGGTTTTTAGTTTTTATTGGTTCTGATCATAAGTCATTGATTTGAAAATTTGTGTCCATTTCTCCCTGATGCTATCTGACCTGATGAATAGCGGGTTTTTTTTAACTCACACAGATGAGTCTGAAAACTGTAATGTCCAGATTCAGGAGCAGCTTCTTCCCGACAACCATCAGGCTATTAAACACTATAACCTCCAAATAAGTTCAGAACTACATTGACCTGCGGCAATATTTTTGTCTTGCACTATTGCACTATCTGTACTGCTGCTGCTAAGAACTCTTCATTGTGTCCTTTTTGGGACATATGATGATAAAAGACTTGTGTTTGCAAACTCATCTGCAAGAGTTTGCTTTTGCATATCTTAACCTTTAGTCCCCCTGAGTGTTTGTCTTCTTTCATCAAACACCCCATCGATCGACCCTTCGGTTAGCCAATACTATATTAGGGGTTCACATCGAGAGTGGATTTCTCTCTTTCCATTCCTTCCCGCCATCAACAACCTTGAAGAAAATATGACAGAACAAACACAAAAACACCTTCTGCACTACCATATGCCTTCTGCTGTTGAGAAAAAGCCACAGAAAGTATCTGTCTCACAATCAGCCATTGAAGGGAATTAAAAAAGTCTCTCAATGTGTGTGCATAAGATCATCTATCTATTCTAAAGGGGCTGTCCCACTGTACGAGCTAATTCAAGAGCTCTCCCGAGTTAAAAAAAAAAAAATCAAACTCGTGATAAGCACGTGGAATGTACGTTGCGGGTACGTCGGAGATCGGGACGTCTCTTAGTGGCTCGTAACGCTAACGGCAGGTACTCAGGAAACGCGGTAAGCTCGTGAAGACTCGTGAAGATTTTTCAACATGTTGAAAAATGCCCACGAGAGCCCCGAGTAACTACGAGCAGCTAATACTGTTATTCTCCGAGTTCGAATCAGGGGAAACTCGGGAGAACTCTTGAATTAGCTCACGATAAACCTACTTTTTCACTTCTAGTAATATGCATTTTAATTTAGAGTATCAAATGTGTTTCGAAGTAATAAACACCTACATCGGACTTCTATTAATAAATCACAGGTTTGCTTTCAACACTATTATTCCATCCAAGCTCATCACAAACTCATGGAACTTGGGAGTCAGCATTTACCTTTGCAACTGGACCCTCAATTTCCTGACAAATAGATCACTATGAGAGGATTGGTGACAAATCATCCTCTATGATAATCCTCAATACTTGTGCCTTACAAAAATCTGCTCTCAGCTCCTTCTATACTCCTTATACACTCATGACTGCAGCCAAATACAAATCCAACTCGATTTACAAATTTGCAGACAACACCACTGTCTTGGGCTGGATATCAAATAATGATATCTCACCAGGGACTAACTCTACTGAACGTTTTTCCTTCCATTATTTATTATGTAAAATTATATGTGTGTTATGATTGTGTTTATAGTTTGTTTGGTTGTTTGTCTTTTGCACAAAAGTCCGCGAGCATTGCCACTTTCATTTCACTGCACATCTCGTATGCGTATGTGACAAATACTTGACTTGACTTGACTTGATGATGAGATGGAGTACATGAAGGAGATTGAGAACCTCGTAACCTTGTGCCAAGACAACAACAACCTCAATGTCAGCAAGACAAACAAGATTGTGATCTGCTTCGAAGCGAAGTGATACATATAACCAGGCATACATTGTCGGCGCCATAGTGGAGATGGTTGAAAACTTCACCAAACTGAGGAGTTCTGAGGAGTAAATACACCCAGCAACTTTTCCTGGTCCAGCAACTGATGCCTCCTTAGAAGGCTTAGAAAGTTCAGCATTTTTCCCCCAGCTGCTATCAGGCAACTGAACCATCCTCTCACCAACTAGAGAGCGGTCCTGACCTACCATCTACCTCATTGGAGACCTCATCGGACTTTACGCTGCACTAAATGTCATTTCCTTTATCCTGTAACTGTAAACTGTGGATGGCCTGATTGCAATCCGCCTTTTTGCTGACTGGATAGAACCTTCAAAAAATATTTTCCCAGTACCTCGGTACATGTGACAATAATAAACTAAACTAATTCTGAACTAATTAGGACTAATTTGTCTGATGGAGGGAATTATTTTTAAAGCCAGTACTTTGCTTCGCTAAGAAAATGTTAGTCCCTTTCGCGGTTCTGTGGCGATATATGAGCGCTTTCCTGCATCAGGCATAGACATTTAGGCAACGCGTGTTTAGAGTATCAGTCGTTTATAACTTCTGTAAAGTTGGTTAAGAGTGCGCTTCATCTTTGCGTGCTTTAAGGTCAGCGGCCTTTTAAAGGAAAACAACGCGCAAAGTCGGAACCTGAAGAGCAGCAAATGCAAGATCCAGGCTGGTGGAGGAACGGATCCCAGCTGTGGGATTTGCAACAGGGAAGCAGAGGTCGCCCGAGGGAAGCCGTGCGGAGTTGCGGTGACTGTAAGCCAGTGCCACACGCATCGACAGATGGCAGTGTTGTGGATTCATCCTCCTTCTGCCCGACTCTTAAGAACCGGATTTTTTGCACACACGGGAACTCTAGTCACCGATTAGTGTCGCAAGATTTTCTGCGTTTTTCTCACTTTACGGAAGAAGTTTGCACTAATGAACCCTTTACTTCTCTCTGTCTGCCTGTTTCTGGAACAATAAATGAGGATGTTTGTAAAAAAAATGTCAACGAAGGACTTAAACGTTTCGCTGTCCAGCACAGCCCTCGGAAGTTCAAGGCAAAATACTTTATTTCTTTCAGCTGTGAGAATAGATGTTGCAGTGTAAAAAAAAAGCGTTTGAACAGAAAGATGATTCCGGACTGACGCAGGGAACCAATTGGAAGATCAAGCCCTCCTCCCTGTGGCTCCCTGTGGTACAGTCTTGGCTAACCCGCTATTTAAACGGTGGCTTTGCAACACTCAACACAAAAAGCAACCAGTTTTTCCACGGTGTACGGTCGCGTTCAAGAGAGCAGACCCCAATCCATCTTCTCTCAACTATTGCAAAGTTTTTCTTTCCCCCTTCGACTTTCTGAGTTGCTCTTCACACCCCCTTCTCTCTCTGTCTCTCCCCATCACATACACTGAGCAAAGCACTGAGCTGCTCCCAAAAAGATGCGGTCTGTTTCAACCGGTCGAGCTATCTTATACGCGGCGTGGGTTTCCCTCGTCCTTGGCAGCACGGTGGATGTGAGCGTCCTGGTGCTCCTGCCGGTGGAGAACTCCTACCTCTTCTCCATGAACAGAATCAAACCTGCCATCGACTACGCTATCCAGAACCTGGCTCAGCCCAAGCTCAACTTCAACGTGCGGTACTTGGACTCTGAATGTGGCAACAAGGCTCTCTTTCAGCTGGTCGACATGAGCTTGCTGCAGAAACCCGATGTCATCATGGGTCCCGTGTGCGACTACGCGGCGGCGCCGGTCGCAAGGCTGGCTTCCCACTGGAACATCCCGATGGTCTCAGCCGGACCCCTGGCATCTGGCTTCACCCACAAAGTCCCCGAATACTCGCACCTCACGCGGGTCTCCCCGTCCTACTCCAAGATGGGCGATATGTTTCTGGCCATGTTCCAGCGCTACAGGTGGAAGCGGGTGTCCCTGGTGTACGCGGAAGATTTCGAGGAGAGAACCTGCTTCTTCACAGTGGAAGGGGTCCACGTCGCCTTCGTCGATGCGGACTATCACATGCACTCCATCAGTGTCTTTGACGAGGACGATCAGTTTGACCACACCTTGCAGGAAATCCGCAACCATGCCAGGAGTGAGTGCACTTTTAAGTAACAACTTTCCGAAATGCACCCGTGCCTGTATTGCCATGCTTATAGCGTCTGACCCCCCGGCCTAATGGGAGAAAGATTACTTCGGGAATGCGTTCAATAAGTTAGATTCCAGTATTATATTCTCATTTAAATAGTGCATTGTGTGCATACAGGTGAGTTTGGAGAGAGTGTAAAAAGATGATCGGTTTGTTGCACGGTTACGGACGCGGGTCTTGGTCAAATAAACTCGGTCTACTTCCTGACAGATTGGAGGGGTTTAGTTTAGTATATTGTCACGTGTACCGAGGTACAGTGAAAAGATTTTGTTGTGCGCTAACCAGTCAGTAGAAAGACAAGGTACGCAAAAATGCTGGAGAAACTCAGCGGGTGCAGCAGCATCTATGGAGCGAAGGAAATAGGCAACGTTTCGGGCCATGGCCCGAAACGTTGCCTATTTCCTTCGCTCCATAGATGCTGCTGCACCCGCTGAGTTTCTCCAGCATTTTTGTGTGCCTTCGATTTTCCAGCATCTGCAGTTCCTTCTTAAACAGTAGAAATCCAATACGCGATTACAATCGAGCCATCCACATGTACAGATACAAGATAAAGGGAAGACAAGGAAGCTCATGTGTGTGGATTCCATAAGTAGGTGGACGGGCCACTGGAATAAACGCGCCGTGTCTTACAGTGGGGACAGGGGATAAGGGTGCATATTAGATAACAGAGAGTGAAAGAGAGAGACACATACACGCGCACACACAAGAAACTGCAGGTTGGAATCTTGAACAAAGTGCTGGAGGAACTCAGCGGGTTAGGCAGCAACTATGGAGGAAACGGGCAATCCAGGTTTGGGGTCGGGACTCTTCATACTGATGTAGTAGTGGGGAGAAAGCTGGGAAAGAGAAGGGGTGGGGCAAAATCTGCAAGTAATATAACCCTAACCGCCCCTCTTTTCCCCCTGCGGTCAGTTTAGTTTATTGTCACGTGTACCGAGGTACAGTGAAACGCTTTTAATTTTTTTGTTGCGTGCTAACTAGTCAGCAGAAAGACAATACATGATTACAATGGATCCATTTACCGTGTATAGATATATGATAAGGGAATAACATTTAGTGCAAGGAAAAGCCAGCAAAGTCCGATCAAGGATAGTCCGAGGGTCACCAATGAGGTCGATAGTAATGCAACACTGCTCTCTGGTTGTGGTAGGATAATTCAGTTGCCTGATAACACCTGGGAAGAAACTGTCCCTGAATCTGGTGGTGTGTGTTTTCACACTGGATTCTCTCCACCCTGGTGTGAACCCATCTCTCCTCCCCCATCCCAGTCCCACTACTCCTTCCATCCCTCAGGTTATTTTGACTTTTTATAGCATCTCCCCAACTCCCATCATTTCCAACCACCCCTCCCCCCTGCCTTTACATTTGACTCATCTTACCTAACATCCCTTTGTCTCATTTCCACCTTTAACCTTGTCACTCTATCCATCTGCTGACCAATTACCCCCCTTCACCTGTATCCACCTATCATTGCCAGACTTTGTCCCGCTACACCTTTTTTTTTTAACAAAACATTAACATTTGTCAATGATGAGTCATTTTCATATCATTTATTTCACAGCATCTAATGTAAATATTTATCAAACAATTACACCCATTTTAATTTGAAATTAATAATTAGAGTGGTAAGGATTAAAATAACATTCCTCACCAAAAAGTATTTGGAGACTTTTAAAGGATTCCACTCCAGGCTGTAGTATTTTGCAGCACTGGTACTGCAAAACATTTAAGGTAACACCGAACGCCACTGTCACATAATATATCAAAACTATCAATATATTAAACTGACCAATATACAGCAACAATATAATCATAGAAATTCACTAATAATTAAGTAATTCAGTTGCTGAACATTAAACCCTCGATCTGGCCAAAAATGTTTGCCAAAACAAATGGGAGCATAATGAAGAAACAGGAAGGGTCTTGAAATGCACACATGCACAAAAAGTGCTGGAGTACACAGTGGGTCTGGTAACATCTCTGGAGAACATGAATAGGTGACATTTCGGATCAGGTCCATTCTTCAGATTGATTGTTGTGGAGAAGGTGGGAGGGAGAAACTGGAAGAAAGGAGGGACATGCCAAAGCCTGATGAGTGATAGGTAGATACAGGTGGATAAAGACCAGAGATGAAAAGACAAAAGGTGTGAGATAAGGATAGGAAAACCACAATGTGAAGCCAGAGGAAGGAATATTAATGGCAGGGAAGGGAAATGGGAGTGCACGTTTGATAAGGGTATACTCATGCAAAAAAATCGTCTTTTAATTTCAATGGCACAAGCAAAACATAGGCAGTTTCCACAAACTGTCTTGTCAATTTTAATTGGTTCTTCATTTTTACAGAAGAGATAAAGATCAGAATAACTTCTATATTGAATATTTAAAGGACTGCCACTCTGCACCATAACCAAATTAAATGCTTCTTGAAAATGTTCTTTGTAAATAATGCATGACTTTAACTCTTTCCCAATGCTTCACAGTGAGATCCCTTCCTGTGCTAACTGGTTTTGCCCAGTTATATAACATGTATCCAACATTGGGAACATGTGTTATATAACACCCAGTCATTTTGTCTTGATATTTGCATTCTCCCAAATTGAGTTAAACTAAGATAAAAAACAAAATGAGAATTTTTTAAATTGTTAAACATTTTAAACTATTGTAACCATATGTTGTTAATCAATGCAGGAGTAGGGCATTCGGCCTTTCGAGCCACATAGACTTGTACTCATCCATAACTCTGCTGCCTTCATGCTAACTCAGAACAAACCCTGTTAACCCAGTTCCAGGCCAATTTTAAAATATTCATCATGCCAAAATTCTGCCCATCCCTATGATGTTCTGAAATTTCTCCCTTCCTCCAATTCTAGATCCGTACATTTTTTCTATTTTCATTGCTGCACCACAGTAATCATGACAAATGTTGCCCTAATCCATCTAATGACATTTTAACCTGATATCACCTGATGGGGCTTATTATCAAATTTTCTTTGATAATGTTTCCATGACATGCTGAATGAATGTAAGTTGTTCTTGCAGTATTACTGACTCTGCCAACTTTGCTAAGTGAACACAAGCTGTTGGATTCTTCCAAAATTCAACACATTCTTTGATATTTTATGGAGGGAATCCTGCTGCCATTGCATCAACTGGATAATTTGTGACTCCACTCCCCAAAACATTAGTTAATACGGCACCCTCTATGATGTAGACTAGCAAACCATTCAGTTGTTGAAAGATGGCTAATTCCAGGCAATGAACTCCAGTTTTGCTAGTGGGAATGAATATTAAGAAAATTATAAAGTTTCTTTGTAATATTCAAAGCTGTATATCAGATCCTGCTCCAAGTATTACAGATTGTTTTATTCATTGGCCTTATCGCAATGCTATTTCAAGCGATGCTTGGCTTAATTAGTAGCATCTTTATTTCTGAGCTAAATGGTTTGAAGCTAAATGTTAACTTAAATTCCCACTCCAGCATTCACATACATATTTCAGCAATAATAGGAGTGCTGCAAAACCTGAAAGGTATACCTTTGTCAAATATTAAAAAAGGATTTCATCTGTCTATCAAATGGATATTTTAGGTCTACTGCAGCTGCTTACATAATAACTGTGACTGCAGTTCATGTTATTAATCACGTTTAAAAAATGTTGAAACTGGATGGGTTCTCCATATATTAAGTCCTTTTGATCCTACTTACTTTCTTGCATTAAAGTAACCTTCTATTTCTTCTTACATTTCAATCTGCCTTAAAAAATGTATCTTAATTATTAATTTACATGGTCAATTGTCTATTATCAGCAGATTGTGGTTCCTTTCTCTTCCATTGATAACAGATTGGTTTTATTTGTTGTGGTGACCAACAGTCAGTCTTACGTAAGTCAAGTCAAGTCAAGTCAAGTTTATTCGTCACATACACATACGAGATGTGCAGTGAAATGAAAAATGGCAATGCTCGCGGACTTTGTGCAAAAGGACAAACAAACAAACAAACAACCAAACAAACTACAAACAGAATCACATATTCTTTTACATATTAAATATTGTGGGCGGAAGGAAAAAGGGAAAAAAAAAAACAGCAATTTAAAAAAAAGCAGTGGAGTGGTACAGTAAAGTTAGTCCCTGGTGAGATAGGAGTTTACAGTCCTAATGGCCTCTGGGAAGAAAAACTCAACCTCTCCGTTCTCACACGGAGGCGTTTGCCTGACCGTAGCAGCTGGAACAGTCCATTGCAGGGGTGAAAGGGGTCTCTCATGATTTTATTGGCTCTGGAGTTACACCTTCTGATGTATAAATCCTGCAGAGGGGCGAGTGAAGTTCCCATAGTGCATTCGGCCAAACGCACTAGACTCTGCAGAGCCTTCTTGTCCTGGGCAGAGCAGTTCCCAAACCAAATTGTGATATTTCTGGACAAGATGCTTTCCACAGCCGCTGAGTAGAAGCACTGGAGGATCCTCAGAGACACTCTGAATTTCCTCAATTGCCTGAGGCGGTAAAGGCGCTGCCTTGCCTTACTCACGAGTGCTGCGGCGTGTGATGTCCATGTCATATCCTCAGAGATGTGGACTCCCAGATATTTAAAACAGCTCACCCAATCCACAGTATCCCCATTTATCTTCAATGGTGTGTACGTCCTCAGATGATGTGCCCTCCTAAAGTCCACGATCAGCTCCTTCGTTTTTTTGATGTTCAAGACAAGGCTGGTGTCCTGACACCAGAGTGCCAGATCAGCCACCTCCTCCCGGTAGGCCTTCTCATCATTGTCTGAGATCAGGCCCACCACCACAGTGTCATCAGCAAACTTGATTATTGAGTTGGAGCTGAACCTAGCCACACATTCATGTGTGTACAGGGAGTACAATAGGGGGCTAAGTCATGGTTTAAGATATAACTTTGTTGTTTATTTTAGTCATTCATACAAGACTTGCATTATAATTGGAAGGATTTTGTGACTTGACCATGGGCCATACATTACATGATTTGAATGGGGCCAGATGTGACATTTTTGGTTATCAACTGTATTTTAGTAATAAATAACCTCTTAAAAAAAATTGCAATGAAGATCAAATTTTAGTGCATCAATACTATGACATATATTGCCATTTTGCATGTTTTAACTATGATTCTTGTGATACTTTAGCCTATCTGCTTTCTATCTTGAGCCACAAATAATTATTAGATCCTGCCTTTACCTGTTGAAAGAGATCTAAAGGTATTACTACACTGAAAGTTGATGAGGTTGTTACATAACCCAAGCTGATGAAGAGAGAGGTGAAGATTCTGCTCGCAATGCATGAGGCACTCTTTAAATTGAATTCACAAAATCTTTGGCTTTCTTTTGCCCCACTTGACAATTTGTGATGTTGCTGGTTGTGAGAAGTACAAAGAACAGAAGCTATGCTGCATGTTCAATGCATAAGTAGGTACAGGAACGACCATCATAATATCTATGTATTTGAGATTATCACACCCATTTGAAGTCAACGAGCGGGAAGCATAGTTAATTTCCAATTACTATTGATTATTAGTTACTCTTCTAACACTTCAATAAACGTTCCCATTCTTACTTACTTCAAAATATTGAAACAATACCGTTTTTAGTCACTTCAGGTTCACCAGACTGATTCTTTGGATGTCAGGACTTTCATATGAAGAAAGACTGGATAGACTCGGTTTGTACTCGCTAGAATTTAGAAGATTGAGTGGGGATCTTATAGAAACTTACAACATTCTTAAGGGGTTGGACAGGCTAGATGCAGGATGATTGTTGCCGATGTTGGGTAAGTCCAGGACAAGGGGGGTCACAGTTTAAGGATGAAGGGGAAATCCTTTAAGATCGAGATGAGAAAAACATTTTTCACACCGAGAGTGGTGAATCTCTGGAACTCTCTGCCACAGAAGGTAGTTGAGGCCAGTTCATTGGCTATATTTAAGAGGGAGTTAGATGTGGCCCTTGTGGCTAAAGGGATCAGGGGGTATGGAGAGAAGGCAGGTACAGGATACTGAGTTGGATGATCAGCCATGATCATATTGAATGGCGGTGCAGGCTCGAAGGGCCGAATGGCCTACTCCTGCACCTATGTTTCTATGTTTCTATATAGGTCACTTATCATCACAGATGTTTATGGCAGTCACAAATGGTGATGCAGGCCTTGTGTCAGCTTGGACCATGTGTAATGTCAGAAAGATGTCTTTACCGTTGTCGTCAAATCCCCTCGTATTCAAAGCCTTCTTACCATTTACCTTTTTATTTGCATGCTGTAGCAAAATTACCCTTGCTGGTGTGCATTATGAACATCAGGGTATCCACTTTGGTGAAAAGAGCAACAACTTCTTCTATGGTAGACAAAAGTGCTGGAGAAACTCAGCGGGTGCAGCAGCGTCTATGGAGCGAAGGAAATAGGCCACGTTTCGGGCCGAAACCCTTCCTCAGACTGATGGAGCTGAGGAAGGGTTTTGGCCTGAAACGTTACCTACTTCCTTTGCTCCATTGATGCTGCTGCACCCGCTGAGTTTCTCCAGCACTTTTGTCTACCTTCGATTTTCCAGCATCTGCAGTCCTTCTTAAACAACTTCTTCTATGTTTACTTTAGCCTAATCCCTCATCAGAAACTGTTGCCAGTGATAGATACAAGATACTGGAGTAACTCAGCGGGCCAAGCAGTATCTCTGGAGAAAAGGAATAGGTGATGTTTTGGGTCAAGACCCTTCTTCAGGCTGCGAGCCAGGGGAGAGGGAAGTTAGAGGTATGAGGGAATGGAGGGGGAAACTAGAGGAAGGAGTCAGGGGGAGGGAAACTAGACTATGAGTCAGGGGAGAGGGAAACCTCTCCCAGTAATAATAATCTGCCAATAATAATTCAGTATTAAAAATTGCAACTGTCTAGCAGGGGATTTGTGGAGACATTGGTTCCTCTTTTTGATCCTTAACCTGGGTCTATTAGGTGGTAGAGCAAAACGAGCAGTAGAGGAATGCTGTCTTTGTCACGCATTACTGGATTTTAATGGAAAAGAAAATTAGGCAGGCAAGCTGCCGAATCACTGACATAATCTTTGATTGCTGCCACAGCTCCCAATTACCATTATTATACTCGTCAAAATCTAGCATTGCCTCTTGAAGATTAAATACTTACAGCTGTCAAATATATTGTCCAGCTGCTCTTGTTCTTTCGAGTCTGGCTTTCATTTGGTCCACATTAGGCTGTGCTTACATTTATAGATAACATCTACTAACTCGGAGGCAGAGATTTAAGGCAATTGATTGGAGAATGGACGGTGAAGCTGAGAAAACAATTATTTCAGTGGATGAGTGGTGGAAGTCTGGATCTTACTGCAGGGAAAGGCAGTTGAGCTAGAAACCATCACCGCATTTAAAAAGTGCCTGAATGAGCATTTGTGGAGCCATAACATGTTGATAAGGAAATATATTGGCTGATCATTGTGTCAAAGGATCCAGGAGAACTGGCAACTTTGCCCTCAAATTTCAGTTGTGGTCCAGTTGATATCACTATATAGAAACATAGAAAATACTGTGCAGGAGTAGGCCATTTGGCCCATCGAGCCAGCACCGCCATTCAATATGATCATGGCTGATCATCCAAAATCAGTACCCCATCTATCTCATCAAATCAGCTATCTCCCCATATCCCTTGATTCCGCTAGCCCTACGAGCTATATATCTAACTTGCTCTTGAACACTATAGTTCTGAGACAGAATGTTTTGGGTTGATTTCCAGATATTTGAGCGCAAAAAGTAAGCTGACATTCCAGTTCAGCACTGAGGGAAAAGTTCACAAAAGAAAATCCATTTTGTAGGGTTTGGACATTACTGGCTAACTCAAAACTTTCTGGATACAGCCACATTGGTGGCGTATTTAAGAGTGAATCACATGGGATCACATAGAGGGCAGACCAGTAAGGAGGGCAGATTTACTCCCCTGAAAAACATTGGTGAATCTGTTATGTTCTGCCTTTCAGCTGCTCACTTTGATGGATTAAAAAAAGTCACAACATTTACAACCACATTACTGTGTGTGAGAGGTAGCTGTGCAGAAACTGGCTGCTATGTGTCTTAACGGCCTGTCCCACTAAGGCGATTTTTCAGTGGACTGCCGGCGACTGTCAAGTTCGCGGCACTCGCCTGAAAACCAGGAACTGGAACGGCGACTGTCAGAGTGGAACACACACACACACACACACACACACACACACACACACACACACACACACACACACACACACACACACACACACACACACACACACACACACACACACACACACACACACACACACACACACACACATCGCAAAGGTGGGGGCCAGGGAAAACGTGGGAGCGCTGTCTGAAATTCACACGGTGCAAAGCCAAGGTGATACAGATACACACCACGACGAACAGGAAGGTTAAGACGGCTAGCACAGTGTACGGTAAGTCCATCAAAAGAGGGCGGAGGGGAGAAGTGGGGGGGGGGGGGGGGGGGGGGAGAGTGGGGGGAAGAAGGCAGGGAGAAGGGCGGAGAAGGAGTGGAGACACTTTTAAGAAGCCAGCCAACTTTGAATAAGCCAGAGATACACAGCTGTGAAGTTTAGCGGACATTTAACATTACCAGTCGGTTATCCTTGGTTCTGAAACTCGTGCTTACGTTTTTTTTCCCCCATTGAGCCAATGAAAATGCCCGGTCAGCCAAGGCGATTAACTAAAACTACCTACGACTACCTCGACTACCCACAACTACATGGTGACCCCACTACAACTGCACCAACGACTACAGGATTATCGATTTTCTCCATGGCGACCAATCTTTGGTCGCAAAAATTTTTTCAACATGTTGAAAAATTTGCGGCGACCATACCGAGGCCGCGACTTGTTCCCAAAATGCGGGAACTCCTCGCGACCATGAAGAATACTCACCAGAGACCGCCAGCGAACATGTGGCGACCATGTGGTGATCATGAGGCGGCGCAGAATCTCCTGCACGCGCCTAAAAAGACGCCTAAGTGGAACAGGCCCTTAACATAAGTACAATACTTTAAAAATTGTGGACATGAAAGCACTTTCGGATACTTTGAAAGGGCTGCCACAGGTAAAGGCAATTTATTCTTCAAAACATCTGGCGATGATTGTCATGCCTTTTAATCTGTAACATAACATTGTATTTTACTATTTACATTTCTGGTTGCCAGATTACAAAATAAGGATCTTCTTCTTTTCATGTCCATCTTGTTACAAATGTTGACCTCGCTGTCATTGTCCGTCCTGAAAAGGACGTAAGCTTCCAGCGAAAATCAGTGGAACGGCTTTAGCGAGGAAGAGTAGAAGATTTACAATGATGATGCCAAACATATTTAGCAAAGACGCACAGATTGGGACTCTTTTCTCTCAAGGAAAATTAATACTGAAGAGTAATAGATCATGAGATACATCAGTGGGCTCTTTTGGCCCACTGAATCCATGCAGGCCTGTACTAATCTAATCTAATCTTTATTCGCAACATATGTCATCAATTCACCCCAGATTTTACCACTACCAGAACACAATGGGCAATTTACAGAAAACAACAAAATCCTGGAGTAGCCAGCTGGGAGCTGGATAGGATGGTGGGTGTATGGTACAAGCTGCCAGAGGAGGTAGTTGAGGCTGGGACTATGCCAACATTTAAGAAAGAGTTAGACAGGTACATGGATAGGACACGTTTGAAGGGAAATGGACTAAACCTGGGCAGGTGGGACTGGTGTAACTGGGACATGTTGGCCGGTGTGGGGAAGTTGGGCAGAAGGGCCTGTTTCCACGCAGCATCACTCTATGACTATAACTTAGCAGGTCAGGCAGCATCTGTGGAAAACATGGAAAGGTGACAATTTGGGTTGGGTTGGGATGGACAATTTACCTACCAACCAACTCAAGGAAACCTACATGGTCACAGGGAGAAAATGCAAGCTCCATACAGACAGCATCTGAGGTCAGTATCAAACTTCAGGGTTGCTTGCTGTGAGACAGCAGCCCTACAAACTGCACCACGTCTTCCCTGTAATCTATTCGCAGTCTCTAAAATCATGAAGGTTTTGATAGTGGGGAGATATTCAAACTGATTTCCCTGTCAGGTAATTGGAACAAATGTTGTGAAATTTTAGAATGCAAGACCATTTAATCTGTTCATGTTTGATGTATCTAAAATTGAATAGGATCTATTTAGATCACTTTCATGCATTTATCATATAACAGAACAAATCAATGGCTGATATTTAATGTTTAGAGTTAAGGAAAAGGGCCAAAAAGGTAACAATCGCAGGATTACTGCCTGTGCCACGCGACAGTGAGAGTAGGAATGGAGCGAGGTGGAGGATAAATGCATGGCTGAAAGACTGGTGCAGAGGGCAGGGATTCAAGTTTTTGGATCATTGGGATTTCTTTTGGGGAAGGTGGGACCTGTACAGAAAGGATGGGTTCCACTTGAACCCGAGGGGGGACCAATATCCTGGCGGGGAAATTTGCAAAGGCTACTGGGGAGACTTTAAACTAGAATGGTTGGGGCGAGGGACTCAAAAAGAGAAAGCTAGTAGACAGAATGGGAGGCAGGAAGCAGAAAAGGGAAGCACTCGGGCACAAGAAGAGAAAGAAAAAAATAAAAATAAACAGAGAATAAGAGGCGGGGGGTTTCTTAAATGTGCATATTTTAATGCTAGGAGCATTGTAAGAAAGGTGGATGAGCTTAGAGTCTGGATAGCCACCTGGAAGTATGATGTTGTGGCGATCAGTGAAACATGGTTGCAGGAGGGCTGTGATTGGAACCTAAATATTCCAGGATTTTGTTGCTTCAGGTGTGATAGAATTGGAGGGGCAAGAGGTGGAGGTGTTGCATTACTAGTCAGGGAAGATAATACAGCAGTGCTTTGACAGGATAGATTAGAGGGCTCATCTAGGGAGGCTATTTGGGTGGAACTGGGAAGTGGGAAAGGGGTAGCAACACTTATAGGGGTGTATTATAGACCGCCAAATGGGGATCGAGAATTGGAAGAGCAAATATGTAAGGAGATAGCAGATATTAGTAGTAAGCACAAGGCAGTGATTGTGGGAGATTTCAATTTTCCACACATAGACTGGGAAACACATTCGGTAAATGGGCAGGATGGTTTGGAGTTTGTAAAATGTGTGCAGGATAGTTTTTTGCAGCAATACATAGAGGTACCTACTAGAGGAGGGGCAGTGTTGGACCTCTTGTTAGGAAATGAGACGGGACAGGTGGCGGAGGTATGCGTTGGGGAGCACTTCGGGTCCAGTGATCACAATACCATTAGTTTCAATATAATTATGGAGAGGGTCAGAACTGGACCTAGGGTTGAGATTTTTGATTGGAGAAAGGCTAACTTTGATGAGATGCGAAATGATTTAAAAGGAGTGTACTGGGACATTTTGTTTTATGGGAAGGATGTAGAAGAGAAATGGAGGACATTTAAAGGGGAAATGTTAGTACAGAATCTTTATGTTCCTGTTCGGTTTAAAGGAAACAGTAAAAATTGGAAAGAGCCCTGGTTTTCAAGGGAAATTGGACATCTAGTTTGGAAAAAGAGGGAGATCTACAATAATTATAGGCAGCATGAAGTAAATGAGGTGCTTGAGGAGTATAAGGAATGTAAAAAGAATCTTAAGAAAGAAATTAGAAAAGCTAAAAGAAGACATGAGGTTGCTTTGGCAAGTAAGGTGAAAGTAAATCCAAAGGTTTCTACAGCTATATTAATAGCAAAAGGATAACGGGGGATAAAATTGGTCCATTGGAGAGACATAGTGGGCAGCTATCTACAGAGCCAAAAGAGATGGGGGAGATATTGAACAATTTATTTTCTTCGATATTCACCAAGGAGAAGGATATTGAATTATATGAGGTAAGGGAAACTAGTAGAGTAGCTATGGATACTATGTTTCAAAGTAAAAGAAGTACTGACACTTTTGAAAAATATAAAAGTGGATAAGTCTCCAGGTCCTGACAGGATATTCCCTAGGACATTGAGGGAAGTTAGTGTAGAAATAGCCGGGGCTATGACAGAAATATTTCAAATGTCATTAGAAACGGGAATAGTCCCCGAGGATTGGCGTACTGCGCATGTTGTTCCATTGTTTAAAAAGGGTTCTAAGAGTAAACCTAGCAATTATAGGCCTGTTAGTTTGACTTCAGTGGTGGGCAAATTAATGGAAAATATACTTAGAGATAATATATATAAGCATCTGGATAAACAGGGTCTGATTAGGAACAGTCAACATGGATTTGTGCCTGGAAGGTCATGTTTGACTAATCTTCTTAAATTTTTTGAAGAGGTTACTAGGGAAATTGACGAGGGTAAAGCAGTGGATGTTGTCTATATGGACTTTAGTAAGGCCTTTGACAAGGTTCCTCATGGAAGGTTGGTTAAGAAGGTTTAACTATTGGGTATAAATGCAGGAGTAGCAAGATGGATTCAACAGTGGCTGAATGGGAGAAGCCAGAGGGTAATGGTGGATGGTTGTTTGTCTGGTTGGAGGCAGGTGACAAGTAGGGGTAACATGAGGGGGAACTTCTTTACTCAGAGAGTGGTAGTGGTGTGGAATGAGCTTCCAGTGGAAGTGGTGGAGGCAGGTTCGTTGGTATCATTTAAAAATAAATTGGATAGGCATATGGATGAGAAGGGAATGGAGGGTTATGGTATGAGTGCAAGCAGGTGGGACTAAGGGGAAAAAGTTGTTCGGCACGGACTTGTAGGGCCGAGGTGGCCTGTTTCCGTGCTGTAATTGTTATATGGTTATATATCTCTGTGCCTACATAGGTTTCATCCGGAGGCTCTGGTAGTTTCCTCCAATATCCCAAAGACGTGTGTGTTTATAGGTTAATTGCCCTCTCTAAATTGTCCCTAGTGTATAAGACATGGATGAGAAAGTGGGATAACACAAAACCAGTGTGAACGGGTGATCGATGGTCAGCATGGACTTGATGGTGTACCCATGCTGCATCTCTAAACTCTAAACCAGGGTTCAATTGTCAAGCTCAAAGACATCCACAGCTGGCCCCTTTCCTATCTCAGCAATTGGCTTTAGACTTCTCATCCATATTGCTGTTTTGTTCCCCAAAATATTACTCCACCTTTGGCAATTGATCATCCAGGAACCTGTTCCTTCTTTCTAACACCTCCTCCAAAAAAGTGGATCCGAATGAGATATTTCAAATGATGACGAGGGTTAACTGAATGGCCAGTGAAGTATATTTCCCTGGGTGGAGTTGGTTTTTCAATGTCAAGGGCATAAATGCAAGGGTGTAAGTGCATACGATGCCCTTGTATTGTATCAAATGTAGTGATGTAATTGGTACCTAAGAAAGGGTGTGAGCCAGGACAACACAACTTCATATCAGTCTGACAAAGGGTACCAACTCAAAATATCTGTCCATTTCCTCCATAGATGCTGCCTGACCCACTGAGTTCCTCCAGCACTCTGCTTTTTTGCACTACACCATATTTACTGTTTAGAGAAAATAATTTGTATTCATCGAGCACCTATAAATTTAGAATGTTCCAAACTGTTTTAAGACAAGTAAACTCTTGTGAATTGCAATATACTCTCTTAATCCTATAATTTAATCTGACACAGATTACATTATCAGATTAAGCGAATATATTGCACCATTAGGTACATACAAATGTAGATTATATGTTGTATTTTATACATAATGCGCACACATGACACATCATAATCATTGTATCAAGTCCGTGTTTTGATAATGCATAGGAAGGAACTGCAGATGCTGGTTTAGATAGACACAAACTGAAGATAGACACAAAAAGCTAGAGTAACTCAGCGGGACAGGCAGCATCTCTGAGAGAAGAAATGGGTGACGTTTCGGGTCGAGACCCTTCGTTGAAAATGCATATGTGTGAAAATTATGATTGCATGTAATAACTTTAGTTTAGATTAGAGATACAGCGTGGAAACAGGTCCTTCGGCCCACCGGGTCCACACCGTCCTACGATCCCCGCACATTAACACTATCCTACATGCACTAAGGACAATTTTTACATTTACCAAGCCAATTTACCTACATAACTGTACGTCTTTGGAGTGTGGGAAGAAACCGAAGATCTTGGAGAAAACCCACACGGTCACGGGGAGAACGTACAAACTCTGTACAGACAGCACCCATAGTCGGGATCAAACCCGGGTCTCCGGCGTTGCAAGTGTTGTATGGCAGAAACTTTACCGCTGCGCCACTGTGCCATTGTTGGAATTTAATTTAAGCCTTATCCAGAAGAATGCAAATGTAGCAAATTATCAGGATGGATGTGGTCAAAAGTTTTGTTTGATAATATTTGGATAATAGGAAACATGTATTTGTTACTCAGCACTTTTGGAAAAATATGCAATCTATGAAATTATTTGATTTTCTGCATTATCAAGTGATAAGTTCCAACTAATTGTGATAATATGTAAATTCATCCGGATAAGCATGCTATTTAAAATTCTGTGTAGATTTGATTTGATTAGATTAGTTTGTGTCTTGTGTATCAGGGTGTAATAAGCTTTTCCTTCACATGCCCAGAGAATAAATAGTATATATGATGGTATATATGACAATAAACACAATGATGAGTGCAAAGCAGCAGAATTATGGATGTTTGTAGTGCAAATTCTGAATAGTGTAAAGCAATATTAAAGTACATAAATTGAATAACTGAATAACGTTGAGTTAAACTGGGTGTATGTGGCAGCACCTCTGGGTAGGTGTGTGCAAGAGTTTCAGTAGTTGGATAGCAGTGGGGTGAAGCTGTTTCCCACTTCTGTACAACCAATGTTTTGCTGGCAGTGTGGCACAATGGTGCAACAGTAAAGTTGCGTCCTTACAGCACCAGAGAACCAGAGTCGATCCTGACTACGGATGAAGTCAGTATGGAGTTTGTACGTTTTGCTTGTGATCATGTGGATTTTCTCCGGATGCTCAGGTTTCCTACCACACTCCAAAGACGTACAGATTTGAGGGTTAATTGGTTTAGGTAAAATTGTAAATTGATCCTAATGTGTAGGATAGTGTGCTAGTTTGCCTCTGCTTTGCCCTTCATTTGAAGAGGATGTGCTAATTAGGAACAGTCAGCAAGGCTTTAACCAGAGCAGGTTATGTCTTACAAACTTTATTTGAGGTTTTTTCGAGAGCGTGGATTTTAGCTGGAGTTTAATCCAAGCAAGTGTGAGCTGTTGCACTTTGGGAGGTCGAATGTAAAGGGAACGTGTAGAGTTCATGACAAGACACGCATTGGTGTACAGAGGGACCTTTGGGCCCAAGTCCACAGTTGCCTGAAACTGGCAACACAAGTAGATAGAGTGGGAAAGATGTGGAGGCTTTGGAGAGGGTGCAGAAGAGATATATCAGAATGCTGCCTGGATTAGAGGGTGTTACCAATATGGAGAGGTTGGACAAACTTGGCTTGTTTTCTCCTGATTGTCAGAGGCTGAGAAGGGGACCTGATAGAAATCTATAAAATCATGAGGAGCTTAGATAGGGGAAACATCAGACCAAGGAGCAGATTTCAAAGATTTGAGGGCATTTAAATTGAGAAGGTCAAAATTTAAAGGAAATGTGCAGGGCAAGTATGTTTACATAGAGAATGGCAGGTGTGTCTGGTGATGACATGTTACTATGTGGTGGTGATGAGGGCAGACATGATAGTGGCATTTAAGAGGCTTTTAGATAAGGAATGGATTATGCATAGGCCAAGGAGATTATTTTAACTTGACATCATGTTGACCATTAACATTTTGGGCTGAAGAGCCTATTCCTACACTGCACTGTTTTAAGTTCTATTTGTAGATCAACATTGGCTTACAATTGAGAAATACTTAGATTTTAAAATTTGATTTGAAATCCTTTCACAGTTTATCATCTCTTTCCCTCTGTAACCGTTCCCTGTACTGCAGCCTGAGATATCTGCGCTGCTATTATGTCCCTGGTTTTAATCATTTCACTGTTACTGGATGTGTTTGCAGTTTGTGTGACAATAAAAAGGCAAACATGCCTGATACAGTTAACTCTTTATCTTCCATAGATGCTGGCTGTCCTGCTAAGTTTTCCATCATTTTCTTTTTTTAGTTCAAGTTTTCAGTGTCTGTTGTTTTTGCTTTTCATTCACTGAGACTACAGTACTAAATCTTCCTCCTTTATGAATCTCCTTAAAACTTATCTTTTTGACACAGTTTTTGTGGCTTAGTGTATGATAAAGTAAGGCATTTTGGAATGTCAACGTTCATTTCAACGGTCAATGGTGCTTCATTGTCAAATGTGGAAATGCACAGAGAAATTCTTATTTTGCATACAGTTCAGTAAAGTGTTGCCATACATAAGCGCAATGCCCAAATTAACAAAGTGTCCAGAAATAGTCCACTAAGACCGCAGGCACAAGGCAGCAAGTTTTGGCGCCATTTTCAAAGTCCATTCTGCGTTCTAGGTTCCAGCACTTTAAAGTAAATGTATTGAAAAAAACAGTGTTGAAAAAAAAACTGTGTTCAAATATTTCACAAAGAATAATATAAACAACAAGAGTAGAAAATGAGATTAGTATAGATAGCTCGAAAGCAAAGGTTAACGCAAATATGGAGACAAAAGGAACGGCAGATGCCGAATCTTGCAAAGAACACAAAGTGCTGGAGTAACTCAAGGGTCATGCAACATCTCTGGAGAACATGGATGAGTGATGTTTCAAGTCGGGATCTTTCTTCAGACAGGGCTAGGAGAGTGGAAACGTGTAGTGTCTGAAGTAGGGTCCGGACTCGAAATGTTGCATATCTATGTCCTTAAAGTCCCAAGAAAAAAATAAATTATAATGAGCATTTATAAAGTGAAGCACTCAGTGATGGGTTTTAATGGACATAGCTGTTTCCCACCATTTACACACTTCATGCAAATGGCAGCAGGCGATGTCCTGTCTTCTTTTCCTGTCCCAATCTCCATGCCACCTATCCATCTCCTCCAGAGATGCTACCTGACTGCTGAGTTACTCCTGCATTTTCATTTAAAACACAAATATGATGGGATAGACTTAAAATGATTTTTCATTTTCTGGACCATTCACCTGAGATTGTGGGTTTGTGACTTTTACTCTAATCTGAGCTGGGCTGATGAATCCTTAATTACGAGCATTAGACATCTTACTTTAAACTTTAGTGATACAGTAATGCTAATTTAGTGTTTTCTTCTTTTCTTTGTTTCCACAGTTGTGATTATGTGTGCAAGTAGTCACACCATCCGGAAAATCATGCTGGCAGCACATCGCCAGGGTATGACCAATGGAGACTACGTATTCTTCAACATTGAACTCTTCAACAGCAGCCTTTACGGTATTTTCCTCAAAAATATTTTCTTTATCCACAGTGAACAATATACAGTGTTAATTCAATTTCCATTCTCCATTATGTGTTGTAAAACGAAACAAATAAAATCAATGAATGTGAAATAAATCCTTACTGCCCCTTCACTTTTTACATGGATGTACAGTGCAAAAAATAAGCCATGTGTCCCATCTACTCCATGCAGGTGTTTCTCTTCCACCGTTTTCCTTTAAATTATTATTTTCCCGGATCTGTGTATCTATACTCCCCTGAAGTGCATTTATACAATTTGTGTCAATTACTTTTTGTGGTAGCGAGTTCACGATTGTTATCTCTCACAGGGCAAAGTCATTCCTTCTGAATCCCCTGTATGATATCTTCATGACTTTCTTATATAAACAGCTTCTAGTTATGGTCTTCTCTATAAAAGTAAACATTCTCTCTGAACAGTTACTCATGATCTGGGTCCAAATGGTGGAATAAAGTTCAATAATGGCATTGGAAGAAAATTGCAACAATTTTTCAGGGAACAAAGTGATAGGAAGAAGCAAGATAGGGGACAGTAATCTCTCTGAGTGTCGTGGTGAGCTCAATAGGATGAACTGCCTTCTTCCAAGCTTTAATAATTCTGAGCAGCTTGATTTAGGATCACTCCTCAATTTATTTTTCTTTCTTTCTTCCTCTCACGAATGAAACATAAACCAAAGGAATAGTCAGATCTCAAGCCTCACAAAAGAGATCAGGATGTCGCATCCTTTCATTTCTGTTTTCCATTCTTGGTATTGGTTTACCACTGTCAAGTGTACCATGATATTGTAAAAATCATTTAAAATTTTCCCTTTAAAATCTATTCTGTACCCTCTCCTGTGCTCCTATTTTGTATGGGATTACATACAGGTCCAAGTATAACCAGTGTTCTATACGGATTCAGCCATTTCTTTGCTTTGCAATTCCCACTACGTAAAAATAAATTGATTCGCTTGCCTTTTTTCCAGAGTTTTATTATTATGTCAGCTAGTTTTGGTAATTTGCACTTAAGATTCCTTAGTTTTTCTAAATTGTCATTTAGGGGAATTGTCAGTAGGGGGATCAAGAGCCAGAGGATATAGGTTTAAGGAGAAGAGGGAAAGATTTAATAGGAATCTGAGAGGTAACCTTTTCACACAAAAGGTGGATGGTGTATGGAACGAGCTGCCACAGGAGGTAGTTGAGGCAGGGATTATCGCAATGTTTAAGAAACAATTAGACAAGTACATGGATAGAACCGTTTTAGAGGATATGGCCAAATGCAGGCAGGTGGGGTTACAGTAATTAAGATGGGACATGCTAGTCGGTGTGAGCAAGTTGGGTTGAAGGGTCTGAGTCCATGCTATATAACTCTATGAGTCACAAATGGCTGACTGTACTTAGCATTTTTTCAGTTATGGTAACGTATTGATAATAATTTAAATGTTTTTATTAGTTGATGGAGAAATTAAAAAAATAGATGTCACTAAATATGTTGTTGGAATATCTAAAGTAGAAATAAAATATAATAAGCGTTTCTAGAGTGAAGCACTCAGTAATTGATTTTTAATTCACACAGCAGTTTCCCTTCGCTTATGAATTTCTTGTAAATGGCATAAGGCGACATCTTCTTTCCCTGTCACCATATCCAAATAGTAGCAGTCATTCCTTTTCAGCCTCATCTTGTGGAGAAAGCTATCATTCCCCCTAGTTCCCATGGCATATTCTAATTTGCGATCAGAATTTAGGAAGGCAAAGCACAACATATACAACTGTTGCACAGGAACAAGTGATTCGGCCCACAATGTCTGTGCCTAACATGATGTGAAGATAAACGGAACTCATCTGCCTGCTCATGACCCCCATCATTGCGTAACTATGTTCCCATCTGAACGCCTCATAAACACCACCATCGTATCTGCCTCCACTTTTAAACCTGGAGGTGCATTCTAGGCACACACAACCCTCTGTTTACACTATTTTCTTCGCTCCATAGATGCTGCTGCACCCGCTGAGTTTCTCCAGCAATTTTGTGTACCTCTGTTTACACTGTCTTTCTCCTTTAAACTTATGTTTTGGTTTGTCTATAGATGCAAATGCTTTATTTATTGCATTATTAAATGATTTATATAAAAATATAGCATGGTTAATTAAATTAAATGGTTAATACAAATTGTTCCAGCAATAAGCTTTCTGGGATTCCACCTTCCGCCCAAGGCTATTGTCTATATCCTTTCTTTACTTTTGGATTCTTTGCTATGGTACTATTTTGTTACTTGTCTCCTTTTGCTATGTATTTCCTAAATTTCTATAACATATAGAACATGTTTATGTATGGGAGCATCCATTAAGTATGAATTTAGATTTCGCCTGGATACTCTTGGGAAGTATCATCCATTTATGAGTGAGAAACAGACTATTTGAGAATAACCCTTCAAAGACATTGTAAAAATTCTTCATCTGATCTCTCCAACCAAAAGCATTATCTCTTTTAATGGTCACTGGAAGCCCAGTTCATCGTTCCATATACCACCACCCACTGAGTGAAAACTTTGCCCTTCTGGTTCCCATTAAATCTTTCTCCTCAAACCTTAAACCTATGTCCTTTGGTCATGCAACAGATATCCAGCAAAGAATAACTAACCTTTCAATTCAGTTTCACTAATTTAGCTTCAGCTAAATGGTTTGTATAGGTTTGTATAGATTCTGGTTTGTATAGATGCATGGAATCATACAGCAAGGAAACAAGCTCTTCAGCCCAACTCATCCATGCTGACCAAGATGCATCATCTATGTCAATCTCATTTGCCTGTATTTAGCCCATATCCTTTTAATATTCCCTATCCATGTACTGGTCCAGGTGTCCTTTAAATGTTGTTACTGTACCTGCCTCAACGATCTCCTCTGGCAGCTTGTTTCATATACCCACCACCCACTGAGTGATGAAGTTGCCCCACAACTTCCTATTAAATATTTCTCCTTTCTCTTAAACCTATATCTTGATGCCATTACCCAGGGTAAAAATCACTGTACATTCACCCTATCAATTCCCCTCATAATTGCAAACACTTGTGTATAGTGTGGATGATGTTCCAGTTAAGGTGTGGCTGAAGTAGAGATTATATTTAGTTTTAGTAAGGAATATCAGTTAAAAGTTTTGCTTTAAATTGGAGGCATGGATGTTTTAATGTAAGAGCCAGAATTTTAATGGTATTTGTGAGGATCTAAGTATTAAGCTGTGAATCAGTCTTCACAGAAAGTATCTCTTCTGTACCAGCTCATATTAGTGCAGTTATATAGTAATTATTTCACTAGGCTCATAATCTCATGACCAGACATGGAGATGTAAATTCATGGAGATTTTCAATTTTTTCATTGAATTACATTTCATTTCATCTGGAATTAAAAAAAATTGGACCTGTAACAAAAAAACCCATCTGGTTTGTTGGTCTTTTAAGAAAGGATACCTCCTATTATTACTGCATCTGGTTTATTTCTATCTCCTGATTTGCAGCAGCGATTGATTATTAACTTCTCTCCACAGTTTAAAGACTTCAGATAAAATAAAAACTGTGCATTTCTCCGTCACTCTCCATTCCAGATCTACAATATATGACTATAATGATGCCTCCAGAAATGGAGTGTTACCATGCAATGAGTATCTCCGCAGCTAAATGCTGTAAAACACATTGCTCGTTAATCTTAGTGCACACACTGGACTGTGTTGGAGCAGTCAGTGGCAAAGTTGTCCAAGTCAAGTCTCCTGATGTCAGCAAATAACAAGCCAATCAACAAAATGAGAGAAAATATATGAAATGATGAGGATCATAGACAGGGTAGATCGTCAGAACCTTCCTCGGCGGGTGGAAATATCAAAAACTAGAGCTTTCAAGACAGACAGAGTACATTTAAAGGAGATGTGCAGGGCCAATTGTTTTTAACACATAGAGTGGTGGATATCTGGAATAGAAACATAGAAAATAAGTGCAGGTGGGGGCCATTCGGCCCTTCGAGCCAGCACTGCCATTCATTGTGATCATGGCTGATCATCCCCGATCAATAATCTGTGCCTGCCTTCTCCCCATATCCCTTGATTCCACTAGCCCCTAGAGCTCTATCTAACTCTCACTTAAATCCATCCAGTGATTTGGCCTCCACTGCCCTCTGTGGCAGGGAATTTCACAAATTCACAACTCTCTGGGTGAAAAATGTTTTTTCTCACCTCAGTCTTAAATGGCCTCCCTTTTATTCTAAGACTCTGGCCCCTGGTTCTGGACTCGCCCAACATTGGGGAACATTTTTCCAGCATCTAGCTTGTCCAGTCCTTTTATAATTTTATATGTTTCTATAAGATATCCCCTCATCCTTCTAAACTCCAGTGAATACAAGCCTAGTCTTTTCAATCTTTCCTCATATGACAGTCCCGCCATCCCAGGGATCAATCTTGTGAACCTACGCTGCACTGCCTCAATCACAAGGAGACGAGGCGAGGAAACAATTTTTCTCACAGAGAGTGGTGAGTCTGTGGAATTCTCTGCCTCAGAGGGCAGTGGAGGCAGGTTCTCTGGATGCTTTCAAGAGAGAGCTAGATAGGACTCTTTAAAATAGCGGAGTCAGGTAATATGGGGAGAAGGCAGGAATGGGTACTGATTGGGGATGATCAGCCATTATCCCATTGAATGGCGGTGCTGGCTCGAATGGCCGAATGGCCTACTCCTGCACCTATTGTCTATTGTCTATTGTCCTTCCTCAAATTTGGAGACCAAAACTGTACACAATACTCCAGATGTGGTCTTACCAGAGCCCTATACAACTGCAGAAGAACCTCTCTACTCCTATACTGAAATCCTCTTGTTATGAAGGCCAACATTCCATTAGCTTTCTTCACTGCCTGCTGTACCTGCACGCCAACTTTCAGTGACTGTTGTACAAGGACACCCAGGTCTCGCTGCACCTCCCCTTTCCCTAACCTAACCCCATTGAGATAATAATCTGCCTCCTTGTTTTTGCCGCCAAAATGGATAACCTCACATTTATCTATATTATACTGCATCTGCCACGCATCTGCCCACTCACTCAACCTGTCACCCTGCAACCTCCTAACATCCTCTTCACAGTTCACACTGCCACCCAGCTTTGTGTCATCCGCAAACTTGCTAGTATTGATCCCAATTCCCTCTTCCAAATAATTAATATATATGGTTAACAGTTGCGGCCCCAACTCCGAGCCTTGCGGCACTCCACTCGCCACTGCCTGCCATTCTGAAAAGGACCCGTTCTACTCCTGTCTGGCAACCAATTTTCTATCCATGTCAACACCCTACTCCCAATACCATGTGCTCTAATTTTAGTCACCAGTCTCCCGTGCGGGACCTTATCAAAGGCTTTCTGAAAGTCTAGATACACTACATCCACTGGCTCCCCTTCATCCATTTAACTTGTTACATCCTCAAAAAATTCCAGAAAATTAGTCAAGTATGATTTTCCTTTCATAATTCCATGCTGACCTGGACTAATCCTTTTACTGCTATCCAAATGCCCCATTATTACCTCTTTAATAATTGACACCAGCATCTTTCCCAACTCCGAAGTCAGGCTAACTGGTCTGTAATTCTCCGTTTTCTCTCTCGCTCCTTGAAAAGTGAGATAACAGTAGCTATCCTCCAATCGACTGGAACTGATCCTGAATCTATTGAACATTGGAAAATGATCACCAATGCGTCCACGATTTCTAGAGCCACCTCCCTGAGGATCCTGGGATGCAGTTCATGCCCCGGGGATTTATCATCCTTCAGTCCCATTTGCCTACCCTATACTATCTCTCACCTAATGAAAATTTATTTCAGTTCCTCTACCCCCTTAGATCCTCTGTCCTCCAGTACTTCTGGGAGATTGTTTGTGTCTTCCTTAGTGAAGACAGATCCAAAGTACCTATTCAATTCTTCTGCCATTTCCTTGTTGCCCGTAATAATTTCACCCGTGTCTGCCTTCAAGGGACCCACATTTGACTTTGCTACTCTCTTTCCCTTAACATATCTAAAGAAGATTTTACTGTCCTTTATATTCCTGGCCAGCTTCCCTTCGTACTTTATCTTTTCAGCCCGTATGGCCCGTTTTGTTTCCTTCTGTTGTCCTATGAAAGTTTTGCATCCTCTGCCTTCCGGTTACTCATTGCTGTGTTATACATCTTTTCTTTTAGTTTTATTCTATCCCTAACTTCTCTTGTCAGCCACGGTTGCCTCCTACTCCCCTTAGAATCTTTCTTCCTTTTTGGTATGAAGTGATCCTGTGTCGTCTGGATTATGCCCAGGAATTCCTGCCATTGCTGTTCCACCGTCATTCCTGCTAGGATCCCTTTCCAGTCTACCTTGGCCAGCTCCTCTTTCATGCCTTCATAATCCCCTTTGTTCAACTGCATCACTGCCACTTCTGATTTAAACTTCTCCTTCTCAAATTGCAGATTAAAACTAATCATATTATTATCACTACCTCCATTACCTCGAGTTCTCTTATCATATCTGGTTCATTGGGCAACACTAGATCCAGAATTGCCTTTTCTCTGGTCAGCTCCATTACAAGCTGCTCTCAGAATCCATCTCGGAGGCATTCTACAATCTCTCTTTCTTGGGGTCCTGAACTAACCTGATTTTCCCAGTCTACCTGCATATTGAAATCCCCCATCACCACAGTGGCATTACCTTTGTTACATGCCAGTTTTAACGCCTGTTGCAACTTACACCCTACATCCGGGCTTCTATTTGGAGGTCTGTAGATAACACCAATTAGTGTCTTCTTGCCTTTGCAATTCCTCAAATCAATCCACGGTGACTCTACCTCGTCAGTCCCTATGTCTTCCCTCGCAAGGGACTGAATTCCATTCCTCACCAGAAGAGCTACCCCTCCCTCCTCTGCCCACCTGCCTGTCCTTTCTATAGGATGTATAACCCTGAATATTAAGTTCCCAGACCCGATCCTCCTGCAGCCACATCTCGGTAATCCCCACAATGTCATATCTACCAACCTCTATCTGAGACTCAAGCTCATCTAATTTTATATACTTCTCGCATTCAAATACTACACTTGGCCAGGGGTGATAATGGAAGCAAATGTCATAGTGACATTTAAGAGGCTTTTAGATAGGGTCATGGAATTGCATGGGACGGAAAAATATGAATCAAATGCAGGCAGAGGGCATAAATTAACTTGGTCTCATGTTCAGCACAGACATTGTGGTTCAAAGGGCCTGTTCCTGTGCTGTTCTTCGTAAATGATGTTCTGCAGTTAGACTCCATGGGCGGTTGCTGCTGGGACGCAAGCCGGGGCCTGATCAACCCCAGCTGGGTCGCCTGGGCGAGGGTGGCTGATGCTGTGAGACCCAAAACACCCGATGACCCCAGGTCACATCACTGAGGCATCCCTGCATATCTAGACGATGTATCTTTCACACTCACACAATGCTGAATTAAGGCTTTATGGTATTAGCTCATGAGGTACACACAATACAATTTATTTGTCATTTGGACCCCGTTGAGGTCCAAACGAAATGTCGTTTCTGCAGCCATACATTACAAAACGAAAAAGACCCGAGACACAACACAATTTACACAAACATCCATCACATCGCTGTGATGGAAGGCAAAAACACTTATCTCTCCACTGCACTCCCCCCCGATGTCAGTCAAAGTCAAAGCCCCCGGCTGGCGATGGTGATTTTCCCGCGGCCATTAAAGCCGCGCCGGGTGATGCAAGGTCGCACACCGGGTCTTGTTGTTGGAGCCCCGGCGGGCGCTCGCAAAGTCCCGCGGCCATTCCAAGCCGCGCGGGGCGGTGATGTAAGGCCCCGCTCCAGGTGCTCTTCAACCCCGCAACTCGGGCGGGAGAAGTCGCTGTTGCGGAAGCCGCGAAAAGCGATTTCCCACCAGGGACCCGCGGGCTACCGGTGTTGCCGTCCGCCAGCCTCCGAATCTCCGGGGGTCGGGTCGCAGCAGCGCTCCACCACAGCTTCACCCGCTCCGGACTCGGCCAGCCCCGTGACGGTGAGTAGGACCGCAGCTCCGCCACTGGAGCCCCAGGTCGTTCCTGTTGGAGGCCGCTCCACATTGCAGCCCCAACGACAATGGAGACCCGACAAGAAAAGGTCGGGTCTCCCGTGCAGGGGAAAGATTTTAAAGTTTCCCCACCCCCCACCCCCCCACACACATACCCCGACAAAAAAAAATAATAAAAACTACATAAAAAAGAGACAAAAATAATAAAAAGACAGACGGACTGCAGAGGCCGCTGCTGACGAGAGTCGCGCCGCCCACCGTGCATACATGATATGAAAGCATTTGCCGCACTAATGTAAACAATGCTAGGAAGTAGCTGATGCAGCTTCCCAGTGAGTTCCATTTCACCTGGAAGTGATGTCCAGCTAACATTAACTATTCTGGGTACACAAAAATGCTGGAGAAACTCAGCGGGTGCAGCAGCATCTATGGAGCGAAGGAAATAGGCAATGTTTTGGGCCGAAACCCATTAACTATTCTGGGTTCATTTCATTTTTTGAGCAATATACACATAAAATAGATACTCCAATCGATTTATCTTTGGGGTCACATTGACAATCGTAGAAACATGGTGGTAGTTTCAAGCTCCTTATTAATATAATGATATTTGCAAAATCAATCTTTTGTGTTAATTCTATCCCATTAATTGGTAATGCAGGTGAAGTGAGCATATTAGCACTAAAAGTAAAAATTCTAATTATTGTAAATTTATTGCTCACAGTAAGTAGGTTAAAAATCACATTTTGGCAGCCTAATCAATCTCTTTTCTCTTTAATCAATTTCTCCAGCAATTTCTCCAGTAGTATTGACTTCAATATTATAGCTAATTTAAATCATTAATATGTATATTCAATAATATATTTTAATAAATCATTTGGCAAACTATGCTCAAACAGTAGAATAAGATGGTAATAGTGTAAGATACTAGCCAAATAAAATCCTTCATTTTATTCTTAGGTAATGGCTCGTGGAAGCAAGGAGATAAATTTGATCTTGAAGCCAAACGAGCCTACCAGTCACTGCAGACTGTGACTCTATTGAGGACGGCAAAGCCCGAGTTTCACAAGTTTGCTGCTGATATGAAAAATAGATCACGCCACCAGTATGAGTTGATATCCGAAGATGATAATGTACGTAAGTCAGACATATAATTTTAAGAAATGTAAACACAGATCAATTATTCTAACAGGCACTTTCTCTGGAAGGTAGACATCAGGTGAAGGTTAGAATCAGTGAAATGTGGCTCATGAATGTGTAGGAGGATGCAGCAGCAAAATAGATGGACAATCTACATTTGAACAATATTTGGAAGAGAGGTACTATGTCACTATGTAACAGGGTTGAATAACCTACTTAGTAAAATTAAATGTAAGGCAGTGTGCATGATGAATGCAGAAGCAACACAGATTGACATTATAGCTTTATGCTTTGAAAAGAAACAGGAGAAGACAGCATCAACGGAGGAATTAGACAAATAACGTTTTGGGTCAGGATTCTTCTTCAGGGTGACATCTGAAGAAAGATCCCAACCCATTCCCTCCACAAATGGTGCCTGGCATGCTGAGTTCCTCCAGCATGTTGTGTTTTGTGTTTTGCAAGATTCCATTGTCTACAGTTCCTTGTGTCTTAATCCTTTGAAAAATACCATCTGAGTAACCTTGCAAATGTTTGTTGCTGATAAGAAAGCTAACCTGTCCTGGATTTCCACATTTACAATATGTCTATTCAGACAAACCAGAATAGAAAGTCCAAAATGACCACTTGAATGAACAATGGACAATGGAGGACCCGGCATGGAGGGACCGCCAGGAAGGATGGGGGGGGGGAGAGAACAAAGGGGGACCTGGCGTGGGCGGATTGTAACTTTATGGGTGATTATTTGCATACTTGGGTATGCTAGCAAAGAATTTTCTGTGACTTGTCACACGTGACAATAAAGTATTCATTCATAAATTTGCCTGGTTAGATATTAAAGCTGACGGTATTGTCTCCATTGCTGCATACATTGTTACAGTTTGCTCTCTCCAAGATTTATTCAGTTAGCCATTGTGACCTCTCCAGATGATTGACAAAAGTTTCAAACAATATGATACAGGTCTACCACTGATATTTCCGGCATCCTTGGTTCCAGGGCCTTGCCGGAATATCCGTTTTGCCGGACTAACTAAGGTCACGGCCTTGGTGGCTGAGATATCGGCCCACAAAGTCAGCTGCGGAAGTCGGCTCTGGGAACAGATCTGCTGACTACGGCTAGACTGGAGTTCCAGCGCCCTGGCTGCAGGGGGCAAATTTGACCCACAGAAGTCCCGATGAGGTCGAGATCGGCCGCCTCACCCGGCCTTGGTGCCACATTTTCGGAAGGATTAATTAAAATTATGGAGAATGTAGCTGATGACAGTCTTGGAAAACATATTGGTAAATAGAAACATAGAAACATAGAAATTAGGTGCAGGAGTAGGCCATTCGGCCCTTCGAGCCTGCACCGCCATTCAATATGATCATGGCTGATCATCCAACTCAGTATCCCGTACCTGCCTTCTCTCCATACCCCCTGATCCCCTTAGCCACAAGGGCCACATCTAACTCCCTCTTAAATATAGCCAATGAACTGGCCTCAACTACCTTCTGTGGCAGAGAGTTCCAGAGATTCACCACTCTCGGTGTGAAAAATGTTTTTCTCATCTCGATCTTAAAGGATTTCCCCTTCATCCTCAAACTGTGACCCCTAGTCCTGGACTTACCCAACATCGGAAACAATCATCCTGCATCTAGCCTGTCCAACCCCTTAAGAATTTTGTAAGTTTCTATAAGATCCCCACTCAATCTTCTAAATTCTAGCGAGTACAAACCGAGTCTATCCAGTCTTTCTTCATATGAAAGTCCTGACATCCCAAGAATCAGTCTGGTGAACCTGAAGTGACTAAAAACGGTATTGTTTCAATGTTTTGAAGTAAGTAAGAATGGGAACGTTTATTGAAGTGTTAGAAGATTAACTAATAATCAATAGTAATTGGAAATTAACTATGCTTCCCGCTCGTTGACTTCAAATGGGTGTGATAATCTCAAATACATATTATGATGGTTGTTCCTGTACCTGCTTATGCATTGAACATGCAGCATAGCTTCTGTTCTTTGTACTTCTCACAACCAGCAACATCACAAATTGTCAAGTGGGGCAAAAGAAAGCCAAAGATTTTGTGAAGTCAATTTAAAGAGTGCCTCATGCATTGTGAGCAGAATCTTCACCTCTCTCTTCATCAGCTTGGGTTATGTAACAACCTCATCAACTTTCAGTGTAGTAATACATTTAGATCTCTTTCAACAGGTAAAGGCAGAATCTAATAATTATTTGTGGCTCAAGATGGAAAGCAGATAGGCTAAAGTATCACAAGAATAATAGTTAAAACATAAGATCCCCTCTCAATCTTCTAAATTATAGAGAGTATAAACCAAGTCTATCCAGTCTTTCTTCATAAGACAGTCCTGACATCCCAGGAATCAGTCTGGTGAACCGTCTCTGCACTCCCTCTATGGCAATAATGTCCTTCCTCAGATTTGGAGACCAAAACTGTACGCAATACTCCAGGTGTGGTCTCACCAAGACCCTGTACAACTGCAGTAGAACCTCTCTGCTCCTATACTCAAATCCTTTTGCAATGAAAGCTAACATACCATTCGCTTTCTTTACTGCCTGCTGCACCTGCATGCCTACCTTCAATGACTGGTGTACCATGACACCCAGGTCTCGCTGCATCTCCCCCTTTCCCAATCGGCCACCATTTAGATAATAGTCTGCTTTCCTGTTTTTGCCACCAAAATGGATAACCTCACATTTATCCACATTATACTGCATCTGCCAAACATTTGCCCACTCACCCAGCCTATCCAAGTCACCCTGCAGTCTCCTAGCATCCTCCTCACAGCTAACACTGCCCCCCAGCTTAGTGTCATCCGCAAACTTGGAGATATTGCCTTCAATTCCCTCATCCAGATCATTAATATATATTGTAAATAGCTGGGGTCCCAGTACTGAGCCTTGGGGTACCCCACTAGTCACTGCCTGCCATTGTGAAAAGGACCCGTTTACTCCTACTCTTTGCTTCCTGTTTGCCAGCCAGTTCTCTATCCACATCAATACTGAACCCCCAATGCCTTGTGCTTTAAGTTTATATACTAATCTCTTATGTGGGACCTTGTCGAAAGCCTTCTGGAAGTCCAGATACACCACATCCACTGGTTCTCCCCTATCCACGCTACTAGTTACATCCTCGAAAAATTCTATAAGATTCGTCAGACATGATTTACCTTTCGTAAATCCATGCTGACTTTGGCCAATGATTTCACCACTTTCCAAATGTGCTGCTATCCCATCTTTAATAACTGACTCTAGCAGTTTCCCCACTACCGATGTTAGACTAACTGGTCTGTAATTCCCCATTTTCTCTCTCCCTCCCTTCTTAAAAAGTGGGGTTACGTTTGCTACCCGCCAATCTTCAGGAACTACTCCAGAATCTAAAGAGTTTTGAAATGTGGGACGATGAACCAGTAAGAATGCTCACAATGTTTGGAGTACTCCTTCAAGGTGCCAGCATTAAGTTTGATCATTTCTGCTATTCCATAACACTTGATGCAGCTGTGTTTCGCACACACGTCTTGAAGTGTCCTATATGGAGCACCTATTGTGGCCCCAAGCCAATACATTCCATTTTAATTTCCCTTCAAATCAATGACTTTTTTTTCCACATCATTTGGATGTGGTCACCACCTTTCTGGACCCCAGCAAAAATCATTGATAGTGAAAGCTGTTATACACTATAATCATTGATTATTGATACATCTATGGGCACCAAGCAGCCTCGTGTTCTCTATTGCAACTTGTCTGCCGTCATTCAAGCTACAGATTTGGTAGCCATTATCAATTTAATTTTCATCAGTTGTTTAGTCTCTTAATTTCTCAGAAATTATAGGCCAGTTTTTGTCTGTGATCAGTATCTTAGCAACAAATGTAAGCAATATTACTCTGATATCTTGGGCTAGACTCATACTCTCCACCAGATCAAACCCTACAAGCCTTATAACTACTTCATCAGAATATGTTTGCTGCACATGTAGTCTGATTTTTAAAATGGAGTACCTGTCACTCATAAGATTGGGTCCCAACAAGTGCCATGCTGGTATCTGTAGCAAAAAAAAATCTGTAGCAAAAAGAACAGTGGAATTCAGTCTCTGACCATAGAGTCTTTGCAAGGATCTGTACAGGAACTTCGATAGATACAAAATGCTGGTGTAACTCAGCAGGACAGGCAGCATCTCTGGAGAGAAAGAATAGGTGACATTTCTGGTCGAGACCCTTCTTCAGACCTCTGTTGTTTGTGATATATCTAGCTGACTTGGACATGAATGTTGGTGGGTTGGTTAATAAGTCTGCAGATTACACCAACATTGGTTAAGTTGCGAACAGAAAAGAAGTATGTCAAAGTATATGGCAGGATATAGATCAACTACAGAAATAGGTGTTGAAATGGCAGACGGAGTTTTATCTGGGCAAGTGTGCGGTAATGCACATTTGGAGGTGAATGAAAGGGGAAAGTATACAATTAATGACAAGGCCCTAAACACCACTGATGTACAGAGGGATCTGGGGTACGTCTAAATTTCCCTGAATGTGGCAACATAAAAGTAGATGGTAAAATGGTAAGGAAGATGTATTGCCTTCATTGGTCAGGGCATTGAGCATAAGAGTCAGGAAGTCATTTTCAGCTTCATAAGACTTTGGTTTGGCCGTACTTGGATATTGTATGCCGTCCGGGTTGCTCCATTAGAAGAAAGATGTCAAGGCTTTGGAGAGGGTGCAGAAGTGGTTTACCAGAATGCTGCCTGGATTAGAGGGTATAGCTATGAGGACAAATTTGGATTACTTCTCTGTAAAGTCAGAAATTGAGGGGTGACTTGATAGATGTATATAAAATTAAGAGAGACATAGATAGGGTAGACAGTCAGAACATTTTTCCCTGAGTGGAAACATCAATGAATAGAGGGCATAGCTTTAAGGTGAGATGGACAACGTTTGAAGGAAATGTGCAGGCTCAGTTTTTTACACAGAGAGTGGTGGGTGCCTGGAATGTACTCTCAGTGTTGGTGGTGGAGTCAGATATGATAGTGGCAGTTAAGAGGCTTTTAGATAGCCACATGTAAGTGCAAGGAGTAAAGGGATATGGATCATGTACTGGGAGAGGATATTAGTTTAATTTGACATCATGTTCGGCATGGATATCTCAAAGTTTGCTAGTTGAACGTCTGCTCAACAAGACAGGAAGTGGTTTAGAGGCATTGCACAAACCAATCTTATGAAAATTAGTGGCGACACAAGGAACTGCAGATGCTGGTTCTCAAAAAAATACGGCACAAAGTGCTGGAGTACTCAGCGGGTCAGCCACAGCTCTGGAGAATATGGATAGGTGACATTTTCAGTCGGGACCCTTCTTCAGACTGGTCAAAAATATTGCTGCGATTGTGACTAGCAGAGTGCTTTGTCGATCCATGTACATTGATAGACAGTCAAAATGGGCACTGGAAGGATGCAGTTTCATGATTTGCTGTTCCATATGTTCACATGGGAGTGATTAGAAATGATTTCATCATATAGAAGGTAGTGGTGAATGGAACATTTTGTCATGGGAAGTAATTAATCATTGCTCATTTAAAGTAAAACAAAGAATGTCTGACATTCAGCACTGGGGAATTTAGACATTTTATATCTGGGCCTGTTTTTGCCATGTGGAATCCATTGTGTGTATTAATCGAGATTACTTATCTGGGTATGACATCCATTAAAGATTGCATTTGTAGTGTAAACATTGTTCTTTGGAGTTTGGCATATTCAGCAAGAAGTTAATTTTTGAAGTTGTGAAGATATCCAGTGATCAATGAGGAGAGTTTTAATGTTCTAGAATTAATCCATCATCTGGATGGAATCGGTGCATACATAGAACTTAGAATATAGATCACTACAGCACAAGAACAGGCCCTTCGGCCCACAATATCTGTGCCTACAATGATGCCAAGATCATCACTTATTTAGCTGCACATATCACATATTCCTTCATTGAGGAATGAAGGAATTTCCAAAAGCCTATCCACAAGTCTTTTAAATGCCACTGCTTCAACCACCACCCAGACAGTGTGTTCCAGGCACTCACCACCCTCTGTGTAAAATAAACTTGCGACACATCTCCTTTTAAATGTATCCATCTCATCTTAAAGTTATGGACTCCAATATTTGATTTTTCTATCTTGAGAAAAAAGTCCACCCTACCCATGCCTCTGATCATTTTATATCCTTCCATCAAGTCTCTCCGCAACCTCTGTCAATCCAGAGATAATAATCCAGATTAGTTCAACCTTTCCCTGTAGCTAAAGGGCCAGTTCCACTGCGGCGACCTAATTTGCGAGTTTAGAAGAGTTTGCTGCTCACCACAAACTCGCAACTTGGTCGACACGTGGTCCTAGGATTACAAGATTACAAGATTACAAGATACATTTAATTGTCATTTGGACCCCTTGAGGTCCAAACGAAATGCCGTTTCTGCAGCCATACATTACAAACACATAGACCCAAGACACAACATAATTTACATAAACATCCATCACATCGCTGTGATGGAAGGCCAAATAAAGTTATCTCTCCACTGCACTCTCCCCCCCCCCGATGTCAGAGTCAAAGTCAAAGCCCCCGGCTGGCGATGGCGATTATCCCGCGGCCATTAAAGCCACGCCGGGTGGTGCGAGGTCGCACACCGGGTCTTGGTGTTAGAGACCCCGGCGTGCGCTCGCAGAGTCCCGCGGCCATTCCAAGCCGCGCGGGGCAGTGATGTCAGGCCCCGCTCCAGGAGCTATTCAACCCCGCAACTGGGGCGGGGGAAGTCGCCGTTGCGAGAGCCCTGAAAAGCGGTCTTCCTCCAGGGAGCCGCGGGCTCCCGGTGCCGCCGTCCACAGACCTGCCGTTGGAGCCTCCGACTCTCCGGTAGCAGCAGCAGCAGCAGCAGCAGCGCTCCACCACCGCTCCACCCGCTCCGGACTCGGCCAGCCCCGCGACGGTGAGGTGAGTCGGCACCAGAGTCCCCGGCTTCTTCCTGTTGGAGGCCGCTCCTCGTTGCGGCCCCAACGACAACGGAAACCCGACAAGAAAAGGTCGGGTCTCCAGTGCAGGGAGAGATTTAAAAAGTCCCCCCCCCCCCCCCCCCCCACCCCCCCCCCCACCCACCAACACAAACCCCCCCAACCTAACCAAAACAACAAAAAATAACAAAAACTACATTTAAACACAGACAGAAAATAATAAAACGCGGACAGACTGCAGAGGCCGCTGCTGACCAGAGTCGCGCCGCCCACCCGATGTCACTGCAACTCTCCTTCATGCTCAAGGGAAGTTCCCGCATACTTGCGGCCTTAGTTTGGTCAAGGAAAAAATTTCAGCCTGCTGAAAAATTTTTCACGAGTAAAAATTGGTCGGCATGGTTCTTTTGAACAGTGGAGTGGGGTCGCTATGTAGTTACGGGCAGTCGAGGTAGCCGTAGGCAATCTCCTTTGCTGACTGGGCATTTTAATTGGCTCATTGGAGTTTTCAGAACCAAGGAAAACCGACTGTTAATGTTAAACTTTATTATACGCTGCCTGGCTTCTTAAGAGTGTCTCCATTCCTTCTCCTCCCCTTCTCCTCCCCTTCTCCTCCCCTTCTCATTCTCCTCTCCTTCTCCTCTCCCTTTCTCCTCCCCTCTCCTCCCCTCTCTCTCTCCTTTCCTCTCCTTCTCCCTCTCCTCATTCTCCCCTCCTCCCTTCCCTCTCTCTCTCCTTCCCTTCTCCTCTCATTCTCCCCTTCTCTCTCCCTCCCCACACTCTCTCCCCTTCTCTCTCTCTCCCCTTTCTCCTCTTCACTCTCTCCCCTTCTCTCTCTCTCCCCTTCCCCCTTCTCTCTCCCCTTCTCTCCCCCTTCACTCCCATTCTCTCTCCCCTTCTCTCCCCCCTTCTCTCCCCCTTTCCCTCTCCCCTTCTCTCTCCCCTCACCTCCCCACGCTCTCTAAAAGACTTACTGTAACTGTGCCAGCCGTCTTTTACCTTCCTGTTCATCGCGGGTGTGAATTTCAGACAGCGCTCCCCTGCTTTCCCTGGCCTCCGCCTTTGCAGTGTGTGTGTGTGTGTGTGTGTGTGTGTGTGTGTGTGTGTGTGTGTGTGTGTGTGTGTGTGTGTGTGTGTGTGTGTGTGTGTGTGTGTGTGTGCGCGCGCGCGCGCGCGCTGATGGTCGATCCAGCTCGAGGTTTAATCGCTGAAAGTCGATCCAGCTCGAGTTTTTTCAGGCGAGTGCCCTCGAGCTGAAGGTCCAAGCCAGTCGCTGAAAGGTTGCCTTAGTGGGACAGGCCCTTAATACTGCCTAATCCAGACATCATTCTGGCAAACCTTCTCCTTTTCCAAAACCTGTAACAGAACTGTGCACAATCCTCCAAATGCTGCCAAATCAAAGTCCTTTTGAGCTACACCATAACTTCAAAGCAGCATCATGGTGCTTGAAAAGTTCATAGAAGTGGATCACGTTATGGTAACGTTCAAAGGGAGTTGGATATATATTTCAAATGGGGAAATTTGTAGCTCCACTGGGCAAGAACAAGGGACTTAGATATTGCTTTCAAAGAGGTTCAGACACAATGATTAAGTACACTCCACAGTTGTGTGCATGAAACTTTATAATTACACATACAGATATTTAAGTTAAGCTATTTAAAATACGTAACAACAGTTACATTTGAAAGTACATGCCACTCTCCCTATATTGTGATGAAAGTCATAGAAACATAAAAAAATAGGGGCAGGAGTAGGCTATTCAGCCCTTCGAGCCAGCACTGCCATTCAATATGCTCATTGCTGATCATCCAAAATCAGAACCCCGTTCCTGCTTTTTCCCCATATCCCTTGATTCCTTTAGCCCTTAGAGCTAAATCTAACTCTCTCATGAAAACATGAATTTGCGTCCACTGCCTTCTGTGGCAGAGAATTCCACAGATTCATAAGTCTCTGGGTGAAAAAATGTTGTCTCATCTCTGTCCTAAATGGCTGACCTCTTATTCTTAAACTGTGACCCCTGGCGCTGGACTCCCCCAGCATCAGGAACATTTTTCTTGCATCTTGCCTGTCCAATACATTAAGAATTTTATTTGTTTCTATAAGATCCCCTCTCATCCTTCTAAATTCCAGTGAATACAAGCCCAGTTGACCTATTCTTTCATCATATGTCAGTCACGCCATCCCGGGAATTAACCTGGTGAACCTACATTGCACTCCATCAATAGCAAGAATGTCCTTCCTCAGCTTACTTTCAGTGACTGATCTAGAAGCATACCCATGTCTCCTTTCACCTCCCCTTTTCTTAATCTGATACAATTCAGATAATAATCTGCCTTCCTGTTCTTGCCACCAAAGTGGATAACCTTACAATTATCCACATTATACTGCATCTGCTCTGCATCTGCCCACTCATCCAACCTATCCAAGTCACCCAGCAACCTCATAGCATCCTCATCGCAGCTCTCACTGCCACCCAGCTTTGTGCAAGAGAGGAACTCGCTATCAAATCATGGAGCGGACGAGGGACACAATTTTTTGGCGACCACGCGCGCATGCGCACACTCACACACACACGCGCGTGAGGCTTCGGATGCTGAATCAGCGCTAAATGCAGCTCAACTCTGCCTGTCTCACTGGGTTAACTACAGCCCTGCCTGGACTGCTTCTCCGCACTGGCCATATATCCCGCAAGTCCAGAGAAGGGTTGTAAGCTCACCTGGCGGGACAGGCAGAGTTAGCTGGGTTTAGCACTGTTTTGTCTGCGCTGGCCCGTCTGACTGCTGACCAAAGATCCTATAGCAGAGGATCTTTGCTGCCGACCTCTCTGGCCACCCGCAGGGGGGTACTCGGGAGGGGAGAGGACAGCGCCGGAGACCCGTCCGGGATCGATCCTGGCTGTGGATGAAGCGCAGGTCTGTGCCATGTCTCCCTCCTCCAATCACAGCGCTCTATTCTCAGTTCCACCCCCCTCTCATCCAATCATCGTGCTGAATCATGTCCCGTCCCCATTGCCTGCTGACCGACGTCTCTCTCCTCCAATCGGCGCCCTCGATCATCAGTCTCACCGCCACTGTCTCGCGAAAAGCCGAGATCTCACCAGATTTTAAAATCCGGATTACTAAAACTTGGGGGTGATGTCCCCCACCTCTCAAAACATGAAGGGGACGTGTCCCCTCTGGCCCCCCCCGGGTTTTCCGCCCCTGGCTTTGCGTCATCCGCATACTTGGAGACGTCACATTTAACTCCCTCGTCTAAATCGTTATTATATATTGTAAATAACTGGAGCATCCAGAATCAACGGCTTAGCAACGCATGCGTATGTGTATTTGCGTGGTTGAGAGTTTAACCAGCTATAACTGTTCACTTTATCAGCAAAGAGCGTTGGTACATCTCACAGTGTTTGTCTAGCTAGGATCATGCCACCCATTACTGTATTGGTTTATGAGGTAATCTGTGCAGCTGCTCATAGGTATAGCCCTCTAACTATGAAAAGTGAGTCATCCAGGCTGGCTAATCATTAATAGTGTGCTGAAGTGCTGCCGATCTGCTTTGCTTCATGCCAGAGAAGATTGATAGACGTATTACATAGAATCACACAAAATTTGCACCCGGGGAACAAACCATTCAGCCCAACTGGCCAATATTCTCCTTCCAAACCTGCTTCATCTTTCCCTATTGTTAGTTTCATCAAAAAAGGAAATATAGCAGATAGAGAAACCAGGAACTGCATATTCTTGTTTACGAGAAAAATGCTGGAGTAACTCAGCATGTCAGGCAGTAATGTATGGATAGTAATGTTTGAGGGCCGGACCCATCTTCAGCCGTGGGACAGGCTAAAGGGCCTGTCCCATGAGCATGCGACTGCATGCGGCAAGCGCGACCTAACGTGGTCGCTTGAGCCGTATGGCCTCGCGGGGCCAGTCCCACTTCAATCCCCAGAGCCGTATGGAGTTGTGCGAAGCTGGTCCCGACATTGCGCGGGGCTCCGAAAAACTGCCACTGTCCAAAAATTTCACGTGACAACAGCCTGCCGGCCCGCAGCCGCATTGAGGCTGTACGCACCGCCTTGGCGGGCGTACGCAGCGTCTCGACGTCATACGCAGCGTCTTGACGCCGTACGCAGCGTCTTGCCGGCGTATTCCTAGCGTGAACTTCCCGCGGACTTCGCTCGAACTTCACGTCATCTCGTACGGGATCACTCGACCTCCGTGCTCGCCGCATGCAGTCGCATGCTGGTGGGACAGGCCCTTAAGCCGTTAGACTGGTATTCTGCAGAGAAAATAGGTAGAAAATTACCTGAAAGATTCTTCAAGCCTTTAAGCCATGCTTCGGTATTGCAGTTGTGCTTGTTTTCTTTAGTGTGTGCTGCAATTGGTTTTATGTTGTATCCTATTGTTATTTTGTTCATTCAAATATTGGAATAATAAGGGATAAAAATTGGCTAAGATGACAATGATAAACTACCTCTTTTTTGCTAAAAGATTATTATAACATGGTTTACACCTATCTGAGCACACAGACACATACGTTAATGTCACATCCTACAGATAGCTCTTCAGCAATGCAGAACTGGTGTTACAGCCAGCCTGGATTACAATTTTCAAGCTATGCAATTGAATTGAATTGAATGAATAAGTTTATTGGCCACGTATTCACATACAAGAAATTTGTCTTGGTGCTCTGCCCACAGGTGACAACATGACATACAGTGACAGTTAAGAATGATACATAAAACATTAAACATGAATAATAAACCATTCTAGAAACATAGAAACATAGAAAATAGGTGCAGGAATAGGCCATTCGGCCCTTCGAGCCTGCACCGCCATTCAATATGATCATGGCTGATCATCCAACTCAGTATCCTGTACCTACTTAATTGAACATGTGAATTAAATAAAATATCAGAGCAAAAGGAGGCAACAGATTTTTATGTCTGGCTGTGGCAGCTATGACAGTCCGGAATCGCCTTCCAGAGGGAAGTGGTTCAAAGAGTTTGTGGCCAGGGTGAGAGGGGTCAGAGATGATCTTGCCCGCTCGCTTCCTGGACCTTGCAGTGTACAGTTCGTCAATGGAGGGAAGGTTGCAGCCAATAACCTTCTCAGCTGATCGGATGATTCGCTGCAGCCTCCGGGTGCCGTGCTTGGTGGCTGAGCCAAATGAGGCTTGAAACCATGTCCTTCTTACTTGGGCAACCATGTTACCATTTTGCACACTACTTATGAATATTCACAGTAATGGAGCCTATGTGACTAGACCGTAAAGTATTAAAGACTATTATATAGAGTAGCAAATGTATTCATTCTGTGTAGGAAGGAACTGCAGATGCTGATTTATTCATTCTGTTATAGATACAACGTGCTGGAGTAATTCATCAGGTCAGGCAACCTCTCTGGAGAAAAGAATGGGTCAAAGTAATGGGACCTAAATTATCATCCATTCTTTTTCTCCAGAGAGGCTGCCTGACCCGCTGAGTTACTCCAGAACTTTGTGTCTATCTTTGGTATAAACCAGCAGTCTGAAGAAGGGTCTTGACCTGAAACGTCACCCATCCATTTTCTCCAGAGAGACTGCCTGAACATCACACAAACCAACTTCCCTTCTATTGACTCCATTTATACCACGCTGCATCAGCAAGGCCAGCAGTATAATCAAGGACAAGTTGCACCCTGGCCACTCCCTATTCCCCCCTCTCCCATCAGGTAAAAGCTATAGAAGTGTGAAAATGCACACCTCCAGATTCAGGGACAGTTTCTTCCCAGCTGTTTTCAGGCAACTGAACCATCCTACCACAGCAGAGAGCAGTGCTATCTACCTCTTTGTGACCCTTGGACTATTCTTGATCAGGCATTGCTGGCTTTACCTTACACTAAACCTTATTCCCGTATCATGTATCTATGCACTGTAAATGGCACGATTTTAATCATGTATTGTCTTTCTGCTGACTGGAGAGACAGCAACTAAAGCTTTTTGTTGTACTTCAGCACACGTGACAATAAACTAAACTGAACTGACTCGCTGAGTTACTCCAGCACTTTGTGTTTATCTTTGGTACGATCTAGCAGTCTGAAGAAGGGCCCTGACTTGAAACGCCACCCATCCTTTTTCTCCAGAGATGCCACCTGATCCGCTGAGTTACTCCAGCACTTTGTGTCTATCTTTGGCATGAACCAGCATCTGCATTTCCTCTTTTCCATATTATTCATTCTGTGGTTGCCCCAACATTATAACGCTATGCTTCCTTTCCTTTAGCTGAAGGCAAGGCAGAGCCATCAAATAAGTAACTTTGTTTTAATCCAACAGAACTAAATACATAGAAGAAAACAATATGCCAAGGATTAATTAAGACCATTTATAATGTATATTGCAATTACACTGCAAATTCTTTAAAAAAAAGTACAGTTTAACCGATGCATCTAGCCATTTCATTTCAATTAGATTTAAGCACATTAACAAACAGATGGAGGGAGTTTGTGACTGCCTGCAGCTCTGTGGTTGACGCATGGCAATGGCAATTATATCAGAATTATTAAATATAACCTTTACTTATCTGACATCCCACAGATGTCACAAAACCATATTCTGGCTGACACGCATGGAAGAGCAAAAACATTGTAAACTTTAGCAAAATGATTTCCTATGTGCAAGGTTCCCTTTTAACCTTGCACATATAAAATAATGCTTCAGAGGCTGACACCGGCTGGCTTCAAATGACAAATGGATGAATTTTCAGATGGATCACAGAAATACTGTGAGAAGCAAATCGAGTATGTTAGCATTTAACCATCCAATGTGAGTAGCTGGATGTGTCCATTTATGAGCAGAGAGGGCATGCTGAAGCTATATTGCCACCTTACAGCACCAGAGACCAGGGTTCAACCCTAACTGCGGGTGTTGTCTGTATGGAGTTTTCCCAGTGCTTCAGTTTCCTCCCATTCTTCAATGGCATGCAGTTTTGTAGGTTAATTGGCTTCAGTAACATTGCACATTGTCCTTAATGTGTAGGATAGTGCTAGTGTACGGGGATCACTGGTCAGCATGGACTCGATGGGCTGAAAGGCCTGTTTCTGCACTGTATCTCTAAAGCTAGCAATAGGAAAGGGAAACCGAGCCTGCATACTATCTAAGCAGCAAACTTTAAAGGACTGTTTGAGGTCATCATCAAAATGGAAAAGTTGCAAAAAAAGAAAGAAGAAATGCCTTTTAGAATTTGGAATCAAAAGCTGGCATTGGGCAGGCGCTACCTGCAATAAATGTGACCAAAGCATATTTCACTGAATTACTGCGGTAGCAATAATCCACTTAAAAAGTGGTCAACAATGCTTTAGAATGGACAGGTTAAGCATGACCAACCTCACAGACAATTTGGAGTCAATAACAACTGTAAACTGTTAAAGTAAAAATTCTGCCAAAATGTAGCAAGTATCAATAACCTATTAATAATTTACAGTTTCAAATTGAAACAGTGCTTTGAGACTAATGCCTCCTTTCATGCAAATTAAAACAATGCCTGGATTTTTACAAGTGCTGTTGTCATGGTAAGAGTTCATACCGTTCACATGCAGTAAAGAGAACAAGTTCGTAATAGAATTATATTATATTGTCAATCGTATTTGTCATTACAAATATTATCATGTAAGTGCCTTTAAATGCACACTGAACTAAAGCATGCAGAAGACGCGAGATCCAATATGTGAGGAGGAGGCTCCATTTGTTTAAGTCTTTAGCTAGGTGAGTCGTTTATCTTGGTCATTGCTGAAGTTGTTGGGCTCAAGAGAAGGCCAATTACTTTCAAACAGGAAAAGAGGAAATGTCAGATGGTCAATCAATTATAAGCTGTCTGGCTTGAATCCCACTGGCTGTGATAAGATCATGAATATGGATGTCATCCATTTTAATGGTCAAGGTACATTTAGGGAGCGAGTGGGGGAAATAAATCATAAAGAATAAACAAGTTAACAAGGAAAAAAAAGTAACGGAAATTCCTTTTGCTCTAAGTTCAAGGGGTAATTTTATAAAATTCCATGGTTGGTCCAGATGCTTGTCCACCTGGGAATGTATATCGGAAACTGCAATGCAAACTCCTAGCAACCTTCCGTTGGTCCATTTTATTTGAAGGTAAGAACTTGAAAATGAGAGCGTGGCAAATTTACCTATTACATTCGGTTGGTGTACATAATGAATGATTCATCAGTTTAAGTAAGAACATTAAATAACACCTTCAATCCATACCGTTGAAAATAGACAAACTGTTTTCTCGATTCATTGTTAGCTGCTGGATCACACCATGTAAAATAGCTGTCATTGGTAACTGATAGTACAACATAAGTTGAAGGACAACTTTGAAGTCAAACGTAAGAATTTCAGAAGAAGCATTTAATGACAAAGGACAAAGGACATTTATTGTCACATACACCAATTGGTGCAGTGAAATTTGAGTTACCATGCAGCATATAAATAAGATAAACACAACACTATAGAATTTAACATAAAACATAAAAACATCCCCCCACAGCAGAATCAATGTTTCCCACTGTGAGGGAAGGCACCAAAGTTCAGTCTTCTTCCTCGTGTTCACCCATGGTTGGGGCCTATTGAGGCAACAGCAGTCGCCGTAACGGCGGCCCGATGTTTCAGGCCCTCTCGCCGGGATGATGGAGCTCCGGCGTCGGAACTGAAGAGCACTCTCAGCGGCTTGGAGTTTATGAAACGGCCGTTTCCTACCGGAGACCGCGGCTTCTGAAGTCCACAGGCCGAGCTGGGTGGAGGTACAGTATAGGTAATGAGCCGATGCAGCTACTTTTAGTGTAGACAATCACAGATGAATCTGTAAGACAATTATTCAACATGGTATGAAGCCTGAATCCCATAAAAACTAGTTGAGATGGAGGTAGTAAGTTTCATTCTTGAACTAGTTGGGTTTGATAGCAGCGCAATAGCTTTCAGCGCCTGCACATGTATTCATTTCAAGTTGTTAATGTCTACTGGTGAATTAGGATTGCAACAATTTTTGGTACTTGCTCCATAATTCTGTTTTACCACACTTCTATACTGTACCTATGCATAGTAACACAAGAATATAACGGTTTTTTTAAATGACTCATATAAAAACAAACATTTCACATTTTGAGCCCTGGTCGTTCTACTTTCTCCTTTCACTATTCAGCAACGTAAATATATTTCAACAAATTATGCTAATCAAAATGATCTATTCAGCTTCAAAGAAGAAACAAAACATAAATCGGAAGGTTTAGATTTATTATTGTCACATGTAAATGGAGGTACAGTGAGAAGCTTTGTTTTGTATATTGTCTGAACAGATCAGATATACCAAGCTAATGTTACCATTGAAAGTGGACATATTGCACATATTTTTCTTAAAGAAAAAGCTAACAGTAAATGTATCTGAATTGGTCATGGGACATAAGTCATTCCATCACTCAGCAGTGGAACTCCCTAGCATCTGTGGAAAAGATTGCACCATGCTGATCTCTTTTAGCCCTCTGTGATAAATTGGGACCTAAGAGGTATGCTAATAAATTACAACCCCTGTTTGTAACTAATTTGCTGCAAAGAATGTAGAAATATATCAAATCATAAATGGGTGACTTGTTCTTTCATGTGTTTAAGGCAAGTACTGCCTACTGATAGATAGGCTTTTGTGCCTCCTGCAATTATAAGAATGGGAAGGAATTCTTTAGAATGACACTGGATAATTTGTCACAATGAATGGCTCTATTCAGCAGTCAAAGTACCATTGAAGCAGGATTACACCAACCAAAATGAACGAAGTATGGTCCTGCCCGAACTGTGAATTTTCAAGGGCATAATCCAGCATGATTATTCTCATCCTTTCATCCATCACTTAACCAGAATGCTTGAGTTAAGCATTCCCATTCATCCTCATTATATCCTCTTTGAAGCACACACTTTGACTGAAAGGGCAATGCATCTCAAACACAGAAAATGGTGCAAAGGATTGGAGCCACCCCTTACACTACAATATTGTTGCAAGTTGTGGAATTTATTTATTTTCTTACGCACACATTATGCGATACCATAAAGAAAACTTGGGTTTCACCAAAACAAACACTTGCCAGAAGAAAAATGAAATAACAGCAGAGAATAGTGGACACACTCAGCAGGATAGGGAGCATTGGCAAAGAGAGAAACAGCCTTTGTTTCAGATCCATTCATTTTCAATGAAACAGTTCTTCGCAGATGCTGAGTTTTTCTAGTATATTTTGGATCTCATCTACATACTACTCTCCGTGAAATCTTTGAAAATCATATGCAGGATTTTGTATCTACTCTGAAGGCATCTATAATTTTCAACTCTACCATCTCTCAACACTTCTACTTTCTTACTTGTAATTTGACTGCCAGAAGAAGTTCCCATTAGTTTTAGGTTTATCTTTGTCACGTGTACTGAGGTATAGTGAAAAGCTTTGTTTTGCATGCTCTTCAATCAATTCAGATAATGCTATATATAAACACAATCAAGTCAAACTTAAATATAACAGATAGGGCAAAGAGAAGATGCAGAGTGCAGAGTGCAGAATGTAGTTCTCAGCATTGTAGTGCATCAGTTCCATTGACCAAATCCAATGTCTATAATGGGATAGAGGTGGATTGGACAGTACCCTGGCTTATTCAAAAGCCTGGTAACTGAGGAGAAGAAGCTGATCCTGGGTCTGGTAATGCACACTACCATTTACCATGTACATCCTATTTTGATTTGTCCTGCCAAGATGTAGCACCTCACATTTATCAGCATTAAACGCCATCTGCCATCTTTCAGCCCATTCCTCCAAATGGCCTAAATCTCTCTGTACACTTCAATTCCCCCTCCCATTCCGAATCCGACTTTTCTGTCCTGGGCCTCCTCCATGGCCAGAGTGAGGCCCACCGTAAATTGGAGGAGCAGCACCTCATATTTTGCTTGGGGAGTTTACACCCCAGCTGTATGAAAATTGACCTTTAATTTCAGGTAGTACCTGCTTTCTCCTCCACTTCCCAGCTCTCCTTCAGCCCACTGTCTCCGCCTCTTCCTTTCTTCTTCCCACCCCCTGCACCCTCACATCAGTTTGAAGAAGGGTCTCGACCCAAAACGTCACCTTTTTCCTTCGCTCCATAGATGCTGCCTCACCCGCTGTGTTTCTCCAGCATTTTTGTCTCTCCATTCGCACATGTTCGATTATCCCACTTTCCTCACCCACTCCCTACACATTAGGGGCAATTTTACAGAGACAAGTTAACCTACAAAGCCAATGCATCTTTGGGATGTGGGAGGAAACCTACATGCTTGCAGGGAGAATGTGCAAATTCAACACAGACAGTGCCCGAGGACAGGATCGAACACAGATCCCTGGCGTGTGAGACAGCATGTCCACCAGTTATGCCTCTATATTTTATTTTCCAACACACAAAAAATTATACGTTGATAACTTTGGTTACTAAAAAAAAAGAAACTATCCATTTTCAGTCTTAAATCTCTAAGTGATGCTATGTCCCCCTTTACAGCTACTGTATTTTATTAAAAACTGTTTTAATTCAGTTCAAGACTATGGGGCAGTACATTGGCCATAAAGTTGCTGCCTAAAATTGGCAGAGACCCGGAATTGATCCTGAATACGGGTGCTGTCTGTATGGAGTTTTCTCCTTTACCCTGGGTTTTCTCCGGGTGCTCTTGTTTCCTTCCACATTCCAAAGGTGTGCAGGAACCTTTTTCAGACCCAACCCAAAACGGAATATTTTCCTTTTGTTCAGAGATTCTGTCTGACCTGTTGAGTTACTCCAACTTTTTGTGTCTATCTTCAGTTTAAACCAGCATCTGCAGTTCCTTCCTACACACACAATACTATACAATAAAACTTTATTAATCCCAGGAGGGAAATTGTGTGTGTGTGTGTATAGTTATATATTAATATATAAATATACACTGTTTGTTTTCTTGTTTATAACATTGTTTACAGAGTACTCTGTTTACATATTCTGTTGTGCTGCTGCAAGTAAGGATTTCAATGAGACATGAGAGAATAAAACACTCTTGACTTACGTCGATAATGTGTGGGATAGAACTAGAGTATGGGTGATCAGTGGTCGGCGTGGACTCGGTGGGCCGAACGGCCTGTTTCCACGTTGTATCTTTAAATTAAACTAAAACACTTAAACCAGAGGAAATCTAAAGAAGGGTCTCTAACCGAAACATCACCCAATTTCTTCTATCCAGAGATGTTGACTGCTCCATGGAGTTCCACCGCACAATTAAAGCATGGAATAGTCTTCACCCTACTATAGGTACCCAACCAGAAGCAATTAAATTTAAGGTAGCTCTTTTTTCCCCCAAGAACCCTTTTTTGTTTAAGTCCAAGAGTCAAGAGTTTTATTGTCATGTGTCCCAGATGAAATGAAATTCTTGCTTGCTGCAGCACAACAGAATATGTAAACATAATACAGAACAGGAGATAAAAGTTCACTGTGTCTATATACCATAGACCATATAAATATACAATATATGCACAATAAATAAACAGATAAAATGCAATAGGCTGTTATTTTTCAGAGTTTGTTGGTGGTGTTTAAATTCTATTTAAATTCCATTTTGAATATTTTTGGAGGACCAGGAAATCAAGAAGCAAGAGTTACTCCAAGGAGTTACTCCAGCTCCAGCGAGTGATTCTGCGTTGGTTTTCAACGGTCGCGGCGAGTGGACAACAATGGCGGCCAGATCTCCCACCATGCAAAGGGAGGGAGAAAGTGGCTGACGCCGACCAGCTGCAGTGGCAGTGCGCATGTGCAGGGCGGCACATGCACACAACCACGGCCGATGATGTGCAGGCCAAAGATCCTCGCTATAGGTGCTGGCCGTGGTTGTGCGCATGAGCAAGGCGGCCGGCCGTGCCGGCGGACAAGGAGCGGGCGGAGTCCCGAGACATAGATAGCGGGCGGAGACAGAGACGAGAGAGAAAGATAGAGAGAGAGAGAGAGAGAGAGAAAGATACAGAGGGAGCCCTCTCAAGTGTCCCGGATGCTTGCCAAGCCGGGCAAAATGGCATGGCTTTTAGGTTGCCCGGTGGTACTGTGGGTTGCCATTGGCAACCGGGCAACCGCTAATTTCGAGCCCTGCATACCTCCGCCACCTGACCTGTCTCATTTCCTAACAGGAGGTCCAGCACTGCCCCTTCTCTAGTAGGTACCTTTATGTATTGCTGCAAAAAATTACTATCCTGCACACATTTTACAAACTCCAAACCATCCAGCCCATTTACAGAATGCGTTTCCCAGTCTATGTGTGGAAAATTGAAATCTCCCACAATTACTACCTTATGCTTACTACTAATATCTGCTATCTCCTTACATATTTGCTCTTCCAATTCTCGCTCCCCATTTGGCGGTCTATAATACACCCCTATAAGTGTTGCTACACCTTTCCCACTTCTCAGTTCCACCCAAATAGCCTCCCTAGACGAGCCTCTAATCTATCCTGCCAAAGCACTGCTGCAATATCTTCCCTGACAAGCAATGCAACACCTCCACCTCTTGCCCCTCCAATTCTATCACACCTGAAGCAACGAAATCCTGGAATATTTAGTTTCCAATCACAGCCCTCCTGCAACCATGTTTCACTGATCGCCACAACATCATACTTCCAAGTGTCAATCCAGGCTCTAAGTTCATCCACCTTTCTTACAATGCTCCTAGCATTAAAATATACACATTTAAGAAACCCACCGCCTCTTATTCTCTGTTTATTTTCTTTTTCTTCTTTCTCCCCTAGATTTTGGGTCCGAGTGCTTCCCTTCTCTGCCTCCTGCCTCACACTCTGTCTACTAGCTTTCTCTATTTGAGTCCCTCCCCCCAACCATCCTAGTTTAAAGTCTCCCCAGTAGCCTTTGCAAATCTCCCCACCAGGATATTGGTCTCCCTCGGGTTCAAGTGCAACCCGTCCTTTCTGTACAGGTCACACACGAGTTATGAACTCACTGTTGTCTTTGATGATTGGTGACTTTTGGATAGTCACTGCTTCCCTCAGCAGTATAGACAAGGAAAGGAAAAATGTCAGCGTTCTCATTCATAAATCTTGTACAGTAAGAATAATGGAAAATGTACAATAATATTAGATGAGGCGAGTATCTTGACTGGTGGTGCTTCCCTATTGTCTGATTACGTGCAGATGCCAATTGTCTTCATTTAAACGAGGAGAAGGTGCTGCAACTTATACCATCGTGAGTTAAAATGAGCACAGGCTCATTCTCTGTATATCTGACATATAGTGAAAAAAGATGCAGAAAATAATTAAAATAAAACATGGGAAGTAAAGTGGTATTTTTTAAAGTACGAAGTTTCACATAATTTGAGCTATCAGCCTGCGCTCTTCAATTTTTCACAAATCAGAACAAACTAAAACTAAAACTTTAAAAATCCAGCAGCGGTGATATGTTGTATGTTGTCCACTGCTTGTTTGTTTAATCAGGTCCAACATCAGCAAGGACAGAGCTCACTAAAGCAATAAGTGCTACTGTACGGTAACACAGACTTCCTGTCGTTGGCACCGTACTGAGTCCAGATTGTTTTGGCATGCTGATACTAAAATGACATTGGAATAATGGCAGGACTGAAAATTACATACGAGGATGCACATTTTTTATTGGCAGCATGAGTTTTAACATGGCCCAGCAAATGCTGACATGGTTGTCTTGGGAATTCTGTGGTGGTGAAACTGTGGTATTAATTGTCACGGAAGGCTGTGCAGGCCAAGTCAATGGATATTTTTAAGGTGGAGATTGATAGATTCTTTATTAGTGCGGGTGTCAGGGGTTATGGGGAGTAGGCAGGAGAGCGCTTGAAAGGGAAAGATAGATCAGCCATGTTTGAATGGAGGAATAGACTTGATGGTTTAAATCTGCTCCTATAACTTATGAACTTATGAAAACTAACTTCATTGGTTACGTGTTCAAGAAGGAACTGCAGATGCTGGAAGATTAAGGTACACAAAAATGCTGGAGAAACTCAGCGGGTGCAGCAGCATCTATGGAGCGAAGGAAATAGGTGACGTTTCGGGCCGAAACCCTTCTTCAGACTGATGGGGGGTGGGGGGGAGAAGGAAGGAAAAAGGGAGGAGGAGGAGGAATTCCACCTGGGTTGCTTGCGTCCGGTTGGCATGAACATTGAATTCTCTCAATTTTGTAGCCCTTGCTGTCTCCTCCGCTTCGCAGCTCTCCCTCAGACCTCGGGCTCCTTCTCTGCCTATCTTCTCCTTCCGCCCCCCACCCCCCATCAGTCTGATGAAGGGTTTCGGCCCGAAACGTCACCTATTTCCTTCGCTCTATAGATGCTGCTGCACCCACTGAGTTTCTCCAGCATTTTTGTGTACCTTCATCGGTTACATACTGCATGAGAAGCAGAACAGCGGATGGTGGAAAACAACATTAAATTAGAGCAATGTCATCAATCTACTAATTTAATTGAGATGCTCTCTCCACCAATGCAGCCTGACCAGCTGAATATTTCCAGCATGCTCTGTTTTTGTTTAAGTTACTGCTTGACCTCTTCTGGCTGAGAGAGATACTTTCTTGGGTTGGTTTGTATTGCAGATGAACACCTGGAGTTGCATGACGGGTGCTGAACAACTGGCTTCTGTATACAAAAACTGTTCCCATTTGTGACAATAGCTGTAGGCGTTCTCCGTGAAACATAAATGGGGGAGTGAGCAGAGGACATGCAGAGTAGGACATGCTTCCCAAAGGAGTAGAACAGTGGGGAAAACTCTCAGCAAGAAACCATATCTGCACAGTCTTCAGGAATCATTTCTTCCACCTGAACCTCAGAAGAGCAATATGGGAGATACCTGAACCTTAATAAGGACCATCATACTTAAAAATGGCATTGGCTGCATCCATATCTCAAGCCCAGAGCTGGGCAGGAACCTTTGCTCAGGGGTTGTCAAGGCAACCTTGCCAAAGTAATATTAAGTGAAATTAAAACAAAAATGCTGGAAATACTCAGCAGATCAAGACACATCTTGTTTTTTATTATTATTTTCATGCATTTTTCAATCCTTTAGCAAAGTATTTATTAATATGTATATTGAAAAACAAAAACAAGAGAAGCAGCTTTGTCTTTCATATTTAATTTACTCTATGAATTATGATATTGTCATTTCTGCTGTCTTATGTATGGCAGGCAGTGACTAGTGGGGTACCACAAGGCTCAGTGCTGGGACCCCAGCTATTTACAATATATATTAATGATCTGGATGAGGGAATTGAATGCAACATCTCCAAGTTTGCAGGTGACACAAAGTTGGGGGGCAGTGTTAGCTGTGAGGAGGATGCTAGGAGGCTGCAAGGTGACTTGGATAGGTTGGGTGAGTGGGCAAATGTTTGGCAGATGCAGTATAATGTGGATAAATGTGAGACTATTATCTGAATGGTGGCCGATTAGGAAAAGGGGAGATGCAACGAGATCTGGGTGTCATGGTACACCAGTCATCTAAAGTAGGAATGCAGGTGCAGCAGGCAGTGAAGAAAGCAAATGGTATGTTAGCATTCATAGCAAAAGGATTTGAGTATAAGATCAGGGAGGTTCTACTGCAGTTGTACAGGGTCTTGGTGAGACCACACCTGGAGTATTGCGTACAGTTTTGGTCTCCTAATCTGAGGAAAGAGAGTAATAGAGAGTACAGAGAAGGTTCACCAGACTGATTCCTGGGATGGCAGGACTTTCATATGAAGAAAGACTGGATAGACTTGGCTTGCACACGCTGGAATTCAGAAGATTGAGGGGGGGATCTTATAGAAACTTACAAAATTCTTAAGGGGTTGGACAGGCTAGATGCAGGAAGATTATTCCCGATGTTGGGGAAGTCCAGAGCTAGGGGTCACAGTTTAAGGATAAGAGGGAAGTCTTTTAGGACCGAGAGGAGAAAATCATTTTTTACACAGAGAGTGGTGAATCTGTGGAATTCTCTGCCACAGAAGGTAGTTGAGGCCAGTTCATTGGCTTTATTTAAGAGGGAGTTAGATGTGGCCCTTGTGGCTAAAGGGATCAGGGGGTATGGAGAGAAGGCAGGTACGGGATACTGAGTTGGATGATCAGCCATGATCATATCGAATGGCGGTGCAGGCTCGAAAGGCCGAATGGCCTACTCCTGCACCTATTTTCTATGTTTCTATCTATGTATGGAGTAACTGACAGCACTGACCATCACAGATGCTGAAATATCTGAAGCCAGGGTTTGTGTTGGATAGGATCTGTGTGATAACAGTGCATAGGAACCCTGTCACAAGACAAAGTAGATGAAAAGTAGTTCTAATCAGCCCATTGTGTTATCTGCCCTCCTGCAGCCTGCTTACTGTGCACCTGATTATATATATATATTAAATCCTTCCTCAGTTACGTCTGATCAAAGGTCATGGTTGAACAGTTTCTAATTGGGTTTTAAAAGCAAACTTCATCTTCTGCACCTGAGACTAACATTATAGACCTGGCTGTCTCATTGGTCTGTTCTTCAAAATTAGACAGTTTCCAACCCGTTACTCTACCCTCCCTTGTAAAACTGATCTCCACCATGAAACCTACTACCTGCCCCCTCGACACTGTCCCCTCTGCCCTCCTAAAGTACGTCATTACAACAGCTGGTCCCAGCATCCTCACCATCTTCAACAGCTCTCTGGCCACTGGCACTGAACCTACCTGCTTCAAGCATGCGGTGGTCCAGCCACTCCTGAAAAAACTTAACCTCGACCCCACCTCGCAAAGCAATTACAGACCCATTTCTAAACTGCCTTTCCTCTCAAAAGCCCTTGAAACGGTAATTTTAAGTCAACTTATGCCTTACCTTCACCAAAACACTATCCTGGAAACTTTCCAATCAGGTTTCAGGGCTCACCATAGCACAGAGTCTGCCTTGTTGAAGGTACGTAATGACATACTGCTCACTGTTGACTCCGGCGACTGTGCAATCCTGCTCCTTTTTGACCTCAGCGCAGCATTTGACACTGTCGACCACACCATCCTAATTGACCGTCTCCGGTACGGGGTTGGTATTGATGGCACTGCCTTGAGCTGGTTCATCTCCTGCCGTAAAGGTAGGAGTTTCTCGAATAACATAGGCAACTCCTTCTCCTCCCCAGCTAATCTCTGCTGTGAGGTTCCACAAGGTTCCATCCTTGGCCCCATTCTCTTCTCCCTGTATATGCTCCCCTTAGGCCAAGTCATTGAAAGGCACGGCATTTCCTTCCATTGCTACGCAGACGATACCCAACTCAATCTCCCCCTGAAGCCCAAAAACCAATCAAATCTGCTTAACCTTATCCGCTGCCTCAAGGATATAAAGTGTTGGATGGCCCAGAAATTCCTCCAACTAAATGAGAGTAAGTCTGAGGTCATCCTTCTCGGCCCCTCGGACTCAATCAAAATGATAGCAGGCAGTCTTGGAAGCCTTACCCCACTACTCAAACCTCACATCAAAAACTTTGGCGTGATATTTGACTCAGCACTGAAATTTGACAAACAAGTCAATGCCGTGGTAAAAGCTAGCTTCTTCCAGCTTTGGACATAAGCTAAAATAAAACAATTCCTCCACTTTGATGACCTCGAAAAGATCATCCACACATTTATCTCCTCCCGCCTAGATTACTGCAACTCTCTTTACACTGGCATCAGCCAATCTTCCCTGTCCCGCCTGCAACTGGTCCAAAACGCTGCAGCGAGACTCCTGATGGGCACCCGAAAAAGGGACCACATCACCCCGATCCTGGTCTCTCTCCACTGGCTCCCTGTGTGGTTCCGTATACATTTCAAGACCCTCCTCTATGTCTACAAAGCCCTCTATGGGCTTACCCCCCTTCCACATTAAAAGTCTTCTCACCCTCCACTCCACCTCCAGGTCCCTCAGATCGGCCGACTTGGGGCTACTGAATATCCCGTGGTCTAGGCATAAGCTTAGGGGCGACTGTGCCTTTGCGGTTGCAGCTCCTAGACTGTGGAACAACATCCCCCTTCCCATCAGAACTGCCCCCTCCATCGACTCCTTTAAGTCAAGACTAAAATCTTATCTATACTCCCAAGCCTTTCCTGACGTCCACTGAGTGAGGGTTATATGTATATATGTATGTAGTTTGTTTGTCTATACTATTTTTATAACAAATGTAATGCACTTTGGCCAACGAGAGTTGTTTTTTAAATGTGCTATATAAATAAATGTGACTTGACTTGACTTGACTATAGATCCAGCTTTGACTTTTGTGTTTGTTAGTCCTTAATCTCTTGGTGAAATAAAAAAATGTTAGGATTAGGTCAAAACACTTACTAAACAACAAAGTTAAGGGGTCATAATTATGATTTATATGGCTACAACACATTAGAAGAGTGCTTCTTTACCCATCATCTGAACAACTTTTAATAATTACTAGACTAAGTTGGGTCCCAGCATCACACAGGCGTATCACCCCAACGCTATATTCCACCTCTTCACCAATTCCAATATTGGTGGCCAGTGTGGGGGGGGGGGAGCTTTTTGGAGCGCTAGTATGGGTGTTGTGGGATGAAGGGACTGGTTTACAGAGGACTAGTGTAGAGATTGTGGGTCGATTGGATTCTTGGGCTGGCGGCTCAGTCACTCAAGCCTATTGTGCTGGCAGTTAACTCACTCACGGCTGGTGGGCTGGCAGTTGACTCACGGCTATTCCTTGAAATTTCATTTCAAGCTGGGTGCAAGACCACAAAATTCAAGTGCAGTTTCTTACCACTTCAAGCAAGGTGCAAGTTCAAGTGCAGTTTCATACCATATCAAGCAGGGTGCAAGGCCACTATAGACAGCGAGTCATGACCTCTCCCTCCTCCATCTTGCAGAGACTGAGCCACGCCCACACTTCTGGGTTTTATAGTCCCTACCCACTCCCACCAGAAGGGGCGTGGCCGTCATGGCGTGATTGACAGGAGAGAGAATCTCAACATTTTTTAAATACTAATAACTCTTTTATTTTTCATCGATGGGAAAAAAACCTCTTGTCCTGCGCAGCGAAGGGGGACTCTGAGTAAGATGGCCAAAAATCACAGCCGTAAGTGGCAGCATTTTTTTATAATCAATATACAGAACACCAGGAAGTGGTCAAGATCAGACTTTTAGTAATATAGATCATGTAAAATTAAGGTTAACCTTTTAACACTTTAGCAATCATGATATATATTGATGGCCTTACTTGCCCGGTTGTAAAGTAAAAGATTGTAATTTAAAAATGGAAATAGGGAAAATCAAGGTCATGCAATTTAGTTCTATTTACATTCAACTATCGATTCAGAAATAGACACAAGATGCTGGGGAAACTCAGTGGATCAGGCAGCATCTCTGGAGAAAAAAGACGAGTGATGTTTCGGATTGGGACCCTTCTTGAGGGAGCTTCTCGGATTAAAAAATTATTTTGTGTTATTAAAATGGGTCTGTGGACCAGATCTTAGACCAGTACAGCACAAGAACAGGCTCTTCAGCCCACAATGTCCGTTCCGAACATGACGCCAAGTTAAACTAATCTCCACTGCCTGCACGTGATCCATATTCCTAATTTTCCACTAATCCATGTGCTATCTAAAAGCCTCCAACACCACCACCATTTCTGCCACCACCACCACTCCTGGCAGTGCCTTCTGTACTCTGTATAAAATAAAAATCCCTGCACACCTCCTTTAAGCTGTGCCCCTCTCAGCTTAAAGCTGTGCCTTCTAGTCATTGACGTTTCTACGCAGGGAAAAATAAGTACCTTTTGTTCATTGTCAGCTAATACTCGCAGCCATTAATCTCCCCTATCACTCCCCCTCCCCCGAACACATTTTCCCTGACTGTCGGCATCTGACAATTTCTGTATCATCAGGAATTACAGGGCAGTGTGGGAGCACACAATCTGTGCTCACAGTCCACTGAGTCATTGAAAGCAAGAGCTGATTGGCACTTTTGGGCTAAAGTTGGAGTCTGCTTACTTATCCTTTCAATTACAATTCAGTTAATGATATTGAGATTGAGTGAATAGAGAGGGACTAAATTTCTACGTCCCATTTCAGATAAATTTATCTTTTCCTTTGACTGGTATGAAAGGCACTGATTTAGAATAATCTCTGACATTACTGCTCAGCCCACCCTACCCTTAGCCACAGAGAACAGGCTTTGTAGAAGAACTAGGTGAAGGGGAATATTTGTGCAAGCTTCCATTACTTCATTACACATTTCCACATGTAAATAAAAAATATGCATTTTTCCCTGTGAAATAATTCTATAGAGATCTCAGGTTTGAATTTGGCATGAAAATTGCACAAGTGTGGAGACCATGTGAAAAGAATGTGCACAATGTCATTGTAGGGATTAGACATAATTGGTAAGACCCAGATTTATTGTAAGTGCTTCCATGTTGGCTATTCTTCTATATGATTTGTGATTAGAATTGGCATTACAAGCAGCCGGGGAATTAAAGGTATTCCATCAATTTCCAAGTGAGAGACTTTTATTTCATAAAACTAAATGGATTTCCCCAGGCTGTATTATTATAAAAATATTGGAGGAAAGCCTGATTTTAGCAATACAAAGAATCTACCTCAAATTCATTAAAACAATTTTTTAGATTCTTTGTAGACTTGATTTCAAGAATAAACTCGGTGGTAGCTTTTTTAACACATTACAAATACCCTCTAATGTTCAACTGGTAGTTTGAGGATGGACATTATTCAAGTTCTACTCGCAAAAGCTACAGTACTGAGTATTTTTATTCTTCATACAGAATAGTGAAAGGATTGGATAGAGTGGATGTGGAGAGGATGTTTCCACTAGTGGGAGAGTCTGTGACTAGAGGTCATAGCCTCAGAATTAATGGACATTCTTTTAGGAAGGAGATGAGGATACATTTCTTTAGTCAGAGGGTGGTGAATCTGTGGAATTCTTTGCCACAGAAGAATGTGGAGGCCAAGTCTGTGGATATTTTTAAGGCTGAAATAGATAGATTATTGATTAGTACAGGTGTCTGTGGTTATGGGGGGAAGGTTGGAGAATGAGGTTAGGAGGGTGAGATAGATCAGCCAAGATGGAATGGCGGAGTAGACTTGATGGGCTGAATGACCTAATTCCACTCCTATTTCTTATGACATAAGATAATTTGTCTCTGAATGTGCTCTATTTGATGAGAGAGAATTCTGTACAGTTCTTTAAACATGGTTTCTCTGTAAAAAAACTACTGATGGAATTCCATATTGGAATGAAAATAAAATAAACTTGTGGGAGGTTCATTCACCTGAAGTGAACATCACAGGACAAGTGAATAATAAAGGATAGTGAAAAACAGCTAAAAAAAATTAAATTATCAATCCAGAAGATCCTAATATTATGCCTTTTATTGTTAGCCAACTTGCTTGTTTTCCTCAAATTTGCAATTATCACTCGATCCAATTCTCATAGCCATTGCTTTTTATGTAAAGGTGAGAAAAGAAACAACCTAAATTCTTAGTCTAAAGAATTATTATTTTTAATAAGGGTCCAGACCCAAAACGCCACCTATCCATTTTCTCCAGAGATGTCCCCTGACGCTGCGTTACTCTAGCAGATTGTGTATACCTTTGGTTTAAACAAGCATTTGCAGTTCCTTTTTCTACTAAATTCTTAGTACGTTTTATCCTTGCTCCACAGTTTAAAAATGTTTTTAATGTGGAGATCAACCTTTACCCTGAACCAATTTACATTCTTCCATAAGGCAATTTGACAGACTTCTAAACTGAAAAGATCTGCTTTTCTTCCTTCCTTAATCAAACCCCTGACACTAGGGGTCAGCCTTGTGGCTTTTCTCTGCAAAGCTTCCAGTGCTAGAATAAGAATAAAAAGGAAAGAAGGGCATTTGGTCGATTGGACCTGGCTTCCCATTCATTAACTGTAGGTAATGGCTGATCAGTGCTTCATATCCTTCATTCCACATTCCCCTAAAAGTCCTGCTCAACAAAAGTAGATTTGACTTATTTTTACAAATGTAATTGTATATCCCATCCACAGACTTTTGTCAGGGGGGGAGGAAGGGGGGATGCAGTGGAATGTTGAAAACGTCACGGCTTTTAATATGGATAAGCGCTTTATGATTGCACTCTTGCGTGGCCTTGTTTTAATTTTAAGAAGATGGAATAGAAATTCATTAAACAGGCTGGGGAGGCATTTTTAGGTACTGGTACAAAGATGGATCTTTTGAAGCAGGCAGGGACCCGCGGACTTGGCCAGGGAGAGGTTGAATATTGTAGTGACCACCGGACTTGTAGCATAGCACAGGACTTAAGTACTCTTCCCGCGATGCCATCTGGGCCTGCAGCTTTCCTCGTGTTCACCCGTGCCAGAGCCCTCCTCACGTCGTGCTTGGACAACAAGAATGTGTGCACATTCCTCCCTTCAGCTTCGATAGCCAGCCCGCTGGCGGTATCACGGCCTGGTTCAGTAACTTGAACACCCAGGAACAAAGGAGGCTACAGAATGTGGTAGACATTGCCCGGTCCATTGACTGATATTGATCTCCCCACCAATGAAGGGATATCATCTAAGGCCCACACTACCCTAGCAATGCTCTTATCTTGTCTGAGAACTAGCCTGAGAACCTTGACCTCCAGATTTAAGAACAGCTTCTTCTCAGCAACCATCAGGTTTTGAACACTGCGCAACACTAACCACAACCCGACCTCCGGGACCACTATGATCTATCATGGAGTTTGTCCATGATTACTTCAGCTTTTTTTACATTATTATGCTCAGATTACTGTATTATTGATTATCAATTAATTGTATTACTAATTATTGTATATTTATTTGGATGTTATTGCATTAATGGGTCTGCAAACCAGCTGCAAGTAAGTATTTCATTGTTCTGTTGCCGGTACACATGACCTTTCAACACCTTTGATTCTTAACTCTCTTCACATGCAAGCTGCACACAGACAGCACCGGAGGTCAGGATAGACCCCTGGTCGCTGGAGCTGTGAAACAGCTGCACGGCCAGCGCCAACTTGCATTTTGCTGCTTTGACTGAATAATTCAGCATGTTCGGTTAATTTTATCATTGAAACCACTAGTCTCTTTCAACATAATCGCTGATTATTTCAGTATCATTCATGGATTACATATGTATAGCACTTCCTACGTGGATGCTGTTTCATTTGCCTGCTTCCATACTTTGTCTTACCCATTCTGTAATTGCCTGCCCCATCTGATTATATTGAGTGAATTAGAATAGTCCCTTTGAGGCCCGTGCAAATGGAGTCATTAAAAGAGCTTTGATACTTGAAAGGAAATCTTCAAAGAGCAGAATCCTCTGATGGTCACATTTTAGAAAATGATGTTAGAATAATTTTCTCAAACTAGAAAAAGGCATTGTTATTGATCTAATTCATACAACCCAGTACATTTACATCTTAGGAATAGATGATGGGATATTGTACTTTATTAACATAACATGTAATGAACATCAGAAATTAATCTTAATGATAGATTATATCTGCTTTTGCTCTATTCTAATGTATTTCTTATGACGGAAAATTCATACTGAATTCATAGCATTCTCTTATCAAATGTATGATGTTACTTTCTGTGTTACTTTTATACTGTTATTGTGCTAGGTAAAGGAAAAGATCAGAATTTCTCACCATCACTGAGGAAGTCCTTATAGTCATAGAGTGATAGTGTGTGGAAACAGGCCTTTCAGCCCAACTTGTCCACACCGGTCAACATGTCCCAGCTACACTCGTCCTACCTGCCTATGCTTGGTCCATATCCCTCCAAACCTATCCTATCCATGTACCTGACTAACAGTTTCTTTAACATTGGGATAGTCCCAGCCTCAATTACCTCATCTGGCAGCTTGTTCCATACACCCACCACCCTTTGTGTGAACATTCTTGTTGACATATTAGTTGACATATCCTCCCAACATTCGCCAAAATAAGTAATTGAAATGCATGCGCAGTCAATATTATCATACTAATTTCACACTGATAGATGAGGCTGAACATTTATATGGAAGGCTACCTAATGGATGAAGAGTCACAGTCATGAAACATGGACACAGGCCTTTGGGCTCAACTTCTCCATTCTGTTCAAGTAGCCTACCCACGCTTGTCCCATTTGCCTATGTTTGACCCATATTCCTCTGAATCTTTTCTATCTATATACCTGTCCAAATGTCTTTTAAACATTGTGATTGTACCTGCCTCTACCACTTTCTCTGAGAGCTTGTCCATGATCATGTGAATCAGTGATCATGTGTCTAAATATTTAAGAAATGTCCAACATATTTAAAATTATACATCACTCATTCATGCCTAGAAATTCAGTCATGCATCATTGCCACTTTCAGTATTACATGTAGCTAGAGAAAACTCCTGAATAGATTATTTTATGATTGAACACACATGTAATCACAAAATTATTTGTGCGTCTCCTGTTTATAGAAAAGATTGTCATTGGGTAGCGTCTGTGAAACCATACTTTGATACCACATCATACCGTGCAACTGTGTAACCTAAAGTGGCCTCCTTGGACTCTTACCTCTATCCCCTATAACTTTTGGAGCTAGACCCGTTCCGTTGTGTGCAATGCTTTCCTTTTTAAAAATAACTAGTGCTGCCTAATGCCTTTGCTATGGGCTCTATTGTTTTTGCAACCGTTGGCCAAGGACCAATACAGCAGTTGGCATGTGCACAGTGACTGGTTAACACACCACAATAGTATTTAGTACATCAATCCTGCAATAGATGCTGAAAAACATCCAGGTTCAGGATTAGGATTGATGTGCTGAATGATACATCTCCACCTTATTCATGTTTATATTTTTGCATTCTTCCAATTCCTGTAGTAATGTGTAGTATTTCTTTAATAATCTACATTAAATTGTCTATCTATCAGGATGTTTATATATTTAGATATATTTCTGCAGGTAGTTGACTTTGTGATCTTAAAGGGAGATATTGATTTAATAGCAACCATCTTTGCTTTCAACTTTCATCATCTTTTCTCCCATGAGTGAGAGGTTATCAAATATAAAATACCGTTGAATACCCAGAGTAGGGGAATCAAGAACTAGAGAACATGGTTTTATGGTGAGTGGGGAAAAATGTAATAGGAACTTGAGGGACAACCTTTTCACAGATGGGTATATGGAATGAGGTCACAGAGGATGTAGTTGAGGCAGGTACTATCACAGCATTTAAAAGATATTTGGGCAGGTACATGGCTAGGAAAGGTTTAGAAGGATAAGGGCCAAATGCAGGTAGGTAGGACTAGTGGAGCCGAGGTATCCTGGTTGGTATGGGCAAATTGGGCTGAAGGGACTGTTTCCATGCTGTATGACACAATGACACTATTTGGAACTTGCTATCAAATGAGATGGTGGTCAGAAACAATGCCACAGGGATTTTTAGAAGATATTTAGACAGGCTCTTTACTAGGCAAGGCATAGAAAGATGCAGACCTATTGCATGCAAATGTGATTGGTGTAGAGAGCAACATAATCAAGTTTAATTTATTGGTACAGTGAAAATCTTGCACCAATGAATATTGTAGACTGAGGAGCCCATTTATGTGCTACACAGTTCAATGTCTCAACAGTGAAGTAAAATTCAAATCAACAAATTGACGTTTTAACTTCTGATATTTTTATTCAAAGACAGTAACACTGCTAAATAATTTGGATGTGAGGATGGATTCTCAAATAATTATTCACGCATAATTATTTTATTCATTTGTGTCAAACTTGTGTCTAGTTGTTCTATTTGTTCAAACTGGCTATGTCTTCGGCAGGTAAACATGTTTGTTGAGGGGTTCCATGATGCCATTGTTCTTTATGCCAAAGCACTTCAAGACTGTCTGAAGCGGGGTTATAGTAAAACCAATGGATCACTGATTGTAGAGAAGATGTGGAATACAACCTTCGAAGGTAAAGTAGTCATGTAAAACTAAGGTATACCCATCTCGAAATATCAATTACATAATTTCAAGGACTTCAATTGTTTTTTAAAGCTAAACTCAGTACAAATGTAGAAACACAACATTTAATAACCTGACCAAAACAGATAACTTAAACCAAATATCAGATTATTTCTGATTCTAGTTTAAAACAGATGAATTCAAATCTGTTCAATTGTCATTTCTCAGTTTACATTTCTTGTCCGGATTGTGTAGTAATTGTTGAAGGACTAATTTAAAATATTTAAAAAGCGTATTAAAAAAATCTCAATTCACAATGTGATTCAGTCCAATGGCATAAGTACAAAAAGCTAGCAAGTAAAGATTTAAGAAAATGCTTAGTTAATTAGAATACAAGATAAGTGTAAAGGATGGACTAATATCTTCAATTTCCTAATATGTTATTTTTTAAATTGTTGTACAGCACAGAACAGGGGCCTTCAGCCCAACTTCTCCATACCGACTGTGATGCCTATCTATACTAATATAATCCCCTGCAGTAGGCCAATATTGTTCCATTCCTTTTCTAAGCAAATACCTATCCAAATGCCTTTTAAGTGTTATAATTGTATCTGCCCCTGCCAGATCCTCTGGCAATTCATTCCTCCTGTGTGAAAAATTACCCCTCGGATCTGTTTTAAATGTTTCCTCTCTCACCTTCAACTTATGCCCTCTCATTCTGGTAACAAGGGTTGTGATTTTATTTCAGGTCCCCGTATAGAAAATCCACCACAAAATCCTCCAATGGGCATTGCATGCACAATCTTACAGGCCCATCATTGGCGTTTTTTAATGCTTCATTCTTTTCAAAGGTCTTGCTGAAGTAAATGTATACCATCCCTACTGCAATTATCAACTGTTGCTTTATCAACTCTTAGTTACCTTCTCAAACAACTCAATCAGATTTGTGAAATATGATTTCTCCTACACAAAACTATACTGACTATCCCTATTCTGTCCCTGTTTTTCCAAGTGAACATAAATTTTGTCTCTTAGATTTTTCAAATAATTTCCCTACTCTTGATGTAAGGCTCCTTGGCAACCATATAACCATATAATAACTATATAACAATTACAGCACGGAAACAGGCCATCTCGGCCCTTCTAGTCCGTGCCGAACATGTATTCTCCCCTAGTCCCATCTACCTGCACTCAGACCATAACCCTCCATTCCTTTCCCGTCCATATAACTATCCAATTTATTTTTAAATGATAAAATCGAACCTGCCTCCACCACCTTCACTAGAAGCTCATTCCACACAGCTACCACTCTCTGAGTAAAGAAGTTCCCCCTCATGTTACCCCTTAACTTCTGTCCCTTAATTCTCAAGTCATGTCCTCTTGTTTGAATCTTCCCTACTCTCAGTGGGAAAAGCTTATCCACGTCAACTCTGTCTATCCCTCTCATCATTTTAAAGACCTCTATCAAGTCCCCCCTTAACCTTCTGTGCTCCAAAGAATAAAGACCTAACTTAACCATATAATAACCATATAACAATTACAGCACGGAAACAGGCCATCTCGGCCCTACAAGTCCATGCCGAACAATTATTTTCCCTTAGCCCCACCTGCCTGCACCTATACCATAACCCTCCATTCCCTTCTCATCCATATGCCTATCCAATTTATTTTTAAATGATACCAACGAACCTGCCTCCACCACTTCCACTGGAAGCTCATTCCACACCACTACCATTCTCTAAGTAAAGAAGTTCCCCCTCATGTTACCCCTAAACGTCTGTCCTTTAATTCTGAAGTCATGTCCTCTTGTTTGAATCTTCCCTATTCTCAAAGGGAAAAGTTTGTCCACATCAACTCTGTCTATCCCTCTCATCATTTTAAAGACATTTATCAAGTCCCCCCTTAACCTTCTGTGCTCCAAAGAATAAAGACCTAACTTGTTCAACCTTTCTCTGTAACTTAGTTGCTGAAACTCTGGCAACATTCTGGTAAATCTCCTCTGTACTCTCTCTATTTTGTTAGCCCCACCTTCCTATAGCTATTGCATAACCCCAATTCCCTTCTCACCATACTATCCAGATTTTTTTAAATCACCAATGCCTGCCTGTACCAATTTGGAAACATTCATCCCAGCTTCTATACTCATGCTCTGATTTATAAAGGCTAGCATACCAAATGTTACCTTTAAACCCTGTCCCTATTATGAGATGTCCTCTTGTTTGAATCTGCATGGTTATTCCCAAATCCCTCTGTTCAACTGCAACTCTTCTATCCCCTATCATTTAAGACCTCTATCAAGTCCTATTTTAACCTTTGTCCTGCCAAAGGTGTAGCACCCTACATTTATCACCATAAAACTCCATATAACATCTTACAGCCCATTCTTCCAAATCGGGCCTAAATCACTCTGTAGCCGAACAATCCTTTTCCCTTAGCCCACAACTGCCTGCATCTTGGTATCATCTGCATACTTCCCTAATCAATTTACCACAGCTTATCCAGATCATTGATGTAAATGAAACAACGAACCTGCCCCCAACCAGATCCCTGAGCTCACCCCACAGTCACGCTACCATCCAATCCGTAAAGAAGTTCCCCCTCATGTACCCCTAAGCGTCTGTCCCATTTCAGCCACATGTTGACTTTGAATCTTCCCTATTCTCAAAGGGAAAAGCTTGTCCACATCAACTCAGTTGAACCTTCTAACCAACCTTCCATGAGAACCTTGTCAAGTCCCCCTTACTAAAGTCCATATAGCGCTCCATCCAACAAAGGCCTAACCTATTCAACCTTTCCCTAGTAACCTCTTCAAAAAATCCAAGAAGATGTCAACAATGACCTTCCAGGAACAAATCCATTTTGACTGTTCATCCTTCCGTGTTTGGGCGATGCAAAATTGTACATTATCTCTAAGTATCTTTTCTCATTAATTTGCCTTGTACAATTTTGAAGTCAAACTAACAGGTCTATAATTGCTATGCTCTGACTCTTATAAAGGCTTTTATACAAAACAAGCGCAGTACACCCAATCCTTGAGGACACCTTTCCCATTTCTAATGACATTTGAAATATTCCCAGATCCTCTGTTCCCTGCTTCTTCAACCCTAACTTCCATGTACGTCCCTTTTGATTTGTCCTGTCAGGACCTGTAGACTTATCCACATTTTCATATTTTTCAAATCTTTCAGCCCATTCTTTTACTTTGAAACACTCTGTAGACCATGGAAATCCTCTTCATTAGTTTCCCTTACACCCCCTAATTCAATATCCTTCTTGTTCATACTTACTAATCTGTAATTTAGTTGCTGAATCCAGATCATTGATGTAGTAAATCTCCTCTGGACTCCAACACAGATTCTTGGCATCCTTCCCATAATTAGGCGACCAAAATCCGACAAACACCCATCTCCCATTGGCCTCTGGCAATGCCTTCAGCCATGTTGAAAACATCTTACATCCCAACTTTATACCCAACATAACCTCTTAACCAACCTTATTTACGAGGAACCTAGTCAAAGGCCTTACACAACCCTTTCCATTAGACAAATCCAAAATGCTTTACCCAATTTACTGTACATAGTAACCTCTTTAAGAAAAAATTCCTCAGAAAACTTGAGTATAAAAATTAATATTCAGCACCGCAGTGGTAACATTGCAGCCTCACAGCGTCAGAGATCTGGGTTCTGAGTGCTGCTAGGTCAAGTCAAGTCAAGTCAAGTTTATTTGTCACATACACATACGAGATGTGCAGTGAAATGAAAGTGGCAATGCTCGCAGACTTTTGTGCAAAAGACAAACAACAAAACAACCAAAAAAATTATAAACACAATCATAACACACATATTCTTTTACATAATAAATAATAGAAGGAAAAACATTCTGTAGAGTTAGTCCCTGGTGAGATAGAGGTTTACAGTCCGAATTGCCTCTGGGAAGAAACTCCTTCTCAACCTCTCCGTTCTCACTGCATGGCAACGGAGGCGTTTGCCTGACCGTAGCGGCTGGAACAGTCCGTTGCAGGGGTGGAAGAGGTCTCTCATGATTTTGTTTGCTCTGGAGTTGCACCTCCTGTTGTATAGTTCCTGCAGGGGGGTGAATGAAGTTCCCATAGTGCGTTCGGCCGAACGCACTACTCTCTGCACAGCCTTCTTGTCCTTGGCAGAGCAATTCCCAAACCAGATGGTAATGTTCCCGGACAAGATGCTTTCCACCGCCGCTGCGTAGAAGCACTGTAGGATCCTTGGAGACACTCTGAATTTCCTCAATTGCCTGAGGTGGTAAAGGCGCTGCCTTGCCTTACTCACCAGTGCTGAGGCGTGTGATGACCATGTCATATCCTCAGAGATGCGGACTCCCAGATATTTAAAACAGTTCACCCTATCCACAGGATCCCCATTTATACTCAATGGAGTGTACGTCCTCAGATGATGTGCCCTCCTAAAGTCCATGATCAGCTCCTTCGTTTTTTCGTAACTTCGTAACTACTAAATTATCAATTAACCCCGGCTTATTACACAATAAAGCAGGTCTTTTTATATGAACGAATACTACCTTTAATACTGTTAAGAGTGGACCATTCTTCCAGTTGTTTATATATAAATACTATTTATCATCCGACTATTTAATGTTGTTTCCTAATGTACCATTGCCACCTTATGCCTCTCGCATTTTTGCTTTGCTTTATTTAGATCGAAACCCCTTTGTTTCAGATTGTATCAAATCGCTTCCAATTTTTATATAAAATTCTAACACATTATAAGTATTATTCTCCAGGTTTCCCTGGTAACTACTAAATTATCAATTAACCCCGGCTTATTACACAATAAAGTAGCCTGTTCTCTCTTTGGTTCTGGCTTTCATGAAAATCATCACTGATGTTGCATGCATTTGCCTCCATATTATTACTACCAATTTGATCTACCCAATTTTATATTTAAAATCTTCCATCATTATTGCATTACATGCACCTCCAATGCCCATTACATTGATTTATATTATAATCTGCATTAACAATATTTATTAGGGACCTTTGGACAACTTACAATGTGTTCAGCCCCTTAGTGTTACACTGAACAACAGGGAAACTTAGATAAGACATCAATAACAAGTGACAATTAAAAAATAACAGCCTGGGAATTCTAAAGTGAAATTAGCGAGTTAGTATGTAAAGGAAATAAAATTCAGAAACATTCACAGACTGTGGAATTTGAACCAGTTGGAACTCTCTAGACTGAGATTAATCTTTGTTGGAATTTCGGTAACAGATGAAATTGACCTTTGAGCCTAAGATCAATGATGATCTAATTGAAATGTAGAAGACATTCTGAAGAGTAGATAACACAGAACTCTTTCCAATGCTTGCAAATGGGTGTCTCTGCATTAGTTTCTTCTTGCAGGGAAGTTCTATGGGGCTAATGTGCTACGCATATGCCAGGAAGGGCGCGTATCAGTTTTGTGAGTTGGGCAATCGGAAAAGTAATATCATCTGGCTGATCTGGCAAACTGGAAATAACCAAGTTGTTGAATTGTTCTGTCTAGCTCTTGGTGAACTCTTCAACAATTGAACTTTGGAAGGGACACAGTTCATGGCCTGTTTGAGAAACACATCATGGCGTACCAGAGGGAGTGGTGTGGAATTTTCTCTGTCTGTCCAAACACATTTCAGACAAATCTATGTTTGAATTGGACTGTATTCAGAATCCCTTTGACTAAAAAAAACAAAGGCAAAATTATTTTAATGACTCTGATATTAATTATTGGTAAGACAAGTCATGTGTTCTAATAGCTGGAATTATCCAGCATTCTATTAGCTAAATTAGAAAATAATGTGGTATCTGGAATGAACGCAGACATTAGAAAACAATGGCAATTTATTTGGGAACGCCAACAAAAATGTTGGAAGAAGAATGGGATTTCCTGTTGTATATTTCTTCATGAATCTGTTGAATCATCTCTTGTTTCATTTGGAATTGAAGAACTTTTTTTTCATTTAATTGATTTCATTATTTGGTGCATTCCATTTATCAGGCATAGCAGGCCAGGTGTCAATTGACGCCAATGGAGACAGATATGGAGATTTCTCTGTCATAGCAATGACTGACCCTGCGACTGGCACACAGGAGGTAATTAAAATAGTTATTTCCCAACGCCATTTTTTTACGTTGCAATAATAAAGATTTGTATAGGAATTAATGAATTGCAGTAAATGTCCTTCACTGGTGCTATAATCAAAATGATTTATTATTTTATTAAATGGATCGTCTGAATCAGTACATGATTACATTTAAATACTTGAAAGTTAATATTATTGAAAATTAAAGATTGTTGGAAATACTAATTTACATTACCCCTTCTTTGAGCATTACCAACAACATTTAGGCATATAAATAATCTGGACAAATGTTAATGTTCATTTATCTCTGAGGATATGCATTTTTTAAATATTTTTCTTTAATATTGCCATCAGAAAATAGAGGTATTTCAAGGTGGCCAGAGACTTAGCAGATTATGTATTATCTTATGTAAGTTATTGCCTTGCAACAGCTGTTACAAAACACATTCTTTTCACCTCTTGGGTATCAAACTCCTTTGGTTCCAAAAGCACTGAGTATTTTGCAATAATATTCATTGTGTGCCATTGGATGGATTTGCTTTTCTGTTTCCTGGTACATTACATAACTTAGTCTATCTTACATAATTAAAGTTGTCAACTATTTGCCTTTTGGGCAACTAACACTGAAGTATCAGACATGTTGTTGAACCATTTGCTGCCTTTCAAATTACCCTGGGTTACCAAGATACCAAAGTAATTGCACTGTGAATATTTCAAATGCTATACATTTCAGAGATGGTAAGGCACCAACATTGGTGTAATGTGCTAATTGGCATCCTTCTTTATAGAAATCTACAATTAATCTACAAATAGAGTCCAACAAAATCATTTATCTATTGTAAGCTTATTGAATAGATTGCTTTCTGAACTTTCTGAGCCCTGTTGTTGGTGATCCATTCCTCTTTACCATCATTGTCACTCTTCCCAATTCAGTGGACACAATACTGTTTCTGAAAACAGAATTTTAAACCCGTCATATCCGTGGTAGTTTGTGGCACTGAAATTGTGCTTATTGGTATTTAAATTTGGCTCCAAATAATAACGTTTTCGAGAGGAAGATATTATTTTGGCTATGGTGAAATACATAGAATATCGGTCAGAAAATTGAGGGGTGAAAATAATTTTAATTATAAGCACCCTTATTTTTTGTGTCTCTTTGATTACAGGTTATTGCTGACTACCATGGGTTAAATGCAACCTTTGAACTGAGGCCAAATGTCAGACTTCCCTGGGCAAATGGAATGCCACCTCCGGATGAACCAAGCTGTGGTTTTTCCAAGGACAACACTGCCACCTGTAAATCATGTAATTTTTCTTCCAATATGGAACTCTTTTCTCATTTGAAAAGGATGTGGGAGAATATAAAGTAATGAGTAATGAATATAAAATAATGAGTAATGAGCCCACATTATCTATACCGAGTTGGTCTCATACATATTTATTCCACCCATATTCCCTACAACTACCTCGGTACACGTGACAATGATAATAAACTAAACTAAACTAAACTTCTCCCAGATTTTTCTGCCACATACTTGAAGAAAAGTTACAGTTGCCAGTCGACCTGCAAACTTGCATGCCTTTGGAATGTGAGATTAAACAATGCAGTTGCAGGGGAAATATACAATCTCCATGGAGACGACAGTGGAGGACAGGATTAAACCTGGATCGCTAGAGCTCCGTGGAAGAGCTCTCCCAGTTATACCATTGTGGCATATAATATAACGATATTCCAATAACACTAATTATCTCATAATCTAACATACTGATTCACTACCAATAAGCAAAGTAACAAAAATGAGGGAGGAATGCACATTAATAACTGACCAGTGGCCAGCAGCAGATGGTTTCTACCTCAGGGTTTTAAAATAAGTAGTCATAACTAGTTAGTCATTCCTAAATTCTCATAGTTTGCAAACTGTACCGTTGGATTTGAAAATCTGTAAATGTCACAGCTATTTAAGAATCGCAAGGTGAAGACAACGAAATTGTAGATATTTGCCTCACATTTATTGTTGGGATTGTCTCCTAACGTTGTTCATATGCACTTCAAAAGATATATGTAAAATTCTTCGTAGAGAGTCTCTCAACTAAAGTGAAAACACATAGAACTGAAGTTGAATTATTCACTGGGTTGGTAAATTAGCTGAGTGGCAGGTAAAAAGAGTGTGAATAACAGATAGAGATTCAGAAAGTGTATAATATATCTGTGTTAATGATTCAACGAGTCACTATGTTTACAATTTGATATAACATAATTAAAACGTCATATAGCTGAGCCTGGTGGCATTGTAAATATTAATATATTAAATGAATAAGCAAAATTGTAGTGCATGGATCTCCGTCTGAACAAACAAGAGCCCTTGAAATTTTATAAATGGTGAAAAGAATAAAACAATGTAAAACAAGATTAGGTCATTAAAATATGATCTAATTACTAAATATGATGCCAAATTAAACTAAACTCCTCTGCCTACATGTGACCCTTATCCCTCCATTCTTTGCATATCCAAGTACCTATCTAAAAGCTTCTTAAATGCCACTATCATATCTGTCTTAAAACATGCCTCACACATCTCCTTTAATTTTGCCCCTCTCCTAGTACCAAGAGTTCCCAATCCTTAAGAAAACTGAGAAGTAAATTGTTAAATTATCCAGTGTAAATCATAATTGGTGGAATATGTGGGTGAGTGAGTATAATAGAATGAGAGGCTAAATCTACAAATTATAGCTTGGCTTTTGATAAGTAAAACTGTCAAACATTCTGTGCAAAGGGTGACAGAAATGAACTCAATTCCATAATTGGCTGTTGTTAATTATAAATCTGGGACTAGTAAGCTTTTGTTAAACAGAAATGTTAATGATATGGTTAAAAAGCAAACACATGGAATTAAATGGCAGAACTGCCTCGAATTGGTTGAATATATATGATGTGTTTATTGCAGAGCAATGTTTTAATTTAAATTGGAGCAAAGCAAAACTTAAAATGGACATAAATAGCAGCCAAGAAAAAGCATATTGATGTAACCTCACAAAGCATAGGTAGAAAAATGTATTATTTGAATATTAGCTTTGTTGAATCTGAATAACTAATCACTATGAACAGTAACAACTTGTTTTGTCGTGTATAGGTGGGCTTGGAGAGTCTGCAGTCACGGGTATTGTAGTCGGCTCACTGTTGGGATGTTCACTGCTGCTCGCATTTTACTTGTTCAGGTAGGAATGATCATTTGGGGATTAAACCTGGTGAGGAAAATAAAATAAATCATTTAATTTCTTTAACGGAATATCTGCATGGACGTATTCAATATATCAACAGCATGGGCATTGTAAGAAGCAAGCCTTTATATCACACAATGAAAAAAAAATCTTGGTAAACAAAAATGCATCTTGGCATTTTGCCAGACGTCTGTGAAGTGCGTATACAGGGTTCTCTACTTGTAGGACATTCTCAGAGCTCAAGGGGCTCTATATAGACCACTAATTCGATTCAAATGAATGAATGAAATGGCTCTAAAATACTGAGGTCCTCCCTGATACCAATGACCTCAAACAGTTGGCCTGCCAGGCTCTGCTGAGGTAAATAATCAGCTACTGACATAAATGTCATGGCATGTTTTAAGAACTAATTCGAATATCATAATATAAAGTTGTCACATTGGCAACATTGACAGCTTGAAACATACTGATTTCCCTCAAGTTTGTTTTCTTGGTAACAAATTATTCCTAACTTTTATTTTAAAGTTTTAATAGCTGAAAGAATATTTCAGCAGAATCCTTTTTGTGACCTTCCAAAGGATCTGCTCGGCACTTGGGTTCGGCTTTATAATTTCATTTCCCCTTTGGATTCCACACTCCAGTGTTAATGGCGGAAGATAAACTGTACTGGAATGCAGCAAGACTGACAGAGGTCATTGTAGCCGGAGGCAGGGTTCTATAATTCAAGGGCAAAGGGCAACACCAGGGCAGCACAAAAGACGAGGATTGCCTGTTCTCATTTATCAGAACTACTTCATAAGCTTTCTATGCCTTTATTCTTCCTTTAATAATGTAGGCGTCATATAATCGCCCATATCCACAAGAAGTAGGGGCCCATGTCTCTAGACTTGATCAGCAAATTAACTACTGTAGGCGGGTGTTACTCCTCATAGCAAGCCTTAATTAAATCCTGTCTCCATATCTATTTGTCTAATCTATTCAGTGCGGGGAGGGTTGGCAATAGCTAACATAATGTACGCACACAGTTGAAATACATGTCTAAAAGCTTAAGGATTTTCTCGACACTAAGTTATTTTGCTGTTAACAATCTTCCCACAAATCTAAAGAATACAGAAAAGGCAAGGAGGAGGGTATGCAAGGGAAGAGATTCAGTAAATACCATGCATAAATACATCTCAGTAAAGAATTCTCAAATAAACCAGGTTGAATTCGTTCATGCACAGGGGCCATGGAAAGGTCATGAAAGCTAGGGAAGTTAGGGAAGAGATGTCCTGAAACATATCTTTGTTATGAAAGTAGTTCATGTGAAAGTGGATAAATCCCAGGGGTCTGACAAAGTCACCAAGACTGATCCAGAAAGTGAGATTACATGGGATCCAGGGTGAGCTGATCAATTGGATACTAAATAGTGTTGGAAGGAACTGCAGATGCTAGCTTAAACCGAAGAAGGCCCATAAAGCTGGAGTAACTCAGCAGGTTGGGCAGCATTTCTGGAGAAAAGGAATAGGTGACCTTTCAGATCAGTCTGGAGGAGGGTCTCGACCCAAAATGTCACCTATTTCTTTTCTCCAGAGATATCAAACAAGAGGACATGACTTCAGAATTAAGGAACAGATGTTTAGGGGTAATATGAGGGGGAATTTCTTTACTCAGAGAGTGGTAGCGGGGTGGAATGAGCTTCCAATGGAAGTGGTGGAGGCAGGTTCATTGGTATCATTTAAAAATAAATTGGATAGGCATATGGACGAGAAGGGAATGGAGGGTTATGGTACGAGTGCAGGCAGGTAGGACTAAGGGAAAAAAAATTGTTCGGCACGGACTTGTAGGGCCGAGATGTCCTGTTTCCGTGCTGTAATTGTTATATGGTTATATGCTGCCGGGCCCACTGAGATCCCCCAACGTTCTGCGTCTATCTTTGGATACTAAATTGGCTTGGTGATTGGAGTCAGAGGGTGGTAGTGGAGGGTTATTTTTCTCATTGGAAGGTTGTTTGCCACAGGGGTCAGTGCTGGGTCCCCAAATATTAAACATTTGGATGAGGATGTTGGTGGCAAGATTAGTAAGTTTGTGAATTACACTAAAATACAATGTTTAGTGGACGATGAAGATGGTGGTCTCAAGTTACGGCAGGATCTAAAACAACAGAGAAAATGAGCAAAGGAATGGCAGATGAAATTTAATATAGACAAATGTTGTGATGCATTTTGGGAACCAAGGCTAGAACATACGCAATGAATGACAGAGTTCTGAGGAATGCTACAGAACAGAGAGACACTAGGATGGTGCAGTGGTGTAGTGCAGAGATGCAATGCTGGTCAGGCTGCATTTGGAGCACTGACCAAATTTGGGTCACATATCTGAGGAAGGATGTGCTGGTTCTGGAGAGCATCCAGAAGAGTTTTACAAGAATGATTCCAGGAATGAGTGGGTTAGCATATGATGAGCGTTTGACAGCACTGGGCCTCGACCCGTTGGAGTTTAGAAGGTTAGGGGGGAACACCTCATTAACACTTACAGAATAATGAAAGGCATAGATAGAGTGGATGTGGAAAGGATGTTTCCACTGGTGGGAGAGTCTAGGACCAGACGTCATAGCCTCAGAATTAAAGGGTGCGCTTTTAGATAGGAGGTGAGGAGGAACTTCTTTAGTCAGAGGGTAGTTAATCTAGGGAACTCTTTGGCACAGAGGGCTGTGGAGGCCAAGTACATGGATATTTTAAGGCTGAGATAAACAAATTAGAACGGTTGTCAAGGGTTATGGGGAGAAGGCAGGAAAATGGGATTAGGAGGAAGAGATCAGCCTTGATTGAATGAGGAATGGACTCGCTGGGCCAAATGGCCTAATTCTACTCCTATAACTTGTGAACGTGTGGTAAAACTGCTATGGTGCCAGAGATCCAGGTTCTATCCTGATTCCGGGTGCTGTCTGTGTGGAGTTTGTACGTTCTCCCTGTGATTGCATGGGTTTTCTTTGGGTGTTCCGGTTTCTTCCCATATTTGTGCAGCCTTGTAGGTTAATTGGCTCTGTAAAATTTCCTAGTGTGTAGGATGCAAAAGCGGGATAAAATAGAATAGTATATGGGTGATTGATAGTCAGAGTGGGCCCGGAAGACCAAAGGGCTGTTTCCACGTTGCATCTCTTGGATCATCCTTTTCCTGATGTACATATGTTGGTGAAACTACACCTGGAATATTGTATGCAGCTCTGATCACTATACAACAGGGAGATATGATTAAGCCAGAGAGAGTGTGGAAAAGATTCACAAAAATATTGCAAGGACGAGAGGACTTGAGTTATAACAAGAGGTCACAGTGTAAGGATAAAGGGGAAATATTTTAGGACTGAGATGAGAAAAACATTTTTTACACAGAGTGGTGAATCTCTGGAATTCTCCGCCACAGAAGGTAGTTGAGGCCAGTTCATTGGCTATATTTAAGAGGGAGTTAGATGTGGCCCTTGTAGCTAAAGGGATCAGGGGGTATGGAGTGAAGGCAGGTACAGGATATTGAGTTGGATGATCAGCCATGATCATATTGAATGGCGGTGCAGGCTCAAAGTGCCGAATGGCCTACTCCTGCACATATTTTCTATGTTTCTATGTTTCAATAAGGAGAGTCTGGTTAAGCTGAGGCTATTTCCTTTGGAGTGAAGAAGGCTGAGGGATGGCCTTATACTGATTTATAAAATTATGGGGCAAAGATAAGGTAAATGGTAAGGAAGTCTAAAACTGGAGGCATGGGTTAAAGTGAGAGGGGAAGTAATTAAAGGCGACCCGATGGGCAAGTCTTTCAGGCCGAGAGGGTGGTGAGTAAGTGGAGTGTGTTGTCAGAAGAAGTGCAAGGGATTAATAAAATTACAACAGTTCAAAGACATTTGGTCAGGTTTATTGATGCAAAAGGTTTTAAGGGTTATGATCCCAATGCAGACAAATATGGTAAATGCAAGAAGCCACTTTGATTAGTGTGGAGAATTTGGGCTAAAGGGTGTGATTTCTTGTTGTAAAACTCTGTGACTGTAAGTATGACACCATGGTCCAAGACAAGATCATCTCTACTCTCTGTGACTATCACATGAGGGTACATAGAATGGACACTGTACAATTTGATGGCAACATTAATGTTGAAAGCATCTGCTTTGTTTTCCAGTTGTGCTTTAAAGTCAGGGATTGACAGTGTACTAATTTTTGCCAGTTACAGGTGGGAGGCTGTTTTGAGCTCTGAGTGTGCAGCCAGAAACGTATTTCTCAGAAGTACCAATTCCTTTATTCATAGAGGAAGGCTCATTTAGATTTTTCAAATAATTTAAAGGAAATGGATGGTTAAAATGAGCTCATTGAAAACAACACTTTGGGTGAATGAAACCATTGAAATGCATGAGAGGTGGAAGGAACTGCAACATTTTAACATGTTTCTGACAGGCTGGATGGGCTGCATTGGTTAGTTTTGGTTCCATACTCTGCAGCTACATTATAGAATGTTGTTGCCATTCTAAATTATAGAATGTTGATGGGCCAAAGGTCATTTAGCCCATCATAACCATAATTGATTTTTGGGTAGATCCATTGAATTATCCCTTGGATGTCAGTTCTCCATAGCCCTGTAATTGTTTTCCCACTAAGCCCATCTCCACCAGTTGTTGACGATTATTTACAAAAGGGCCTGGGGCTCATAGGGCATGATTAACTTAAAAACAGAAATACGGGACGAAGTGAACGTGGACAGGATGTATCCACTAATGGGAGAGTCCAAGACCACAGGCCATAGCCTCAGAATGAAAGGACGTATCATTAGAAAGGAGATGAGGAGGAATTTCTTTAGTCAGAGGGTGATGAATCTGTAGAATTCATTGCCACAGATGTTGATGGAGGCCAAGTCATTTGGGCATTTTTAAGATGGAGATTCACAGATTCTTGATTAGTAAGGGTGTTAGGGGTTATAGGGAGAAGGCAGGTGAATGCAGTTGAGAGGGAAAGGGATCTGTCGTGTTTAATGGCAGAGTCGACTTGATGGGCCGAATGGCCTAATTCCGCTCCTGTAACTTTAGAGAGATAGAGACGGTGATGCAAAGAAGTAACGATGATAAAGGAAACAGGTCATTGTTTGTTGGGTGAGAACATGTACAGACAATGAGACTCAACACGACGACTTAGAAACTGGTATGACATGGGTGGGGGAGGGATGAATGGACAGGGAATGCAGGGGTTCCTTTGTGTCTATCTCTACTGCTGTGCTACTGTGCTGCCCTGATACTGATTATGAATGATTAACAGTAATATCTCGCTTTCTATAAAACATAGCACAGGAGCAGGCCCTTCAGCAATGTCTGTGTCGAGCATGATGCCAAGACTAATGGGCCTGACCCACTTAGGCGATTCTCTGGGCGACTGCAGGAGACTATGCATTTGCCACATGGTCGCCACATGTTCGCGGGTGGTTGCCGGGGAGTCACCTTCATGGTCGTGAGGAGTTCCAGCATTGTGGGAACTAGTTGCAGCCTCATTATGGTCGCTGTGAATTTTTCAACATGTTGAAAAATTAGCGGCAACTAGAATGAAGTCGCCATGGAGAATAGCGAGAATTCTCGAGCCGTAGGTGGGTTGCCAGGAGGTTGAAGATTCTCGGAGGTTCTCGTAGGTTGTAGCCAGTGCTGACCGGTGAATTTCATTGGCTCATTGGAAAAAAGAGATAAGCAGTAGTTTTCAGATCCAAGGATAACCGACCAGTAATGTTAATGTCTGCCGAGGTTCACAGTCGTGTATCTCTGGCTTCTTAAAAATTCTCCACTCCTTCACCCCCCTTCTCCCCCTCCCCCCCCTCTCCCCCCCCCCTCTTTTAACGGACTTGCATGACCCTTACACTGTGCTTTAGCCATCTTAATTACAGCGCCAACCTTCCTGTTCATCGCGGTGTGTATCTCTTTAACCTTGCCTTTGCACCGTGTGAATTTTTTAGACAGCGCTCCCCCCGCTTGCCCTGTCCCCCGCCTGCATAATGGGCTGGTGAAGGAAGCGATGTATTTGTGTGTGTGTTCCACTCTGACAATCGCCGTTCCAGTTGCCGGTTTTTCATGTGATTGCCGGCAACTTGACTGCCACCGGCAGTCCGCTGAAAAATCGCCTAAGTGGGACAGGCCATAATCCTTACCTGCCTACACATAATCGATGCCGTCTATTCCCTGCACATCCATGTGCCTATTCAAAAGTCTCTTAAATGCTTCTATCGTATCTAACGTCACCACCACCCCAGATGTGTATTCCAGGCATTTACCATCATCTGCATAAACAAAATTGCCTCACATATCTTCTTTCAATTTTGCTCCTCCCACCTTAAAGATACTCCCTCTAGTATTTGATATTTTCATCCTGGGAAATAAACTATCTGATCTATGCCTCTCATAATTGCATATAGTTCTATCAGGTCTCCCCGCAAACACAATATAAAGTATGTCCACTTTCTCCCTGCAGCTAATACTCCCACTCCAGACATCATTCTAGTAAACCAGCTCTGCACCTTTTCTAAAGTCTCCACATTCTGTAATGGGGCGACCAGAACTGCATGCAATATTGCAACTGCACCCTAACCAAAGTCCTATAAAGCTGCAGCATGACTTCCTGACTGTTATACTCAGTGCCTGGAGGAAAGCGTATCATATGCCTTCTTTACCATTCTATCTTCTTGTGTTACCATTTCCAAGGAGTTGTACCTGAATCTTGGGCACCTCAAGATCCTTCTGCACATCAATGGTGTTAAAGGTCATGCCATTAATTGTACATTTTCACCTTACATTCGACCTCCAAAAGTGTAACACCTCACACCTGCTTGTACATGACTACCAGATATCATATTACTATCACACTAGTACATGAGTTTTAATTCAGTTAATATAGTGATCTGTTTTGTCTTGTCATAGGATGCAGAATCAAAATATAGAGTTATGGCAGAGAGGATATTGTGAAATTATTATTCGAGACTTATTCTATTCAGTTCTGCAAAAATATAAGTACATTCCAAAGGAACATGTTTTGTAGTCTGTTAGGAATAATATACAGAGTACATCTTTGTGAAAGCAGTTAAAAATGTTGCTATAATATAATGGGTAGAACATTCTTCTTATTTTCATTAATCTATATTTGAAATGCCAATAATTACTTTATTACATCAAAACATTTCATTATTGAGCAACAAGCAGTTCTGCAACCTTACGTGTGTGACAGGCAACCTTGTCCATACCATAATGGAAAGAACTGGGCAACATATTTTAATATATCTGAAGAAGGGTTCCGACCCACAATGTCATCTATCCCTGTCATCCAGAGATGTTGCCTGACCCGAAGAGTTACTCCAGCACTTTGTGGTCTATGCAAGATTCCAGCATCTGTAATTCCTTGTGTCTCGATATTTTAATATGCGTTGGTGGCAAGTTCATGGTGAAAAATTACCCTGTTTATGTTGAAAATTCAACAAAAAAAAAGGAACCACACAATTTGAAACATCTCTATAAATTAGGCATGTCCTGTTGCAATCTTTGCTGATTTTGGAAGTGTTCTAATGAAGGAACCAAGCACATCGGAAGCAACCTCTGTCAAATATTTGTCCAGGAATGTGCACTGAAGCTATTTCAAATTCAGATTGATCTGAAAAGATGCCAACATGGATCTGTTTAGAATTATCCCAATTTGTCCAGTTTGGACTTCTTACAATTTTAGACACAGTTCACTGTCTGGTTTAGCTAAATGCAGCTTCAGATTTTTATTGCACAGATGTTAAACTCAAATAATCTGAAGCTGGCTCCAGAATGATGATCAAAATCTAAAGTCAGAATTGAACTCAGGAAGGCTTCAGTAGCTTTAAAATCAGGACTCTATCAAGTCAAGAGTGTTTAATTGTGTGTACTGAAATGGAACAATGAAATTCTTACTTGCATTAGCACAACAGATTTGTTAACAGTTCTCAATAGATGACAAAATAAACATACAAAAAAATAAGTCAAAGTTCCCAGTGCAATCGAGACAATTTGAAATTTTGTTGGAGTTCGTAGTCTGATGGTTGTTGGGAAGAAGCTGTTCCTGAAAGTGTACGTCCCAGTTTTCAGAGTCCTATACTTTCTTCCTGATGTCAGGAATGATATGAGAGCGTGGCGAGGGTGGTGTGGGTCGTTGATGCTGGTTGCCTTTTCAGTAGTATAGAGGTTAGTATCCGTGATGGATCGGGCAGTGTTCACCTCCTTTTGTAATCCTTCATTCCTGGGTGTTTTGAGTTTCCGTACCAGGCCATGATGCAACCACTCAATATGCTCTTTACCATACAGCTATAGTTCAGTGTTCTTTGACATACCAGATCTCCTCAAACATCTAAGGAAGTAGAGGCGATAATGGGCCTTTTTTCATAATGACATCAATATCCTGGGTCCAGGATAAATCTTCAGATATATGCATGCCCAGGAACTTTATGAAGACAAGTTTGTGGATCCTCAGCCTTCCTCTTCTGAAGTCAACAATCAGCTCCTTGGCTTTACCGACACAGAGAGCAAAATTGTTGTTCTGGCACCATTTGGTAGATCCTTCAGTCATTGAAGAAATCATTCTCTCCCCATTATGATTCCATTCTCTGAAATCGTGGCACTTCCGTGATCTAACTACCACTCTCTCTTAATCTCACCATAGCAGAACAATTGTTCAATAGCAGGAAGTATTCTCACTCTCTATTTTTAATGACATCACTAAATTTCAGGGCAGGAGCTGCCACGTTAGTTGTTTTCGTTTACTTTGTAGCCATGATTTTGCAATTGTTAGCCCTTGCTAAGCTTCTTTAAAGTTGCTAAAGTCTACCAGGAATGCAAAGTGACTTCAGATATATGAACACCATTTTCTAAGCATCACATGAATAACTCTTCAATGTATCGCAGCCATAAGGAAGTTCCCTCTCTTACTGCCCAGCTGCTGTGCTTTGTACTGGCTAAGAAAAACTATTCAGATAGATATCATTAAGGTTTCATTCTGCAGTGATACTGGACTCGCCACATTTAGGCCATTGAATAAATCAAGAGCAGTAGCTGGGCTAAAAGGTTTATACTCTGATAACTGGTGACATTAGTTTGCAGCTCATGTATAAGTGCACAACATTCATATAATGCTGATAAATAATGTGTGATTGATGCTGTGCTATGTTATGCAAGAGTTTGGAGGTTGTAAATTATGGATCATGATAACTGTTCACAATCCATATTCACTTGGATGAAGGGATCAAGTTTGCCGAAGATACACCTGTCACCTTAAACCTCTAGCCTCAAGTTTTAGACTCCTCTATCCTGCAAAAAAAGGCTGACTTTCTACCCCTAGACTCCTGATAATTTCATAAACGCCTGTAAAGTCACTCACCCACCCTCAGCCTCATATGTTCATGTGAGAATAAACCCAGCCCATCCAATATCTCCGTATTGCCACAGCCCTCCATTCTGGGTAGCATCCTAACAACTCAATGTCCCAACTTTTAGACTAATACTTCGAATGGTGCCAAATGTCTTCTTCACTACTGGCCATTTTCAGGGAACTATGAACTTCAATCTGAAATCTTAACTAGGTGTCAGCACCTGGTTGCTACTTTTTCTAATGGAAGGAACCCTCGCCTCCTAGTGACAACCCCTTCTCCTGTCTCCAGCATTGCCCCTCCTCTTGGACCCCCCACTATGCTTGCCTTCTACTCTCTCTGGATCCTTTCGTAAAATAATAGTCTGCAAAAGAATCCCAACCGGAAACATTCTCCCCAGAGATGCTGCCTGATCCGTTGAGTAACTCCAGCATTTTCTGTCCTATATTTTATATGTTGCTAGGTGTACTTCCAGTACAGGATGTGATACTGAAAGATGTGACCACGAAGTGCACAGTTTAAATCTGTAATAGGGGGAAAATTATGATCATTTTTTTAAATTATTAAAAAAAGGTTAATTGTTTGCATCGGTGCTGTAAGTGAAAGCTGAAAGAGAAAAGCTAGCTCAGTACTCCTGCAGTGATCTATGTTTCTATGTTTCTATGATCTTGTATCATCAATCTGAGATCCTTGTTAAAATGCAAAATGTGAAATGAACCTCTTCAAGTCAAGTTTGTTTGTCACATACACAAAGTATGCACAAAGTAAACTTGTGCACAAAGTAAACTTTGTAACATTGGTAACCTGTCTTTGCAGGAAGAAATACAGGATAACTGTTGAGAGACGAGCCCCAGTGCACGAAGCTGACAATGGTAAGCACCACCACTTGCAAGAAGACTCTGTCCGATCCAATCTGTCAACAGCTTAAACAGTAGATCCGAATCTTCCTTTATAAACTGTCAATTGTTGGGGAAAGTTTTGAATGGTGTCACCGCAAACAAAGAAAAGCTGATATGAAATTAATTATTTGAAGCGTAGGGTATTAATTTGTCTTAGTTTGCTTTGCTTTTGAAAACTCAGGAAAAATTCACTATTATATTGCACCACGCCACTGGAGGCTCCATCTCTGTGAAGCTTATAAAATGTGATTTAGCCTGTTTCATTAAGGGCAGCAGTGACTCACACTGGCAACTGCAGAGAACTTTCAAAAGAAGATATTTTATAGATGGTCATGTGTTCCAAAATAGATTTCATGGGAGCTGTCCCATTTGCCAGAAAAGGGAAATATTTGAAAACTAGAGTTGGTGGTTAATGTTTGAAGTATGGTATTATATATTACTAGTACATACCAACAGTTGTAAATTGTGAAAAAAAGTCAAGAGTCAAAGATTGTTTATTTGTCATACGCACCAGATACCAACCTGAGCAATGAAATTCTTATTGGAGCTTAATAGGAACATTAGACGCAACGACGATAATAAATATACAATAAATTATCGGTTATTCCAAATAAATTAGACCATGATAGTGTAAAAACCAAAGTATATAGAGCAACCATGGTAACACAAAATCCATAGTGGTTCGGTGCTGAGGTAGGATTGGGGTTAGCATTGTGCAGGATAGTTCAAGATGGTTAGGAAGCAGCTGTTCTTGAACCTGGTGCTAATGATTCTTTGGCTGGTGTACCTACTTCTCAATGGGAGCAGTGAGAAGAGAGCATGGCCATGAGCATGGGTCTTTGATGTTACTAAATGCCTTTTTGAGAAATGCTTCCTGTGGATACCTTTAATGGTGGTGAGGGCAGTTCATGTGATGGACCTGGCAATATCCACCACTTTTTGCATTTGAATTTCTGAACTAGGCCATGATGCACTAGCCCGAATACTCTCCGCTGTACACTTGTAGATGCGTGATAGAGTATTTGGCAACATGCCGAATCTCCTCAAACCTATGAGGAAGTAGATGCACTAATGAGTTTCTTTGTGATTGTATCAATGTGCTGGGTCCAGGACATATAATTTGTGATGCTTGCGCCCAGGAATTTGAATTTGCGGACTCTCACCCAGGCTGCCCTGTCATTTTTTTCTTCCTGGTCAACAATCAGCTCCTTGGTCTTGCTATCGGTGAGGGCAAGATTGTTGTTCTGTCACCACTCAGCCAAATTATCAATTTCCCTTAATTATCAATTATCAATTTCTCCAGTTTGTGCTTTTAGTCAAGGAGAAGGTGGTATTTGCCAATCCATACTGATTGAAGTTGATGATAAATGCGCAAAGCAAGGAGCAGAGACCCAGTTCCCTGAGTTTGACAATGTTTGGAAGAGATGATGATGTTTTCTGTGGTATATTCAGTGCTATTATTATGTAAAAATTACTCTTATTAATGCTACTATGTGAATGCTTGTTGCACTTAAATCAAATTTCTAACTCAGCAATTCTGAAGGGTTTATTGATCTGTTTATTTTAATTGGATGCATGGTTTTATTGAAAAAGTGAAAGGAGAATGTGATATAAACATTAAAATGTATCCAATATTGTGAAATACATTTCTGCCCTCTGGCAGCATAAACATGTGTACGTATCCATTTCACATGCAAAACATTGTAATTAGAGTTTGCAATTATTGCTTGCAACAGAGATTGCCAACTGGACGTGTGCTGTAACATTTTTTGTCCAACATGTTTGTCAAATCTTCATCAATAGAAAAATGATGATTGATTTTAATCACCCGAGCTCTTCTGCATTATTAATCTAGCAAACTTACTGTGTTTAATACTTATAAAATGTCAACCAGATCATTTTTCTTGCACACTAATTGTTGGATTTATTTACCAAGGATTATAAACACTTCAGCTTTGCAAACAGTGGTGAAGTTTTAGGATTCAGTTATAGTTTTCATCCTGAACTACATGGACTGTAAAATGAATATTGACCTGTTTTGACAGTAACAATTATGTACCTATAAAACATCTGGGAATTTTGTTTTAAAGGGGTGGAGTGCAAATAGTATATTTATTCTAGAATAAAATTGTTAACAAATTATCAGTATTTTAAACAATATGCCAAACAATATCATGTATATATTAAATAAAATTAATACATGTGTGCAGTTGAACATTTCAGACCTGTATAGAAAGGTTCTTGAAAATAATATTATGGTATTATACGTTGATTATTTAGATGCTACTATTTGTATTTTAGTGGGCACCAAAGAGCTTAAATCATATAAGAATGATCCCAGTTGAGCTTGTGTTGTGGAGAGCAGGGAAATTGATTGCACATGAGATAAATTTATAGATGTTCTTAGCACAGGAAAAGATATTGAATATATTAAGTTAATTGTGCCTTCTAATCTCTTCATTAGATTATAATTGCAGTAGTAAAATTGGTGATTGTGTGCCATACAGTACATAAACATCACCTGCCCCAGCAAATATCATTTATTTAGTGAAGGACTTGGTCAATTGCTTTTTTTTGCAATTTTCTACAAGCAAATGATAACATAATTACCACAGGAATACTCTGTACAAGTGTAAAAACTGTACATCCTAAGCGAGTGTTTTACCAAATGTCTGATGGACTATGTAATGTGGTTTATGCCATCAGATTATGGCTTGGAGTTTATTGCATAACATCCAACCCAACTGCAAAAGAATCAAAACTGGCTTTTAAAAGTGGAAGCTCGTTATCAAAATGAAACATTCAGATGTCCTCTTAATATTACAAATGAGTGGTATTGAAATTGAATTGCGAATTTGGGGTATGAACTTTTACATTAGATTTTCGTCAAACAAGATCATTGTTTTGAAATGAAAAAAAAAAAAGTTTATATAATAAAATTAAGATTTTTTTTTTGCTTTTATATTTCTGTCACTTCTGGCAAGTACCACTAGGGACAATGTTAGCATGATGCTATGAATGGTCAATTATGCTACTGTGCCAATGTTCAGACTATGAGCTGCTGTTTTAATATGTAATTAAAAATGTAAAGAATGTGTGCTTTAAGGTTGAGTGATTTGAGAATACTGGGGATAAAAACTGAGATTTGATGAATATGATTTTGTGACTGCAAATAAAATGTGCCACACAGTATAAAAGTAAAATACCGGCATAAATTAGAAATATCTGCATATAATGTGATATTTATTTAATGGTTGTGTAGAATTAATATTCATAACTGTAGATAGAGTTTTTAAAGTACATTTTATTCAAGATGAGTTGGTCAGTTTTATATTATCTATACACTGCATTGTTGCAATTTTTGTGTCTATGAAGATGTGTAAATGTCCTGTCATTGTAAACTGCTTTATTTTCTGTAAACTGGTATGTCATGTCCTTCATAGAATAGTAAATCAAGGCAGATATTGGCAATAAAATAATGAACAATAAAATCTTTTGCTCCTTTTTCTGTGTAATTCTACAAAGAACCTGATGCACACACTAAATGTTTGCAAAATATTTAGCATGGTACGGCTGCAACTACGTCTAGATAAACTCTTTAACCAGACGATTAATGCATGTGATCAAGTGAAATTTAAACCACGAAGCATGTTTATCTGGTTTGATGGTGCACTCAGGGATAACTCTACGTACATCATTTTTAACTGCATGAACAAGAATGCTATTTTATATTTACGTAAAACATGTTCATGTAACCGCAATTAACCAATATTGTCATTTGTTTAACCACTTTTCTGCTGATCCTTCATGAAGAATTCACTTTTTGAACTGTAATAACTTGTCACTTGTAGGAAGGGAGTTAACACATGCTTCCCATTTTATCCCATAGGTCCCCACTGCTGCCACCCACTGCTATGCTTCTTCCTTCAGCTGAGAGCACGGGATGATCTGGGTCACAATCTACTCCATTGTCACCATTAATGCCACACTATAAATGGTCAACAGGAGGTGCACGCCTGCAGGACAGGACTGGTCCTGCCAGTACCTCCTCGAGCAGAGATGGAATGTACTATTGCTTCCAGGCCTTGGCCTACTCAAACGCCCACTGATGTATAACTTTCATTGTTTTATTTTCATGTAGAATGTGAATATTTTTTTAGAAGAGAAGTTTAACTTCTCCCCTGCATCAACATATTTGCTGCGGCTTCCTACATTACAGAACATCTTACCTTCAATGTAAAAGGTGGCCTCCATTAGTGGCAACATAAATATTACACACAATATCAGAATGAACAAAGCATACGAACAACGTCAGAAGCTTTAATGAACATGTATCTTTGGTTCATTTTCTTTCCAAAAAAATATTTTATTAATGACCTAGCTCTAGTCTTCCAGCAGGAATGGGTGTCCGCTAATTGCAGACAGGAATTTTGGTAAAAGTTAAAAGTACTGATATTTCTACAACTTAATTCCCATTTCTTTAATAAATTAGTTAACTAAAGACTTATTTGTAAAGCAACCTTTGGTCAGTGGTGCAGAATGCACAATCTATCAATAAACCCAGACTGCTGATACATCACTGACATCGTAATTACATAAATAAATTATTAAAATGAATTAATTAACTTAAATATATGCTGAAGGCTCCACATAAAATTTCTTGAAGCAGTACCAACAACAATAATAATTTTCATTCATTGCACATCATTAATATATCATAACAGAAAGATGTTTACAAATGTGATGGTGAAACAACCATAATGGTTAAGATATGGTTTCTCGGGAGTGCTCAGTAAATGTTTACATTTATATTGGACAGTTGGAGGGAGACCTGAGAGGAAAGCATTTGAAACCAATTTTGAACCATTGAATCTAGAGACAGCAAATGCTTGACTGAAGGCAACAGCAACAGGTACTCTATCGAAGATAGACACAAAAAGCTGGAGTAACTCAGTGAGTCAGACAGCATCTTTGTAGAAAAATAATAGGCCCTTTTCTCCAGGTGCCACCTGTCCCGCTGAGTTACTCCAGCATTTTGTGTATATCTTCGGTGTAAATCAGAATCTGCAGTTCCTTCCTACACAGGTGCTCTTAACGAATAGGATGCAGGTGATCGTGATGATAGTGAGGGCTGGACATCATAGGTCAGGAGAGCCACAGGCACCAAAATTGAGAACAATGCTGTTAGTTTCAGTTAGTCAGGAGGAAAAAAGGATAAAAATACAGAATGTACAGTAAGGAGAAGGAGTAAGTCATATTCCTGCCTGCTCGATCACTCAACAAAATAGTGATTAACCTGGACCATGACATCACTTTCTTCCTTGATACCCATATCCTTGATTTCCCTCCAGTCAAAAATCTTCCATTGGATAGGGTTTTGTGATAGGGTACTCTGAGGACAGGGTCCCCCCCCCCCCCCCCCCCCCCTCCTCCTCCAAGTCTTGGAGAATGTTTCTGACTGATGAACACTGGATATGTTATGCCACCAGCCTGACGATTTGGAGGCAGATCAAATTTCAAGACAGGTGGTGAAGTAGAACTGGGAATGGTCAGGGTATACATGGAGCTGTTAACGTCATCTCAATGAAATTGCTGGGAGATTGGATGTAATAGTCTTGGGGTAAGTCTTCTGTTCTAACTACTTCCTGTTCCTTTAATGTTTTACATTAATTTTGGAAATCTCCTAAATATGATTGCTTCTCTTTAATTAACTCTGGGGATGGGGTGACTCACTGGCTCCATCTAATTTATCTTTATTCTTTCAAACTGTGTCCTAATAACCAATTTTGTTAGTCCTTGCTGTCTCCTCCCCTTCCTCAGTCCCCCTGCTGTCTCCTCCCATCCCCCAGCCTTCGGGCTCCTCCTTTTTCCATTCTTGTCCCCGCCCACCCCCGCCCCCGATCAGTCTGAAGAAGGGCTTCGGCCCGAAACGTTGCCTATTTCCTTCGCTCCATAGATGCTGCTGCACCCGCTGAGTTTCTCCAGCTTTTTTGTGTAACCTCCTAATAACCATACAGTTTACCAAAAAGAAAGTCCTATGTGTGAATGAAGAGCTGTGATTCATATATATTTTGGCCAGAATTATTAAATGCCCTTTCGTTCCCCTTCTCTCCCTCCCTCATGCTTGCTCCAATCTCATTTTGTGAATAAGACCCACCTCCTTCCCCTCAGCACTATTTCCATTAAACTGGTCCTCCCCCAACTTTTCCTTTGAGTTTCAACTAATATTTTTAACACAGTGTGTCAGACAGTATCTCTGGAGAAAGGGAATAGGTGATTTTTTTTGGGTCAAGAAGAAGGGACTCAACCCGAAACGTCACCTATTCCTTTTCTCTAGAGATACCATCTGACCCGCTGAGTTACTCCAGCATTTTGCGTCTATCTTCAGTTTCAAGCAGAATCTGCAGTTCCTTCCTACTTAATTTTAATAGTTCTTCTCATGTAATGTCCCCACCACCACAAAAAATCTGCCTTCAGTTTTTGACTGTAATTGTCCCAATTTGGCACATGTACCTGTCTTGGTACAAACTCTTGAATTTTGCTCAGTCATTATGCTAGGGATGCTATATAAATGCATGTTGCTTTTCAAATGATTAGATACTTGAAACTTAGAGTATAACTCAGAGCACCAAACACCAACCTAGTTACAGAGTTTAAAACAAGGATTGAAAAAGCTGATGGCAACTGACTGTACTCGTATTGAACTAGCACTCTGATAGTCTATCTAGGGAGATAATGGTTCTAAATTGTTCTGCTGTGAATGCCCCTTATAAAATCTAGCCCATCCAGAAAATATGCATGTTGTGTTTTGGTGCCAGTGAACATGATGGCAGGTAACACATTTGAGGAACACATTCTTTGGTTTCATCCAGAAGTTTGGCTTCTTCTAATCAAACTCCTCGGGATGTTTATCCTCTTTGACTGAAGTATTTCTATTATGGTCTACTGTTAGATTAGTTGAATGGGACCATGACTAGGATTTGGGATAAGATTTCCAACTGATATTCTAGTTGGTGGAAGTTTGGCACAATTCCACCATCAGAGTGGTACTGTGGAATTTCTTACATAGATATTCATAAATGTAAGGATTTTTAGATCAAAGACATGCAGTCCAACAAGCTGATACCTTGGCTCAAAAACATGAATAGCATCAAGACTTGGGTAATTAAAGCTCATAATATTTTTGATTTTTGTCATTTTGCAAATATATTAAGGGAATGTCAATAATTTGAATTTGTCCTGTGTGTACTGATGAAAGCTCGGATGGATATTTTTTATAAAATCACTTTAGAAAAATCTGCAAATGAAATATCTGAAGATATAAATAGCAATGTGTACCTGTGTGGGTTTGATTTTTGATTTTCAAAAATAAAAGACATCCATGCAATATATTTTTTTCCGAACATTAGAAATAAATAAGCTTATACTTTGGGGCGATCACATGAATAACAGTTGATTCAATGTGTGATTTGTAACACTTCAAAAATGCGCTTATCATCATGCCAGGATATTAAAGTAGCATTTGGGAAGTGGTTTAGTAGTACTTTCTCAAGGGCATTTGAGTATTACCAATACATATTGCCATTACAAGCTGTGGTCAAATCCCACAAAATAATAAAAAATGACAAATATCAGGAAAACTTTCCTACTTGTGTTATGATCCAGAAGGCCGGCTCTGAAATTATTTGTTGCATTTATATCTTAGACCTTAGTAATCAATATTTTAATGATAGCAGCAACCTAACAGAACAATCTTCTTGGAAATGCTGTAAATGATCAAACTCAAGTTTATTTCAGAAAAATCTTTTTGGACTTCAGAACTGTATTTTCTCATTAATGTATCCATTAAATAATAAAGAATGCCCTTAAACATGTTGCACGCCACTTTAGATTTATTAACTTAACCATACGAGTGCAAGTCTAACACAATTCAAGAAGCTATCCACATTAATATTCTCCACCACTGAGGTACTGTTACTGGAGTCTCAACTTTCTGACCCACAGACCACAACTAGTGAGGATAGGTGACAACAACTCCTCCACAATAATTCTCAACACTGCACTCTGCAAGGATGTGTTCTCAGTTCCCTACTATAATCCTGATACGCCCAGGACTGTACAGATTTGGCTCTCATTCCATCAACAGGTTTGCAGATGACATCAGTGTGTGGGCCAGATCATCAACAACAGGAAGGAGATAGAGAACTTCGTAACATGTGATCAGGACAATAGCCTCTCTCCATGTCATAAAGATGAAGGAGCTGGTTATCGACTTCAGGAAGAGTGGAAGGGTACATACCCAAAACAGCATGTATAGTGCAGGAGAGGAAATGGTTGAGTGTTTCAAGTTCCTTGGCAGTAATATTACCAACAATCTGTCGTGGGCCAACCACATTGATGCAACAGCCAGGAAGACACAACAACACCGGCACATCCTTTGGAGACTGAGGATATTTGGCATGTCTCCAACGACTTACAAGTCTACAGATGGACCATAGAAATCATACTGTCAGGTTGTATCACAACTTAGTTTGGAAATAGCCCAGTCCATCACACAGACCAGACTTTCCACCATTAATTCTATTTACACTTCAAGATTTCTCAGAAAAGCAGCCAACATAATCAATGACTTGCCCCACCTCGGTCATTCCTTCTCCCCGCTCCTGTCCAGCAGATGTTACAGAAGCTGGAAAGTGCACAACACCAGGCTCAGGAAAAACCTCTTCCCCTGCATTATTAAGCTTCTGAACGGCTAGGATATTTCCATAAGCTAGGATGCTGTCTGATTCACTCTACCCTATTGCGGACATTGAATTCCGTCTCTGGAACTGATGCACTACAAGTCTGACAATATATTCAGCACACTGTAACATTCCTTTCACTCTATTGGACTTGGGTTTGACGACTGCATTTGTGGCTAATATCTGATCTGATTGGATAGCATGCCAAAGTGTTTCAGTGCACATGACAATAACAAATTTAAATGTAAACCTAAGATCATAGAGTAATAGAAACATAGAACCACACAGCATGGAAACACCCCCTTCGACCCATCATGCCCATGGCGACCAAGATGCCCTGTCTAATCTAACCCCACCTGCCATTTAAACTTTTCCTTTCCATGTCCCTGTTCAAAAGTATTTTAAGTATAGTACCCATCTCAACTGCCTCCTCTGGCAGCTCGTTCCATATATTTAACTTCCTCTGTGTGAAATGGTTGCCACTCAAGTTCCTATTAAATCATTCCCCTCTCACCTTAAATCAATGTCCTCTGGTTCTTGATTCCCTTACTCTGGGTAAAAGACTCTGTGTAGTCACCCTATCTATTCTCCTCATGATCATATACACTTATTTAAGATCAACCCTCAGCCTCCTGCTCTCCAAGTAATAAAGTCCTAGCCTGCCCAAACAGGCCACTTAAGTCCTGGCAACTGCCTCATAAATCTTCTCTGCATTCCATCCAGTTTAACGACATTCCTCCTGTAGCAGGGTCACGAAAACTGAACACAATACTCTAAATGCGGCCTCAACAATGTTGTGCACAAATAATTTTAGAGAACTATGTACCTGCACTATTAGATCCTTCTGCTCTACAATACTCCTTGGGGCCATGCTAATCTCTTTGTAGGCCCTGTCCTAGTTTGACTTCCCAAAATACAACAACTCACACTTATCTGGATTAAACTCCATGAAAATAGGTGCAGGAGGCGGCCATTCGGCCCTTCGAGCCAGCACCGCCATTCATTGTGATCATGGCTGATCGTACCCTATCAATAACCCATGCCTGCTTTCTCCCCATATCCCTTGACTCCGCTAGCCCCTAGAGCTCTATCTAACTCTCTCTTAAATCCATCCAGTGACTTGGCCTCCACTGCCCTCCGTGGCAGGGAATTCCATAAATTCACAACTCTCTGGGTGAAAAAGTTTTTTATCACCTCAGTCTTAAATGGCCTCCCATTTATTCCAAGACTGGCCCCTGGTTCTGGACTCGCCCCACATTGGGAACATTTTTCCTGCATCTAGTTTGTCCAGTCCTTTTATAATTTTATATTTTTCTATAAGATTCCCCCTCATCCTTCTAAACTCCAGTGAATACAAGCCTGAATTCAATCTTTCCTCATATGACAGTCCCGCCATCCCAGGGATCAATCTCGTGAACCTACGCTGCACTGCCTCAATCACAAGGATGTCTTTCCTCAAATTAGGAGACCAAAACTGTACACAATACTCCAGATGTGATCTCACCAGAGCCCTATACAACTGTAGAAGAACCTCTTTACTCCTATACTGAAATCCTCTTGTTATGAAGTCCAATATTACATTAGCTTTCTTCACTGCCTGCTGTACCTGTAAGCCAACTTTCAGTGACTGGTGTACAAGGACGCCAAGGTCTCGCATCACCTCCCCCTTACTTAACCTAACCCCATTGAGATAATAATCTACCCCCTTGTTTTTTCCGCCAAAGTGGATAACCTCACATTTATCTATATTATACTGCATCTGCCATGCATCTGCCCACTCACTCAACCTGTCTAGGTCACCCTGCAACCTCCTTACATCCTCTTCACAGTTCACACTGCCACCCAGCTTTGTGTCATCTTGCTAGTGTTGCTCCTAATTCCCTCTTCCAAATCATTAATATATATGGTCTCGACCCGGAACGTCACCCATTCCTTTTTTCCAGAAGTGCTGCCTGTCCCGCTGAGTTATTCCAGCATTTTGTGTCTACCTACTATTTTAAAAGCTAATAGAACAGTGTCCCAAACCTAAAAGTTTAGTTTATTGTCATGTGGACAGAGCTTTTGTTGCATGCTAACCAGTCAGTGGAAAGATAATACATGATTACAATTGACCCATTCATCATGGACAGATACACATTTAATGCAAGATAAAGCCAGTTAAGTCCGAGTGTGCTAGATATCCTAAACGTATTGACCTATTCACCCAAAGCAGGTTGAACAGCATGTCTAAAAAATCTCTGATTCTATCACAAAGTAAGACAGGAGCAGCAGGTTCGGAGAACACCATCACCTTGACTCCCCTCTCAGTCACATGGTGTTCTGATTAAACAATATATTGCTGTTTTATCATTGTTCAAGGGCCCGATCCCAGAACTCATTACTCGCAGACTGGGTAAGCATCTTCTCCTGAGGAAATGCAGCGAAGCAAGAAAAATGCTCACCGCCACCACCTTTATGAGGGATGGGCAATAAATGGGAATATTGCACTCACTCAACAAAGGAATAAAAAAAAGATCACATTTAAAAACATTGGCTTGTCTTAGCTGTAGTACTTCCATTCCCAGACTGACGCCAGTCCAGCTGCAGTCAGACTGTGATTCTTGCACTACTATGAAAAGGAAATGGCGTTTGGATGACATTAAATGTCAGCAACAGCACGATAAAAATCACATCACTTTTTAATTACCTTGTCACTATGCCAACTGATGCCAAGGGCCATTGTATATAACATTACAGACGTTTTGAAAATTTCAGAAAATTACCGGAATTGTTTTGAAAAGAAAATTACTACATTTTCCTGAAATGGACACAAAGCATGTTAAAAGCCAGACAGAGAAACTTTATTTATTGCAAGATAAAGTTTTGTCCCTGGTATTCGCTGTCCAAAGATTTGTATTTCATACTCCATGCTGAGAGAAAAATAAATACTCCTGTGGCAACAACATGAGCTTATGATTGGGATTCAGAGCAATGATTCCACACTGGTGTGGTGCATTGACCACCATGTCCTGTGCTCACAGGCAGAGCAATAACAGAGTCATAGTCACAATGCTATACAGCACGGAAACAGGTCTGTCGACCCAAGTTATTCATACTACCCTAGTTGGCGAGTCCCATTTGCCAGCATTTAGTGCATATTCCACTAAACTTCTAATCCATGTATTTGTCCAAATGTATTTTTAAATGTGTAATTGTATCTGCTTATATACAGTCATAGAACTATACAATTGAGTCACATGGAATGGCACTTTAAGATGTATTCAGTGAATGAAGAAGGGGGAAGGAGAACACAAGGAAAAGACAATATATGTGCCCAAATATAATGAGCAAATATGTATAACATGATGTTTCAATTAAACTGTTCAAATATTTGGTGAAAATGACAGAATTTCATTGTTTTTAATTTTATTGTGATATAAGCATTCAATGCTGAATTAGGGAATAAAATCAAAATAACTACTTTTTGCATTTTCTCTGATATATCATGTTTTCATCAAGAAAATACTCAGATGTCATTGTAATATTGTGCAATGGAAAATAAATATAAAGACACAAAGACACAAGTTGTAACATATTTTAAAAAGACACAAATGCTGGAGCAACTCAGCGGGTGAGGCAGCATCTATGGAGGACATGGATGGGTGATGTTATGGGTTGGGGCCCTTCTTCAGGCTGATTGTAGAAAGCTGGAAGAGATGTCTGACAAGTAATTGGTGGATACAGGTGAGGGATGATCTTTGATTAGCAGATGGTCTAACAAAGGTCAGAGATGAAAAGATAAAAAGTGGGAGATAACGAGATGTGAACGAGAGGCACAAAATATGAAGCCAGAGGAAGGAACATAGGTGGAAAGGGAAGGGGTAAAGGAAATGAAAGAAATAGATGCATATGAAGGTGGGGCACCGAAGGGAAAAAAAGTGAGGAGAAAATGGGCGGGTGTTTGTATGTAAGTTAACTAAAATTGGATATTTCAAGTTGATACCGTTAGATTGTAAGCTACCCAAGCGGAATAAGAAGTGTTGTTCCTCCAGTTCGCATATTGCCTCACTGGCAATGGAGGAGCCCAGGGCAGTAAAGTCATTATGGAATAGAGAAGAGGAGCTGAAATGGTTAGCAACTGGGAGATCTAGCAGCGCTTGGACGACTGAGCTCAGGTTTTTGGCAAAACATTTGCCTAGTCTGAAGAAGGGTCTCGACCTGAAACATCACCCTTTCCTTCTCACCAGATATCGTGCCTGCTGAGTTACTGCAGCTTTTTGTGTCTATCTTCGCCTAGCCTACACTTGTTCTGGCTGATGTATAGGAGGTCACATCGGGAGCACCAATGCAGTGGATGAGAAAATGCACGTGAACTTCTGTCATACCTGGATGGACTGCTGAGGTCCCTGGGTGAATGTGTGGGAGGAGGTTTAGGGACAGGTATTACATCTCCTGCAGTTGCAGGTGAAAGTACTTGGATGGTTTGTTTGGTAAGGGATGAGTGATCAAAGGAATTGTGGTGGGACCGTCCTCTGCAGAAAGCCGAAAGTGGTGGGGATGGGAAGATGTGACTAGTGATGGGATCACGTTGAAGGCGTTAGAAATGTCAGAGAATGATGTGTTGTATGTGGAGGCTGATGGGGTGAAAGGTAAGAACTGGGGAAACTCTATCCCTGGGAGAAAGACCAGGACAACGGGACACAGATGAGATGTTCGTGAGGGATCCATCTATGACAGCTGGGAGGAAACCATGCTTACTAAATGAAGAGGACATCTCAGATGTCCTGGAATGGAAAGTGTCATTTTGGGAGCAGATGCGGCGGAGACAGAGAAATTTGGAGTAGCGGATGGCTTCTTTACAAGAGCCAGTGTGGGAGGAGATGTGGTCCAGAATCGGAGTCAAAGAAGTTGCAGTAGGCATCAGTCGATAGTCTGTCTCCCGTGATATGTATCCTGCCCCCACCTCTCTTCCAGCGTTCTCTCCTATACGACAAACAGACAATAGGAGGACCCTGACCCAAAACGTCACCTATCCATGTTCTCCAGATATGCTGCCTGACCTGTTGAATTTCTCCAGTAGTTTGCATCTTTTTTTGTAAACCAGCGTCTGCAGTTCCTCGTGTCTATATTATAAATATATAGTCACAGTTTATATAGACAACTGAAGTAATGCAGCACTGAAAAATGTGTGCAGGTTTCACATGCTTGAGAGTAATTCCTATCAATCTGCAAATAAGCTTCAGTAAGAATCTGGAAATGTGTTTTGAACACAGAGCAAACCAGGTGTGGAAACAACTATACATCAGACGGAATATAAGACTTTGCTTCAGAATTCCTCATGGACTTACAAGTTGCTCTGGCAATAATTTAAAAGCTTTAAAACAGATCTGAACCGATTGGCATCCCAGCCTAAGAGTGACATTTTGACAGAACCTGTAAAACAACGAAAGTTCTCATCCAAAAAAATGAATGTTTCCACCATACGGCCTCCTTGTTTTCTGACACTCATGTGTGATGTTAACTGTTGCAGAGAAAATATTACTCAATCTTGAACCATGTATTTACCATTCAGTGTTTGCTGAGATAATTGGGATGGCACATTTAAGATTATTCAGGATATTCTTTCAAACACAACCTGTTTACCTGTTTGAGTGTGGTTTAAATTAATTGGGATTAACTTTTGCTGTGCATTTAGTGGAATTATGTCTACTGTTTATTATGCCTCCCAATTTTCATTTTGGATTTCCAGCACTTGAAGTTTTTTGTTTTCTGACAGGCTGAATGATACAGTGCACTAAATTCAAACTTAACCTGATTGCTCAATAAATGTAGAATAATCATCCATTACAATCCAAAACAATTTAACAGTTTCAAATGAAAGGCACAACACCTGATTTGAAATGTTGGAAAACAAATTTGGACATTTCAGGAAGGCAAGCTTTATGAAGAACAATGTAATTGTTGAAGTTAATTAGGTCTGAAGTGTCTACTGACAATATCATTACTTCTTGGTTCAAGCAACCCGAGTTTGGATATACGTAAAATTTGCATGTTAACTAAATGACCAGTACACTGCAATAACAAAAGTTAAAACTAATTAGCACAAAAGTGTGTGTCTTGTAATGTATATCTGTACCAGTCCAAAAGACATTTGGACTGATACAGATATACAATACAAGGTTTAAAATGAAGTGGGCCAAACCAAGGCAGGTGGGACTAGTGCAGATGGGACATCTTCATCAGCATGGGCACGTTGGACTGAAGGGCCTGGTTCTATGCTTTATGACTCCATACCTCTAATAACCTCTCCCTCAATGTCAGCAAGACAAAGGAGCTAGTTATTGACTTCAGAAAGCATGGTGGAGTACTTGCCCCAGTTAGTATCAATGTTGGTTATGATGGAAGTGGAAATGGTTGAGAGCCTCAAGTTCCTTGGTGTTAATATTACCAATGAGCTGCTATGGATGAACCACATTAAAGTGCAGCCAAGAAGGCACATCAATGCTCCTACTTCCTCAGGAGACTGAGGAAATTCAGCACATTTCCAGTGAGCGTACAAATTTCTGATACAAATCCATCATACTGTTGGTTGTATCACATGTTTGAGAATAGCTCTGCTCAAGAATGCAAGAAATTGAGTTGTGGATGTATCCTCACACAAATGTGTGACTCCATCTGCACTTCATGCAGCTTTGGAAAAGCAGCCATCATCATCAAAGGCTTGTCACCCCAGTCACTTCTTCTACCTGCTCTTGTCCAGCAGAAGGGATAAAAGCTTGAAAACACACACCACCACTTATGAGCAGCTTCTTTCCCTCCATCATCAGACTTCTGAACAGGCCTTCCATAAGTGAAGGTACTGTTCGATTGACCTCTACCCATTGAAGTTGTTGGACTTTGTCTAACAAACTGATGCACTACAGTGCACTACAATGCTGAGCACTTTATTATGCACTCTGTACCTTCCTCTACGCTCTATTTATTGTACTTGGATTTGAACTGATTGTATCCATATATAGTACATCTGATCTGTTTGGATAGCATGCAAAACAAAGCTTTTGACAATAATAACCCTAATCCTAAACCTGAAAGAGTGCAGAGAAGATTGATGAAAATGTTTTCAGAACGTGAGGCCTTGAGCTATAGAGAGAGGTTGGGTAGGCTAGGACTGTATTCCTTGGAGCACAGGAAGCTGAGGGTATAAAATGATGAGAAGAATAGATTGGGTGAATGCACGGATAATTTTGACAATGACAAGATGAAGAAGAAGGGTGGGCACCTGAAGAGATAGAACCAAATAACATGGCTAGAAAAGGAAATGTTGTCTTTTGTCTGGTTAGTGGGATAAAGAGGGGGGTCTAAATTGTAATATCATTTATCTGTTGATGGTGAAGGGGCAATGGAGGGAAAAATATAATCAACACAGCATAGGCTCAAATGGGTTAATAAACTCAAGACTAGGTGGATGAGTGAAGATTAAATGAGGAGGTAAGGAAGAACATTGGAAATAGATGTTTGGACTATATAGTTTAGACTGAAGTTTAAGGAAATCAATTCCATTGTTAGCAGTTGAGTATAGCTGGGGATTTAGTTATACCCTGTAGCCTTATTTGCAGGTTAAACCCCCCTGCCCATAACATATGGGTTTAAGGGCATTTAGTGCTTAGTGATATCTTTACTTGTTTGCTTGCATAATGAAGACGAGGTGTTGATTTAAAAAAAAATCCACAATAGAACATATTATACGATGCAACATGATACTATTTTATTTATCCCAGGAGGGATATTGGTCTGCCAACAGTCATAAAACACAACAAGATACATGAAACATGAAATTAAAGTGATGAGTGGAAAGTCCAGGATTGGGGATGTGCAAAGATTGGGGGGGGGAGGAGAAGGAGGAAAGGGGTCAGTCTACCCCATGACAGAAGAGGGAGGAGTTGCACAATCTGATAGCCACAAGGGAAAATGATCTTCTGTGGTGTTCTGCCCTGCATCTTGGTGGAACATAGAAACATAGAAAATAGGTGCAGGAGTAGGCCATTCAATATGATCATGGCTGATCATCCAACTCAGTATCCTGTACCTGCCTTCTCTCCATACCTCCTGATCCCTTTAGCCACAAGGGCCACATCTAACTCCCTCTTAAGTATAGCCAATGAACTGGCCTCAACTACCTTCTGTGGCAGAGAGTTCCGGAGATTCACCACTCTCTGTGTTAAAATGTTTTTCTCATCTTGGTCCTAAAAGATCTCCCCTTTATCCTTAAACTGTGACCCCTTGTGCTGGACTTCCCCAACATCGGGAACAATCTTCCTGCATCTAGCCTGTCCAACCCCTTAAGAATGTTGCAAGTTTCTATAAGATTCCCCCTCAATCTTCTAAATTCTAGCGAGTACAAGCCAAGCCTATCCAGTCTTTCTTCATATGAAAGTCCTGACATCCCAGGAGTCAGTCTGGTGAACCTTCTCTGTACTCCCGCTATGGAAAGAATGTCTTTCCTCAGATTTGTAGATCAAAACTGTACGTAATACTCCTGGCGTGTTCTCACCAAGACCCTGTACAACTGCAGTAGAACCTCCCTGCTCCTATACTCAAACCCTTTTGCTATGAATGCTAACTTACCATTTGCCAATCTGTTGCTGAAGGTGCTCCTCTGGTTGATCAGTGTGATGGAGGGGGTGAACTGTGTTGCTGTATCTAATCTGGAAGGGCATTGATGTAGTGACATAAACACATACAGCCGTCGGAATTTGACATTAAACCCGTCTGTCTTCCCCAGTGGCTGTAAAATATGTTATCTTGCAAAATAAACAAACTTAAGCACTGAGTCCTACATTTTTTCTATAGTTTCAATTCTGTGGGATCTGGAAGAAGAAATGTAGGGTTTTGCCTGTTGAAATGACTTGTGAGAAGCGTTTGACATTGCGAAACCTTGAGTGGGCGTGAAGGGAAACAAAGCCATGTGAAGTAACTATTTGGTGAGGTTGCCTTTGATGTTTGACAGCTCTCACTTTGCAATTCTTCCGAACATTTTCAGCTCGTGGTTCTCATGTCATGAATCCTTTCACTTTTCTCCATTTTTCTCATGCTATGGGTGCGAAGATCCTCCTTTATCATAAGGATTAGCTTTAAAGGCGATAAACATCAGTCATAGATTCATACAGCACAGAATCAGGCCCTTCAATCCATGCTAACCAAGATGCTCATCTGTGCTAGTCTTTGCCTGCATTTGACCCACATCCCTGTAAACATTCTCGATCCATGCACCTGTCCAATTTGAATTTAAATTGAGTTATTGCACCTGCCTCAACCACTTCTTCTCGTAGCTCGTTCCACATACCCAGCACCCTCCACTCACCACTGTGTGAGTTAAGCTCCTGTCCCACTTGGGCTCCTGTCTCCACAGTGAATTCTGGGAAGGTCGCCACAAGGTCGTAGGAGGTCTTTGTCACTCTCCTTCATGGTCGAGAGTGGTCTCCGCGTAGTCGAGACTTCAGCTAGGTCGCGGCGTATTTTTCAAGATGTTAGAAATTGACCGCGACTAAAAATACATTGCCGTGGGAAAAATCGATACTTTTTTGGTCGTAGGTCTAGTCGAAGCCGGTCATAGTAGGTCGTGATGCTAGTCGTAGGTACTCAAAGGTGGTGGAAGGTAGTCGAAGGTAATAGCTCCGGGGTGAAAAAATAGGTCAGTCAATAAAAAAGGTCATTTAAACAGCAGCACCTCTGTCACTCCAGGGCATGTTCATTCATAGCTGGAGAGTTCTTTTGGAGTGGAGACTTGTGTTTTAGAGATGGCACCAAAAGGCAGCAGTGCAGGGGAAGGGCACAACCCTAAAAAAAACCTGCCATACAGATGTTGCCCACCCAGGAGGAGGAGTGGCAGGAGGTGATGCCGCAGCAGGTGATAATGCAGGAGGAGGTAGCCCTGCATGAGAGACCCCTGGAGGAGACCAGGGTGGTGGCATTTGTCCTCACCACCACACCATCCTTCACTGCCTCATTTGAAGGCAGCAAAGCAGCCCTTTCTCCTGTGTCTGACACAGCATCAGAGGCAGATGCCCCATTGGTGGTGAGGGAAGGCTGGAGGAAGGTTATGCCCCACACCTTCACCAGGCAGCAGGAGGGGGACCTTGAGGAATGGTTCCAGCATAATGCCATCCTGTACAAAAAGGAAAATGAGGGGTACAGGGACAGGAACAAGAATGGCATGCTTGTCATCCACTGCCCCACATGTGTGCTTAAAGTTCCATCTTTTGTCAAGGCCCATCGCCACTCTCTTCCAGTCATCTTGTGTACTGGGACAGTCCATCACATCATCTCCATTCACCCATTGAGACCTCTTCTTGTGCTTCCTCTTCACCCTTGCTCTTCCCCTTCTGCCTTTCTTAAAAGGCTGCTGAAGCAAAAGGGCTACTGCAAACAGCAATAGTTGTATTTTTACTAACATCCTCCAAACTGGTTCCTTCCTTGCTTGCAAGGGTTCAGAATTATTAAAAAAAAAACCTGGAAGGCATTTTTTAGTGAGAATAAAATGCAGACATGACATCATTTTATCAGGTGATCATTCGAGCTGTAGTCACTCGTCACTGGTGTGGTCCTCTGAGGTCAAAAGGGGGTCGAATTGCCAGAGACCATCCTCGAGTAAAACGTACATGGTCGAAGCCAGTCTTCAACATAGTCGAAGGAGGTCGAAGGAGGTCTTCTTCTAGTCGAGGGAGGTCTTCAACATAGTCGTAGGTGGTCGTACACATAGTCAAGGAAGGTCGTAGGAAGCCTTGATATTTATTTCAGTCGCTTAACGTCGTCAGAGGTCGCGGTGGAGGTCTCCCAAGTGGGAGAGGTCCCAAGAGACCTTAAGGTGTCTCAGAGGTTCCTGATAAATCTATGTGCTCTTGTCTTAAACCCATGACCTTAGTTCTTCATTTATCAACCCTGGGAAAAATTCAGTGAGGCATTCACACAGTATATCCTCTATGGCATCAGGGTTGATGTTGGGTTGAGTGACCACACCGACCTCACAGTAGGGTGAACTCATGTGATATGTTTTACTTACAATGACAAGAAAGCCCACGACCACAGGGAAGTGCTGTCCCTTGTCATCAGGGTGCATGTGCGGTGACCCTGGTCACCTTAGGTTGATGCAGGTAAGAAGGGTTTTCTGATTGGCAGATGGTTGAACAAAGGCCAAGAGATGAAAAGACAGAAGATGTGAAACAAAAGGATTAAAGGGTCGTAAATTGTGAAGCTTATGGAATGAATGTAGGTGAAAGGGGAAGGGGAGGAGAGAAATAGGTGAGGTGCAAGTCCAGGTGGGGCACAGGGGAAGGTGGAGTGCAGGAAGAAAGAGGGGTATATGGAGAAGGAAGGGAGGGGGGAGGGGAAAGTTATGTACCTAAAAGTGCAATATGAAGTTTTGTTCCCCAAGTTTGTGTGCGGCCTCCCTCTGGCATTGGAGGAGATGCAGGACAAAAAGGTCAAAATAGGAATGGGAAGAGCAATTAAAATAGTTAGCAACCAAGAGATCGAGCATGCCTTGCGGAGTGGGTGTATGTGTTCGCCAAAACGTCGCCGAGTCTATGCGTGGTCTTGCAGATGTACAGGAGGCTACATCGGTAAAACCATTCAATGATTCTTGCACTTCACTCTCGTGTTGTGGCATTCTAGATATTTTGTGGTGGATCCCTATTTAACTCTCCATTTTGTGTATTGACATTTCAGCCTTTGACTTCCAGAGTTCCTGATACTCTTTGTATCTGCACTGGGCAAATAGCCTTCACATTTTTTTTAAGCCACTTTGAAGGAGTTGAACTCTTCATATCTTATCAAGAGAATATTGGTGATCATATTGATAGAACATTTTGTAGGTTATTACCTAAAATAGCATAGATCATTTGAAATTTGGAGATATAAACATATTAAGCACGAGTGACCTTTCCTGGTAGCGATTATATTGTTCTCATAAAGGAAATAACTTTCTTTAAAAAACATAGAAACATTTTAAAAATAGTAGGTCACTCGGCCCTTCGAGTCAGCACCGCCATTCAATATGATCATGGCTGATCATCTAAAATCAGTGCCCCGTTCTGGCTTTCCCCCCATATTCCTTGATTCCTTTAGCCTAAAGAGCCCTAACTCCTATTTTCCTATGTTTCTGTTTTTTCTGTTACTAATCTAAATCTCTCTTGAAACCATCCAGTAAATTGGCCTCCACTGCCTTCTGTGGCAGAGAATTCCACAGATTCACAACTCTCTGGGTGAAGACATTTTTCCTTAACTGGTTGATGGGAGAATGATATACCTTATTCAACACCAAATGGTACAGAATAATAGCCCTTCAATCACTTAATGTATGGTAAATCTCTTCCCAGGGAGGCTGGGATAAACAGGGATGCTGACTTCTCAGGCCAGTCCTGCACACTATTCAGCAATTAGCTCAATAACATGAATGATCAACTTGGGAACAGGTTATGTATCCACAATCACTTTCTCTGCAGTTTAGTTTTAGCTTAAGTTTAGGGACATAGCGTGGAAACAGACCCATCATCTCAGCGAGTCCGCGCCAAAAATGATCACCCATACACTAGTTCTATCCTAGACACTGACAATTTACAGAAGCCAATTACCCTACAATCTTGCATGTCTTTGGAATGTAGGAGGAAACCAGATCACCCGGAGATTTGAAAGTTTGCAACCAAAGAGTTCAGGAAGGGCATAAAGATAATGCACTATAATCGGTTTTATAGATTAAATTGATAATTTTGTTCAAATTCTAAACCTATTGCAAATTTGAAAAATCATTGGATATTTTAGCCAGATGATTATGCTTTAATATGTGTCTCCTTTATTATATGCCTCTCAAAAATCACAAACAAATTTTCAATAATTATTTTTCAAGGCCAATAATGGACTTCTTTTTGAAGTCCATTACTGGCAACAGTATTCCAAGTATGAGTGATTAATAACATGGTCCCACAGTAGTCAATAAGTAGCTTCACCAAAATACTATCACATCTCTGAGAGTAAAATTGGTTTGTGTACTTTGGTCCAGGAAGTTCCCAGGTTAAATCCCGGGTTTGGATTGTGCACTCTGGCAATTGCTTTACATGCCTGAATTGAAGAAGGATCTTTAATTGAGCGGCACAATAGCACAGCTAGTAGAGCTGCTGCCTCACAGCATCAGAGGGTCAGGTTCGACCCTAACCTCAGATGTAGTCTCTGTCGGGTTTGAATGTTATTCTTGTGACCATGTGGGTTTTCTCTGGGTGCTCTGGTTTCCTCCCACACTTTGAAGACCTGCTGGTTTATAGGTTAATTAGCCTCTGTAAATTGTGTAGGAAGGGATCATGAAAGTGGGATAACATAGAACTAATGTGAACGGGTGATTGATGGATTCAGTGGGCCGAGGAGCCAGTTTCCCTGCTGTATCTTTCAATTGACCAAAACCAGGATTCTCTCTTTATTACCACCCCTAGACTATCATGAAGCGACATATATTCTGTTAATGGGATGGATGTAAACTGTTGTCAGTTCAGACAAATAACCAAATAGTACTGAAAAGTAGCTATTGAGGAAATAAATGGTGATTGTTGCCTTTGGACCAATAACCCTGCAAGGAGCTTACATCTTCAAAGGAAGAGAGAGTCACTGAAAAATAATTTTGAAATGACTTAATGGAGAAATTTTCACAGAGATTCTGGGGGAAAAGTCCTGTCTCATTTCATGAAAATTCTGTGTGCAAATTCCTAACATGCAGCTGCTTGAAGTGTTGAACCCTCTGGGTAATGATATACATGATGCTCCACTCAATTAGACACTTTTCCTTCAGGCTGGAAACTCCTGATGCAAACTATTTTCCATTTTTCATCAGAAAAAAAGATGTTAAGCTCCTTAGCACATTTAATGTGTTATAAGAACTTACTGTAAGAACTCGAAGTAGGAGTAGGTTATTCAACATCTCTCTGCTTCTCCCCCATTAAATGAAACTACGACAAACATTTTACTTTGGTGCCCTGTCCTGCACAAACAACATCCCATATCCTCAATAAGGATTGTGTTATAGTTATTTGAACATCTAGTATCTTAGATAATTTGGTGATTTTGTACTATGGTGATGGGTGTGTTACCACGGTTTTGTTTTGTAAGCATTATTTTGTATCGTAATTGAATACATTATTTTTGATACAAAAAAAAACAAAAATCAACAATGTATCCCAAAATCTATTTCTCCCTGTCCTGTACGATCCTCCACAACCCTCTTGGAAAAAGGAATTCCAGAGATTCACTGTGAGAATAAATTTTACAACTTTGTCCTGAATCAGGCAACTGAACTGTCCTCCCACCAGCTAGAATGCAGTCCTGACCTCCCATTTACCTCATTGGAGTCAATCTTTAATTGGACTTTATCTCGCACTATATATTGTACCTTTCGTGTTCTTTTTCTAGGTCTGCACAAAACTTGAGAGTCTTCAATTTACAACAGAAGTCTTTAATGCTTTACTCAATGCTGGCAGCAAAACAGATCAAAATGGCTGCACACACCCACACACTCAGACAGGAGAAAACTATATACAAAACATCTCCCTTTGTCCTGTGCAGCCACCTGCTGCATGGGAGGAGCAACGGGTCATCCCATCCCACACAGTCCACCAAACATCATATTCCCCCTTTCCAGTTTATCGTCTCCATTTAGCTGGACCTCGCTTCATTCTTTTCTTCCAGCCTTTTTTGCATTTCACAACTCTTGCTAAAGGCTCAGAATCAACAGAGTTTTCATCAGTGTTCTCTTTTGAAGAGATATCAGTATTTGCTTCATCTGTATGCTGTTCTTTCTCCACTTGGCCGTAGTTTTTCTCGGCGGTCGTCAGCGTTTTGGATGCGAACCAGTTTGGTTCTTGCTTGCCGTTCGGAGCCATTTGTGAGATTACGGCTCCAAGACCAGACGGCGATGCATCGGCGGCCCATGTGATCAGCTTCAATGGGTCATAGTGGACCAAACGCGTCTTCTGGGTGAGCATCTCCTTCAACCTGATGAATGCATGGTCACACTTTATGGACCAGTGCCATTCAACATCCTGTTTTCGCAGGTTGTTCACACACTTGCTGATCATGTTGCAATCCGTGGTAGATGACAATGCCATAGTGATCCATTGTAGATCAAGGCATTCATGTCAACATAGAAAATAGGTGCAGGAGGAGGTCCTTTCGGCCCTTTGAGCCAGCACCGCCATTCATTGTGATCATGGCTGATCGGCCCCAATCAATAACCTGTGCCTGCCTTCTCCCCATATCCCTTGACTCCACTAGCCCCTAGAGCTCTATCTAACTCTCTCTTAAATCCATCCAGTGACTTGGCCTCCACTGCCCTCTGTGGCAGGGAATTCCATAAATTCACAGCTCTCTGGGTGAAAAAGTTCTTTCTCACTTCAGTCTTAAATGACCTCCCCTTTATTCTAAGACTGTGGCCCAACATTGGGAACATTTTTCCAGCATCTAGCTTGTCCAGTCCTTTTATAATTTTATATGTTTCTATAAGATACCCCCTCATCCTTCTAAACTCCAGTGAATACAAGCCTAGTCTTTTCAATCTTTCCTCATATGACAGTCCCACCATCCCAGGGATCATCTGTATGCTGTCAAGCTTGAAAGCATGGATCCAGTCGATGGCACACAGAGATGTACCTTCTTTACCAACAACGATCTGCGGCAACATCTGTGTCCTACCATTACAGGAAACGACGACAGTGCATTTGCCATTCGTGGGAAAGGGCTGTCATTTGTATCCGAAAAGGCGGATGTTGGCCGGTGTCAGTTTCAGAGATCCGATTCAATCCCAGATGTCCTGACCCATTAGCGACACACCCACACCAGTGTCCACCTGGAACTGTAGATCGACATTCGAGACCCGCAGCAAAATCCTCGGCTTGTTGGTGATCGTAGACACACCGAGCACTTCAATAGAAATGGTTTCTGCGATTTAGTCGACTGTGTATTGCGCTTTCTTGCCCTTTCTCAGTTTTCCTACGGATTGACACACTGCCTGGAGATGACCTTTTCGGTAACAGGCATAACAAATAGACTTGATATACGGGCACACAGTGATGATGAGCAATCGAGCCGCACCAGTAGCAGGCGATTTGATCCTCCCCCCACAGGGGAACGGCTCTTCTGAAACTGTCCCACCTTCTCCAAATTTTCTCTGGGTCGATCAACTGGTTTCTGACATTGCAGACGAGTCTGACCAACTGTATGCACCTCCTGAAGGAGCTTCAATGCTGTTTTGCCAGACATTTTGTGTAGTTCTTTACTCAGCAGCTCGGCCATCTTAGCACACTGCAGCACATTCTTCAATGAAGTGCCTGATTCCTTGAGAATCGCCTGCTGGATGAATGTGTACCTGCAGCCCATGACCAGTCTATCCCGCAACTTTTCGCAGCATTGAGTTTTAAAATCTTTGCCTTGGTGCGAAGTTCGGCAAGAAATTCGGTGATCGATTTATCGCCCTTCCTGTTGCACCGTCCAGCAGAAATCAAGGCGAGCTGCAAGGAAATTTCGATTTTCTTCGAATTGCAGCTGCAAAACCGTTGTGATTTTAGTATATGAGGCTTCAGTTACTTCTTCTGTAAGTAAATTTTGAAGCAGTGCAAAGGTTTCTGGAGACATTGATGAACACAAGAGAGCCTTCTTCCTCTAGTCATTTGTAATTGCCATACTTTAAAAATAAAACTGCGCGCATTAAATACGATGACCACCTTTCTCGCTCGGGATCAAATTGATCCAATTGCCGAGACATGTTAGTTTGAATTCTGTTTTTTAAAAAATCCAAAAATAGGCTCTTATCTGGGTCTTTGGATGCAATCCGAAGTATCGTACTCCTGACAACACTTTTGTGTTCTTTTTCTAGGTCTGCACAAAACTTGAGAGTCTTCAATTTACAACAGGAATCTTTAATGCTTTACCCAATGTTGGCAGCAAGACAATTCTAAATGGCTGCACCCACACACTACAGACAGGAGAAAACTATATACAAAACATCTCCCTTTGTCCTGTGCAGCGCCATCTGCTGCACAGGAAGATAAATGGGTCCTCCCACCCCACACAGTCCACCAAACATCACAGTACCCTTTATCCTTTATACAATTAGACTGAAGGGCCTGTTCTGTGCTGTATTGATACAATTGTAATCATATATAGTCTTTTCTTTGACTGGATAACAGGCGCCAAAAAGCTTTTCACTGTCCTTGGTACAAGTGACAATAATAAACTAAATGTAAAACTGAATGTCTAATCCCTTATTTTGTGGCTGTGGCCCCTGTCTTTTGTTGTTTCATCACTCATTCTTGATTAGCACCATGATATCTATTTATTGTGCTGTGATGTGTACAGAGGTGGCTGTTAAACTCTCACCATTTAAAAAATGCTCAGCTTTTCAGATTTTCTTCTGACGTGAATGACCTCACATCTTTCCACATTCTATTTAATCAATCATGTACTTGCATTACATTACATTAACTTAATCTGTTTGAAACCCCTAAGCTTCTCTACAACCTCTGTATAACTTCCAACTTGATTTATGCCATTGGCTCTCTTGAATATATTAGTTTTAATCAACAGATTTAAATTGTTCAGCTGGATTGCAGGAAGTTGCCCTACCCACTGCTCCCAACATCTAATATCATACTACTTCCTCTGCCCTACATCACAGCCTCCAAACCTAAACATGCCGGAATAGATTAGTTTAGTTTAGAGATACAGCACGGAAACAGGTCCTTCAGTCCACCGAGTCCATGCCAACCAGTGATCCCCACACTATTCTACACACACGAGGGACAATTTACAATTAACCAATGGGAGGAAACCGGAGCACTCGGAGATAAAAACCCACGCGGTCACAGGGAAAACGTACAAACTCCATGCATCAAGCACCCATTGTCAGGACCGAACCCGTGTCTCTGCGCTGTAAGGCAGCAACTCTACTACTGTGCCACCATGCCGGCCCTGGATCATTCCCACTTACTGTTTTCTGTCCATAACCTAATCTTCAATTCATGCTAATATATCATCTCCAAATATTTTTTTTCCAATTTTGTTAAATAATTGCTTGTTTGACACCTCATTAAAAACCTTCTGAAAGTGTGCCACATCAACTTATTTTTCTTGGTTATAACCTCATCAAGGTTCGGTAGATTTGTCACAGAGTCACATGATCACAGAGAGACCGGGCAAACTCCATAATTGCAGAACTGGACATCAGAATTGAACCTGCATTGTTGATGCTGTGAGGCAGCTCCTCTCCAAGCTGTGCTACTGTGCACCAATATACATGCATTATACCTTACGCATATATAGTTTGGCTCTTGGCTGCAGTGACCACTGTGGCACCTGAGAAGATCTAGCATGCTTAGCATTAAAGGTTAATTTATGGATCCAGTGGCTGGCGACAGCATTCTCCTCTCCACTCAAAACATATCGAGACATGAATTTAGTAAAACATTACGGAGAGTCGAAGAAAACCACTTGGTGTGTGCACACACAATTACAAATATATACAAGTGCATATATAAATATATACAATACTAATAATCTTATAGAATAGATTATAAGCACTAAACAGGCACTGTGCACCAATCATATGCAAAATGCATTAATGACCTGGCCAATTCTATGTAATTCATTAAAATAATTCACTGCACTGATGTAGTGGGGAAGGTTGGAGGAATAGCTCATGAGAATCGCTGAACAAGTGCAGTGCACTATTTAACAGCTTCTTAACTCAACCATCACTTTATTGGCTACAAAAGTATCAGTGTACATAATGGCAATGAGAATAAAACAATGTCAATTGTACACAAAAAAAAAATCTGAATTTAAGCAGTTGGATTTGTCAGGAAATTCCATGAACCAACCACTTGTTATAGAGTCAAGGCACAAGGTGCCTTCCTGAATATACTGTTTGGTTGTTGTAAGGGTTTAGTTTAATTGAATGTAGAGATACAACATGGAAACCAGTTGAATAAAGGGGATTATGGGGCCATGAGGGAGGAGATGGCCAAAGTTGATTGGAAAGATACACTAGCAGGGATGACAGTGGGACAAAAATGGCAGGTGTTTCTAGGAATAATACAGAAGGTGCAGTATCAGTTCATTCCTAGGAGGAAGAAAGATTCCAATGGGAGAAAGGGAAGACCATGGCTGACAAGGGACATCAGGGACAATATAAAAATTAAAGCAAAGAAGTACAACGTAGCAAAGATGAGCGGGAAGCAAGAGGATTGGGTAATGTTTAAAGAACAACAAAAGATAAACAAAATGACAATATGGGAAGAAAAGATGAGATATGAAGGTAAGATAGCCAAGAATATAAAGCAGGATAGTAAAAGCTTCTTTAGGTATGTGAAGAGGAAAAAAATAGTTAAGAACAAAGTTGGACTCTTGAAGACTGAAAAAGGTGAGTTTATTATGCGGAACAAGGAAATGGCAGCTGAGTTGAACAGATACTTTGTATCTGTCTCACTAAGGAGGACACAAACAATCTTCCTGATGTAGTAGTGGCCAGAGGATCTGGGATGATGGAGGAATTGAAGGAAATCCACATTAGGCAGGAAATGGTGTTGGATAGACTGATGGGACTGAAGGCTGATAAATCCCCAGGGCCTGATGGTCGGCATCCCATGGTACTTAAGGAAGTGACTCTAGAAATCGTTGATGCATTGGTGATAATTTTCTAATGTTCTATAGACTCAGCATTAGTTCCTGTGGATTGGAGGGTAGCTAATGTTATCCCACTTTTTACGAAAGGTGGGTGAGAGAAAACGGGGTATCATAGACCAGTTAGCCTGACATCGGTGGTGGGGAAGATGCTGAGGTCATTTATAAAAGATGAGATAGCCGAACATTTGGATAGCAATAACAGGATCGGTCCGAGTCAGCATGGACTTACGAAGGGGAAATCATGCTTGACTAATCTTCAGGAATTTTTGAAGATGTAACTAGGAAAATGGACAAGGGAGAGCCAGTAGTGTACCTGGACTTTCAGAAAGCATTTGATAAGGTCCCACATAGGAGATTAGCGGGCAAAATTAGGGGACATGGTATTGGGGGTAGAGTGTTGACATGGATAGAGAAGTGGTTGGCAGACAGGAAACAAAGAGTAGGAATTAACAGGTCCCTTTCAGAATGGCAGGCAGTGACTAGTGGGGTACCGCAAGGTTCGGTGCTGGGACCGCAGCTATTTACAATATACATCAATGATTTGGATGAAGGGATTCAAAGTAACATTAGCAAATTTGCAGATGACACAAAGCTGGGTGGCACTGTGAACTGTGAGTAGGATGCTATGAGAATGCAGGGTGACTTGGACAGGTTGGGGGGAGTGTGCAGATGCATGGCAGATGAAGTTTAATGCGGATAAATGTGAGGTTATCCACTTTGATAGCAAAAACAGGAAGGCAGATTACTATCTAAATGGCGTCAAGTTGGCAAAAGGGGAAGTACAACGGGATCTCGGGGTCCTTGTACATCAGTCTATGAAAGTAAGCATGCAGGTACAGCAGGCAGAGAAGAAAGCGAATGACATGTTGGTCTTTATAACAAGAGGAATCGAATATAGGAGCAAAGAGGTCCTTCTGCAGTTGTACAGAGCCCTAGTGAGACCACACCTGGAGTATCGTGTGCAGTTTTGGTCCTGTAAATTGAGGAAGGACATTCCTGTTATTGAGGGAGTGCAGTGTAGGTTTACAAGGTTAATTCCCAGGATGACGGGACTGTCATATGCTGAGAGAATGGAGCAGCTGGGTTTGTACACTCTGGACTTTAGAAGGATGACAAGGGTTCTCATTAAAACATATAAGATTGTTAAGGGTTTGAACACGCTAGAGGCAGGAAACATGTACCCGATGTTGGGGGAGTCCAGAACCAGGGGCTACAGTTTAAGAATAAAGAGTAAGCCATTTAGAACGGAGACGAGGAAACACTTTTTGTCACAGAGAGTGGTGAGTCTGTGGAATTCTCTGCCTCAGAGGGGGGTGGAGGCAGATTCTCTGGATGCTTTCAAGAGTAAGCTAGATAGGGCTCTTAAAAATAGCAGTCAGGGGATATGGGGAGAAGGCAGGAACAGGGTACTGATTGGGGATAATCAGCCATGATCACATTGAATGGCGGTGCTGGCATTAAGGGCCGAATGGCCTACTTCTGCACCAATTGTCTATTGTCTATTGTCTATTGAAACTGTCCCTTGGGCCCACCAAGTCTGCGCCGACCAACGATAACCCATACACTAGTTCTATGTTATCGCGGTTTGGCATCCAGCACACTAGGGACCATTTATAAAATCCAATTAACCTACAAAGATGCAAGCCTTTGGAATGTGGGAGGAAACTGGTGCAACTGGTCAGAGGGAGAATGTACAAACTCCATACATACTACACCCCTAGTCCGAGTCAAAAGTGGGTCCCTGGTGCTGTAAGGCAGCAACTGTACCTGTGCGCCACTGTGCTGCCCACTGGACTTCACGCACCTCACTGGTGTTCTCACTTTGGTTTCATAGGGATCTTCCAAGAAGCCCAGGAAATCTTCAACCCAAATACATGTCCAATGCCAATATCGTTCAAATTAAATGACTGGAGCATATAAAGTGATAACTCTTTTTTTCCTAAAGATAACTTTGAGATATCTGTTTAGGAATGTAAACGTCAGCTCCTTCATACTAGCATTTTTCCTAAATCATATTAGCAGCTCCTAAATCTGGTTGCAATGGAATAGGAAGGCTTTGTTTTGAGGATCCTGAATACAGTAAAGTGTAAAATCAGTGAACCAGTACATAAATATTAAAGTATACAGCATAGAAGAAGCCCAGTGATGCCTTTGCCAATACTCTGAAAGAGGAGTTATGCAACATTAGGGCGACAGAGTTGAGCCGCTGGTAGAGCTGTTGCCTCACAGTGCCATGGACCTGGATTCGATCCTGACCTTGGGAACTGTCTGTGTGGAGTTTGCACATTCACCCAATGACTTGGTGGGTTTCGTTCGGGTGCTCTGGTTTCCTCCCATATCCCAAAGACCTGCGGGTTTGTAAGTTAGTTTGTAGGCAGTGGATGCAAAATTGAGATGCCATTGAGCCAATGTGAATGGGTGATCACTGGTCAGTGTGGACTTGGTGGGCCAAAGAGTCTGTTTCCATGTTGTCTCTCTAAACTAAACTAAACATTCTCACATAGTCATAGAGTCATACAGCTCAGAAGCTCTCTACCCAACTTGCTCTACTGACCAAGATGCTCCATCTACAGTAGTCCCACCTGGCTGTGTATGTTCCATATCCCGCTGAACCTTTCCTTTCCCATCAATGGACTTGTCCAAATGTCATTCTTCATGTATTTTAAGTACTCCTTTCACAAGCTTCATTTTCCCATTTTATTGTCTCTGACCCTAATTTTATTGTTACATTGGTGTTTCTAGTAATTCATTCCTTCTGTATAAAAGTTTTTCTTCTTTTGATGGTAAATCTATGATCCCAGCACTGTACAATACCTTGTTCTGACACCAGGGGGACTCCTACTTGCCTGCTTGCCCTAATTCCATCTTCACCCCATATCATGGGGGTGAGATTACCTGCAGGAAAATGGTAAAGTGAGTGTTCTGCATGAGGTGATACCTGGCCACATTGGGATACCAGAACAGCACTGCCTATTTAAATAGTAGCACTAACAGAGTAAAGCATTGAAGGTAGACACAAAATGCTGGAGTAACTCAGTGGGCCAGGCAACATCTCGGGAGAAAATGTATTAGTGATGTTTCAGGTCGAAACCCTACTTCAGAATCAGGGGAGAGGGAAACTAGAGTTATGAAAAGGTTCAGAACAAATCAGAGCCAGCATCGATGACCAAAGAGAGGTGGAGCCCACAATGGTCCATTGTTGGCTGTGGAAGAGGTGATAACAAGGGGATATGGATGCAAAAAAATGGAACTGGCAGGATGGGTGGGGGGGGGGGGGGGGGGGGGGGGGGGGGGGGAATGCAGAAGGAAAGGGTACTTTTGTTTGGCATGTTAGAGTCAAACATTTTTTGATTGAAGGCCCTATGTCAGAACTAGGAAAATTAGAGAATATGTTTGGAATTCAGTTGCAGAAAGGATGGGCGAGGGGTACAGGTGACTGATAGGAATATATTTGTAGGCTAAGGTCAGGGTTTTCCACAAACACTGGAATCATCTCAGTATTCCCACACTTTCTCTATCATAGATATTTTCATTGTTCTATTGATCCTGGTCTGCCCTCTTTGTGACTTAAAAACTACATTTTTGTTTTTTTACCCCAGCTCTGATAAAAAAGTCTTAAACCTGAAAGGTTAACTCTGCTCTTCTTTATGCATGCTGCCCGATCTGCTGAGTATTTCCAATATTTTCATTTATTTCAGATATTCAGCTACTGTAATTTTTATTGGTTTTCATTTATTTGTTTTTCCTGCACATAACAGTTTTATAGATTCTTTTGGAAGTCCACCCATTCACACGGTGCATAAAATAATAAATAAACCATCTGGAATAAAATTAAACTCCAGAAGAGAGCATTGAGTTTGAAAGAAGGGTCGCGACCCGAAACGTCACCTATTCCTTTTCTCCAGAGATGCTGCCCGGCCCACTGAGTTACTCCAGCTTTTTGTGTTTATCTTTGGTGTAAACTAGCATCTGCAGTTCCTTCTACACATCGAGCTTTGATAAATCTCTTGGTTGTCTGGGATATTTAATTCCGATTGAATTTGTGCTCCCAGCAATTAGCAAAGATATAAAATATTTTTTTTAATTACAATTATCCCTTTTTGTGCCGTAGCTGTTGCTGCGCCTAAAGCACTCAGTGAACTTGCAGGAATTAGATAAATTGTATCCATTAAATTATATTCCTAATTTTCAATCTTTAAAAAAAAAGTATAATACTAATTATCCTGAAAATCTATATGTTACAAAACAATGTAGCTATTTTGGCTACTGTGGCTAGAGGCACAAAATGCTCGAGTAACTCAGTGGGACAGGCAGCATCTCTGGGGAGAAGGAATGGGTGGCGTTTTGGGTCGAGGCTCGTCTTCAGACTGTGGCTTCAGGCACACATACAGTTGCTCATGTACCTGTGCATTGATTGCTGTGAAACCAGGAAGCATAGGAAAAGTAAGAATAGGAAGAATAGGAACAATAACATCTGAAATTGGGCAAAATCTATATGTTTACCTGAAAAGGATTAATTTGTCATTTTCAGTCAGGTGTCTGGCGGCATTATATAAAAGCAGTTATGTTTAATTTTTTATTCAGATTATCTTCTGTGGTTCCCTAGAAACGTAAAGGAGTTATTATATTTACTTCTGCATCTCATGTGTTTTGTTTGGAAGCCACAAGTCACAAGATCATAAGGAATGAGTAGCATTAGGCCATTCGGCCCATGAAGTCTGCTCCGCCATTCAATCATGGCTGATCTATCTCTCCCTCCTAAACTCATTCTCCTGCATTCTCCCCATAACCGCTGACACCCATACTAATCAAGAATCATTCTATCTCTGCCTTAAAAATACTGTATCCATTTATGGCATCCATAGCCTACTGTGGCAAATAATTCCACAGATTCACCACCCAAAAGAAATTTCTCATCTCCTTCCTAAACGAACGTCCAACTCACATGTCTGAAACTCAGCTTGCCAGTGTTAGAAAGATCGGGTACTTATTAAATCAAATATGACAGATTCAGCAGAGGGTCTACCAGTGCAAAACTGAGCACCCTTAATCAACTGCAGACCATCTTGTTCTTGCAAATGGCGTGCACAGCTTAAAGTTGTAGAACAACTTGTTCTATTTGATTTTATTTGACTGTGCACGGCGGGTTAATTGCATTCGTCGAAACAGGGCGGACCACATGAAGGTTGCAATCTTCCACCCCAACTGCAGACCATCAGAACGTTATTCTATCAGAAGCTATAAAGTCATGGTCTCCCATTGTCCTACGACAGAGAAGGAGACTGAAACTGTGAGGCAACAGTGCTACCTGCTGCACCGTGCTCTTCATTACCAGGGACTGGAGTTTCAAATTACAAAGTCATCCATTTAACAGCCAATATCATCAAAAACCCACATCACGGCCATGCTCTTATTTCACTCTTCCCATGGGGCAAAGGTATTAGAGTTTGAAAACTGTGACTAACAGACTCATAAATAGCTTTTAATAAACTAAACGGATGAGTAGGAGAATGGGAAGGGAATTGAAATGGCTGGCAACTGAGAACTCCAGCTGGTCTTGGTAAGTAGAGCAGCATGTGCAGTTACCTCGTCGACGGTTGGACTCACAGAGGTAGGAGACACCACATCAAGAGCACAGTATTCATTAGACAGGGCAGGAGAAGGTGCATGTAAAACCTCTGGCCAGTTTGAAAGGGCTGTCAGGGTCCTTGAATGGAGATGAGGCATGAAGTGCATGAAGATGTGTTGCATTTCCAGCAGTTGCAGGGGAATCTGCCTCGGGAGGGGAGATGGTGGGTGGAGAAGGATGAGACGAACCAAGGAGTTGTGGAGAGAAGGGTCTCTGCAGAAAGCAGAAATGGGAATTGATAGGAAGATGAGGCTGGTGTTTGGATTGCGCGAAACTGGCAAAATTATTGGATGTGATGGCTGATGGAGAGCTGGGAGGAATGGGTCGAGCCGAACTACAGAGACACGGGTGAGGGCTCCATCCACAACTGTGGGGGCTGGAGGTGTGGGCTATGTTTCCTGAAGAAAGAGGACATCCCAAGCAAACATGCAAACCTAATTCTGCTCCTATGGCAGTCATTGGAAAGGCTTAATAGATTAAGCTGAGCTTTCTGGACATTGGCCAATACATTTTGAAAGATCTTAAATTAGTTTCTTCAATTTTACCAAAGAACTGATTTGCATTCTTAAAGACAACCAGATAGTATGTCCTTGAAAGTTGTTTTCAATAATCTAGAATTATTCACCTGTGGTGTATTAACTTTTAGCTTTATTAAAATATATCTAATATTCCAGACTAATATTTACCAGATTACCACTCAAATACATCAAACCACTTTTTCATACAAAGTTAGCTTCCTTCAAATAACGTTTTAAAATGTTGCAGGTTTTTGTTGGTTCGTAGCAGGAATTATTTTGGTGACATGAACATCAGTTTAAATGGAAACTCAGGAATAGGAATGTAAGTGCCAGTTATGTGCTCAGTGGGTGGAGGAATTACTGAATGCCACCAAAGTGGAAAACGTACTTCCATCTTTATTATGTCTATATTATAACTGATTTATAGGTAAGCTGCATAACCATACAGATCGAATATATCCAAAAACAAAACTTTGTAAGCTATTTTTAATGTCATGTATTTTAAGTAAACTTCTGTAATATTCAAAGCCTCAATGATTACTATATCCCCACTGTGAATCTTGTACGCTCCAGCATATAAAGAATGACATTTTGGCAAGGATGTGTTTATTTTAATCACTATTTCATGGCATTCTACAAATTCCATTATGTTATTCTGTCCAGTTTTTAAAGCAATCTAGTTTTTCCTATTATTTATTGTCACCTATTTTGTGAATGGCTTGGTTTAATGTTTCATGTTTGTTGAATCTAGCCAACTGGGATTGGAATTTAAGAGATTTACATCATTTGTCATCACCAAACACAACTGCAACCCATTTACAGCTCCTTGTGGTGTACATCTGGTTTTAATCTACTGGGAAGAATAGTATGATTGTAGCTATTCTCAATGTTTTGATTTTGCAAGAATGATCAGAGCCACAGTAAATAACACGAATCTCTAGAATCTCCTTCTGAATTTTATATTCTAACTTTTTATGTAACAGTGGAAGAAATTCTGTTGTTTCCAGGACCATAGTTTATAAATGGTGTTAGCATGTTCACATCAAAATGTTAAAATCAGATGGTTTAAGCACTTTGATATCATCTCGTAAATCAAGTAGTGACCTTGATTCTTTTATAACACTTACACAATACTTCAACTACTCCAAATGCAGCCTAACCAAAGTCCTTTTAGGCTGCAAAATGTCTTCCTGCATTAGTACTCAATGCCCCGACCAATGGAAACATGCATACCACACGTCTTCATTGCCATCTTGTGCTGTATACTTGTGTTACCACTTCCAGGGAGCTGTGCAATTGGACTCCAAGATCTCCTTACCTTTGACCTCCCAAAGTGCAACTCCTCATACTTGCTTGGTTTAAACTCATCTGCCATGTCTGTGCCCATTTCTGTAGCTGATCTATATCTGTAGCTGATCTACTTTGATAGCCTTCCTCATTGTCAGCAACGCCATCAATCCTGGTGTAATCTGCAAACATACTAAACAACCCAAATACATTTACATTCAAACGAAGAAGGGTCCCAACCTGAAACGTCATCTATCCATTTTCTCCAGAGATGCTGCCTGATCTGCTGAGATACACCAGCATTTTGTGTCTGTATTTATATCCAAGTTGTATATGTATTATAGCACTGACAAAGAAATTCTAACACGCAACTATTGAATAGCTATAAAAAAGTCAGTGGACAAGATGAATTAGGGAAGGGGTAAGTGGAAAAAAATATGAAAAGTGCAAGCTTACGGAGATGGAGAAATGTTGTGCTTTATTCTTGCTGTGTTTGTATAAAGTTAAGTAAATAAGCCCCTTGGTCAGAGGAGATGTGTACGTTGGGAGTTCCCTTCTGTAATAGTTAGAAAACTGAAGCTCCTGTGCCATATTGTAACAGTAGAAATTACTCCTGGAGTATCCAATGTCTGCTTTAAGATACATGAGCACCTTCTTTTCAGTATTAATTAGAAACTTCTTACCTTCACAGCAAAACATTTAACCACATATAACAACAACTATAATCATCCACTCAGGATAACAGATCTTCAGCCATCTTAGCAAATGCATAAAGTGAAGTACTCTCACTAGCATCCATGCCAAGCTAAGACTAAGGACTAAGGATAGACACAAAAAGCTGGAGTAACTCAGCGGGACAACAGCATCTCTGGAGAGATGGAATGATTGACGTTTCAAGTCGAGACCCTTCTTCAGACAAGGACTACTCTCCCTCCAAGAGTCTCCCATCTCCACACCGAATTCCATGTAAAAGGAGAAAATATGCCTTTAAAAGGAGATATGTGCCGAACACTTAGTACTGAATCATAATCAAGCAGACTGTAGGAATTTTAAAGCTATTTACCACTCTTTGTATGTATTCTTAGGCCACTATATTGTTTATTGCACAGTCCAGAAAATCTTCAAATGTGTTTCCTTTATTATAGTATGTTGCAATATCAAGCAATACAATGTGTGTGGCTGCAGCATCACCAGCAGGTAAATCAGGAGAAGGAGCAGGAAGAAGGGAAGGAGGAATCATAATAATTAAGTATTGATCTATCTTTATATTATAGGCTATATTGCAGAGCACAGGGTGAGAGGTGATCTTTTAAAGGTGTATAAGATCATGAGGTGAATAGATAGGGTGAACAGAGTATTTTCCAGAATCAAGAACCAGAGGACTTTGATTTAAGCTGAGAGGTGAAAGATTTAATCGGAATCTGAGGAGCACCTTTTTCACACAAAGGTATATGGAAAGATCTGCCAGAGGGGCTAATTGAGGACGTTATTATAATAATGTTTAAAATACATTTGGACAGGTACATGGCTAGGAAAGGTTTAGAGGGATTTGGGTCAAACACAGGCAGGTGAGACTGGTGTAGATGGGCCTCTTGGTCACCATGAGTAAGTTGGGCCAAAAGACCTGTTTCCATGCTGTATGAGTTTAAAACTTTAATTCATGAAGAATGACAAGTGCAATATGGCATTACAAGCAAAGTTTGACATTAATTCAGGAACAGGTTAACAGCCACTTTTGACTGCAATATAATTTTGACTAATCTGAGCCCATTTCTGAAAGTAAATTAATTCAAACTCAAAAAGTCATGACATTTATTACAATTATTACATTTTATTGATCTTTAGCCGATACCAAAACATATCAGCTAGGAAGTATGTACTTTATTAGCATCATAGTAAGGGTACTCTTTTGAGACTCCAATTTAAATATTTGAGAAGATTCTTTATTGACTAACATTATTTAGGTATTCTTTCTTCTTTAAATGTACTAAAAGGAGCAAGAGTTGTTAAGGTTCATTTCACTTCAAACACACAAAAACGCAAAAAATTAGTAATCAAGTAGTAAAATCTTTATTTTGCCAGGCGGGTGTGGCAGTGCACTCTTACAGTATGTAATATACAGACTATAGGTTCACTCTATCCCCACACACAGAGGTAATGTTCAATCAGATATATTTATACCACAATAATCAGCAATTCAGCAATACTTTATCTTACAGAGCATTTACAGCCTCTTGCTTGTTAAGATTGACAGGTTCTTCCGAGAGAGGAAAGGTTAGCCTATATATGGTTATGCTAAAGCAGATTCAAGCACTCTTGTTTTTTGACCTTGTTGATCTATTTTTTGTACATTGCAATCAGCAGAACAGAGGGAAAGAACCGTTGTCTGAACATTCTTCTGATTGTTTATATCATAACGGGTAACATCATGTAGTTGTGCTATTATCTCGCTCGTGTTATGGAAAAATGGCGAAAATATTTCTGTTAGCCTTGCTAGTGTAATAGAAGAAAGATGAAAGCATCCATTTTGTAACTTTTAAATCTTTAAACTTTCTCATTCCTTCCTCTCTAACCGTTATGATAACATTCACAATCCTCGGTAGGTACATAATGATCGCTAGCAGTTTACAATAAAAATCAGAGCGATGATTAATAAAAAGTTAGAGCCATAGTGTAATACAGTACTGCAGAGTCCACCAAACCAACTGAATGAGCAGCAGCTCTCATCTCCTTCATTGTACCCATGCATGTCACTGCCAACCATATGGATTTTCTCAATTTCTTGAAAGCATCCATTTTGTAACTTTTAAATAGTTAAACTTTCTCAGAGTCAAGAGAGTTTTATTGTCATGTGTCCCAGATAGGACAATGAAATTCTTGCTTGCTACAGCACAACAGAATATTGTAAGCATAATACATAGACACATAGAAACATAGAAAATAGGTGCAGGAGTAGGCCATTCGGCCCTTCGAGCCTGCACCGCCATTCAATATGATCATGGCTGATCATCCAACTCAGTATCCTGTACCTGTCTTCTCTCCATACCCCCTGATCTCTTTAGCCACAAGGGCCACATCTAACTCCCTCTTAAATATAGCTTAAATACAGAACAGTTCAGTGTATCTATATACCATAGACCATATATATACACATAAATAAACAGATACAATCCAATAGGCTGTTGTAGTTCAGAGTTTGTTTGATGTTGTGTTTAATAGCCTGATGGCTGTGGGGAAGAAGCTGTTCCTGAACCTGGATGTTCCAGATTTCAAGTTCCTCTACCTTCGTCCCGATGGCAACGGAGGGATGAGTGTGTGGCCAGGATGGTGTGGGTCTTTGTTGATGTTGGCAGTCTTTTTGAGGCAGCGACTGCAAAAGATCCCTTCGATGGTGGGAGGTCAGAGCCGATGATGGGCTGGGCAGTGGTCACAACTTTCTGCATTCTTTTCTGCTCCTGGACATTCTAGTTGCCGAACCAAGCCACGATACAACCAGTCAGTATGCTCTCTACTGTGCACCTGTAGAAGTTCGAGAGAGTCCTCCTTGACATACCGACTCTCCATAATCTTCTCAGGAAGTAGAGGCTCTGATGTGCCTTCTTTATGATTGCATCAGTGTGCTGGGACCAGGAAAGATCTTCGGAAATATGCACGCCCAGGAATTTGAAGTACTTGATCCTTTCCACTATCGTCCCATTGATATAAACAGGATTGTGTGTCACTATCCTACCCCTTCCAAAGTCCACAATCAGTTCCTTGGTTTTGCTGGTGTGGAGAGCCAGGTTGTTGTGCTTGCACCATTTGGTCAATCGATCAATCTCAGATCTTTACTCTGATTCGTCACCATCAGTGCTTCACCCCACAACAGTGGTGTCGTCGGCGAACTTGATGATGGAGTTTGCAATATGTTTGACTACGCAGTCATGAGTATAGAGTGAGTACAGCAGGGGGCTGAGCACTCAGCCGTGAGGTGCTCCTGTGCTGATTGTTATCGAGGATGACACATTTCCACCAATACGGACAGACTGTGGTCTGTGGATGAGGAAATCGAGGATCCAATTGCAGAGGGATGCGCAGAGACCCAGATCTGAGTGCTTGGTAACCAGTTTGGAGGGGAATGATGGTGTTAAACGCCGAGCTGTAGTCAATGAATAACAGCCTGACATATGAGTTTTTGTTGTCCAAGTGGTCCAGAGTGGAGTGGAGAGCCAGTGAGATCGCATCCACCATTGATCTGTTGTGGTGGTAAGGGAACTGCAGTGGGTCGAGGTTCTTGTCGAGGTAGGAGTTGATATGTGCCATAATCAACCTCTCAAAGCACTTCATCACCACAGACATAAGTGCCACTGGTTGATAGTCATTGAGATATGTCACCTTGCTCTTCTTGGGCACCGATATTGTTGATGCCCTTTTAAAGCAGGTGGGAACCTCAGACCTCAGAAGTGAGAGGTTGAAAATGTCCGTAAAAACTCCAGCCAGTTGTCCGCACAGGTTTTTAGAACACGACCGGGTATACCATCAGGTCCAGGCGCTTTCCGAGGGTTCATCCCCCTGAAGGATCTTCTAACGTCGGCCTCTGTGACTGTGACTGAAATACCATCATGGCGAATGGGGGCTCGGGAAGGCACATCAGTTCTGCCTATCAAAGAGTGCGTAGAAGGCATTGAGCTCATCAGGGAGTGATGCTTCGCTGACATTTGAGTTGCCTCCTGATTTCGCCTTGTAGGAGGCGATATTACTGTCATGATATTAGTCATGATATTACTGCTTGTTCATGATTATAAATGCAGTCCATGTCTATTTATCTACATAAATATGCCTTGAGTTTGTGCATTGAAATACAGGTTTGCAAGTGTCAAAATGTTTTAAAATGTGAAGTGGATAAGGATTAAATACTGCCAATGACATTATCGTGAATGCCTTCTGTTTAATGAGAAACAGAAGGTTCATGTTATTAATCTACTTCAGGGAACGCCCCTTCTACCTGTAACGAGCAAGGAACTGTTGCAGTAATGTGTGCCCATGTTTAAATGCTGTTTGAACTTTGCAAAAGCAATCGAATATTACTATGCAGATCTTTCCACTTTGAAATCTATTTCCCTTGCGTTTAAACCAATACAATTATTAATTGGATTAACAAATCCCACAAATAATATTATAGTTCAAATTCCATTTAGCAACTTACTCTGATTAGAACACGATCAATTTCATTAAGCAGGTTGCATCCAATCCAAAATGAAAGCCATACATTTATCTAATTAATATATCCTCAGATCAGACCAATAATTAGCTTGAATATAATTCAGAGCTGTCCAGAGAACATGTTGTACTTGTCGATCCCGAACACAAACTACATTTATATCATACATAGAAGGTATGGGATTCAGAATTATTTGTAATTCCAATGTGATTTTTAGATAAATTAAGTAAGCAATGCTTAATGAGGGAAAAAAAAACCTTTTCAGGGAACTACAATATGAACATTTCAGAAAGTAGCCTACTTACAATTTTTAGGGAGAGGAAACAGTTTGCTCACTTTGGTTAGCCATAGACGAGCAATGGAGGTGCACAGAGGAAAGTGTCTTTAGTGCAATAGTCTCATTGTGAACTGACAGATTAGTTTAGTTTAGTTCAAAGATACAGCGTGGAAACAGGCCCTTCGGCCCACTGAGTCTGCACCGACCAGCAGTCCCCGCATATTAACATTATCTTACATACACTAGGGACATTTTTTTACATTTATACCAAGCCAATTAACCCACAAACCAGTTCGCCTTTGGGGTGTGGGAGAAAACCAAAGATCTCGGAGAAAACCCACGCAGGTTATGGAGAGAATGTACAAACTCCATACAGACAAACACCCATAGCCAGGATCGAACCCGGGTTTTGAAATGTTCAAAACTTTTCAGCGACAGTCGCTGACAGTTTGCTTGACGCCAATGAGCATAGCTTGACTTCTCCTGACGTAGGCGCTGACGTAGGCGCTGTCTTAGGTTGTCGCCAGGATGACGTAGGTTGTCGCCGGTGCTGACTTCGGTGAATTCCATTAGCGACTACCTACGTCAACCTACATCAACTGGCAACAGGTACTGGCGATTGAATTGTCTTACCTTTTCGTAGCTTGTCACGGGTGGACATAGGTTGTCGTAGGTGTGGTCGTAGGTGGACATCTTAATGGGTCGCCGGTTGTCGGTAGCTTGCCGTAGCTTACCTTTGACTAGGTGGTAGGTTGTTGTAAACATTGTCATAGACATTATCGTAGGGGGGGCAGTCACTGTTTTTTCGGCGACCTGCTACGACTATAACAGTCGCCGGAAGTCGCCATAAAAATCGTCTAAGAGCGACAGGCACATAAGGCAGCAACTCTACCACCACACCACCATACCGCCCTTTGGTTTTTTTTATAAATGTTTTTAAGCAACAAGTTGAAGATGAAAGTAAACAGATAGAGTTGTCTAATTTTGTGGTTAAATGAAATTATTGCTTCTTTCTAGCTTGGCTACACCTCAGAACAAGCTCAGAATTATTCCTAAGACCTTTGGAAATATTCTCAAAACTTACCAGTACACTGTGAGGTAGTAAAAAGGCATATTCAAATCTTCAAATTTTAATGTAGTTGAGCTAGATGATTTGTTCTCTTTTTTGGATATATGGCATGTGTACTGTTTTGTTTAAAGGTGATTGCATATCAGAATAAGCTAGCTAGCGAGTTATCATTGGAGAACCCAGTCTACACCAGGACTTAATGCAAGTGGCACGATGTGATGATAACCAAAATTATTTTCACTTTAATAAGAGATATTTGTTAAAAGTATGTATCCTGAGATTAATTTACTCGCTGCTGCCTGATATGATGTGCTTTCTTCATTCCTCTTTATAACTATAGGCCTCCTGAGTTCTGAGCCATGGCCTTTCTTTGTGGTTTCTCATTATAATAATAATAATAATAATAATAATAATAATAATAATAATAATAATAATAATAATAATAATAATAATAATAATATAATTTATTGTCATTGCACATCAGTGCAACAAGATTTAGTATGCAGCTTCCAACTGATGTAAAAGAAAAGTAAAATAAATAAATAAGCTGTGTGACATGACCAATCGAGGGAGACAGTCCAGGGGGGGTGGGGGGCACTCAGCAGGGCCGGTTCAGAGCCGCTATAGCTCTGGGAATAAAGCTTTTTCTGAGTCTGGAGGTTCGGGCGTAGAAGGCCTTGTAATGTCTGCCGGAGGGAAGTAGTTCGAACAGTCCATTACAAGGGTGTGAGGAGCCTTTATGGATGCTGACGGCCTTCCTGAGGCACCGTGTGTGGTAGATGCCCTCCAAGGCTGGTAGCTGTGTCCCAATAATCCTCTGTGCTCTGTGGACGACGCGCTGAGGAGCTCTCCTCTCCGCCTATGAAAAGGTAGGAGCATTTGTGCAATATTTCTAGGCCTCACTGAGGAGGAGTACTAAAGCTTTGAAGCCCGGCTCTTCACCTTGACTCCAAACAAAACCAGATAAATAAGTGCAGAGCAAATCATTGACCTTTTAGGTGGACATGGAAGGGTCAACACTCAGTGTGTGCAGACTAATAATGTAAGAATATTAGGAATGAGTCTTCTGTCTGATTTTTTTAAGTCACTATTTATCTATTGAAACATCTAAGGATTCTCTGGGCTGTTTAGCTCTGAACTGTTGTGTGAAGCCTCCCCTGTTTAAACAGATGGAAAGCATACCAGAATACCACATGCAACATAGCACTCAAACAGTAAAAGGCGAATCGTGTCATTGTCCACCTGCAGACAGTAGCCTTTGTTAGCCAGATCATATACAAAAAAGCAGTTCAGCATCATTTCCTGTGCATGCCCACAGTACTTTAAATAGCAGAGACAGCTGGATGCTAGCTGTTGGGCTCCAAACTAAAGCAACCCCAATTCACTGAACATGAGCCAAAGCAAAGTGTTACAGCTACTATTTCCTGCACAGACATGCACAGGAAAAGTACCAATTTGTTAAAAGATCAAAGTTGCAGTGTAAAATATGAACATTCCTGCTCGGTTATCCTCTGACAATTATCTGTTGCTGCTAATTGCCACAAAATATATTTTCCATTGACACTTGTTCCTGCATGTTGGTTCATCAACCTCTCTTAAAATCAATAATCCCAAATTACTGTTCTGTAGCATTCAACAAATAAAGTTTTCCGACAGTCTGGAAAGGGGAGAAAGATTAATGCTGAGGACCAGAAATTAAATGAAAGCCTTGGAAACGCTTGATCAAAGAGGAATCTTTTTAGAAAAAAGACACAGAGTGCTGTAGACCCAGCAGGTCAGGCAGCATCCCTGGAGAACATAACAAAAAAAGTGTGAAGGCTCGAAACAACACCTATCCATGTTCTCCAGAGATGCTGCCTGACACGCCGAGTTACTCTGGCACATCGTGTCCTTTTTCTTTGTAAACCAGCATCTGCAGTTCCTTGTTTGAACTGTCTAATGTTTTTAGAAAGTAATTGAAAGGATGGAAAGATTTGTGATCACCCCCTACACTGACACTATCCTACACTAGGGCCAATTTACAATTTTACCAAAGCCAATTTATCTACAAACTTGTACTTTGGAATGTGTGAGGAAACCAGAGCACCCAGAGAAAACCCATGTGGTCACAGGACAAATGTACAAACTACATTCAGAGAGCCCCCTTTGTCAATATTGAACCTGGGTCTCTGAAATGTAAGGCAGCAGCTCCAAAGCTGAGCCACTGTGCCGCCCATCTTCAGAATACAGAATTTCAGCAAAACATGGACCATTCAGCCCAACAATATTATAGAAATCTGTTTTAGTTATTGTATCTAATCCTGCCTCTTTAACTTTTTCTCTCTGCCTCGTGATCATTTTCCAATGTTCTATAGATTCAGGATCAGTTCCTGTGGATTGGAGGGTTGTTAATGTTATCCTATCTTTTAAGAAAGGCGGGAGAGAGAAAACAGGGAATTACACACCAGTTAGCCTGGTGGTGGGGAAGATGCTGGAGTCAATTATAAAAGACGAAATAGCAGCACATTTGGATAGCAGTAACAGGATCAATCAAGTCAGCATGGATTTATGAAGGGCAAATCATGCTTGACTAATCTTCTGGCATTTTTTGAGGATGTAACTCGGAAAATGGACAAGGGAGAGCCAGTGGATGTACTGTACCTGGACTTTCAGAAAGCATTTGATAAGGTCCCACATAGGAGATTAGTGGGCAAAATTAGGGCACATGGTATTGGGGGTAGAGTGCTGACACGGATAGAAAATCGATTGGCAGACAGGAAACAAAGAGTAAGGATTATCGGGTCCCTTTCAGAATGGCAGGCAGTGACTAGCGTGGTACCGCAAGGCTCGGTGCTGAGACCGCAGCTATTTACTCTATACATCAATGATTTAGATGAAGGGATTCAAAGTAACATTAGCAAATTTGTCCGTCTCGACCTAAATGTCACCATTTCCTTAGCTCCATTGATGCTGCCTCACCCGCTGAGTTTATACAGCATTTTTGTCTACGTTAACAAATTTGCAGTTGACACAAAGCTGGGTGGCAGTGTGAACTGTGAGGAGGATGCTATGAGAATGCGGAGTGACTTGGACAGGTTGGGTGAGTGGGCAGATGCAGTTTAATGTGGATGAAGGGCCTGTCCCACTTGGGCGACCTAATCCGCGAGTCCAGAAGAGTGTCTTCGACCTTCAAGCTCGAGGGCACTGTTCTGGAAAGCCTCGAGCTGGAGCGATCGGCCGCGTTGAAACCGCGAACTGGATCGACCGAACCACAAGCTGCATCTACCGACCGCACACACACACACATACACACACGCACACACACACGCACACACACGCACTCACACTCACACGCACATGCACGCACCCGCACACACACACACACACATGCACACACGCACACACACGCACACGCACGCACACGCACACACACACGCACACGCACACATACACACACATGCACACACGCACACACACACATGCGCAAACACATCGCGAAGGTGGGGGCCTGGGTAACTTTGGAACAGGAAGGAAGATTATTATCTAAATGATGTCAAGTTGGGAAAAGAGGAAGTACAACAGGATTTGGGGGGTCCTAGTTCATCAGTCAATGAAAGTAAGCATGCAGTAACAGCAGGCAGTGAAGAAAGCGAATGGCATGTTGGCCTTTATAACAAGAGGAATTGACTATAGGAGCAAAGAGGTCCTTCTGCAGTTGTATAGGGCCCTAGTGAGACCACACCTAGAGTATTGTGTGCAATTTTGGTCGCCTAATTTGAGGAAGTTCATTCTTGCTATTGAGGGAGTGCAGCGTAGGTTTACAAGGTTAATTCCCGGGATGGCGGGACTGTCATATGCTGAGAGAATGGAGCGGCTGGGCTTGTATACTCTGGAGTTTAGAAGGATGAGAGGGAATTTTATTGAAACATATAAGATTATTAAGGGTTTGGACACGCTAGAGGACAGAAGTTTAGGGGTAATATGAGGGGGAACTTCTTTACTCAGAGAGTGGTAGCGGTGTGGAATGAGCTTCCAGTGGAAGTGGTGGAGGCAGGTTCATTGGTATCATTTAAAAATGAATTGGATAGGCATATGGATGAGAAGTGAATGGAGGGTTATGGTATGAGTGCAGGCAGGTGGGACTAAGGGGAAAAAAAGTTGTTCGGCACGGACTTGTAGGGCCGAGGCGGCCTGTTTCCGTGCTGTAATTGTTATATGGTTATATGGTTATATAGAGGCAGGTCTATTGTCTAAACCATTTAATATTCCACTTTTTCAAGAATTTGCCAAATCAAATGTACTGTAGTTGACAATGTTTAAACTCTTACCATCATGTATGAATTTTAACATTTTACGGCCTCTTTTGATTATTGTTTTTGTACAATGTTTTGCTTTCCAATTACCAGCAAGTAACTCTGAATGAAATGAAAGGAAATTGAATTTTGTGAAGATAATGGCAAAGATAGCAGTTGTCTGTCAGCTTCATGAATAACCTCTATCTTTCAGTGCAGTTTAATTAAAGATTCATTGACAGTAGTTTGTGGCATTTTCCAGACGGACAGCAGCAACTTATCAATACATCACAGAGATAGGCTTCGATCTGAAATACCTAATGAAATACACACATCTGGACAACCCTGATGCATCTGTAAGGATTACATTCTTTGACTTCTCAAGCACCTTTAACACAATTCAGCCCTGATTGCTAGGGGAGAAGATGGAGAAGATGAAGGTGGATCCATTACTGGTACTGTGGTGTTTGGATTACCTTTTCCTCAGACCACAGTACCTGCGCCTACAGAACAATGTCTCAAGCACCATCCCAAGCAGCACAGGGGCTCCACAAGGAACTGTGCTGGCTCCATTCCTGTTCACCATCTACACAGCGGATTTCCAATACACCACCAACAGCTGCTTTTTGCAGAAATGTTCAGATGACACAGCTGTTGTCGGCCTCATCAAAGGGGGCAATGAGGAGGAGTATAGAGATACAATTAACAACTTTGTGGAGTGGAGTGCACACAATAACCTCCATCTCAACACCACAAAAACGAAGGAGATAGTTGTGGATTTCAGGAGGGGGAGGAGGCGGACTCAACCAACACCAATCACCATCAGGGGCATTGAGGTGGAGGTGGTCGCCAACCACAGGTACCTTGGTGTGCAGCTTGACAGTGAGCTGGACTGGAAGAGTCATATGGAGGCGGTGTACAGGAAGGGACAAAGTCGACTGCATTTCTTAAGGAGGCTAAGGTCATTCAACATCTGCCAACCCCTACTGTGCAGTGTGTACCATTCAGTGGTGGCCAGTGCTCTGTTTTTTGCTGTGGCCTGTTGGGGAGAAGGCGCCCGCATAGCGGACAAAAACAGACTGGACAAGCTGATCAGGAAGGCCGGCTCAGTGGTCGGGGCTGAGCAACTAACGGTCCAGCAGGTGGCAGAGGCCAGAACTCTGAACAAACTGGGTTCAATAATGACCAACCCCACTCACCCACTCCACGCCCTGAAGGTGATCAAGAGCAGCATCTTCAGTCAGAGACTGATTGCACCAATGTGCAAAACGGAGAGATATAGGAAGTCTTGTATACCAGCTGCTATAAGGTTTTATAATTTTTTTAGTATTCATTCATTGTATTTTAACGTATTAAGTATGGAAGCTATCTGAGGAAATGTGTGGTGTTATGTCTGTCTTGAAGCTGTTGTGGCACTGTAATTTCCTGTAAAGGATTATTAAAGGATCTGATAATAATAATAATAATAATAATAATAATAATAATAATAATAATAATAATAATAATAATAATAATAATAATAATAATAATAATAAATTTAGCATGTTTCCAATGACTCCTACAACTTCTACAGATTCACTATAAAAGCATACTGTTTGGTTGCGTAACAGCTTGATTTGGAAACAGCTTTGCTCAAGTCATTGAGGGAGAGGTTGTTGTTTTGGCATTGGGTTACGAGGTTCTCAATCTCTTTCCTGTACTCCATCTGGTCATTATTTGATAATCAGTCCACTACGGTGGTGTCGTCTGCGAATTTGTAAATTGAGTTGTATTTGTATTTGGCTCTATACTCATGAGTGTATAAGCATCATAGTAGGGGGCTGAGCACACATCCTTGATTGGCACCAGTGTTGAGGATTATCATATAGGATGATTTGTCACCTATCCTCACTGATTGTGGATTAAAAGATTCTGTTCACTCACTCCATCAATTCCCCTCATGATTTTATACCCTTCTCTAAGATCGCCCTTTAGCCTCTTCAATGCATGGAATAAAATCCCAACCTGCTCAGCCTCTCACTGCAACCCTCAAGCCCTGGCAGCATCTTTGTAAATCTTTTGTCCCTGGTGCTGGCTCGAAGGGCCGAATGGCCTCCTCCCGCAACTATTTTCTATGTTATTTTCTATGTTTCTCTGTACGCTTCCAGCTTAATGCCATCCTTTCTCTGGTAGGGTGACCAAAACTGAATACTTAACTCCAAATATGACCTCACCTCCTGGGATATGACAGGGATGGGCAAGGGTTCCATCCAACCCGACTACCACCCCCTAATTCAGGCTTATTTCCATGCCCAGATGTCCCTGGAGAGGGACTGTATGATATTCATGAGCGTGTTGGCCACTTTCCTGGACCACTGGGTGCATGGACCGAATAAAGAAATTGGGGAAAAACGCGAGGCAGAGGTGTCTGCTTCATGATAATTTTTTTGTGGTGCTCAGATATAACGATCCTGTCCAACCTCTGCTCTCCCCACTTGGCTTCATCAGTGAGTTGGTGGTGGAGAGAGTCAACAACTTCAAGTTCCTGTGTGTGCATATCTTTGAAGATCTATCCTGGGCCCAGCACATTAATACATTCATAAAGGAAGTTCATCAATGTCTTTAATTCCTTAGAAGATTGAAGAGCCAAATACTCTCTTGAACGAGGACAGGTGGACAGTTGAGAGCATACTGACTGGTTGCATCATAGCCTGATTCAGCATCTCAAACATCCAGGAACCAAGGCTCAGCACTTCAACTCCCCCTTCCATTCCGAATCCGACCTTTCTGTCCTGAGCCTCCTCCATGGCCAGAGTGAGGCCCACCATAAATTGGAGGAGTAGCACCTCATATTTTGCTTGGGTAGTTTACACCCCAGCGGTATGAACATTGACTTCTCCAATTTCAGGTAGTCCCTGCTTTCTCCTTCTTTCCCCTCCTCTTCCTAGCTCTCCCACAGCCCACTGTCTCCACCTCTTCCGTTCTTCTTCCCGCCCACCCCAACCCCACATCAGTCTGAAGAAGGGTCTCGACCAGAAACTTCACCTATTTCCTTCGCTCCATAGTTGCTGCCTCACCCGCTGAGTTTCTCCAGTATTTTTGTTTACCTTCGATTTTCCTGCACCTGCAGTTCCTTCTTCAACATGAATCCATTATAGCTACTGAATGGACCAAAGATAATGATCCATTATAGATACTGAATGGACCACACCAAAGAAAGGATCTGTGGGAGGTGCTGCCTCAAAAAGACAGCTAGCATCATCCACACCACACTGACCTCACTCCCATTTCACTCCAAACATCATGAAGAAAATATAAGTGTCTGAAAACTGTGACCAACATGTTCAGGAGTAGTTTCTTCCCAATAACTATCAGGCTCTTGAAAACTGCTTCAAACTAACTAATGAAAATGGAGTTTCCAGGGCTGCACTAAGGACATCAGGCTGTTTTTGCACTGGTAATGGGGTTATGAATTTACTGATTTTATTTTGGTTATTATAGACCAAGTGGGACCTATTGGGTCTGTGTCACATGGGAGGCCTGTTCCCCCAATGCAACCCGTTCCCCAACGCAATATTCCACCACTCACCCATAGCCCCCACGGGAGGCCTGGTCACTCAACGCAACCCATTCCTCAACACAATATTCCACCACTCACCCATAGCCGTCAACTGCGCAGGGGCTGCTCATTTCACCTTATGCACCCTCCTCATCTTTAAACTTTAAAAAAATGCATTTGCATTTGCTACCTAGCAGAACTCAGTGTACTGTGACTTTAAAAAAAAAGCATTTGCACTTGCTAGCTAGCAGAACTCGGTGTACTATGACAAAAAAAATGCATTTGCACTTGCGAGGATGAGCAAGTGTAGTGTACTTGGATAGCAACAATGTTGCGAGCAGGGCCACAATCCCATTGTGATGTCACAGCAGTAAACACAGGGAAAAACAGTAATTTTTTCCAAGTTTCTGCACATTTGTGAACATTTTCATAAATAACTCGAGATATAATGCATGACATTTTCAGATAAGGCCATTTTTGACATCATGGTGTAAATCTCTCGGAATATGTAAAAATTTCACCGTTAGCGAGTCATGTTCTCGAGGAGATGTGAAACACACACATACAAATACACACACATCCAAGATCAGTTTTATAAGTATAATAGACACTAGACCAAGTGCACGCCCGTTGGGTCTGCTCCCCAAACACAGCCGTTCCCTACCCGTAGCCCCCACGGGAGACGTGGTCCTCCAACTCAAGCCGTTCTCGAACATAAGATTCCAGCACTCAGCAGTGCGGCTGTTTTTAAATGGCGTCTTTGAGGCGAGAGGCGGGCGCCAGCAGCTGTTATGGTCGCTGGCCAGCAGGAGGCGACAAAATGAGTGAGTGGGCGGGGAGAAGGATTTTATTAAAAATGTGTACATAAACACGACAACATTTAATGAGGAGTGGATATTTGGAATGAAAAGTGAAATCTCTACCGAAATGGAAAAAATCTCGGCGTTTCTGGGTCTGGTGTTGGCGTAGCAACGAATCAAAGGCTGGCACCCACAAGTCAGGCAGAAACACACACACACACGCACAGCCAGCCAGCCAGCCAGCCACAGAGTTTTAATATTATATAGATATGCGCATTGTGTTAACGGCCTGTTATGTTGCAATAAGTAAGAATTTAATTGCTCCATTTTCAGTAAGATAGTCACAAAAAGTTGTAGTAACTCAGTGGGACAGGCATATCCGGAGAGAAGGATTGGGGTGACGCTTTAGGTCGAGACCCTTCTTTAGACTGGTTAGGGATAAGGGAAATGAGAGATATTCGTGGTAATGTGGAGAGATAAAGAACAATGATTTGGGAGGGAAGGAATAAGGTAACCAGGGAGTTGTGGAGGGAACTGTCTCTGCGGAAGGCGGATAGTGGTGGAAATGGGAAAATGTGGCTAGTGGTGAGATCCCGTTGGAGGTGGCGGAAATTTTGGAGGATTATGTGTTCTATGCAACGGCTGATGGGGTGGAAGGTAAGGACTAAGGGGACTCTGCCTCTGTTGCGTCTAGGCCAAGGGGGAGCAAGGGCAGAGTTGTGGGGTACTGAGGAGACACGAGTGATGGCCTCATCTATGATGGGAGAGGGGGACCCCTGTTCCCTAAAGAATAGGGACATCTTGGTTGTTCTAGTATGGAACCCCTCATCTTGGGCGCAGATGCGGCGTAGATGGAGGAATTGGGAGTAGGGGATTCATTCTTTGCATGAAGCAGGCTGGGAAGAAGTGTAGTCGAGATAGTTGTGGGAGTCAGTGGGTTTGTAATAGACATCAGTCAATAGTCCATTTCTTGTGATGGGAATTGTGAGATCAAGGGGAGGAAGGTGTTGGAGATGGTCCAAGTAAATTTGAGTGCAGGATGAAAATTGGAAGTGAAGTTGATGAAGTCCATGAGTTCTGCATGGGTACAGGAGGTAGCACCGATGCAGTGATCGATGTAGCGGAGATAGAGTTCGGGGACAGGGCCAGTGTACGCCTGGAACAGGGATTGTTCAACGTACCCTACAAAGAGGCAGGCATAGCTGGGGCTCACGCGGGTGCCCGCAGCTCCAACTGGGCCTTGGATGAAGTGGGAGGAGTCAAAGGAAAAGTTGTTGAGGGTGAGGACCAACTCCGCTAGGCAAAGTAGAGTGTTAGTAGAGGGAAATTGGATGGTTCTGAGGTCGCGGAAGAAACGGAGGGCTTTAAGGCCTTCCTGGTCGGAGATGGACATATAGAGTGACTGAACATCCATAATAAAGATGAGGAAGTGGGGGCTCGTAAAGCAGAGGTCATTATAGAGACGAAGGATATGTGAGGTATCTTGGACAGGTCGGGAGAGATTGGACCAGGGGGATAGGATGGAGTCAAGGTACGTGGAAATCATTTCCGTGGGACAGGACCAGGCAGAAACAATGGGTCTGCCAGTTGGTGGATTTTGGGGAGAAGATAAAAACGTGCTGTAGGGGAACCTGAGGACTATTGTCTGTGTGGGGTGTGGTTGGAGTAACCTGGTTAAAAGAGGGGGAGGGGGAAGACCCATCACTACTGAGGTTCTCTGTGGGGGGGGGGGGGGGGGGGTGGGGGGGGGGGGGGGGGGGGGGGGGGGGGGGGGGGGGGGGGGGGGGGGGGGGGGGGTGAGAACTAGGACCCAGCAGAATCAGACCACGTGCTGTCGGCATCTGCATTGTGGAGGTTGTTGGCCTGGTGCTCAGCCTGGAACTCGGGTGAGGTGACGGCTCCGGCATGCTGGTGGGTGGTGGAGAGGCGAGAGTCGGCGGAGTCGCTGGTGGAGGCCCTTGGGGGCCTGGAGTAGAGATATGGGTTGGCGGCAGCGGCGACGGTGGCCCCAGGGAGGTGATGAGAGACGGCAGCAGCGGCAGTATAGGTGGTCCTGGACTGGGTTCGGCCATGAAGGCTGTCAGGGTCAGAAAGGCAGTGGATGTTTGTGCTGCTCCTCATGCTGGCATTCTTGGCCCTGTGGTGTTCGGGCCGGAGGCGCAGTCCTGTGTTGGAGCCCCGGGCCTTGGGGCGGTCGAGTCGAGGAGTTGCAGTGGAGGGACCAGTCTGGAGGCGAGCCAGCTGTTGATCCTTGGTAGAGTCCAGGTAGGCGAGGAAGCGTTTGTTGAGGGCGTGAATCTGGTGTTGAATGAAGTACAGTTGGGGTCCATGGTAGGTCTGGGTGAGTGAGGCCTAGAGCTGCGGGAGATTCAGAGTGAGGGCCTGCTGGTGCCAGCACATCACAGCCAGTGTAGAACGCAGAGCACGGATACAGGAGAACTGTTGGGAAAAGCGACAAATCGACTGTCGGTACCTGTAATCTGGGTTGTGCCCGAACCGGGATGTCTGGAACCAGAGCTGGAATCCACGAGGTAGAAGATGGAGGCACAGGCAAGCACTGGGAAAACACACGTGACCGTGGTAGCGAGTCTGGGTTAAAATGTGGTTGTAGTATCAGAGAGCAGGAGGAATCACAAAGCGGGAGCAGCGAGAGAGGATGTTGCTGAACTCTCGTCGGCGTGAGGAGGAGAACTTTTTCAAAGTAGACATACCTTGAGGAGATTTTGCAGTGGAGTCAAGAAAAGTCAAGAGTGTTTTATTGCCATATGTCCCAGATGGAACAATTAAATGCTTATTTGCTGCAGCACAACAGAATATGTAAACACAGTACATAACAGGAGAAAATCTTTAATAACTCTGGCACTGGCCACTCAAATCAGCTGCCCTGGACATTTTAATGATTGTTTTTACTGTATTTTAATGTTGCTGATTTACCTGCTTTTAACTATTTATACTGTTTCATCAGGGACTGGATTGTTTTTACTGTTATTATGTGTGAAATGTTTTAAATTTCATGTGCGATGCTCCGGTATTCCCTGGGAAACATCTTCTCATTTTGCACTGTACAACTGTTGCTTTGCAAGATGACAATAACGGTTGATTGATTGATTGATTGAAAATAAAAGTTCAGTCTGTATATATACACATACACACATACTCAATAAACAAACAATTATAGTGCAATTATAATGATAGTCTATTGTAGTTCAGAGCTGATTTGGTGTCGTGTTTAATAGCCTGATGGCTGTAGGGAAGAAACTGTTCCTCAACCTGGACGTTACAGTTTTCAGGCTCCTGTACCTTCTTCCCAATGGCAATGGTGAAATGAGTGTGTGGCCAGGATGGTGTGGGTCTCTGATGATGTTGGCTGCCTTTTTGAGGCAGCGACTCTGAAAAATCCCTTTGATGGTGGGGAGGTGGGAGCCGGTGATGGATTGGGTAGTGGTCACAATGTCGAAATGTGCAAGAAGGAACTGCAGATGCAGGTTTAAACCGAAGATAGACACAAAAGGGTAACTAAAGGCTAATAGTTACCTGGTGATTTGCAATGGTAGGACTGTGCACATTCATGTTCTGCAATGCTGAGCACTGAGTCTTTAAATTATTTTATTGAATATATACATTCACCACATATGAGGAAACTTGATATAAAGCACTAGATGAGGACAAACAAGAAAAGGAAATACAAAGAGTAGGTACTGAGAAAATTAGAGGAACTGATGGAGTTTAGAATGTTTGAATATGGGCATTTGTAGCTGGAAAGCCAAGTAGCTAAGTTTGTTAAAAGACATGAAGGATGCATTTTTTAGGCAAAGTGTAAAAGAGAGTGGAGCCTATCTGAGAACTGTGAAATGCACTAGACAGGCCACAGCTTGAGTACTCTGCACAGTCTGGTCAACACATTACAGGAATGATGTGATTGCACTCAAGAGGGTACAGAGGATATTTACAAGGACATTGCCAGTACTGGAGAATTTTAGTTATGAGGAAAAATTGGATAGGAAAACGTTGTTTGCTTTGGAACAAAAAAGGCTGAAGGGAGATTTAATTGGAGTGTATAAAATTATGAGGAGTCTACTTAGCAGTGAGGTCAATAACCTTAGGGTGTATATTGGAAGTATTTGGCAGAAATAATGGTGGGGTCTGAGGCTCATTGGCTGAGTGAAAGAAACCCTTTGCACATTTAAAAAGTACTTGGAGATGCACTTGAAGTGGTGCTATCTATAGGACTATGGACCAAAACCAGTGAACGTAGGGTTAGCTGGATATATTTATGGGTGGTGCTGCATTGATAAACGGGATTAACTCATTTTGTACCAGGAACTCCCACGGTTTTGTGCTTTTTTGATTCAGTGTTGGAGTTATCTGAACACTGTATTTCTGCATGGTTAAGTAAAATGGTGATTACCATTATCTGCTGATATTTATCCATTGAGCTGGTTATACTAAGCATACAACTTATTATTTGTTGTAAGTCAAAATCACCATTTTGTAAAATATATTTCAGAAAACTTACCATTTCCAACCAGCAGAGTTTCGATTTTCCAGTTTGTATCTAACAGTTTTACCTTTTTTATTTGAGTTTTTTTTATCTCCTTCCCATCCTCCCTCTGCTTTAATTTATTACTTCTTGGTTTCACCATCTTTCAGATCATTTGCAATCAACAAACCTTTATTATCCTCTCCTAGCCGATGCCGCCACCACCACCACCTGTATCATTCAGAATCTCTTTATCTCTGCATATGTTCCTTTCATTCTCTGCAACCTTCCATTTTCTCTGCATTTTATTGCTTTCTAACTTTTGTAGTTTCTAATAAAATGTCTTCAATCTGCAATGTTAACTCCTCAGGGGGAGGTCACTCAACCCATCAAGCCTGTGCTGGTTCATAGAGCAACCCCATCAATCCCATTCCTTAATTTATTTGCCTATGACATATTCCCGCTCACACGCCCTTCAAATGTCTTGATTTAGCAACCACCCAAATACACCAAGGGCCAATTAGCCGACCAACCAGCATGTCTGTGAGATGTGGGAGGACACTTGATCACTGCATGTTAATTATAGGGTTAATGTGGAAATTCCATGGGCTGAAGTGAAAGTCTGGATGGACCAGGAGTTGCTGGAGCTTTGAGGCATTGGTACCCGCTGTGGCATTGTAGGTTCATAAGTGTTTGGAGCATTACACCCATCAACTCGAGTCCACCATTCAATCAATCTTTCCCTCTTAACACAATTTTCCTACCTTCCTCATAACCCCTGACACTACTGTACTGCCGAGTCTGCACAGAAGCTGACTGACCTGGTGAGTATTTCCAACATTCCAATGTTTAGGATGACACAGTATTGCCGCATTGGAGTTGGTGACTTACAGCGCTAGAGACCCGGGTTAGATCCTTACTATGGGTGCTGTCAGTACGGAGTTTGTACATTCTCCCTGTGACCACATGGGTTTTCTCCTGGTGCTCTGGCTTCCTCCCACACTCCAAAGGCATGCAGGTTAATTAGCTTCAGTAAATTGTAAATCGTCCCTAATGTGTAGGATAGTGCTAGTGTATGGGGTGGTCGCTGGTCGGCACAGACTTACAAGATACAAGATACAAGATACATTTAATTGTCATTTGGACCCCTTGAGGTCCAAACGAAATGCCGTTTCTGCAGCCATACATTACAAACAAATAGACCCAAGACACAACATAATTTACATAAGCATCCATCACATTGCTGTGATGGAAGGCCAAATAAACTTATCTCTCCACTGCACTCTCCCCCCCCCCCCCGATGTCAGAGTCAAAGTCAAAGCCCCCGGCTGGCGATGGCAATTGTCCCGCGGCCATTTAAGCCACGCCGGACGGTGCGAGGTCGCACACCGGGTCTTGGTGTTAGAGCCCCCGGCGTGCGCTCGCAGAGTCCCGTGGCCATTCCAAGCCGCGCGGGGCGGTGATGTCAGGCCCCGCTCCAGGAGCTCTTCAACCCCGCAACTCGGGCGGGGGAAGTCGCCGTTGCGAGAGCCCTGAAAAGCGGTCTCCCTCCAGGGACCCGCGGGCTCCCGGTGCCGCCGTCCACAGACCTGCCGTTGAAGCCTCCGACTCTCCGGTTGGGCCGCAGCAGCAGCAGCAGCAGTGCTCCTCCACCGCTCCACCCGCTCCGGACTCGGCCAGCCCTGCGACGGCGACGGTGAGTCGTCGGCACCAGAGTCCCCGGTCTCTTCCTGTTGGAGGCCGCTCCTCGTTGCAGCCCCAACGATAACGGAGACCCGACGAGAAAAGGTCGGGTCTCCCGTGCAGGGAGAGATTTAAAAGTTTCCCCCCCCCCCCTCCCACCCCACCCCCACCCCCCACACACACACACCCAACAAAAAATAACAAAAACTACATAAAAACATAGACAGAAAATAATAAAACGCGGACAGACTGCAGAGGCCGCTGCTGACGAGAGTCGCGCCGCCCACCGGATAATAGGCCGAAGGGCCTGTTTCCATGCTGTTCCAAGTCTAAAGTAAAGTAAAGTAAAGTCATTCTGTTTCTTGATATCAGATATTACAGGGAATATACAGGAGAGTGAACAAGGCAACAGATCGACCACAATGTTGTTGAATAAAGGAACAGGAATAGGATTGGCTGGGGGTGAGGTGGGGAGAGGGTGGAGTTAGTGTAAGAGTTGCTTATGACCAAGCCCAACTTCTCTTTCTTATTTGCTTTTCAGATCTCATACCATTTCCAGTCCAGTGCACTCTAAATAAATAACTATTTAACTTGTGCATAAGCAAAGAAATCCTGCTATCCAAATAAACAAATTTCCAAAGTTTGCATCGTAAATTCTTCATGTGCTTCAAGATGAACATATTTGTTTTATGCATGTACAGGTTTAGAATATGAAAATGTAGATTTCACAGGAATCTACATTTCTACTCTCTAACCTCTACAGGTGCACAGTCGAGAGCATACTGACCGGTTGCATCGTGGCTTGGTTCGGCAATTTGAGCGCCCCTGGAGAGGAAAAGACTACAAAAAGTAGTAAACACTGCCCAGTCCATCATCGGCTCTGACCTTCCTTCCATCGAGGGGATTTATCGCAGTCGCTGCCTCAAAAAGGCTGGCAATATCATCAAAGACCCACACCATCCCGGCCACACACTCATCTCCCTGCTACCTTCAGGTAGAAGGTACAGGAGCCTGAAGACTGCAACAACCAGGTTCAGGAATAGCTACTTCCCCACAGCCATCAGGCTATTAAACCTGGCTCGGACAAAACTCTGATTATTAATAACCACTTTCTGTTATTTGCACTTTACCAGTTTATTTATTCATGTGTGTATATTTTATATCATGGTATATGGACACATGTATCTGTTTTGTAGTAAATGCCTACTATTTTCTGTGTGCTTAAGCAAAGCAAGAATTTCATTCCAGGGACACGTGACAATAAACTCACTTGAACTTGAATGTATTAATGACTTGGTAAATTCAACCTTAGTATTATTTAAAAAAAATGAAAAACACACTGCAGTTTGCTTACCGCCACAACAGATCAACGGTAGATGCAATCTCACTGGCTCTCCACTCTGCTCTGGACCACTTGGACAACAAAAACTCATCTTTCAGGCTGTTATTCATTGACTACAGCTTGGCGTTTAACACCATCATCCCCTCCAAACTGGTTACCAAGCTCTCAGATCTGGGTATCTGCACATCCCTCTGCAATTGGATCCTTGACTTCCTCATCCACAGACCACAGTCTGTCTGCATTGGTGAAATGTGTCATAGAAACATAGAAACATAGAAAATAGGTGCAGGAGTAGGCCATTCGGCCCTTCGAGACTGCACCGCCATTCAATATGATCATGGCTGATCATCCAACTCAGTATCCTGTACCTGCCTTCTCTCCATACCTCCTGATCCCTTTAGTCTCAAGGGCCACATCTAACTCCCTCTTAAATATAGCCAATGAACTGGCCTCAACTACCTTATGTGGCAGAGAATTCCAGAGATTCACCACTCTCTGTGTGAAAAATGTTTTTCTCATCTCGGCCCAAAAAGATTTCCCCCTTATCCTTAAACTGTGACCCCTTGTTCTGGATTTCCCCAACATCGGGAACAATCTCCCTGCATCTAGCCTGTCCAACCCCTTAAGAATATTGTAAGTTTCTATAAGATCTCCCTTCAATCTTCTAAATTCTAGCAAGTGCAAGCCGAGTCTATGCAGTCTTTCTTCATATGAAAGTCCTGACATCCCCGGAATTAGTCTGGTGAACCATCTCTGTACTCCCTCTATGGCAAGAATGTCTTTCCTCAGATTAGGAGACCAAAACTGTACGCAATACTCTAGATGTGGTCTCACCAAGACCCTGTACAACTGCAGTAGAACCTCCCTGCTCCTATACTCAAATCCTTTTGCTATGAATGCTAACATACCATTCGCCTTCTTCACTGCCTGCTGCACCTGCATGCCTACTTTCAATGACTGGTGTACCATGACACCCAGGTCTCGTTGCATCTCCCCTTTTCCTAATCGGCCATCATCGATAACTATCAGCACGGGAGCACCTCAAGGCTGCGTGCTCAGCTCCCTGCTGTATTCACTCTATACTCATGACTGTGTAGCTGGACATAGTGCGAACTCCATCATCAAGTTCGCCGATGACACCACTGTTGTGGGACGAATCATTGATGGTGATGAGTCAGAGTATAGAAGTGAGATTGACCGATTGACCAAATGGTGCCAGCACAATAACCTGGCTCTCAACACCAGCAAAACCAAGGAACTGATTGTGAACTTTGGAAGGGGTAGGATAGGGACCCACAATCCCATTTCTATCAGCGGGATAATGGTGGAAAGGGTCAAGAACTTCAAATTCCTGGGCGTGCATATTTACGAAGATCCTCCCTGGTCTCAACAAACTGATGCAATTATAATGAAAGCAGATCAGCGCCTCTACCTCCTGAGAAGATTACGGAGAGTCAGTATTTCAAAGATGACTCTCTCGAACTTCTACAGGTGCACAGTAGAGAGCATGCTGACTGGTTGCATCGTGGCTTGGTTCGGCAACTTGAGCGGAAAAGAATACAGAAAATTGTGACCACTGCCCAGTTCATCATCAGCTCTGACCGCCCCACCATTGAAGGGATCTATAACATTCGCTGCCTCAAAAAGGCTCCCAACATCATCAAGAACCCACACCATCCTGACCACACACTCATCTCTCCGCTGCCATCTGGTAGAAGGTACAGGAGCCTGAAATCTGGTACATCCAGGTTCAGGAGCAGCTTCTTTCCACAGCTATCAGGCTATTAAACACAACTTTGAACAAACTCTGGAGGGTCTGAAGAAGGGTTTCAGCCCGAAACATTGCCTATCTTCTTCGCTCCATAGATGCTGCTGCACCCGCTGAGTTTCTCCAGCATTTTTGTGTACCTTCTGAACTATAACAGCCTATTGCACTTTATCTGTTTATTTATATGTATATATATATATATGGTCTATGCTTTATAGACACACTGAACACTCACAATACTCTGCTGTGCTGCAGCAAGCAACAATTTCATTGTCCTATCTGGGACACATGACAATAAACTCTCTTGACGACTTGACTTGACTTAACTGGTATTAAATATCTAAAAAATAAGGTGATATTAGATAAAATAAACAATAACAATTTGCCTAGACATATCATTTTAATTCAGATTAATGAATAAATTTAAAGATATAAAGTTGTTCTGGATATATTAATGCATTCTCCATATCATAGAGAGATAGGGCATAGAAACAGGCCCTCCAGTCTGTTGAGTCCCCACCAAACATCAATCTCCCATTAATCGTAAACTTATCCCTGTTTTATTCTCCCCACATTCTCATCAGCTCCCCCTACACTCTTCTGTTTGCATACTTACAAGGGATGTTTTACAAAGGACAATCTATCTATCAGCCCTCATATCTTTGTACTGTGGAAGGAAACTGGAACTTCGTTTTCACACAAAGGGTGTTGGGTGTATGGAAAAAGTTGCCAGAGGAGGTAGTTGAGGAAGGGACTCTCTCAATGTTTAATAAACAGTTAGACAGGTACATGGATAGGACAGGTTTGGGGGGATATGGACCAAATGCTGGCAGGTGGGACGTCCAGTTGGGACATGTTGGCTGGTGTGGGCAAGTTGGGCTGAAGGGCATGTTTCCACACTGTATCATTCAATGACTCTAACCAGAGGAAACCCATGTGGTAACAGGGAGAATATGCAAACTCTCCACAGGCAGGCAGTACCGGGAGCCATGATTGAACCTGAGTATCTGGCACTGTGAGGCTGTGGCTCTACAAATTGTGTCACTATGCTGCCCAAGTATTGTGGAGCTAGATATATAGTGTATCCTGCCTTTCAGTTGTGACTGAGCTGCACCCCAGACAGATTGCTGAATTCAGTGACAAAGTGGAAGAGCTGATGGTCTGTCTTCTGACTCCAGCAAGTTCCCCACTTCCGATTTGTAATGAGAAAGTGCGATGGTCAATTACATTGAGATACACAGTGGTTTCAATTCAGTATGATCTACGCCATTGTTTTCAACCCTAGGGCCCTTTGAAAAAATAATAAAACAAGGGGTGGCACAGTGATTAAGCCGAAGAGTTGCTGCCTTACAGTGCCTGAGACCTGAGTTCGATCCTGACCACAGGTGCTGTCTCTGTGGAGTTTGTATGTTTTACCTGTGACCGCATGGGTTTTCTCCGGGTTCTCCGGTTTCCTCCCACATTCCAAAGATGTCCAGGTTTGTAGATTAATTAGCTTTGGTAAAAATTGTATGTATGATAGTGTGTAGGATAATGCTACTGTATGGGGTGATCGTTGGTTTGCGTGGACTCAGTGGACCGAAGGGTCTGTTTCCACCCTGTACCTCTAAAGTATAAAGTCCAATGTCTGAAGTGGTTGAAGTTCAAAGTTAAAGTTCAAAGTTCAAAGTAAACTTTATTGTCAATTCAAATAAATTGGATTGAAATTGCGTTTCCCCATACTCCAAATGTGCAAGTAATATTTATAACACAGACAGACAATATACCAATAAGATAGACAATATACATTATTTAAAATATTCACAGTGTGCCAGAATGTAGTAAAATTTTGAGGTATGTTATTAAGGTGCAATAATAAAAGGTGCAATATAGAAAAGTGCAAATAGCATACTGCAGACATTGAGTTAAAGTTATTTTGACAGACAGTTTGTCTTTGTTTGTGTAATGTTCATGGAATTTTCTTGAGTGTGTTGAGTAGTCTGATGGCCTGAGGGAAAAGCTGTTTTTGAATCTTGTGATTTTGCTCCGCATGCTGCGGTAGCGCTTGCCAGATGGTAGGAGAGTGAACAGTTTGTGTGCTGGGTGGGTGGTGTCTTTGATGATATTGGTTGCTCTCTTGCGACAGCGAGATGGGTATAAGTCCTGGATTGCTGGTTGGGGTGATCTGGTGATCTTCTCCGCTGTCCTTACCACTCTCTGTAGTGCCTTCTGGTCAGCAGCAGAGCAACGGCCATACCAGACTGAGAGACTGCTGGTAAGAATGCTCTCAATGGCACCCCTGTAAAAAGTGGTGAGGGCAGAAGGGGGGAGGTCGGCTCTCCTCATCCGTCGAAGGAAGTGGAGGTGTTGCTGAGCTTACTTGACTAGGGAGATGGTATTGGTGGACCATGTCTGATCATCTGTGATGTGCACTCCCAGGAACTTGGTGCTTTTCACAGACTCCACTGCACTGCCATTGATGGTGAGTGGGGTGTGTGCTTTCCTTTGCTAAATATTCTAAATCCAAAATATAAAATCTCAGTTACCTATATCTATGTATTTAAATTTATATCCTATAATGTGTTAATTCTTGCTGGATTTGTTTATCATTGACAAACTGTAATTCTAAATGTGAAAATCAGTAATCCAGCATGTTTCCCCTTCAATTGTAATAATTTAATGTTTAGCATAGTTGTATGCTCACTCTAATTTAATAACAACAAAACTAAAGAGCATGACTGATCATCTCTAAAAATCAATAAACCAACATTGAATTCCATTTCTTGTTGCCTGAAAAACCCTTCTCCCTTTTTAAGAGTACTCTTGGTGTTGCCTTTGCATTGCCAGTGGAAGCTGTAATGATTTCTTGATATATCTTTAAGATTTTAGATTGTGCAATGTGACTGAAACAAATGTCCTATATTCTTAAAATTGTAATGTTATTTAGGTCAGGAATATCAGAAGTAGCCTTTTACTTTAATATTAATATTAACTTGCCACAATGAAGTTATAGCCTTTTACATTTATGTGAAAAAAGTTACTTTGGTGTGTGATCACCAGCTCTCAGGGAAAAGAATGGCTCTGGTTGCTGTGAGTATGAACATCTGAAATACATTCTGAAGGAATGTGTGTGCATTGTAGGTGCACCTGGCTGAAGGAACAAAAAATAAGACAGATTATTAAAGCATCTGCTTTAAATGCTTGTCAAATTGCACAGGCTCAACATTGCAAGGAGCTGTGCCATTTGAGTCTGGCAAGCTACTTCTGATATTCCTGCTTCTTGTAAGCTTTAAAGAGAGGAATGAGAGGTTATAAAATCAAATTTTAGCTGTAGTAAGTGGCGAGATTCAACTTAATGTGTTTTGCAATTTGTGCCCGACATTTGAAAAATGACAATAAAAAAATAAATCGCAACAGATAAATTAATGTTTTTGACAGGTAGACATTCCGAAAGAGTCTGCATGCCATTGTCTCTGAGTGTACTCATAAGAACATAAGAAATGGGAGCAGTAGATATCCTGTCCGTCCAAGCCGTTCCTCCATTCAATAAGACCATGGCTGATTGTTTACCTCAACAGCACACCCTGAGGGATCCTGATATGGTGATTGTAAAGAGAATGTTTATTCTCACAGAATGTTCCAAAACATTAAACATTCTGATACGAGGGATCATTGCTTAACAACAAGGCGTTGCCTATTTTTCAAGAGAATCAAGAGATTCAGAATTGTATATTTGTTATATTCATCAAAAATGAACTTGCACAAAGGAATTCTTACTTGCTGCAGCTTTGCAGACTCATTAGATGAAACAACATATGATAGCGATGAGAGACACAAAATGCTGGAGTAACTCAGAGGGTGAGGCAGCATCTCTGGAGAGAAGTAATGGGCGATGTGTCAGTTCGAGACCTTTCTTCAGCGATAGTGATGAGGATTTCTTTGCCTCAGGGATCATGAATGTTGGAACCCTCTTCATTCAGTGGAGTTAAAACAGAGGCAGATAAACACTTGATAACTAATCAGGTGAAAGGTTATAAAAAGAACAGAACATAGAATAGGAACATAATACAAGTTTAAACTAATCTCTGCCTGCACGTGATCACTATCCCTCAAATCCCTGCATATTCACATGCTCTTATCGACAATAGACAATAGGAGCAGGAGTAGGCCATTTGGCCCTTCGAGCCAGCACTGCCATTCAATGTGATCATGGCTAATCATCCCCAATCAGTACCCCGTTCCTGCCTTCCCCCCATATCCCCTGACTCTGCTATTTTTAAGAGCCCTATCTAGCTCTCTCTTGAAAGCATCCAGAGAACCTGCCTCCACGCCCTCTGAGGCAGAAAATTCCACAGACTCACCACTCTCTGTGAGAAAAAGTGTTTCCTTGTCTCTGTTCTAAATGGCTTACTTCTAACTGTGGGCCCTGGTTCTGGACCCCCCCTCAACATCGGGAACGTGTTTCCTGCCTCTAGCCTGTCCAAGCCCTTAACAATCTTTTATATGTTTCAATGAGATGCCCTCTCATCCTTCTAAACTCCAGAATGTACAAGCCCAGCAGCTCCATTCTCTCAGCATATGACAGTCCCGCCATCCCGGGAATTAATCTTGTAAACCTACGCTGCACTCTCTCAATAGCAAGAATGTCCTTCCTCAAATTAGGGGACCAAAACTGCACACAATACTCCAGGTGTGGTCTCACTAGGGCTCTGTACAACTGCAGAAGGACCTCTTTGCTCCTATATTCGATTCCTCTTGTTATAAAAGCCAACATGCCATTCACTTTCTTCACTGCCTGCTTCTTCTTAAAGCCTCTTAAATACCACTGTCATCTCTGCTTCATTTACCACCACTGGCAGCTTGTTCCAGCCACCTGCCACTAACTGGGCAAAAGAAAATTGCCCCGCACATCTCTTTGACATTTCAGGAGTATCAGTTATCTCAGGAATGTCATGGTGACACCACAGCCAGTTCAACCATGGTCAAATTCATTAACAGAAAAGACTTGTTGGGCTTAGTTTGAATGTTTATTTGTTAATTTGAATATTTATTTGTATATTTGTATTTGTTATATCCCCAGATTCCATTATTCTTCTTAATTCCAGAAATATATCAATATTATTTTGAATGAACTGAATGACAAAGCCCTTTAAGAAAATGATTCTAAAGATTAAATACTCTTTGAATGACAAATCTTTCCCTATACGAGTCCTCAATGGCCGACCCATTATTTTGAGATGATAATCCCTAGTTCTAGACTCCTCAGATATGGGAAACACCCTCTCCCTACATTCCTGTAAGAATGTTGTATTTAGTACCAAATGCAGCATTGCTGTCACGACTCGTGTTTCAAGAAAATAAATATTAGCGGTGGATGCTTATGTCAGCAACATGAAGGTATCATTTCATGCCATCCTTGGATTTGCAAATCTTAACTAGGTTTAGATCATAGAATAGAACCAAGGAATTGAAAAGCATAATAAATGGTTATTCCATTCAACAGTATCCATTCAATAGCGCCCATCTCCAAGTTTGTGGATGACACAAAGCTGGGTGGCAGTGCGAGCTGTGAGGAGGATACTATGAGGCTGCAAGGTGACTTAGATAGGTTGGGTGAGTGGGCAGATGCATGGCAGATGCAGTATAATGTGGGATCCCATTGGAGGCAGCGGAAATGCTAGTGGTGGATCCCGTTTGAGGTTCCGCCACCTCCAACGGGATCCCACCACTAGCCACATTTTCCCATCTCCACCTCTTCCCGCCTTCCGCAGAGACCGTTCCCTCCGTAACTCCGTAGTTAACTGATCCCTTCCCACCCAAAACACCCCTCCTCAGGTACCTTCCCCTGCAACCGCAGAAGATGCAACACCTGTCGCTATACCTCTTCCCTCGACTTTGTCCAGGGACCCCGACAGTCCTGTCAGGTGAGGCAGAGGTTCACTTGCACCTCCTCCAACCTCATCTACTGTATCCATTGTTCAAGGTGTGGACTCTCATACATCGTCGAGACCAAACTCAGACTGGGCGATCATTTCGTGGAACACCTTCGCTCAGCCCGCCTTTTCTCCCGATTGCTGGACACTTTAATTCTCCTTCCCATTCCTACACAGACCTTGCTGCTCTAGGTCTCCTCCATTGTCAGAGTGAGGCTAAACACAAATTGGGGGAACAGCATCTCATATTTCGCTTGGGCAGCTTACAGCCCAGTGGTATGAATATTGATTTCTCTCACTTCAAGTAGCCCCGGCATTCCCTCTCTCTCTGTATCCCTCCCTCACCCAAGACTCATTTTCACCCTCCAAACAGCTTACAATGGCCTGTTTCCTTTCTCATTGTTGCTTAACTGTATATCTTACATTCATTGTTCTTTATCTCTCCACATCACCGTCTATATCACTCGTTTCCCTTAACCCTAACCAGTCTGAAAAAGGGTCTCGACCCGAAACGTCACCCATTCTTTCTCTCCAGAGATGCTGCCTCTCCTGCTGAGTTACACCAGCTTTTTGTGCCTATTGCATTTCAGATTACTGCAAGTTGCTCAAATAAACATCTCTTTACTATATTTGTTTTGTAATTTATCTTAAATTGACTAAACTCTCTTCACGTATGGTAGGTAAAGCAGAAACACTCACCAAGTCACGGGCAGCTGTGGAGTCAGAACTAACGGTTTTGGCCCCAGATCCATCATCAGAACTCTATTTTGATGAAGGATTTTGAATCTCAAATGTCAACTCCACTTTCCTTTCCACAGACACTGTCTGAACTGCTCAGTATTTCCAGCATTTTCTTTTTTTTATTTAAAATTTCCAGCTTTTGCAGTTATTTTGATTTTCATTTACTGGGAAACTTTAATCCTGGACTATAATTAAATCTTATTGCCAGATATTTTTGTACTTTTTTTCTGCTACCTAATTCTCAAGTCTACATGTTTATTTCAAGGTATGTACTGTGTAATTTAATACCCAAGTTATTCGCAGATCCGTAAAGCACCAGAAGTTTTATTTTATTGCAAAACAAATTATGGGAGTTTCCAGGTGCCAGTAATTCCTCATGCATATCATATAGAGTTTATTTCCCACTGGCGGATGTGCTTAAATATTATTATGTTCTTTAAGTACCCATCTGGCTTGTTTTGGATATATAGTACATTGCTCTCTCTTTTCTGCGCTGTGTGTTTAACCTAGATGCAACTCTAAATCAGTTACTTGAAAAGCCTTTGCGCAGTCATCCTGCTTTTCGTGATTTATCTGAGCTGAGCATTTAGGTAGTAAGAGTTTGCAAGGTTAGGTCAAGTACTCGGTTCATAAGTGGGTAACAGGTCACATGGAGCTCCAATGTTTATAATGAACTAAGTGTGCAGAGATGATTGATGATTCTTTTTCTTTCTTGCTTTCAATGCTTGTTTGAGATTATGGATAATAAAATCTTCCGTTTTTTACAAGAGAACATTCTTCCATTTTTACAAGATTTGTCCAAAAGAGGAATGGGGAGAGAATGCAAATCCTGCTGACAATAAAAAAAAGAAAACAGTAGGCAATGTATCAATAAAAACACTTGACATTTATTAGGTGCCTTTCACGTTTCCTGGAAATCTCAAAACATTTTACTTTTAATGCATTACCTTTAAATCACTGTTATTTTGGGGGTAAATGTATACGATCTTGCAAAAGTTATCAGAGATATTGGTTGAAAGAACTGTTAATCAGAATACTTGGACAATTCAGTCTTTTTTCCTGAATAAATCCTCCAATATTTTTTCTAAAATCTGCTAGAACATGCAGTGAGGGCTCAATTTAATGTCAGAATGTGCAACAGGCAGAATGTGCAACAGTCTTTTAGTATTATGCTGACTTTTCCATAAATCTTGCAGTAACCCAACAACCTTTGTGATACAAAGCTTGGAGTGTTAGCCTGTGTTGAACTGACAGGCAGTCATTCAAATAGATTATCACTTATGGTTACAAGCAAACTGTGGCTTGGGAATGTTTGTTGATAGTTGCAACCGTTTACACTAGTTCTATGTTATTCCACTTTCGCATCCACTCTTTGCACACCAGGGGCAATTTACAGAGGCCAATTAACCCATAAACTTGTACATCTTTGGGATGTGCGAGGAAACAGGAGCACCTGGTGGAAACCCACGTGATTACAGGGAGAAGGTGCAAACTCCACACAAACAGCATCCAAGGTAAGATCGAACCCGTGTCTGTGGCGCAGTTTCTTCAGAAAATGAAATAAATCTTCAATAAATCATATATCATCAGAAAATTAAATAAATTGTGCCTGCAAGTGGCCAGACATAGGCAACAACATTTTTGGCATGGGCTAAAAGTGTCAAGTAATATTCATTCCACCAAAGTGTCTGACCATAGCAATTTTCCACAAAAGGTTATCTTACGAGCCATCTTTAACTTCCAGTCAAATTCCTATCATTGAGTGCCATGCCATCAGCATTCAGGGCCATCATGGACTGGAAATTCAACTGGGCATGTGTATAAATATGATGGCTACAAGGTCAAATCAGAAATTCAAGAAGCATGCAGTGAGTGATTCACCTTTTTATACCCCAAAGCCTTTGTGCTATTGACATAGTACAATTGAGTAGTGTGACAAAATACATTCCACTTCATTGACTGAATGCAACTTTAAAAACTCTCAAAAAGTTTGACACTATCCAGGAGAAGCCATCCAGCCTGTGTGGAACACATTCGCCATTAGGTCCCCCCCCACCCTTCACCCCTCATTTTAACTTGGAATCTTCATTTCCACTGGATCTAAATGTTGGAATTGCATCAAAAAGCACTGCAGAAGGTAGTTCATCACTAGCTTCCCAACAGCCCTTAAGGATGAGCAATAAACGATGACTTTGCCACCAACGCCCACATCCTAATAGATGAATAAATAAGCAAATCTATATCTAGATCCATGCATGGAATCGAATAAAATTCAATAATAAATTACAAGATGAGGTTTTGGGGAAAGGAAGACATTTCAGAGAATGTACCACATAAACTAGGGAAAGCAACAATAAGGAGTCTAAGCACATACCGACACGCCAATAAAGGTTATATTTAAAATTGAAATTGTTGGTTAATTTTAGAAGTGTATGAATTATTCAATGATCATGAATAGCCTAGTGCAAGGATCACTGACTGGCTTGTTTACAAATGTCAAACAAACATGGTGAAGGTAAATATAATGTCCCTGAGGAGATCCCCTCCTGTCTGCCTCTTTTGCTCTCTGCTCTCAGAGCTGTCACATAGAAGGAGATAACAGGCCTTGAGAAGTGACAGGGGCACTGTTAAAGTCTATTGCTTTTATATTGATTTAGCTAATGAACACTCTGTTTCTACCATGGCCTCCAATGGCACCACCTTTCCTCATTTGAAAGTAAATTATTCCAGTGGATAAAGAATGCGGATATAAGGATTACTCATCATTTTTAGGTTTTGAAATGTCTAGATGAAACGTAGTGTCCATGTAGAAACAAGGAACTGCAGATGCTGGTTTACAAAAGAAGACACAAGGAGCTGGATTAACTCAGCAGATCAGACAGAATGTGTAGGAAGGCTGATATATACCGAGGATAGACACAAAATGCTGGAGTAAATCAGCAGGTTAGGCAGCATCTCTGGAGAAAAGGAATATAGAAACATAGAAACATAGACATTTGTGACATTTCGGGTCAAGACCCCAGGCAGCATCCCTGGAGAACATGGATAGGTGACCTTTCGAGTCAGGACCCAACTTCATATACACAAATTCTCAAAGATCACCAGCCATGTAGTAAGGTGAGTATGTTACTTGAGTTCCAAACGAGGCATTGGAAATAAAATAAATGAAATCACGGAGTACTTTGCTACTCACTTGTTCAGTTCAGATGAACTATTGCAGATAATTACACCACACAAAAAGAGATGTAAAGCACTTACAAGAAATCAAGATGTTGTCGGGGATAAGTAATGTCAATTTTGAGGAAAGGCTGGAAATGTTTGGAGTTTTTTCTTAAGAACAGATAATATATAGGCTTAAGTTAATTTGTCATGTCAGTCCTGAGACTATTTGCAGTCATCGATGTAACTTGTATGTTGCAACAAAAGGACATTTGAAAATTGATGCATGCAGTCAGCTACAAAGCCTTTCCTCGTTTAATATAATAGCTGACCTGTCTCAGCTCACAGTTCCTCGTATGCCAATTCCCCAAAGCCCTCATTTACCTGACCTTCAAAAAAAAAACAAGGTCCCCCTTAATTCCCTCATTGATCTAACCTCCTGAACACTTTCCTGAAGGGAATCCCAGAGATTCACTGTGAGAAGTTCCTTCACATCGCCCTTTTAAATGACCTAATCTTGTATCTAAGGTAGACAAAAAGGTAGAAGAAACTCAGCGGGTGAGGCAGAATCTATGGAGCGAAGGAATGGGCGACGTATTGGTTCGAGACCCTTCTTCAGACTTGTCTATGTCTCCTCATTCAAGATCTACCCAGAGAATGGAAACATCTGGATATCTTACCTGTTATGATCTGTAGGATCACCTCCCATCTGTCCAAATCAAAATAATATCGATCTAATTTATTTCACAGTTTATGATAAGGCAATCCTTTCATCCCAGGCGATAGCCGAATTAACTATTTTTGGACACCATTGCCATCATATCCTTTCTAAGATAGGGGACAACATTGTGCACAGTGCTCCAGGAGTGGACTCACCAGTAGCCTATACAATGATTCCCAATTTATAACCTCTGACATGCTTTTGCGTAATAGATAATTAATCCAATAATTACCTAAAATGTTGGATCCAAAGTTTTTCACTATACATCGGTACAAGTGACAATAAACTAAACTCAAACTCAAATCCACCCTTGCAAATAAAACCCATTGTATGTAATATAGCTAAGCCTCATCTTCACATTAAAATCTGATAAACGTTGCTTGTTAATTAACTCACAGTTAAAAATTATGCTGTCGTCATTCAGTTACAACCCATGATGAAATTATTGCTTGATCTGGTAAGTAGCTGAAGGGTGGTCCTTTAAGATTATCCTCTATAGTTCTGACTCCTCTGTCTTCAATATTGTACAATCAACCAGGACAGAAATGGAATACCTACACACTTTTTGCAAAATTATCCAGCAGTAGCATTATTAACAACGCAATTCCTATCTTAAAACAACATTTTAAAAAATGTGAAAATGCAGGCTGCATTCTTTTGAAAAAAAAAATCCTACAGCATCTTTTTGAAGAAGGGTGGTCACGGTGGCGCAGCGGTAGAGTTGCTGCCTCACAGCGCAGGAGACCAGTGTTTGATGCCGACTATGGGTGCTGTCTGTACAGAGTTTGTATATTCTCTCCGTGATCTGCGTGGGTTTTCTCCGAGATCTTCAAAGATGTACAGGTTTGTAGGTTAATTGGCTTGGTAAATGTACAAATTGCCCCTAGTGGGTGTAGGATAGTGTTAATGTGCATGGATCGCTAGTCGGTGCAGACCCGGTGGGCCGAAGGGCCTGTTTCGGCGCTGCATCTCTTAACTCTTAACTAAACTAAACTAAACTAAACTAAACCAAACTAAACTAAACTAAACTAAACTAAACTAAACTAAACTAAAGAGCACCAATATTCCCAATAGCACATATGTAGCAATTATTTTCCAATAACAAGCAGTATATCAAAGGTTTTGCTAAACGGTTGAAGGAAGAAAAGCACTCCAAGGCAGAAGAGGGCCATCTGCAGTCCGAAGTAAAGCTTGTTGCCAATTTTAAGAGGCTTCACTCCTATTTTCATAAAATGTAACACTTAAGTCTGGCATCTGCTCACTGCAATAACAGATATATTTTCCAACTTTCCTCAACAAGCATGTTATCACGACATTCTCTTGTCTATGCTCACAAACTACAAAGCTTTCAATCATGTTGTCTGATGAAAGCAATTACCAAATCTTGCCAAGAACAGTGTCTGCACGAACAACTTTAGTGCAACAGCAATTTCATGAGAACGCTTGGCTCTGAATTTACTCTCTATTCTATTGTCGAACCCCAAGCTCAAGAATACTGAAAATTTTCTGGATAGGTTATTCAACAAACCTTTATTTTACCAGGTTTCTCACAATTATAGCTGCGGTGCAATGTGTACGGTCCTCTGGGATCTTCCATTTGTCTGTCAACTGATGCCAGAAATATCTTATAGCATAATTTATAGCGAAGAAAAGTGGTATTACACTCCCCAAAAGCTTGTGCTTCCATTTCACAATGGATAATTAAATAGAATGCTACCCATTCAGAATGAGAATTTGCTTGTCTGCAGTGTTCATAAAAACAGAATAGGAGGTCCAATTGGAGGAGTGGAACATGGGAAAGAACTTGAGGAGTCAATGCAGTTTGCATATTACTTTCTCCCTGAAGAATTCATACAGCATGGAAAGAGGCCCTTTGGCCCAAATCATCCATGCTGACCAGGATGCCCCATTTGAACTAATCCCATTTATCTGTGTTGGCCCATATCCCTCTAAGTCTTTCCTGGGAACTACCTTCAATATTCTGTAAAATACTACATTGTCATACTCAATCTCTTGCCCATGAGCAGGGTGGCATAGTGGCACAGTGGTAGAGTTGTTGCTTGACAGCACCAGAGACCCAGGTTTGATCCTGTCTATGGGCGCTGTCTGTACAGAATTTGTACTTTTTTCCTGGGACCGTATGGGTTTTCTCTGGGTGTTCCACTTTCACCCATATTCCAAATTGTCCCTAGTCTGTAGGATAGAACTAGTGTATGGGGATTACTGGCCGGCATGGGCCGAAAAGCTTGTTTTCACACTGTATCATTAAAAAAACTAAATTAAATAATAGGTTTACTCAAAGTCTTTCAATAATTCATTCATATTCACGCAATCTATTTAAATATTATGTCAATTGTTTTATTGATGGTTTTCTGTATATTCTGTTTCAGAGTTTAGCTAACTGTACATAATATACCATTATTTCTATGTCAACTAGTTAATGATATAATCTTGAAACTATTCCTGACATAGTCAGATTCAGATTCAGATTCAGATTCCATTTCAATTGTCATTGTCAGTGTACAGTACAGAGACAACGAAATGCATTCGAGACAACGAAATGTAGCAATGATATTAAAAGAATTTAGCCAGAATTGAGAACATCCAATTCAATTGGTATCACAAAACACATATTTTTGAAATAGTGAAGCAGTAATGATGTCCAGCAGTCTTACTTTCTAATCATTAGAAAAGCTGGAGTGCTGACATTAATAATACATTCAGACCTGAACAGTATACAACTAATATTTGGAATTACTTGGAAAGAGTAGCAAATTATTCAAATAGTTCTGGTTATTTCATTTACTTTTACTCTGTCTTCCTTCCCTCCTTTGCATGCCATAAAAGTTATTACCACCCAAAATTCAAGTGGGCAAACTTTATGAGTGCATGCATTTTCAGCATAATGCATGCAAGGTGCCATATTGGACAGAGCGCTGGCTCCAGCTAAAATTTTGTCTGCTGGAACTATGCAGAGTAAGATCATGATGTCAATTCTCGTGTAAGATTGCCAGATTGAACTATGCAGCTAACACCATGCGTTCATCATTTTCCATGTGTTTTACAGCTGCATCTTTTTAGAGAATTGTGATTTATTTGCAGGTTTGTGCCTCAGCGATTTCAGTGGAATATTGGTTTGTGAAGTGTTTGGTAATGGTCTCAGAAGGATTTTCAATAATGTATTTTTTATGTAGTGTTTGATAACACTCTCAGTAGTCTTTATAATGAATTTTAGAGTTTGTTAAATCTGCAGAGTCTGTAGTGTTAGAAGTTAAAAGCTTTCCCAGTTGATCACACACATGGATAGTTTATTAATAATTCCTCCCCAAAGTGCCCCCAGAGAAGGGTACTTCGTGGTAATCTATAAATGTGATTTGTGAGCAATTTTCATGCATTAATCTTATCTAAGCATCGAGCATCCACTAAGAAGGTCTCAATGTGGCATGCTTTTTGCCTTGTGAGGAAACGCATTGCTCGAGGCTATTAAGATCATGAGTTGATCCCACACCCAGTTGGTTCTGAAAATACCTAAAATTTGCCATGTACTAATGGATAAAAGGAGACCCTGTAAGTTTTTGACTTCAATAGACAATAGATAATGGACAATAGACAATAGTCAACAAACAATAGGTGCAGAAGTAGGCCATTCGACCCTTCGAGCCAGCACCATGAATACATTCAATGTGTTCATGGCTGATCATCCACAATCAGTCCCCAGTTCCTGGCTTCTCCCCATATCCCCTGACTCCACTATTTTTAAGAGCGCTATCTAGCTCTCTCTTGAAAGTACCCAGAGAACCGGCCTCCACCGCCCTCTGAGGCAGATAATTCCACCGACTCACAACTCTCTGTGTGAAAAGGTGTTTTCTCATCTCCGTTCTAAATGGCTTACTCCTTATTCTTAAACTGTGGCTCCTGGTTCTGGATTCCCCCAACATCGGGAACATGTTTCTTGCCTCTAGCATGTCCAAACGCTTAATAATCTTATATGCTTTCATAAGAGACCCTCTCATCCTTCTAAATTCCAGAGTATACAAGCCCAGCCGCTCCATTCTCTCAGCATATGACAGCCCCGCCAGCCCAGGAATTAACCTTGTTAACCTACGCTGCGTTCCCTCAATAGCACAAATGTCCTTACTCAAATTAGGGGACCAAAACTGCACACAATACTGCAGGTGTGGTCTCACTAAGGCCCTGTACAATGACAGAAGGACCTCTTTCCTCCTATACTCAATTCCTCTTGTTATGAAGGCCAACATACCATTCGCTTTCTTCACTGCTTGCTGTACCTGCATGCTTACTTTCATTGACTGATGAACAAGGACCCCCAGATCCCATTGTACTTCCCCTTTCCCCAACTTGACACAATTTAGATAATAATCTCCCTTCCTGTTTTTGCTACCAAAGTGGATAACCTCACATTTATCCACATTAAACTGCATCTGCCATGCATCTGCCCACTCACCCAACCTTTCCAAGTCACCCTGCATTCTCATAGCATCCTCCTCACAGTTCACACAGCCATCCAGCTTTGTGTCATCTGCAAATTTGCTAATGTAATCCCTTCATCTAAATCATTAATATATATTGTAAATAGCTGCGGTCCCAGGAATAGAGTCTCTTAGTTTACAGGTGCAGCATGGAAACAGGCCCTTTTGTCCACCAAGTTCATGGTGACCAGCGATCCCGGTACACTAACACTATCCTACACACACTAGGGACAATTTACAATTTTTCTACCAAACCCAATTAACCTATAAACCTGTAGGTCTTTGGAGTGTGGGAGGAAACCGGAGAAACTCAGAGAAAATCCACGCAGTCACAGGAAGAACGTACAAACTCAGAACAGACAGCACCCAGAGTCAGGATTGAACCCCGGTCTCTGGCACTGTAAAGGGCCTGTCCCATTAGCCATTGTTTTAGGCAACTGCCGGCAGCTGTCATAGTCGTAGCAGGTCGTCGAAAAATTGGCGACTGGACTAATGGGCCTGTCCCACATAGGCGATTTTTTATTCGACTGCTGGCGAATACGACAATAGAATTCACCAAAGTCAGGACTGGCGATAATTTACATCACCTGGTGACAACCCACACCAGCCTTGCTGCAACTTACACCATCCTGGCGACAACCTAACCATCCTGGGACAACCTACACCATTGGCGACAGCCTAAGATAACTACGGGTGCACCTCTGTATGGAGACAAGTATGACAAGCCCTCCCACCCCGACTGTCGCAGTTTGAACATTTTCTCTCCGGCGAGATACTAAATCTTTTGGTACATGCACACGACAGCTGGCACTGTGCTGAGATAGCGGGGCACGGCCCTTTGGGCAACTGCTGCGATGTGCCGCCTGAATTCACGATGAATCTTTTCAAAGCGATTCCAACCCCTGAACTATCAGCTGATGTTTCACCAAATGTAATGCATCATATTGGTACTTGACCAGTTTCCAGACAGCAGTCATGATGCATTTATGTTTGCAACTGTCAAATGCATCATTTATTTTTGTGCCTTATGGGAATCCACATGGGGATGATTTGGCAACATGAATTTTCCCAACTCCACATGATTCCTGACACATGTGGCATGGTGGCGCAGCGGTAGAGTTGCTGCCTTAAACACATAGACACGGGTTCGATCTGACTACGGGTGCTGTCTGTATGGAGTTTGCATGTTCTCCCCCTGACCGCATGTATTTTCTCTGAGATACTAAATATTGGTACATGCACACCTGAGATAGCGGGGCAGGTGGCAATCGGATGTTTCTCTCCATATTCTTTTCCGGATGTAGATGCCCTTTATGGCGGAGGGACACATTGGGCCAGCATCTAACTCCTTTCTTTTCATAGAAAATAGAAATTAGTGCAGGAGTAGGCCACTGGCCCTCGAGCCTGCACCGCCTTCAATGTGATCATGGCTGATCATCCAACACAGTATCCCGTACCTGCCCTCTCTCCATACCCCCTGATCCCTTTAGCCAAAAGGGCCACATTTAACTCCCTCTTAAATATAGCCAATGAACTGAAATACCGCAGTATTGTGTGCAGTTTTGGTCCCCTAATTTGAGGAAGGACATTCTTGCTATTGAGGGAGTGCAGCGTAGGTTCACAAGGTTTGTAGCCCTTTAGAGCACACAAGCCTTGTCACAATCTTTGAGTGTCTGTGTAATTCCCTTGAAACTCCAGCTTAGTCCAGATATTCTTGACATTCGTAATAGGTCTGTGTAGTTTGTGGATAGATTTCTTGTAGCCCTAAGGATCGCTTGACTTGAATGCTGCTTTCTTGGACTTCACCTGGGAATGGACATCACAGTTCATCCATGGTACCCCGTTGAGGAACATCTGTAACAGTCCTCTACACACTTGGTGAAGATGTCCGTGCACCAGTGACATATTTGTCGAGGTTAGCTACAGATTCCTGAATGTCCACTGACCAGTCCACTGACTCAAAGCAGTTGCAATGGGTGTTACCTGTTTCCCCGGATCAGCGATGCTTTACTTTCTCTACCGGATCCTCCCGCTTCAGTTTCTGCTTGTAAGCATGGAGCAGAAGCACAGCAAGGTAATTAGATTTACTAACATGTGGTCTGGGAATTAAGTGGTATGTGTTTTTGATGGTCGCATAACAGTGGACAAGGGTCTTTGGGCATTTGGTTGGTTAAGAGATGTGGTAATATTATTTTTGCAGCATGCTCTTGAAGTTGGACTGATTGAAATCCCTGGCCATTATGAACAAGGCCTCAGGGTACTTGATTCTAAGACTATTGTTGACAGTGCATAATGCATCCTCAAATGTATTAGGATGGGGCGTGACGGAGACTGCATTCAGGATAGCCCAGGTGAATTCCCATGGCAGGTAATAGGGATGACACTTCACTGTGCTGATTTCCCTCTTAATGGTACTCCTGTACTTCCTATGCAGCCAAATGATGAAGATTATGCCACCATGCTTATTCATATATACCACAGCTCTCCTCAGAAGTTGCCTTTCCAGAGCTAAGCTTGATCACAGCAGCCTTCACCTGATATCTGACTCCTTTTTTTGTTGAACAGAACTTCAATATCTCTTGGGGACTGGAATCTTGAGTAATCAAGACTGGAATCTTTAGTAAGAAAACAGAATTCTGGCGTTCCTCTCGAATCTTGTCTTTTACTCAATATCATCCAGGGTTACCTAATCCTGCCACACTTGCCCTTCACTTTGCCCAAGAACATCCTGCCCTGAACTCTTGCTATCTTATGTTTTGAAAGCCTCCCATTTGCCAGACATGTGGATACATGTGTATACATACTGTACAGAATACTGAACATTCCTTTTTTAAATAATTTCAACATATTGCTGAGGACAACATGGTCTTCAGTTGTAATTACTAAAACATTAGACATAATACATTCCAGGATTTTTCTTTTTCTTTTTTTATTTCCTGTTTCTTGATTCTATTCCTATCAAGGGGTCTAATTAGAACTAATTTAACAAAACTGAAAAAGTGGAATGGAGTAAACATTTAAAAATCACAGGGTGGAATCATCCTATTTCTGTCTCGAAAATGTTTAGATGATAATTATACAGTAACTGGGCAACAGTAAAACTAAACCACAGGAATAAAAATGTCCAATTCATTTTTGATTCTTAGTAAAATTTGCTTGTGTGGGATGTTCTTCCCATTTCAGAGGAATCAACTTCAAAACATGATGCCAGGGAATAAAGACCATACTGTAGAATCTTCCCATGGAACTCACTGACCGTGGTTTGATGAGGACGGCACGGTGGTGCTGTGGTAGAGTTGCTGCCTTACAGCGTCAGAGGCCTGGGTACGATTCTGACTATGGGGGCTGTGTTACGGAGTTTGTACATTTCCCCCGTGACCTGCATGGGTTTTCTCTGGGTGGTTTCCTCCCATACTCCAAAGACATACAGGTTTTTAGGTTAATTCGCTTTGGTAAAATAAATTGTAAATTGTCCCTAGTGTGTGTAGGATAGCTCTAGTGTGTTGGGATCGCTGGTCGGCATGGACTTGGTGGGCCGAAGGGCCTGTTTCTAGGCTGTACCTCTGAAATTAAAACTCAAAAACTTAACATGAGACCTGGGTGTCACGGTACACCAGTCATTGAACGTAGGCATGCAGGTGCAGCAGGCAGTGAAGAAAGCGAATGGTATGTTAGCATTCATAGCAAAATGATTTGATTGTAGGAGCAGGGAGGTTCTACTGCAGTTGTACAGGGTCTTGGCGAGACCACACCTGGAGTATTGTGTACAGTTTTGGTCTCCAAATCTGAGGAAAGACACTTTTGCCATAGAGGGAGTACAGAGAAGGTTCACCAGACTGATTCCTGGGATGTCAGGACTTTCATATGAAGAAAGACTGGATAGACTCGGCTTGTACTCACTAGAATTTAGAAAATTGAGGGGGGATCTTATAGAAACTTACAAAATTCTTAAGGGGTTGGACAGGCTAGATGCAGGAAGATTGTTCCTGATGTTAGGGAAGTCCAGGACAAGGGGTCACAGTTTAAGGATAAAGGGGAAATCCTTTAAGACCGAGATGAGAAAAACATTTTTCACACAGAGAGTAGTGAATCTCTGGAACTCTCTGCCACAGAAGGTAGTTAAGGCCAGTTCATTGGCTATATTTAAGAGGGAGTTAGATGTGGCTCTTGTGGCTAAAGGGATCAGGGGGTATGGAGAGTAGGCAGGTACAGTTTACTGTTTTTGAGTTGGATGATCAGCCATGATCACATTGAATGGCGGTGCAGGCTCGAAGGGCCGAGTGGCCTACTCCTGCACCTATTTTCTATGTTTCTATGTTAGCATCGATAAAAAGATCCGGCATTGCCTCCCGTGGGAGGAGACAGCAGGGGGGGCTATTGGTTATCTAACAACTAACAAAAATTAAGTGTTAATACATCAAACCCCAAACCAAACATGGTGTGTTGCAGCAGTTTGTGCTGCTCGCTGTGGCCATACATGAACCAGGCCATGCAGGTCGGAAGCATGGGAGGGAGAGTTGAAGTGCTGAGCCACCGGGAGGTCAGCTTGGTTATTGCGGACCGAGCGGAGGTGTTAGGCGAAACATAACGAAAATTATAAAAGGACTTGGTCTAGATGCCGAAATATGTTCCCAATGTTGGCAAGTCCAGAACCAGGGGCCACAGTCTTAGAATAAAGGGGAAGAGCCATTTAAACCTCTGTCGCAAAATTGCTTGTCCTTGAAAGTCAGATTCTGATTTATTGCCATTGTCATATTGTACAGTACAGAGACAACGAAATGCATTTTTATGCATGTTCCCTTGAAAGGGAGATCCGGCATTGCGTCCCGTGGTGTGCACCTATTGGCGCAACGTGCCGCCGTAATACATCCATTACAAACTCAAAGGTGCAGGTGTGAACCATGTCTTGCCCAAGGCCATGCACAAAGCACTGAAATGTCAACATGCAGCCCCTGCAAAATTCAAATTAGGGGGGATCTTATAGAAACATATAAAATTATAAAAGGACTGGACAAGCTAGATGCAGGAAAAATGTTCCCAATGTTGGGCAAGTCCAGAACCAGGGGCCACAGTCTTTGAATAAAGGGGAGGCCATTTAAGACTGAAGTGAGAACAAACTTTTTCACCCAGAGAGTTGTGAATTTATGGAATGCCCTGCCACAGAGAGTAGTGGAGGCCAAATCACTGGATAGATTTAAGAGAGAGTTAGATAGAGCCTTAGGGGCTAGTGGAGTCAAGGGATATGGGGAGAAGGCAGGCACGGGTTATGGATAGGGGACGATCAGCCATGATCACAATGAATGGCGGTGCTAGCTCGAAGGGCCAAATGGCCTCTTCTTGCACCTATTTTCTATGTTTTTATGTCTGTTTCTAAATCCTTTGAAAGATAGTTGAACCAATGTCAGCGCTCCTCGCAGGTCAACATTCCCAAAACTGGACTTTGGTTGGGCTCAGCTATCTCTAATGCCTGGGGTACCTAATCTGCATCTCAGACACCAAATTACAGAGCTAATCAGAGCCTACATAGAGTCATAGAGTCATAGTGTGGAAACAGGCCCTTCTGCCCAACTCACCCACACCTGCCAACAATGCCCCAGCTACACTAGTCCCACTTGCCTACGCTTGGCCCATATCCCTCCAAACCTGTCCAATCCATCTACCTGTCTAACTGTTTCTTAAATGATGGGATAGTCCCAGCCTCAACTACCTCCTCTGGCAGCTTGTTCCATACACCCGCCACCCTTTGTGTGAAAACGTTATTTCTCGGATTCTTATTAAATCTTTTCCCCCTCACCTTGAACCATTGTCCTCTGCAATTCATTCTACAATAAGAACAATAAATGACTTGTCCATTCTAATGACCATATGTGTGAATTAATTGTTGGATGAGAGGAAATCTTATAATCATATTTTTTTCATGCTGGTTAAACTTGTACAGTAAACCCTTTGTAATAGAGATAAATTGGTGATATATTTTGGAAAGCTACAGTACTTCCATGATAAATCATTCAAATTAGCAAAGGAAATACAGAAATCATGTTTAAAGTTAGACGTAATATTAGATACTATTTAATTCTTGGGATATTACTGTCATTTGTAAAGCCGAAATGGAATTGTTTTTGTCATTTTTTTGCTATATGTAGGACTGCAAGGCAATGAAATTTTGTTCAGACCACAAGGTCTGAATGACAATAAAGGCTACTTTACTTTTACTTTAATGACAAACTAACCTTTTGAACTACTGCAGATCGTTGGTGAAGGTTTCCTCGTAGTAGTTTGAGGTGAGGAACCTATGTCCCCATGCACTTGCTGTCTTTGCTTTTAGGTGGTCTGCTGCATGAGCGTGTAAGGCGGAGTTTGTAAGGTGGAGTCTTGGTGAACTCCCGAAGTACTGCCTATAGATAACAAGTATGAGTTCTCCCATTGTGAAGTGGCCAGAAACTTAAAGTGGTCAAGCAATCCAACAAGCAGAAACAAGGAACTGCAGATGCAGGTTGACAAAGCCCTGGAGAAATTCAGCAGGTCAGGGAGCATTTCTGGAGAACATGGATTGTAGGGGGCGCTGTCCTGTGACCTGCCAGGTAAAAAGTGTTTTGTTGGAGGTCGCGGAGCTGGCGGGTCTGCCTTGTCCCTAGCGAGGCCTTTTCTCCGCGCTGCGGGCGGCGGGGCTGGAACTCCTTACACCGGTGGCAGCCTGGGCCCTTGCTCGGGTCGCCGCGCTGGAGCTCTGGTGAGCTGAGACCGCCGGGTAAAACATCGCGGAGCTGCGGGTCTGTGGGGCGACCAGCTGCGGGCGGCGGCGCTGAACTTTACACCGGGAGCCTGGGATCTCGCGATGGAGCTCCAACTGGCGCGGCCTTGTTGGCTTCAGAAGCCACGGCCTCCAGTACGGAAGCGTCCGTTCCAGGGTTCCCATGCCGCTGGGAGGACTCTCCCGACGCCGGAGCAACATCACCCGGCAAGAGAACGGCCAGGAACATCAGGCCTCCGTAGAGGCAACTGTGGAGGCCTCAATAGGCCCGACTATGGGGTGAACTGGGGTTGGGGACTGGACTTTGTGCCTTCCCTCATGATGGGAGCAATTGTGGGGGGGATGTTCTATGTGTTTAAGACTCTCATTGGTGTTATGTCTGTATTCTTTTTTTGTGTGCTGCAAAATGGCAAAAAGCATTTCACTTCACTACACCTGGTTGTATGTGAATGTGACTAATAAAATACCTTTGACCTTTGATAGGTGGCATTTTGGGTCAGGGATGGTCAAGCATATAGGTTGTTATTGGAGCTATACCCATCCAAGAAAGTTGAAAATATTCCAGAATACTTCATACATATCTTGTAGGTTTAGGCTTTGTTTAAAGTGTATTGGATAACCATAATTCATCCAACTCAAGTGGCCATGGCATCTAAATGTATTGCATTCGAGCTTCTGGTGTATGGCAAGAATCAGACGGTTACAGTGTTATCTCTCTTGGACTCATGTTCTCTGCCACAGAAGGTAGTTGAGGCCAGTTCATTGGCTATATTTAAGAGGGGGTTAGATGTGGCCCTTGTGGCTAATGGGATCAGGGGGTATGGAGAGAAGGCAGGTACAGGATACTGAGTTGGATGATCAGCCATGATCATATTGAATGGCAGTGCAGGCTCGAAGGGCTAGTTGGCCTACTCCTGCACCTATTTTCTATGTTTCTATGTTTCTATGTTGTCAGCATTTTGTCAGTACTTACTATTTCAATTGTAATGATGCCTTTCCATATATTGTTTGTCCTCTCTGCTCTCTGTTGTGCCCAACAACATTATTCATTATTGTATCCCATTCATACCCATATTTGCCACAATCTAACAACTCTAGAGCTTCCAATTTCTGCTTGATTATTTTTCCTCCTGTACTATTTAGCTTTGGAACCATTATTTATTCTCTTTCGATTTAAGTTCAAAATTAATGTAATTTGTGTTTAAGGTATTGGGGCAAGGTATTTGAGGTATTATATGTGTTTAAGGTATTGAAGTTTTCATTTTTATTTCAGCATGTTTGCTTCTCTAATAAAATGTATGTCAACCTTAGTGGGGAGGGTGAGTGGGTGAAGAGAAATTGATGCTTCTCTGCTTAATATGAACAAACAGTCATGCATTCCTGTCTCATCGGTACTGTTCACATACTACAATTAGTCGGAACCTCATCCATATTTCAATTTTCAAATCCAGCATTAGCTTCAAACTAAAGTTTCTACCAGCTGTAACGAAACTTACATTCTAAAAAGACTTTGACTGAACAATCTATTATGTAACATAGTCAGCTTGCCAACCATCTCAAGGTTGGAGACTACTGGAACCCATTTAACAAGCATAAACCATTAACTTTTTTCTAAGCTTTTAACTCTAAACTGTATAATGGGGTTCTCTTTTTTCAGTACTGTTACCAAAGAAAATAGTAGGCAGCTTCTCAAAAATGCAGCCACTTTGGAAAAGGCCAAAAGTGTAGAACTGACATTCAAGCTATTTGCTTATTGCCTCCCTACAAGCGATGCAAATTGGGGCCAAGTCAGGAAATTCTGCCAGACATATTTCTGGCAAGAATGAGGTCCTTAAAAAGCTGGTCTACATGGCCTCCTTCTGTGCTGTCATTTCTGTGATGCTCTGATTTAATGCAAGAGATCCACTGTTGTAACTTATGCCTGCAAAGCAGACTGTAAAAGTCAGTGTGTAGGAACTGCTGGGGATGATGGCAAATGTCCAAGTGATATTATCCTTTTGAATTCCTTGTAGATTCATTATGTTTCAGTCTATAAGCTCAGGCACCCCCAGAGAAAAGAATAAGTAGGAATTATTGAAAAGCAAATTGAAAGTATTTTCTCACTAGTTGAACCGTTTTTTTTGTGTGTTTGCAATCATAATGCAATCATCTGTTCCCCTTCATTTTTTCTCCTCACTCCATTTCTACTGAAAATGGTGACTTATAGCAGAGCTATTTGTCATGTTTTTCTCCTGGTTGATATTGGCTGTTCCAACACAGACTATGTCAAATTTGGGTCCGTCCAGTTATTTATTGCTCAGTACTAGACCTAATCACAGGGCCAATAAGGAAGCTTTACATTTACAATCATATGCTTGACAGAAATGGCTGAGAGCAATGAATACAGTCAAGGCTACAGGGCCAGACAAAATCCTGGCTATTGTACTGAAGATTTGCATTCCAGAACTAGCTTTGCGTTAAGTTTACTCCTCCCGAGCCTTACACAAAATCAATCTGTGATCTTCAGGCAGTCATTAAGGATGGCAAGAGGGAATTCTGAACCAAGCTGGAGTTGCAAGGCAATGGCACAGACACCTGTGAAGTGTGGCAAGGCTCGCAAGGTTTAACGGCTATGAAGTGACAGGTGGGCAGTACCATAGGCACCAACGGGTCCCTCCCTGATGAACACAATGCATTCTACACTCGTTTTGAACAGAAGATTGGTGGAGCACCGTCACCCACCCAGCCATTTCCGGGTCTGCCTGCACCAACAGTTACTGTGGCGTACATACAACCCCATGGAAAGTAACTGGTCTGGATCAGTTCCCTGGCTGTATCCATTCACAGACATCTTTAACCTCTCACTACTCCACTCTGAGGGTCCCACCTGGCTCAAGAAGACTGTGATCATCCCGGTGAGAAATAAAAGTAAGGTAGTGTACCTTATGACTACTATCCAGTGGCTCTGACATCCACTATCATGAAACTGCCGAGAAACAGGTGGTGACCCACATTAACTCCACCCTCTTAGCCAGCTTTGATCTACTACAATTTGCTTCCTGTTGCAACAGTTCATATGTTCATAACTTCGTTGTAGGAACAGAATTAGGTCATTCGGCCCATAAAGTGTACTCTGCCATTCAATCATGGCTGATCTATCTTTCCCATTCAACCCCATTCTCCTGCCTTCTCCCCATAACCCTTGACAACCTTACTAATCAAGAACCTATCAATCTCCACCTTAAAAATATCCATTGACTTGGCCTCCACAGCCTTCTGTTGTCACAATGAATTCCTCAGATTAACCACCCACTAACTAAAGACATTTATCCTCATCTCATTTCTAAAGGTTGTCCTTTTATTCTGAAGCTACGGCCTCTGGTCCTAGACTCTCCCACTAGTGGAAACATCCTCTCCACGTCCACTCTATACAGGTACACCAATGCCTCTACTTCCTCAAGAGACTGAGAAAATTCAATGACATCAGGGCTGCCAACTCTCATGCTTTGAGCGTGAGACTCACGCCCTCAAGCAAACTCTCACGCCCTCACGCTGATCAGAAATTTCTCACGCTCAGTGGTGAGAAATTTTGTGATCAACGAAAATTTCAAAACTTGCATAAACTGCATGGTCCGCGGGTGTTGGAGAGCCGGGGCTGCGGGAGGGATGGAAGCAGAACCAGCGGCGGGAACAGATGCGGGAAGCCGGGACTTGCGAGTATTTGCGGCGCTGTCGAGTGTTTGCGGGGCTGACGCTGCAGCTTCGGCCATGGAGCACTCCGGACAGTGCAAGAGTCCCGGGCCGCGTAGCCGTCGGAAGCGCCGCTGCCGCGAGAGTCTCTGTGCCGAAGGGACAGACTCTCAAAGGTGGTGGGGAGAGAGAGAGAGGGGAAGGAGACAGGGAGACAGTGGGGGAGAGAGAGGGGGGTGAGAGGAGAGAGAGGGGAGAGACAGAGCGGGCGTGAATGGAGAGAGAGAAGAGGGTGAGGGAGGGAGAGAGAGAGGTAGGTGAGAGAGGGGGTAGAGTGAGGTAGGAGAGAGGGGAAGAGAGAGAGGGGTGAGAGGGATGAAAGATGGAAGAGAGAGAGGGAGGAGAGGGTAGGAGAGAATGGGAGAGAGAGGGGGAAGAGAGAGGGGTGGTAAAAGAGTGAGGGAGAGAGGGGAAAGAGAGGGAGATGATGAGGGGGGGGGTAAAGAGAAAGAGGAGATAGAGACAGATGAGAAAGAGAGAGGGGAGAGAGAGCCAGGGGGGAGAGTGAGGTGGGAGGGAGAAATGGGGAGAGAGAGAGATGAGACAGAGAGGGGGGGGAAAGAGAGAGAGAGAGAGAGAGAGAGAGAGAGAGAGAGAGAGAGAGAGAGGGGGAGAGCGTGTCGAGAGGGAGAGATAGAGAGGGAGAAGAGAGAGAGAGGAGGGGGTGAGAGAGGGGAAAGAGAGGGAGAGAGAGAGAAGAGGGGAGAGAGAGAAGAGAAGAGAGGGGGGGAGTTAGGGGAAAGAAGGGAGAGAGAGGGAGAGGGGAGGGGGATGAGAGAGGAGAGAGGGGACGAGAGAGGGGGAGAGGTGGGAGGAAGAGGGGGGGAAGAGAGAGGGGGAGAGGGGAAGAGAGAGAGAGAGAGAGGGGGGAGAGAGAGGAGAGAGAGAGGGAGAGAGAGAGAGGGGGGAGAGAGAGGGGAAAGAGAGGGGAGAGAGAGGGAGGGGAGAGAGAGAGAGGAGAGAGGGGAGAGAGAGAGGAGGAGAGTGAGGTGGGAGAGAGAGAGAGGGAGAGAGAGAGAGAGAGAGAGAGAGAGAGAGGGAGAGAGGGGAGAGAGAGGGGAAGAGAGGAGAGAGAGGGGGGAGAGAGAGGGGGAGTGGTTTGGGAAACACTCTCCCCAAGCCTGCAAGAAATTGCAGAGAGTTGAATATGTAGCCCAGTCCACCACACAGACTAGAAATTCCATCTACATTTCACACTGCCTCAGTTAAGTGGCCAACATAATCAAAGACTTCCCACCCTGGCTATTCCTCCTTCTCCCTGCTCCCGTCCAACAGAAGGTACAAACGTTATAAAGCATGCACCACCACAGTCAGGAACAGTTTATTCCCCTGTTATCAGGCTGCTGACTGGTCCTTCCCTAAGCTGGGTTACTGTCTGATTCACCTCTGCCCTGTTGCTCACCTTAGACTTTGTCTCTGGAACTGATATGCTGTATGCTATATTCTGCACTCTGTATCTTCCCCTTTGCTCTACCTATGTACTTGAATTTGACTTGATTGAATGTATATGTGATATTTTCTGATGTGTTTGGATAACAAGCAATATAGAGCTTTTCACTGTACCTCAGTACACATGACAATAATAAATCTAAATCCAGTATAATTACAACAAGAAAACAGAATAAATAGAAGCTGCTTGATCAATATACTTCCAGTCATCGGGAACATGATGGAAGCTATTATTCAAAGTGTTATCAAATGGCATTTATTCCCCATTAATCTGCTCATCAAAGGCCAGATTGGGGTTGGCTAGCTTTGCTCAGCACCAGACTTCATTTCAATTTTGGCACAAGCATGTTCAACAAAACTGAATTTTTGTGATGAGATAGTTATGATTTTTCTTAACATCAAGCCAGCCTTTGATCAAGTGTGGCATCAAGCACTTTACTGATTAGATTCATAGAAATAGAGTGATGCAGTGTGGAAACAGGCCCTTTGATCCAACTTGCCCACACTGGCCAAAATGTCCCAGCTACATTAGTCCCACCTGCCTGCGCTTGGTGCATATCCTTCCAAACCTGTCCAAACTTTATCCATCATCAGCGCACCTTCCAAACTCACAATTGTCATCATCAAAGGCACCAATGACAGACACATGGGGCCAACAGAACCTACAGACTCCCTTCTTTGTCACATGCTTGGATTTCTAATTAAACATGGGATCTATATCCTGAAACTGCCTACCACCATTAGAAGTGCAGCAGTGGCTCAAGAAAGCACTCCACTCGACTCTTCTCAAGGTAATTAATGGTGACCAATAAATCTTATTCATTATTAACAGATTTCTAGGTATCATATTTCAACAGAATTTGATTCATGTTTATTTACTGCAAGTTTTTGTAAAGGTTTGGTTGGCATAATCGCCAACTAAATTATAAAGAAATGAATGATTATGAAGCCAGGAATAATAGGCAAACTTCAGAAGATGCCACTCTCAATGGTATTATAGCAGCAATAGAGAATAGTTTGGGTCAATTGCAAGTGAACGGTAATGAAAACATGAAAACCAACCTGCACGCTGACATAAAATTTAAAGAGAAGTTATGGTACTTCAAAAAAAAAGTTGCAGCAATTTTAACAGGAATGCTGACATTTTAATTGCAGAAGATTTATGTCTTTGCTTGTACACAGCTTATTGCTGAAACCCAGTCTGCTACCATGGTGACCAAGAATGCAACTATGTAAAAGACAGGCAGATTCTTCAGCACTCAATTACTACATTCATATGCAAACTGAGAAAAAGTAAAGAATCAATATTAAACCAGTCAAAAAAAAATGTAAGTTTGATAAGAAATTGCTCTTTGAGTAGGGAACTGAACTCAAAAACATATTTTTAATGAAAAGTTTTTTTAGTCAACACTGTGCCTTTTAAACAGTCTGCTTTAGTTAATAGTGTTATTGAAGTAATAATTTACAGCAAAATAATATTTGTTAGATGGGCAATGATTTCATAGTTGAGAATCAGCTCCAACGTTTGCTCTATAATTTTCAGATAATTACTGGTAGGCTCACTGTTTAATCACTGACTAGAAAAGCCAACATATTTACTGTTTTAATATGAAACTGATTTCTCTACTTGGGTTACAACTAAAATAATTCTAAACCAAAAATCTGAAATTAAAACCACAAGCAATGCTGCAATTATTCAACAGAACTTCATTGCTTTACTGAGTTGGTGAATTATTCTGATACTTCAGTGAAATTCATTACACACTTATAACGGACTTTAATGTTAAAAAATAATTGAAAGAGCTGAATGCTATCATTATTTGCCTTGGATTAAGTATAGTTCATTCCATGAAATGATGTTCAATCAGTTACCTTTTATTAGGAGAATTATAGATATCTGGAGAAAGTGATTTGTGGAATTTGCTAACAAATCCAAAACACTATTAAACTTGCCATATGTTGTGGCTTAATATCAGCAAACTGCAATTTTTCACCAAATATTCCCAGGTTATGAAAATTTGAAACTGGAAATATAACTTGGATTGTTTACTAAATTACTTGTCTTTCTATCTAGTGTGATTAGTGTAGCTGGTACGTGTTGGCCGGTGTTTCCACGCTCTATCTAACATTGTGCAAGTTCAAGTTGTTTTTCCAATTGTACATGTCAGAGCTCGAGGAGTTTATTGTGCTGACCCTCTTCTCAGTCACATTGCAGTTGTCACAGGTAATTTAGAATGACACTTGACTACTTTGTTTTCCATATCACAACCATAATAGAAAAAAAACACTTAGAAAGTTGTAATCTATCCAAATACAAAACACAGGGATTACACTTGTACAGTCGTTAACTTTTATTGTCAATAAAGATGAAGGATATTCTCATGGTAGCTGTAACAAATTGGTACCTATTCAGAAAACCCAGCTGCATTTGTCTTAAACACAGAGATAGATTGATATTATGCATCCGTTTAGCATTTTGAGACTTCCATGTTAACATGTAATTCACAATGTTTCCATCTTTCTTTGCTAATCATTGTGGATAATGTAAACTTGGAGATTGTGAGATATTTTAAAGGAAATATTTGCACTTTGTTTCTTATGCCAAATATTTTAAAACATCTGGACAAGTTTCAGACCACAGAGGTTCTCAATTGTGTTGCTTTTGCCATTTCCCTGGGTATTCATGCACTGTATTCTGTAACTGGATATTCTTTGAGAATTAAAGGCCTCAAGAGTATTTCAGGTTTGAAGGATAACTTTTCTGGGGCCTGAGGCTCAGTGGGATAACATAGCTGAAAAGTATTTGCAGTGTCAAAATCATGACCACAAGATGTCTTTGGAGGCATAACTACATAAACAGTTTATATTAAATGATTGTGAATGCAGAATATTTTGTAAATCTCAAATCACAGCCTAAAGGATTGGAAAATTGACAAACTTGATTTAAAAGAAAACATTCTTCTGTTACAATAAATCAGATATTTAAAATTAAATGAACAATGTCTGGCTATTTAGAAAGCTAAAATTATTTTGCCATTCGTTGTTGAATCAATAATACTTGTGGAGCAATAAGAACTACCCAGCAATAAGGAGAGAATAGAGCTACTTAGAGATCAATGTGGTCATCTATGTGTGGAGCCATGATGTTGGTTTAAACTGAAGATAGACACAAAATGCTGAAGTAACTCAGTGGGACAGGCAGCATCTCTGGAGAGAAGGAACGAGTGATTTTTCGGGTTGAGACCATTCTTCAGAAAAGTCAGGGGAAGGGGAAATGAAAGATATAGACAGTGATGTAGAGAGATATAGAACAAATGAATGAAAGATATGCAAAAGAGGAACAATAATAATGGAAACAGGCCATTGTTAGCTGTTGGCTAGGTGAGAATGGGAACCTGGTAGAGAAATCAATATTCAAGGAGGAACAGCATCTCATATTTCACGGGCAGCTTACAACCCAGTGGTATGATATTGATTTCTCTAACTTCAAGTAACCCCAACACTGCCTGTCTCTCCATTCCTCCCCCACCCAAGTCGCACCAGGTTCCCGCAAGTAGGATATCTGAATCAAAAGTAGTAAATAGAATGGGTAAATCCAATGGGCAGAGCAATGATGAACCAGTGGAAAAGCTTGAACAGGCTGGTAGGCTTCACTGCATTTACTCGAATGCAAGAAGCCCTAATGGTAAGACAGATGAGCAGTGAACATTGATCAACCGTGAGATTATGATATTGTTGCAATCATGGACACGTGTTTGAGGGATGGGTCTGACTGGCAGGTCATGGAGTATAAATGTTTCATTCATGACAGAGAGGCATTAAAATGGGGCGGTGTTCAATGTTGATCAGGAACTGGCAGTGTTTAGAGAGGGATATGGGCTAAATGCAGGTAAATTAGATTAACATAGATAGGCAATACTGTTGGCATGGATGTGCTATGCAACTATTAGTTCTCGAGATACGGCACAGAAACAGGCCCTTTGGCCCACTGAGTCCGCACCAACCAACGCAACCCTACATACTAGGGACAATTTACAATCTTTACTGAAGCCAATTAATCTGCAAACCTGTACATCTTTGGAGTGTGGGAGGAAACTGGAGTACCTGTGGAAAACCTACGCAGTCACAGGGAGAACATACAAACTCCGTGCAGACAGCACCCATAGTCAGGATCGAACCCAGGTGCATGGCGCTGTAAACCAACAACTGTACCCCGTTGCCCCACTCTAAGACTCTATTCCCATCAAGTGACCCCAGATTCTATTGCTCACTCCCATACACTAGGGCCAATTTATAGAAGCCAATTAACCCACCCATCTACCCATGTGGGAGGAAAGCGGTGGAAACCCAAATGGTCGCGTGAAGGATGTGTAAACTTCACAGTGATAACACTGAGATCAGCACCAAACCCAGGTCACTAGAGTTGTGGGCAGCAGCTCTATATGCTGCACCACTGTGCTGCCCTTGAGGGCAAAAAAAATCATTTTCAAGAGATTGTTTTTTTTTTTACAACATCATTCCATTACTTGTCTTTGGTTCCCACACGCCTTCCCATTACATAGGACTTAGACCTGTACAGCACATGCATAGGCCCTTCAGCCCACAATGCCTGTGCTGAACATGATGCCAAGATAAACTACTGTAATTTCAACTGCCTGCACATGATCCATATCCCTCCATTCCCTGCATATCCATGTGTCTATCCAAAAGCCTCTTAAATGCCATTGCTGTATCTGCCCCCACCAACACCAATAGCCGTGCATTCCAGGTACCCACTACCCCTCTGTGTAAACAAATCTGCCCTGCATATCTACTTTAAACTTTGCCCCTCTCACCATAAAACTATGGCCTCTAGTCGTTGACATTTCCACCCTGGGGAATAGGTTCTGACTGTGTCCCCTATTAATGACTCTCATAATGTTATATTGTGGGTTTTTTTAGTGAGTGTTTTAGGAAGATTACTTCTGACCTTGGGTTTCTAATGAAATAACAACAATGTACTAAAAGAGAAAGTCAGCAACAAAAAAACCCTTCACTACACAAAGTAACCAGAAAAGTTCTTACATGGTATGATAAGGTTACAGTTTGAAGAATTATAGAATTATTGCAGAGAGGAAAAGGACTATTCAGCCCTTGACCCACATGCCAAACTTGATTTACTGGAAGTTAAACATTATGCAAGTCTCACAGTTATGCACAATTCCTTTTTGTGATTTTCTAAGTACATTACCAGGAATTGTATGGTTGTAGATTTTTGACTTACTGCCAAGCCAGGGAGTTGTTGTCTTAAAATAATCTGATCACGACCAACAAACTAAAGCAAGTTCTGGATTAGATCTTTACATTGCATTGACCAGGAGAATATCTGTAAGATCTAAGCAATTCCATTCCTCCCCTCAGACAGCATCTTTAGTGGACAGATACTGCTGGAAAACTTCCATTCCTATTTGCAGAAGCCGAGCATCTGATTCCCATACTCAGAGGACAATGTATTTGTTGTCTCCGTAATCTTGCATTTTCAGTCTGAAGAAGGGTCTTGATCCGAAACGTCACCCATTCTTTCTCTCGGGAAATGCTGCCTGTCCCGCTGAGTTACTCCAGCTTTTTGTGTCTATCTTTGGTTTAGACCAGCACCTGCAGTTCCTTCCTACACATACCAAGGTTTAGTTTAGTTTATTGTCACGTGTACGCAGGTACAGTGAAAGCTTTTGTTGCATACTTACCAGTCATTGGTGAGTTTATACATGATTTCAATCGTGCCATCCGCAGTGTACAAATGCATTACATGAGAATAACACTTAGTGGAAGATAACATCCAATAAAGTCCAATTAAAGATAGTCCAAGGGTCTCCAAAGAGGTAGATAGTAGCTCAGGCCCGCATAGTTGAGAGGATGGTTCAGATGCCTGATAACAGCTGAGATGAAAGTGGCCCTGAATATGGAGGCGTGCGTTTTGACACTTCTGTACTTACCTGATGGAAACAGGAAGAAGAGGGAGAGACCGGGATGAGACGTCCTTGATTATACTGCAGGCCCCCTTGGCAAGGCAGCGTGGTGTAAATGGAGTCAATAGAAGGAAAGTTGGTTTGTGTGGTGGTCTTGTCTGCATCCACTATTCTCTGCTATTTCTTACGCATCTTGGATGGAACTGTTCCCAAACTATGCTGTAGTGCATCCCAATAAAATGCTTTTTATGGTGCATCTGTGGAAGTTGGTGAGAGTTGTTGAGGACGTGCCAAACTTTCTAACCTTTCTAAGGAAGTAGAGGCATTGATGTGGTTTCTTGGCGATTGCTTTGATATGGGTAGTCCAGGCCAAGTTGCTGGTAATATTTACTCCTAGAAACTTGAAGCGTTTAACCATCTCTACTTCAGCGCCATATACAGTGAAATGCATGCTATCCAATCAGATCAGATAATGCTATACATAAACACAATCATGTCAAATTCAAGTACAATAGATAGAGCAAAAGAGAAGACTAAGCTCAATGAGAGACACACTCCCAAACAATGTGCAGATATACCACCAAACAAACATTCTTCTCTCCAAGGCTCACCTCATTCTGACTTTGAAAAATATTGCCATTTTGACATTGAATTTAAATATTGAAATTCCTTAATGCACAATGAGTGTACCAGGGGTTCAAGAAGGCAGCTCAACAGCACCTTGCTATTTGCAATTATGAATAGGTTAAAGACATCTGCAACAACAAAAAAACAAATTGTGCAACCATTCCATTGGGTGATCTAATGAAATGACCATGAGACCTGAAGGCATAGGTGCAGAAATAGCCATTTGTCCAATCGAGTCTGCTCTACCATTCGATCATGGATGATTTATTTATCTCTCTCAACCCCATAATCCTGCCTTCTCTCTGTAACGTTTGCACCCTTACTAATCAAGAAACTATCAATCTCCATTTAAAAAATACCCAATGTCTTGTCCTCCACTGCCGTCCATGGCAGATAGATGAAATTCCTCCTCATCTCCATCTTGGAAATGGATGCTAATTATTTGATAGTTTTGTTTTACCCTCTTTCGGGTTTGGTTTCGTCAATAATTTCAAGGATAAGAACCATCTATTTTTAATTATACAATGCTATGACTGTTGTCGGGAATATTTTCCCTTTTCCAATATACCCACTTCCTTTACCAAATTAACTTTCCAGAAATAAATTATGAAAATACAACCTTACATGTACTTACATGTATATATATTTGTCAGTGCTTATTGGTGATTCAGAAAGCTCAACTATAAACAAGCTAGCTGTAGAAATGATATAGAAGATCTGACAATACAATATAAGGCTAATAAAGGAATAGTATTAAACCAATACTGAGAATTTTCCAACAAATTACATCATTAATAAACCTTCTATTTGAATTTATGTTGCAATATAATTTAATTATACCCTAAGGTATATTGTGCAAGACAAACACGGAGTTACTATTTACAACATAAGAATGAGAAGTAATGTAGCAAAGAGATCTGGACTACAAATAAGCAAATACTTTAATGTTGTGACGTAAGTCAAAATGACCATAAAATAAACAGAAACAAGCGCTGGTATTTATTTCTACAGCAAAAGAAATAAAGTTAATTTATGTTGAACTAACATCAAACCTTGTTTAGACCACACTTGCAGTGTGTACAAATTATAAAAGAGATATGAAAACATTAGAGTGGTTTCAAGAAAGTTGGATGAGGATGGTACATTCGGCTTTCAAGATGAAAGATACGACCTCTTTTATCTTGAAAAAATAAGACCAAGATATGACCCAGTGGAAGTCTTTAAAATTCTTTAAGGCTTGTAAAGAATAGATCGTTAGTGAACGTTCCCACTTGACTGAAGGCCAGTAATATAAGAGGGTCATCAAAAAATCATGTATGAAATTCAGAAGGAAATTCTTTATCCAAAGAATATATGACAGTGGAGTTCATTGTCACAAGGAGTAGTTGAAGCAAATGTAAAATGCATTGAAGGTGAGGGTAGATAAGCTTGTGAGGGATAAAAGAACATGAATTTTGCGATAAAAGAAGATGGGAGAGTATTTGAATGGAACAAAATGGTTAGCTTAGTTAGTTCCACATTGAACTTTTTATGTTGTTTTGGTTAGAATCATAGAATTGTACAGCAAAGAAAGGGCTCTTTTGGCTGATTTTATTCACGCTGACAGTGCAAATCCCATTTACTTGAATTAGACCCATATCCCTCTAATCATTTCCTATGCAACTACCTGTCCAAATGCCTTTTAAATATCTGCCTCTACCACCTCTTCTGGCAGCTCATTCCAGTTAACCACCACCTTCTGTGTGAAACATTTGACACTCAAGGGCCTGTCCCACTTAGGTAACTTTTTTGGGGAGTGCAGGTGACTCTGCGCTCGCCACAAGATCGTCACATGGTCGCCACATGTTCGCTGGTGGTCTTTAAATTTCACACCTCTCACCTTAAACCTTTTTCGTAGTTCTAAATCCCCATGCCCTGGGGAAAGACTCTGACTATATATCCTATCTAATCTCTTTTTAGGAAGCTGAGGGATGATGCGATACACCTCTAAAAGGTCACTGATCAGTCTACCTACATACCATTGAGAATAAACCCAGCCTATCAAATATTTTCTTCTAATTATAGCCCTCCTTTCTGGTCATTCTCGTTTGCACTCGCCATTTTGCTGACACATCTTGCCTGCAGTGTGGTAATTGGAACTGTGCACAATAATCCAAGTGTGGTGTAACCAGTGTTTTGTACAGCTGCAACCGGATATCTTTTCATTGTACCTCGGTTTTCGTGACAATAAATTAAACTATTATCCTAACTCGTATTCAATGCCTCAGCCTATGAAGGAAAGTAAAGTAAATACTGTTTTTACTACTTACGTCAGCACTTTCAGGAAGTTATGGACTTTATCCTGAGAACCCCCTGTACATCAATGCTCTTACAATCTAACTCTATGACGCCCAAGTGGGACAGGCCCTTTACTCTCTATGTCCCACCTGAACTTGACTTTACATTTCTCAAAACGAGTGCCCTGCAAGAATGTGTACTCTAACTATACCCTACTATACAAACACTACGTGGTCAAATTCTGCACCCGCTTCATTCACAATTTTGCAGGTGAGACCACTGTAGTGAGGCGGATCTCGAACAATTATGAAATAATTTGTTGCATCAAATCCCTATCATACACCATTTTTTAAATAGATTTCCAGTTAGCAGAGTTACCCTCAACTACCACCTTCTGTTCCTATGACCAAGCCATATTTGGGATCTATTTAGCCAACACACATCAGATCCCTTGTACCTTAATCTTCTGGGCCATCTTATCATGCAGGATCTTGTAAAAGCATTGCCTTCATCAACTTTATTAATTACCTCCTCAAAAAAACTAATTTGCACTTGTGAGACATGATCTCCTGTGAACAAATCCATGCTAACTCCGGCTAAACCAAGATGCAGAAACTATTGAAATTTAAATTGAATTTCAAATAATTTCTTCACTATAATATAATCCAAACTAACAATAGAAGTTGTTTCATTTGGTAAAATAGGAATCCCATGATTTTGAGTTAAAGCAAAGTCAAGGCAATTTTACAAAGTCAATTATGCAGATGCTGGTTTATAAGTCAATTATTTTAGCTTGGCAGTTTGGGGGCTTTGACTATATTCATCAGTACATCTTATCACATGTAGGGGTAAATCTTTTGCACTTGCATTCTAGGTAGAATGTTCAATAATGCAGCTGTCTCCCTGATCCACGCAGTGTAACTCTATGCTGAATATAGAAACATAGAAAATAGGTGCAGGAGTAGGCCATTCGGCCCTTCGAGCCTGCACCGCCATTCAATATGATCATGGCTGATCATCCAACACAGTATCCTGTACCTGCCTTCCCTCCATACCCCCTGATCCTTTTCACCAACAAGGGCCACATCTAACTCCCTCTTAAATATAGCCAATGAACTGGCCTCAACTACCTTCTGTGGCAGAGAATTCCAGAGATTCACCACTCTCTGTGTGAAAAATGCTTTCCTCATCTCGGTCCTAAAAGATTTCCTCCTTATCTCCGTACATGGTAAATGGTAGGGAATTGAATAATGCAGTTGAACAGAGGGATCTGGGAATAACCGTGCATAGTTCCTTGAAGGTGGAATCTCATATAGACAGGGTGGTAAAGAAAGCTTTTGGTATGCTAGCCTTTATAAATCAGAGCATTTAGTATAGAAGCTGGGATGTAATGTTAAAATTGTACAAGGCATTGGTGAGACCAAATCTGGAGTATGGTGTACAATTTTGGTCGCCCAATTATAGGAAGGATGTCAACAAAATAGAGAGAGTACAGAGGAGATTTACTAGAATGTTGCCTGGGTTTCAACAACTAAGTTACAGAGAAAGGTTGAATAAGTTAGGTCTTTATTCTCTGGAGCACAGAAGGTTAAGGGGGGACTTGATAGAGGTCTTTAAAATGATGAGAGGGATAGACAGAGTTGATGTGGACAAGCTTTTCCTTTTGAGAATAGGGAAGATTCAAACAAGAGGACATGACTTCAGAATTAAGGGACAGATGTTTAGGGGTAACATGAGGGGGAACTTCTTTAGAGAGTGGTAGCGGTGTGGAATGAGCTTCCAGTGAAACTGGTGGAGGCAGGTTCGTTGGTATAATTTAAAAATAAATTGGATAGGCATGTGGATGAGAAGGGAATGGAGGGTTGTGGTATGAGTGCAGGCAGGTGGGGCTAAGGGAAAATAAATTGTTCGGCATGGACTTGTAGGGCCGAGATGGCCTGTTTCCGTGCTGAAATTGTTATATGGTTATATGGTTATCCTTAAACTGTGACCCCTTGTTCTGGACTTCCCCAACATCGGGAACAATCTTCCTGCATCTAGCCTGTCCAACCCCTTAAGAATGTTGCAAGTTTCTATAAGATTCCCCCTCAATCTTCTAAATTCTAGCGAGTACAAGCCAAGTCTATCCAGTCTTTCTTCATATGAAAGTCCTGACATCCCAGGAGTCAGTCTGGTGAACCTTCTCTGTACTCCCTCTATGGAAAGAATGTGTTTCCTCAGATTAGGAGACCAAACTGTACGCAATACTCCAGGTGTGGTCTCACCAAGATCCTGTACAACTGCAGCAGACCCTCCCTGCTCCTATACTCAAATCCTTTTGCTATGAATGCTAACATACCATTCGCTTTCTTCACTGCCTGCTGCACCTGCATGCCTACTTTTAATGACTGGTGTACCATGACACCCAGGTCTCGTTGCAACTCCCCATTTCCTAATCGGCCACCATTCAGATGATAGTCTACTTTCATCTTTTTGCCACCCAAGTGGATAACCTCACATTTATCCACATTATACTGCATCTGCCATGCATTTGTCCACTCACCCAACCTATCCAAGTCACCTTGCAGCCTCCTAGCATCCTCCTCACAGCTAACACTGCCCCCCAGCTTCGTGTCATCTGCAAACTTGGAGATGTTGCATTCAATTCCCTCATCCAAATCATTAATATATATTGTAAATAGCTGGGGTCCCAGCACTGAGCCTTGCGGTACCCCACTAGTCACTGCCTGCCATTGTGAAAAGGACCCGTTTACTCCTACTCTTTGCTTCCTGTCTGCCAGCCAGTACTCTATCCACATCAATACTGAACCTCCAATACCATGTGCTTTAAGTTTGTATACTAATCTCTTTTGTGGGACCTTGTCAAAAGCCTTCTGAAAGTCCAGATATAACAGCCACTTGTTCTCCCTTATCCACTCTACTAGTTAAATCCTCGAAAAATTCTATAAGATTCGTCAGACATGATTTACCTTTCGTAAATCCTTGCTGACTTTGTCCAATTATTTCACCACTTTTCAAATGAGCTGCTATCCCATCTTTAATAACTGATTCTAGCAGTTTCCCCACTACCGATGTTAGACTAACTGGTCTGTAATTCCTCGTTTTCTCTTCCCCTTCCTTTATAAAAAGTGGGGTTACATTAGCTACCCTCCAATCCTCAGGAACTACTCCAGAATCTAAAGAGTTTTGAAAAATTATCACAGCATCCACTATTTCTGGGGCTACTTCCTTAAGTACTCTGGGATGCAGCCTATCTGGCACTGGGGATTTATCGGCCTTTAATCCATTCAATTTACCTAACACCACTTCCCGGCTAACCTGGATTTCACTCAGTTCGTCCATCTCATTTGACCCCCGGTCCCCTGTTATTTCCGGCAGATTATTTATGTCTTCCTTAGTGAAGACAGAACCAAAGTAGTTATTCAATTGGTCTGCCATGTCCTTGTTCCCCATGATCAATTCACCTGTTTCTGACTGCAAGGGACCTACATATGTTTAACTGATCTTTTTCTCTTCACATATCTATAAAAACTTTTGCAGTCAGTTTTTATGTTCCCTGCCAGTTTTCTTTCATAATCTATTTTCCCTTTCCTAATTAAGCCCTTTGTCCTCCGCTGCTGGACTCTGAATTTCTCCCAGTCCTCTGGTAGGCTGCTTTTCCTGGCTAATGATTATCGTGTATATTTTATCAGCAACGTTTTAGTGAAACTTGATATTTTCCAGAATGTAAGACAATTGGAACCAAAGATTCACAGAGTTGTACAATGTGAAAACAGGTCCTTTGGCCCAACTTCCACACTTTGACAAACATGCCCCTTCTACACAAGTCCCACCTGCCCACGCTTGGCCCATACCCCTCTAACCCCATCTTATCCATATACCTGTCCAAATGTCTCTTAAACCTTGTGATAGCACCTGCCTCAACTACCTCCTCCAGCAGCTCGTCCCATATACACACAGCACCCTTTGCATAAAAAAATTTACCGCTGAGGCTCTTATTAACTCATTCCCCCTAACCTTAAACCTATGTCCTTTTGTTGTCGACTCCCCTACTCTGGGCAAAAGTGTCTGTGCGTTTACCTGATCTATTCCTCTCATGATCTCTATAAGATCATCCCTCGTCCTCCTGCCCTCTGAGGAATAAAGTCCTAGCCATCTCAACCCCCCCCCCCCCCCCCTCCCCCCCAATAACGTAGGGTCTTGAGTCTTGGCAATATCCTTGTAAATCCCTCTGCACCTGCAAGGGTATTGCATAACTCCAGAATTCCAAACAATTGCTTTCTGATGCAGTTAACCCTTGCACATCTGATGTAATTTCTACATTAGTTGTACATCAAATAATTTGTCATCAAATGTTTCTTTGAAAGCAGTGATAGAGGAATGTGCCAAGAATCAATTGATTATTTCTGGGATGACCATTCATTCACAGCACTGGGTGCTCATCCAGGTAGGTCTAAGTGCTTAGCTCATATCAGTCAGCCTTTCCTACCACCACCTATGAAATTGACTGTCCAACCTACCAATCTCACCATTGCCTGATCTCCTAATAAGGTGAGGACCCATCACCCTTACTCGTCCAGCTCCCAATCCATGAATTCACTCAATCACTGGATCCTTAACTCCTGATTAATTTAATACCTGAGATTCCTTGGCTGACTATCTGGCCCATCTACCGAAATTTCGCATTCCCAAAAATCCTCAAAATTCAATTGAGCCATTAAGTAACCAGGTCACAGTGGAAGCCTACTGTCCCTCAAAAGAAACGGATCTCTTTGCAACTCCCCTGACATTCCTTTAACCTCAGGCCCCAAATGGGCCCCAATCTTTTGTCAGGCTATTATGCACAGACTTTGGAAGAGTTCTTAAACATCGACCTTCTTTAGTCTTGGACCTTCACCATATGGCTCTGGTTTGGATGCTGCATTTCCCTTCAAACATTGTACCTATTGCATTAATGTACAAAAACCAATGTTAAACTGCTACAGTATTTCTCCATTTCAAATAAGTATAAAATCAGCAGTTAAGTATGAGCCCCCCCCCCCCCCTTTCCTCTCCTTTGGTAGTTCCTCTCCTTTGGTAGTTCCTTTGTTAGCTTTCATGTTCGATCATGATTGTCTTAGTTTTTATTTTCATTATCTGTTCCATTAGCACTAAATTATCTTCCTGTTTTAAATGGATATCCAGTTCTCATTACTCATCAATAGAATCCAACTGTTGGTACGCTCCTGTTTCTATCATTGGAATCTACTTGATTCGTATCTTTTCCATCTCCTATTTGAAAAAAGTGCTACCACTGATTGCTATCTACCTAGCCTGTCCCTTTTTCCTTCTGGGATAATTTGCTTTGCTCAATTAAGTGTTCCTATCTTCTGTGTTTATTTTTTTCTTTTATTTGTATATTGATTATAGTGTGATTGCTATTTCCCAAATATTCTCCTTTTAGGTTGACAAAATGTTCTCACATTGTTTTGCTTCCTTCCTTTTTAGTGGAACAACCACTAATTGAGAAAACTCCCACAAAAACATTCAGTGTTCTTTGTATTAATTTATGTAAACATGTTTCCCCATCCCAATATATAACCTAGGTAGAACTTATTGCAGCAGCCTATGTATTAATCAATTGTGAATCCATTCCCCTCTAATTTGTACATGTTTTGTATATTCTAAACTATCCAGGGTGGAAAAATCAAAGATCAAAGGTCATAACTTTAAGGTGAGAGGGGCAATGTATAGCCTTGTTGCTGACAGGATAGCACGCAACAAAAATGTTTTTCACTGCACCTCAGTACTGCCTATTCTATATTTGCAACATTTTCTTCTGATAATTGGGCATCTGATTCTGTTAAAATCAAATTAAGGTTGGTCAGAAATGTGATAGGTAGATCATCTATTTGAATATAATGGTGAAACAAATAATATAAAAACATCAATAGCTAAATGTGATGCTGGGAGTTAATTGCTGAGCTCTAATTACCATTGCAAGGCCACAAGTATCATTGACTTTGTTCCTTCTTCCATGTTACTGCGCAATAAAGATGAGTCAAGTTCATTGTCATATGCACAAGTACAGTGAGGTATAGGTACAATGAAAACCATGCAGCTGCATCATAGGTTCATAGTCAGACAAACAAAAACATAAAATACACATAATATCACACATAGAATCCTGCAAAATGATAAAAGGAAAGAGGATTGGGGAAAAAAAAGAGGTTAGTGCTAAAAACAATTAAAAAAAAAAATCCAAGTCCAAGTTAATGGAAGAGATGAGTCATCAAGTTCTAACATCAAGGTAAGATTAGAGTTGTGCGGATTGGCTCAAGAACCTGATTGTTGTTAGATGGTAGCTGTTCACACCTAGTGGTGTAGAACTTCAGGCCTCTGTACCTCATGTCTGATGGTAGCAATAAGAAGAGAGCATGGATGGGATAGAGGGGATCCTTGATGATAGATGCCACCTTCTTGAGACTGCTCCTCATGTAGATGGTTTAGATAGTGGGAAGGACTAGGTGGAGTCCACCACTCTCTGGAACCTTGTGTATTGCCATGCGTTGGAATTGGTCCATCAGGTCATTATGCAGCCAGTGTGGGTACTTTCTATGTACATCTGTAGAGGTTTGTTAGAGTAATCGGTGGCATGCCCAGTGGCGGACTGGCCAGGATGTCAGCTTGCCAGATGGCAAGTGGGCCCCTGATGAAGTGGGCCCCCTTTGTCTCCTGGCAACTAATATGTTTAGACCCAGTCCGCCACTGGGCATGCCTAAACTCTTTATACTCCTAAGTAGGCAGAGGTGCGGGGATATCTTTGTGATTATATCTCTGTGCTGGGCTAAGCTTAAGATGAATGCCCAGAATTTGAAGAATTTGAGTCTGCACAGTGCAGACCAACCATTCAATTCAGTTCAAGCAGCACAGAGCAGGCCAACAATTCACTTCATGCACAGTGCAGACTCACAGTTCAGTTCACTCACGGCGTAGACTCACAGTTCTGGACTCAACTCTCATTCACAGTCTTCCGGGGGTGACTGACTCACGTCTGGCCTCCGGAGCTTTATTCTCCTGGCCCCCCGGAAGGGGTGTCACCTTCATCATGGTGACTGACAGGCGAGAAGACCATTCTGCTGATCTCATGATTTTTTAAACATTCATAACGTTTTTATTATTTCACCGGTCGGAAAAAACCTTGGGGCGATTGGAGGAGAGGAAGACGGTGAGTAAGATGGTGAAAAAATCATCACGATATAGGGTAGTGTTTTTTCTAAAATTAATTTACAACGTAGACAGGAAGTGGTCAAGATGAGACTTTTAGTAATAGTATAGATGTAGAAGTTGTTGTCATGGCACCACTCAACCAGGTGTACTACCTCTCTTCTTATGCTGGCCAACCAAAATGGTGTCATCAGCGAATTGAGGCTGATCATTTACGAATCGAAACATGGCCAACATTTGTATTCGTCTACCTGTGAGCCCATTAAAACATTTCACATTTCCTCTGTTGTAATGATAACATATTCCAGAATTTCATGTTTCCGCTCCCTGAGTTTGTGAACGACAATGTCCTTCCTATTGATAAATACAGTTGAAAAGTATTCATATAGAGTTCATCTGTATCCTTTGGCTGCAATGACAAATTACCTCATTGGTTAGGTTGTAAGTTACCTAAGAGGAATATAAAGTGATTACACTCCAAGTTTACTTTTTCTAGGTCCTGTCTCGGATACTGAAATTGGCTTATCCTCAATTCAGGATATTAATTTCCTTTCCATAACTACATTCTGACTTTCTATTGTTATAACTTTCCTCAACATGTTTTCCCACTAATATTTCATAAACGCTCAGCTACATCCCTTAAGATGAGGTCCAGTACTACCATTTTAATTGAAGGAGTATCTGTGTACTACCTCAAAAACATTTCCTGAACACATTTTAAAATTCCCATTCCATAGCCTTTCACACTCAATCTTCTGAGGCCTGTTGTATACTTCCCAGCAATGTGGTCACCCTTTTTTTTTGTTCCTAAGCACCTCATAAATGGCCCATATGATTAGCCTTCTGGGATATTCTCTTTATTTCAGTGATAGATCCTTAATCAATATTGCAGTGCCATTTACTCTTTTTTTTCCTGCCCCCCTCCCCCTCTTTCCATATTAAGTCTAGTTAAATGTGACTAGACTTATTTATTTCTCATTCTCAACATTAGAACATAGAACAGTGCAGCACAGGAACAGGCACTTCACTCTCAAAGTTCATGTCAAATATGATACCATTAAACCAAGAATTTCAGCACATGATTAGTTTTCACATTTATGTATCAATGTACTGTTTTCAGTGACAAGACACAAACAGAAAAGCAGAGAGTTCATTAAAATCATGAAATCATATTAAAAGCTGCAGCTTTATTCTAGTATTTAGAAAGAGCAGGTATCAAAATATATATTTATATTTACCAATGATAAGGTTTAGTCATACGTTCATAAATCATAGGAGTAGAATTAGGTCATGTGACCCGTTGAGTCCACTCTACCATTCAATCATGGCCGATCTATCTTTCCCTTTCAACCCCATTCTCCTGCCTTCTCCCCATAACTTTTGACACCCTTTGGGTTTAGGTTTATTATTGTTGCATGCACCACGATACAATGAAAACATTTATTTTGTCTGCTTTCCAATCAAATCAGATATAAGGTACGTATTGAGGAAATGTTACAGAGAAGAAAAACACTGTGAACATGAACAATATATTGTGGATGCTGGAAAGTTGGTAGAAAAGCAGAGAATTGTGTAAATATTCCTCAGGTTGAGAAAATATCAATGACCCGACTACAGAATTGTACTAAGGGAAATTTAAGACCCTGATGTATTAACTCTATTTTTACGTCAGCCTATCTATAAAGTGTGGCGTGCTGACTGTAATTTAGTTTATGTTCTAAAAGATGTGAATTTGTTTCATATTTTTGTTTAGAATCCTTTTGATTTTTAAGATCAAACACATTCCTTAGTCTGACAGATTAGACAATTTACTCGACTTTTCCAAATAGCCCTCAATTTCAATAAACAATCTGCAAGAACAACTTCCACAATTTTTCGATGTAAAGATAACCTAACAAAGCTGAACCCAATAAATGGACAGTCTGGTATTCTGCAGGAACAGGGTAAAAATCTGGTATGTAGTCTGGAATTATATAGTCTGTTATTACACCATTCTGCAGGAACAGGGAAGAAATCTGGTATGTAGTCTGGAATTATATAGTGTGTTATTACACTACCCCCTTACGATCTGCCTTGTCCTCGTCCCCTTTCCATCTAGTTCTTTGTAGCATGAGGCCTAGCTGATTGTCTTGAGAATGTCAATAATAGCCTTGGAAGCAACATTAAGCTTTTTGGGTCATACTGATGACCCAGAAGTTCCTTCCTGTTTTTAAACTATTACTTAAACCTTTATTATTTAAACTTAATCAGGAAGTCCATTTCCTGTTCTCTGAAGCAACCCTTTCGATGTTGCTTATAATTATATATGGTCATGGAGTTATAGAGGCATATAGTGAGGAAACAGGCCCTTCGGCCCAACTTGCCGACACAGCCCAACTTGCCCCATCTACACTAGCCCCACCTGCCTGCGGTTGGCCCATAACCTTCAAAAACTATCCTATCCATGTGCCTGATCAAATGTTTTTTAAACGTTGTGATGGTACCTGCTTCAATTACATCCTCTGGCAGCTCATTCCATATACCTACAACTCTTTGTGTAAAAAGGTTGCCCCTTTAAAAATAATTAAATCTTTCCCCCTCACCTTAAACCTATATTCTCTGGTTCTTGATTCCCCTATTCTGGCTAAAAGACTCAGAGCAGTTACCATATCCATTCTTCTCATGACCTTACACACCTGTATAGTCCTAGCCCTCTCAACCTCGCCATATTGTTCAGGCCCTCGACTCCTGGCAACATCCTCATAAATCATTTGTGTAAGAAAGAACTGCAGATGCTGGTAAAATCAAAGGTAGACACAAAATACTGGAGTAACTCAGCGGGTGAGGCTGAACACCTCTGCTCGGTCCGTCTTAAACTATTTGATCTCCTGGTGGCCCAGCACTTCAACTCCCCCTCCCATTCCCAATATGACCTTTCTGTCCTGGGCTTCCTCCATTATCAGAGTGAGGCCCAGCACAATTTAGAGGAACAGCACCTCATATTTTGCTTGGGTACTTTACACCCCAGCGGTGTGAACATCGACATCTCTAACTTCAGATAGCCCTTGCTTTCTCACTCCTTCCCCAGCACCGGATTTACGTATAAGCTTCACAAGCTTAAGCTTAGGTCCTCAAGATCTAGGGGGGCCTCGGCAGGGCCGGATTTACCTACAGATTGCAAAATTAAGGTAGGTTTTAGAGCAATTATATTTTCTCCTCCATATGAATAATATCAAACAATTGGAACTGCTTTCTTTTCCTTGATAACAACATTGAAAAATGTCAATTCCATACTTTGCGACTTTCATTTTGCATCATATTTTTAATGTGTACACACTAACACAGTTGAAGAGTAGCAGGCAATCAAATCAGCACACAAAACATTTTCTAAAAAAAGTTTTTATTTACTGCAAAAACTTACAGTAATTTATTTGCAGTGTTTGCATGCTCCTTTATAACATTTGACATATCATATTACAGTACAACTAGATTATTAAAACTAGGAGAGCTTAAATTCTTGATTTAAAAAAATGTATACAACAATGACCCCAATCATCCCATTCCAACTAGTTATTACTCTTGACTCAACCAAAATTATTCCTGAAATATTGGTCATAAAAATTTGGTGCAAAAATGCTCCAAAATAAGGCTCAGAATGCACCAGAGAGCATCTAAAACCCCAGAACTTCCAGGCCTTTAAGCGGGCCCTGGCCCCGGCAGCAAGAGTCTTTGTGCTTCGTGTTTGTGATATGCGCTGCATGCATTTATTTCACATAAAAATGTTGTAATCCTGTCATGACACCCCCCTATTTGGAAAGCTTCATACAGGCCTGGTGTATAATATTTTTGACACTGTCATAGGCCTATCTTACATATTCTGTCACAACGCACTGTAGTCTCCAAACAACACTTCAGTAATTTTCCTTGCCCTCCATTTCAGAATAATAGTGTTTTAAGCCGATAACTCAACACTAGCACTGACAATAAATAAAAAGCGCAGCTTTCCAGCCCTTATCTCATTGGTCACGCTCGGCTGCACATCGGTGTCAATCTGGTGGACCCTTCCATCTTCCTTTCATCGTGGGGGTGGGGGATTGGGAGGGGCCGCACAAGTGGAATAGCCTAGAGCCTCTCTTCTTCTACATCCGGCACTGTCCTTCCCTTTCCCCTTCCCAATTCCCCCACTAGTCTTACTGTCTCCACCTACCTTCTATCTTTGTCCCATCCACTCCCCTGACATCTGTCTGAAGAAGGGTCTCGAATCGAAACATCGCCCATTACTTCTCTCCACAGATGCATTCTCACTCACTGAGTAACTCCAGCATTTTGTATCTATCCTCATAAATCATCTCTGCAGCCTTTCCAGCTGACAATATCTTTCCTATAGCAGGATTACCAAAATGGAACACAATACAGTAAATGTGACCTCACCAATATTTACTTTAGTTTAGTTTAGAGATACAGCTCGGAAACAGGCCCATCGGCCCACTGAGTCTGCATCGATCAGCGATCCCTGTACATTTAAGCCAATTAACCTACAATCCTCTACGTCTTTGGAGTGTGGGAGGAAGCCAAAGATCTTGGAGGAAACCCACGCGGTTAAGTGGAGAATGTACAAACTCTATACAGACAGCACCCTTTGTCGGGATTTTACCCGGGTCTCTGGTGCTGTAAACACTGTAAGGCAGCAACTCTACCGCTGCGCCACCGTGCCATACCCAATGTCTTGTACAACTGTGACATAACTTTATAGTTTAGTTTTAGTTTAGTTTAGCGATATAGCACGGAAACAGGCACCGACAAGCGATCCGCCCATATTTACACTATCCCACACCCTCGAGGGACAAATTTTATATTTACCAAGCCAATTAGCCTACAAACCTGTATGTCTTTGGACTAGAAACATAGAAACATAGAAAATAGGTGCAGGAGGAGGCCATTCGGCCCTTCGAGCCAGCACCACCATTCATTGTGATCATGGCTGATTGTCCCCATCAATAACCCGTGCCTGCCTTCTCCCCATATCCCTTGATTCCACTAGCCCCTAGAACTCTATCTAACTCTCTCTTAAATCCATCCAGTGACTTGGCCTCCACTCAAGCATGATTTCCCTTTCCTAAATCCATGTTGACTTGGACTAATCCTTTTACTGCTATCCAAATACCCCATTATTACTTCTTTAATAATTGACTCCAGCATCTTTCCCACCACTGAAGTCAGGCTAACTGGTCTGTAATACCCCATTTTCTCTCTCGCTCCTTTCTTGAAAAGTGGGTTAACATTAGGTATCCTCCAATCCACAGGAACTGCTCCTGAATCTATTGAATATTGGAAAATGATCACCAATGTGTCCACTATTTCAAGAACCACCTCCCTGAGGACCCTGGGATGCAGACTATCAGGCCCAGGGGATTTATCATCCTTCAGCCCCATTCGCCTACCCAATACTATTTCTCGCCTATTGCAAATTTATTTCAGTTCCTCGACCCCCTTAGATCCTCTGCCCTCCAGTACTTCTGGGAGGTTGGCTGTGTCTTCATTAGTGAAGACCTATCTGAAGTACCTGTTCAATTCTTCTGCCATTTCCTTGTTCCCCATAATAATTTCACCCATTGTCTACCTTCAAGGGACTTTGCTATTCTTTTTCCCTTAACATATCTAAAGAAGCTTTTACTGTCCCTCTTTACATTCCTGGCCAGCTTCCCCTCGTACTTCATCTTTTCAGCCCATATTGCTCATTTTGTTTCCTTCTGGTGTCTTATGAAAGTTTCCCAATCCTCTGGATTCCGGCTACTTTTTGCTGTGTTATACATCTTTTCTTTTAGTTTTAGTCTATCCCTAACTACTCTTGTCAGCCACAGTTGCCTCCTACTCCCCTTAGAATCTTTCTTCATTTTTGGAATGAAATGATCCTGCGTCTACCGGATTATGCCCAGAAATTCCTGGCATTTCTGTTCCACTGTCATTCCTGCTAGGATCCCTTTCCAGTCTACATTGGTCAGCTCCTCTCTCATGCCTTCATAATCCCCTTTGTTCAACTGTGATCATGGCTGATCGTCCCCTATCAATAACCCGTGCCTGCCTTCTCCCCATATCCCTTGATTCCACTAGCCCCAGAGCTCTATCTAACTCTCTTAAATCCATCCAGTGACTTGGCCTCCACTGCCCTCTGTGGTAGAGAATTCCATAAATTCACAACTCTCTGGGTGAAAAGGTTTTTTCTCACCTCAGTCTTAAATGACCTCTCCTTTGTTCAAAGAATGTGGCCCCTAGTTCTGGACTCGCCCAACATTTGGAACATTTTTCCAGCAACTAGCTTGTCCAGTAATTTTATAATTTTATATGTTTTTATAAGATCTCCCCTCATCCTTCTAAACTCCAGTGAATACAAGTCTAGTCTTTTCATTCTTTCTTCATATGACAGTCCCGCCATCCCAGGAATCAATCTTATGAACATACGCTGCACTGCTTCAATCACAAGGACGTCCTTCCTCAAATTAGGAGACCAAAACTGTACACAATACTCCAGATGTGGTCTCACCAGAGCCCTATACAACTGCAGAAGAACCTCTTTACTCCTATACTGAAATCCTCTTGTTATGAAGGCCAACATTCCATTAGCTTTCTTCACTGCCTGCTGTACCTGTAAGCCAACTTTCAGTACAAGGACGCCCAGGTCTCGCTGCACCTCCCCCTTACCTAAACTAACCCCATTGAGATAATAATATGCCCCCTTGTTTTTGCCGCTATATTATACTGCATCTGCCACGCATCTGCCCACTCACTCAAACTGTCCAGGTCACCCTGCAACCTCCTAACATCCTATTCACAGCTCACACTGCCACCCAGCTTTGTGTCATCCGCTAACTTGCTAGTATTACTCCTAATTCTCTCTTCCAAATCATTAATATATATGGTAAACAGTTGCGGCCCCAACACCTAGCCTTGCGGCACTCCACTCGCCACTGCCTGCCATTCTGAAAAGGACCCGTTCACTCCTACTCATTGCTTCCGGTCTGCCAACCAATTTTCTATACATGTCAACACCCTACCCCCAATACCATGTGCTCTAATTTTAGTCACCAGTCTCCCGTGTGGGACCTTATCGAAGGCTTTCTGAAAGTCTAGATACACTACATCCTCTGGCACCCCTTCATCCATTTTACTTGTCACATCCTCAAAAAAAACTCCAGAAGATTAGTCAAGCATGATTTCCCTTTCATAAATCCATGGTGACTTGGACTTATCCTTTTACTGCTATCCAAATGCCCCATTATTACCTCCTTATTAATTGACTCCAGCATCTTTCCCACCACTGAAGTCAGGCTAACTGGGCTGTAATTCCCTGTTCTCTCTCGCGCTCCTTTCTTGAAAAGTGGGATAACATTAGCTATCCTCCAATCCACAGGAACTGATCCTGAATCTATTGAACATTGGAAAATGATCACCAATGCGTCCACTATTTCTAGTGCCACCTCCCTGAGGACCCTGGGAGCAGACTATCAGGTGCAGGGGATTTATCATCCTTCAGACCCATTAGCCTACCCAATAACATTTCTCACCTAATGAAAATTGATTTCAGTTCCTCTACCCCCTTAGATCCTCTGTCCTTCAGTACATCTGGGAGATTGTTTGTGTCTTCCTTAGTGTCTTCCTTGGTTGGTTTGAAATAAAGCACAGCAAATGGTTGGTGGTAGTTGGTTTGAAGTAAAGCACAGTAAATGGTTGGAAGTCTAAACTTGACAACTTCCTGTTTGCACTGTATATTGATTTTAGATAAAATGTTACCACTTATGGCTGTGATTTTTGGCCATCTTACTGATTCCTTCTCCGCTCATCCGGTGCAGAGGATTATTCCCATCATTGAAAAATAAAAGTGTTATTAGTGTTTAAAAAATGTTGAGAATCTCTCTCCTGTCAATCACACCATGAAGGCCACGTCCCTTCCGGTGGGAGGGGGGAGGAATTATATAACCCCGAAGTGTGGGTGTGGCTCAGTCTCTGCAAGATGGGGGAGGGAGAGGTCATGACTTTCTGAACTGTGAATCAACTGAATACTCTGAAGGTCTACTGAACTGTGAGTGTGGTGTTTATGTGGTGTTTTGTGTGTTTTTATGGTGGTTTTATGGTGATTTCATCCTGCTTGCAATGGCATGAAACAGCATTTGAATGTGATGGCCTTGCACCCTGCATAAAATGGTATGAAACTGCATTTGAATTTGGTGGAATTGCACCCTGCATGAAATGGTATGAAAGTGCATTTGAATTTGGTTGCCTTGCACCCTGCTTGAAGTGGTCAGAAACTGCATTTGAATTTGGTGGCTTTGCACCCTGCTTGAAATGGAATTTCAAGGAATAGCCGTGACTCAACTGCCAGCCCACCAGCCGTGAGTGAGCTGCCACCCCAAGAATCCATTTGGTCCACAATGTCCATACTAGCCCTCTGGAAACCAGTCCCTTCAGCCCACAACACCCATACTAGCACTCCAGAAAGTCCCCCCACTGGCCACCAATATCGGAATTGGTGGAGAGGTGGAATATTGCATTGGGGGACATGCGAACATTGGACCCAATGGGTCCCACTTAGTCTAGTATCACTTGAATTCCAGGTTATATATGATCTTCCCTCACTGGTGAAACAGGCTTTTAGCGGGTCGCCTGATATGATGTAGATTCACCCAAATAATGTTTTGACATTTTTAGATAACAGCAGCTAAGTGCAAAATATTGACCAAAACTCAGCATATATAATATTGGCTTGATTTCAGTCAACAGCAAACTGAACTATTAACCAAATGCCAGGGTTAGTATTGTTTGAGTTTGCTAAAAACATTTTTATAAACAGGAGCTAAATGTTTATGATACTTCTCTGTCCAAGTAGGTGCATCCTGTCTGAGGAAGTGCTACATTTTAACAAATAAACACATTTTACTCTGGGGTATATGTGTTAAATTAGAGTTACTACAGTTGCATGGTGATCCAAGAGTCAAGAGGGTTTAATTGTAATATGTGCTGGGAACAGAACAATGAAATATTTACTTGCTGCAGAAAATTAATATACTTTAATCAATAATACAATAAACTAACAATCAGTAATACTAGGTGAACAGACCATAATAGTGCAAAACCAAAGTGTAAAGTGCATAGTTGATCTTTGCTGAGGTAGAATTGTGGTTAGGGTTGTGTTGTATGGTTCGAGAGCTTGATGGTTGATGGGAAGAAGCAGTTCTTGAACTCGGAGGTCATGATTTTTAGACTCCTGTACCTTCTTTCCAATGGTAGCAGTGAGTTGAGAGCGTGGCTCAGGTGGTTTGCGTCATTAGCAGCTATATTAGCTGCTTTTTTGAAACCGTCTTCTGTAGATCCCATGGATGCTGGGGAGGTCCATACCTGTGAGTGATTATAATAGACTGGGCAATGTCCACCGTCTTCTCCAGCCTCTTCCATTCCTGGTCATATGAGTTACTGTTATCCACTTTGGTGGCAAAAACAGGAAAGTAGACTATTATCTAAGTGGTGGCCTATTAGGAAAATGGGAGATGCAACAAGACCTGGGTGTCATGGTATACCAGTCATTGAAAGTAAGCATGCAGGTGCAGCAGGCAGTGAAGGAAGCGAATGGTATGTTAGCATTCATAGCAAGAGGATTTGAGTATAGGAGCAGGGAGGTTCTACTGCAGTTGTACAGGGTCTTGGTGAGACCACACCTGGAGTATTGCGTACAGATTTGGTCTCCTAATCTGAGGAAAGACATTCTTGCCATAGAGGGAGTATTGAGAAGGTTCACCAGACTGATTCCTGGGATGTCAGGTCTTTCATATGAAGAAAGACTGGATAGACTTGACTTGTACGTGCTAGAATTTAGAAGATTGAGGGGGGATCTTATAGAAACTTACAAAATTCTTAAGGGGTTGGACAGGCTAGATGCAGGAAGAATGTTCCCAATGTTGTGGAAGTCCAGGACAAGGGGTCACAGTTTAAGGATAAAGAGGAAATCCTTTAGGACCGAGATGAGAAAAACATTTTTCACACAGAGAGTGGTGGATCTCTGGAACTCTCTGCCACAGAAGGTAGTTGAGGCCAGTTCATTGGCTATATTTAAGAGGGAGTTGGATGTGGCCCTAGTGGCTAAGGGAATCAGGGGGTATGTAGAGAAGACAGGTACAGGATACTGAGTTGCATGATCAGCCATGATCACATTGAATGGCGGTGCAGGCTCGAAGGGCCGAATGGCCTACTCCTGCACCTATTTTCTATGTTTCTTTGATCTAGGTAATGATGCGACCAGTCTGTTTGATCTTTACTGTAGAAGTTCGATAAACATACCGAATCTCTGATTTAGATGATGAGCTTGGATGCAGTGATGAACTTTCTTTGTGATTGAATCAAAGTGCTGGGCCCAGGACAGATCTTCAGAAGTATGTACATCCATGAACTTTCAGCTGTTGGCTTTCTCCGCCGTCGTCCCGATGATGAAGACAGGTTCATAGATCCATGCCTATTCATTCCTGAAGTCAATAATCTGCAGTCCTTGCAGGTGTGCCAGAGGTTTAGGTGCCCTGCAGATCTTCCAGGTGAGAGTCTCGGCCCAATACCTCCTCACTCAGGGACCCCATCTGTTCTTCCAGGTGAGACAAAGGTTCATAAGTATTTCCTCTAACTTCATCTACCATATCCAGTGTTCTGGATGTGCCAGACTGTACATCAGCGAGACCAAGCATAGACCCATCAATTGCTTCTACAAACACTTGTGCTTGGTCTGCCAAGGCCTACTGGAACTCTCAATTGTTTCCATTTTAACTCCTCTTTTCATTTCTATACTGATCTTTTTGTTCTGGGCCTTCATTGTCTAAGTCTGAGGCTACTGGGAAGGCTACTGGGGAGACTTTAAACTAGAACGGTTGGGGGGAGGGACGCAAATAGAGAAAGCTAATAGACAGTGTGTGAGGCAGGAGGCAGAGAAGGGAAGCACTCGGACACAACATGTAGGGAAGATAGAAGAAACAGACAACAAACAGAGAATAAGAGGTGGTGGGTTTCTTAAATGTGTATATTTTAATGCTAGGAGCATTGTAAAAAAGGTGTATGAGCTTAGAGTCTGGATAGACACCTGGAAGTATGATGTTGTGGCAATTAGTGAAACATGGTTGCAGGATGGCTGTGATTGGAAACTAAATATTCCAGGATTTTGTTGCTTCAGATGTGATAGAATTGGAGGGGCAAGAGGTGGAGGTGTTGCATTGCTTGTAAGGGAAGATATTACAGCAGTGCTTTGGCAGAGATTAGAGGGCTCGTCTAGGGAGGCTATTTGGGTGGAACTGAGAAATGGGAAAAGTGTAGCAACACTTATAGGGGTGTATTATAGACCGCCAAATGGGGAGCGAGAATTGGAAGTGCAAATATGTAAGGAAATAGCAGATACCTAGTAAGCACAAGGTAGTGATTGTGGGAGATTTCAATTTTTCAATTTTTCCACACATAGACTGGGAAACACATTCTGTAAAAGGGCTGGATGGTTTGGAGTTTGTAAAATGTGTACAGGATAGTTTTTTGCAGCAATATATAGAGGTACCTACTACAGAAGGGGCAGTGCTGGATCTCCTGTTAGGAAATGAGACAGGTCAACTGGTGGAGGTATGCGTTGGGGAGCACTTCGGGACCAGTGATCACAATACCATTAGTTTCAATATAATTATGGAGAAGGTCAGAACTGGACCAAGGGTTGAGATTTTTGATTGGAGAAAGGCTAACTTTGAGGAGATGCGAAAGGATTTAAAAGGAGTGAATTGGGACATTTTGGTTTATGGGAAGGATGTAGAAGAGAAATGAAGGACATTTAAAGGTGAAATTTTAAGAGTACAGAATCTTTATTTTCCTGTTCGGTTGAAAGGAAATTGTAATAATTGGAAAGAGCCATAGTTTTCAAGGGAAATTGGACACGGTTCGGAAAAAGAGAGATATTTACAATAATTGTAGGCAGCATGGAGTAAATGAGGTGTTTAAGGAGTATAAAGAATGTAAAAAGAATCTTAAGAAAGAAATTAGAAAAGCTAAAAGAAGAAATGAGGTTGCTTTAGCAAGTAAGGTGAAAGTAAATCCAAAAGGTTTCCACAGCTATATTAATAGCAAAAGGATAACGAGGGATAAAATTGGTCCATTAGAGAGTCAGAGTGGACAGCTATCTGCTGAGTCAAAAGAGATGGGGGAGATATTGAACAATTTCTTCTCTTCGGTATTCACCAAGGAGGAGGATATTGAATTATGTGATGTAAGGGAAACTAGTAGAGTAGCTATGGAACTATAGATTCAAAGAAGAGGAAGTACTGACACTTTTGAAAAATATAAAAGTGGATAAGTCTCCAGGTCCAGACAGGATATTCCCTAGGACATTGAGGGAAGTTAGTGTAGAAATAGCAGGGGCTATGACAGAAATATTTCAAATGTCATTAGAAACAGGAATAGTGCCGGAGGATTGGCGTACTGCGCATGTTGTTACATTGTTTAAAAAGGGGTCTAAAAGTAAACCTAGCAATTATAGACCTGTTCGTTTGACATCAGTGGTGGGCAAATTAAAGGAAATGGTACTTAGAGATAATATATTTAAGCATCTGGATAAACAGGGTCTGATTAGGAACAGTCAACATGGATTTGTGCCTCAAAGGTCATGTTTGACTAATCTTCTTGAAATTTTTGAAGAGGTTACTAGGGAAATTGATTAGGGTAAAGTGGTGGATGTTGTCTATATGGACTTCAGTAAGGCCTTTGACAAGGTTCCACATGGAAGGTTGGTAAAGAAGGTTCAATTGTTGGGTATTAATGGTGGAGTAGCAAGATGGATTCAACAGTGGCTGAATGGGAGATGCCAGAGAGTAATAGTGGACGGCTGTTTGTCAGGTTGGTGGCCAGTGACTAGTGGGGTGCCTCAGGGATCTGTGTTGGGTCCACTGTTGTTTGTCATATACACCAATGATCTGGATGATGGTGTGGTAAATTGGATTAGTAAGTATGCAGATGATACTAAGATAGGTGGTGTTGTGGATAATGAAGTAGATTTTCAAAGTCTACAGAGAGATTTAGGCCATTTGGAAGAGTGGGCTGAAATATGGCAGATGGAATTAATGCTGACTAGACTAAGTGGGACCCGTTGGGTCCCATGTTCACACGGGAGGGCTGGTCCCCGACGCAATATTCCACCTCTCTACCAATTCTAATATTGTTGGCCAGGGGGGGGGGGGGGGGCTTTCTAGAGTGCTGGTATGGGTTCTTGAGGTGGCAGCTCAGTCCTTCAAGCCTGATCTGCTGGAAGCTCACTCACGGCTGGTGGGCTGGCAGTTGACTCATGACTATTCCTTGAAATTCCATTTCAAGCAGGGTGCAAGGCCACCAAATTCAAATCCATGTTCCTACCATTTCAAGCAGGGTGCAAGGCCACCAAATTCAAGTGCAGTTTCTTACCACTATGAACAGGGTGCAAGGCCACAGAATTCAAGTGCAGTTTCCAACCACTTCAAGCAGGGTGCAAGGCCACCAAATTCAGTGCAGTTTCATACCACTTCAAGCAGGATGCAAGGCCGCCAAATTCAAGTGCAGTTTCATTCCACTTCAAGCAGGGTGCAAGGCCACCAAATTCAAATGCAGCTTCATACCATTTCATGCAGGGTGAAACCACCATAAAACCACACAAAACACCAAACCCACAGTTCAGTAGACATTCAGTGTGTTCAGTTGATTCACAGCACAGACAGTCATGATCCCTCACTCCCCCATCATGCAGAGACCGAGCCACACCCACACTTCCGGGTGTTATAACCCCTCCCCCTCCCACCGGAAAAGGTGTGGCTTTCAGGGCGTGATTGACAGGATAGAGATTCTCAACATTTTTTAAACACTAATAACACTTTTATTTTTCATTGATGGGAAGAATTCTCTGCACCTGCTCAGCGGAGGGGGGACTGAGTAAGATGGCCAAAAATCACAGCCGTAAGTGGTAGCGTTTTATCTAAAATCAATATACAGTGCAAACAGGAAGAAAGTGCATTTGCAGTAGTGCCTTTTAACTTCAAGACAAAGCACCCAAGCCGCCATTTGCAGTGAGTAGTGCCTTTCAACTTCAAGCCAAAGCACCCAAGCCACCATTTGCAGTAAGTTGTGCCTTTCAACTTCATGCCACCATTTGCAGTAAGTAGTGCCTTTCAACCTCAAGCCAAAGCACCCAAGCCACAATTTGCAGTAAGTAGTGCCTTTCAACTTCAAGTCAAAGCACCCAAGCCACCATTTGCAGTAAATAGTGCAACCTCAAGCAAAAGCACCCAAGCCATAATTTGCAGTAAGTAGTGCCATTCAACTTCAAGCCAATGCACCCAAGCCACCATTTGCAGTAAGTAGTGCCTTTCAACTTCAAGCCAAAGCACCCAAGCCACCATTTGCAGTAAGAAGTGCCTTTCAACTTCAAGCCAAATCACCCACCACCATTTGCAGTAAGTAGTGCAACTTCAAGCTAAAGCACCCAAGCCACCATTTGCAGTAAGTAGTCCCTTTCAACTTCAAGCCAAAGCACCCAAGCCACCATTTTCAGTAAGTAGTGCCTTTCAATTTCAAGCAAAGCACCCAAGCCACCATTTGCAGTAAGTAGTGCCTTTCAACCTCAAGCCAAAGCACCTAAGCCACCATTTGCAGTTAGTGCCTTTCAACTTCATGCCACCATTTGCAGTAAGTAGTGCCTTTCAACTTCAAGCCAAATCACCTGCCACCATTTGCAGTAAGTAGTGCTTTTCAACTTCAATCCAAGGCACCCAAGCCACCCAAGCCACCATTTGCAGTAAATAGTGCCTTTCAACCTCAAGCCAAAGCACCCAAGCGACCATGTGCAGTAAGTAGTGCCTTTCAACTTCAAGCCAAAGCACCCAAGCCACCATTTTCAGTAAGTAGTGCATTTCAACTTAGAGCCAAAGTACCTAAGCCTCCATTTGCAGTAAGTAGTGCCTTTCAATTTCAAACAAAGCACCCAAGCCACCATTTGCAGTAAGTAATGCCTTTCAACCTCAAGCCAAACCTAGAATTGAGTGAGGCACACCACTTCCTGTTTTTATAGTTGTTCCCCCTCTCTCCAGCAAGGGCAGCAGAGAGAATGGTGAAATTAAAAAAAACATTAATATCTCTCTGATTTGTCATCAATGGGAAAAATCGTCCACACCCATAAGGCGGAGGGGGGCTCTGAGCGAGGTGGCCAAAAATGATGGCCGTAGGTGGCGGCGTTCTGTCGGAAATTGCAGCACAGTGGGCCAAAAGCGGTCAAGATCAGAGATTTAGTAATATAGATAAGTGTGAAGTGCTACATCTTGGCAGGACAAATCAAACGTACATGGTAAATGGTAGCGAATTGAGGAATGCAGTTGAACAGAGGGATCTATGAATAACTGTGCATAGTTCCCTGAAGGTGGAATCTCATGTAGATAGGGTGGTAAAGAAAGCTTTTGGTGTGCTGGCCTTTGTAAATCGGCGCATTTAGTATAGAAGTTGGGATGTAATGTTGGATAGGTATATGGACGGGAAGGGAATGGAGGGTTATGGGCTGAGTGCAGGTAGATGGGACTAGTTGAGAATAAGTGTTTGGCACGGACTAGAAGGGCTGAGATGGCCTCTTTCCGTGCTGTAATTGTTATATGTTATATGTTAACATGCAAAATGGAGGAATAGCACCTCATATTCTGCTTGGTTATCTTACAACTTTACAATAGCGAAGGTGTTTTGTTTAAATTAGATGTGAACACTACAGATAATGATACCATTGAATCTGTAGTCACAGAATTTATATTTTATTCTGATCAAAGTTTATTTTTGGCAAAAAAAGAAAAGAAGGAACACCTTGGCGTTCAACATTATCATTCCCCTAAACTTTTCATCAAATTTAGGAAATTCGAACGTGCATCAGTATAATGGATTACTTTTTAAAGCAAGTGGGAATGTCAGACCTGAATAATGAGAGGTTGAAGATACCCACAAAAACACCAGCCCGTGGGTGTGGGAATGCTTGAGTCGATTGTTAAAGATGTTATAGCAGCGCAGTGACAGGATCGGTCAAAGTCAGCATGGATTTATTAAAGGGACATCATGCTTGATTAATCTTCTGGAATTTTTGAGGATGTAACAAGTGGAATGGATAAATGGAGAGCCAGTGGATGTGATGTATCTGGAATTTCAAAAAGCCTTTGACAAGGTCCCACACAAGAGATTAGTGTGCAAAATTAGAGCACATGGTATTGGGGGTGGGATATTGACATGGATAGAGAACTGGTTGGCAGATAGGAAGCAAAAAGTAGGAATTAAAGGGTCCTTTTCAGAATGGCAGGCAGTGACCAGTGAGGTGCCGCAAGGCTCAGTGTAGGGACCCCATTTATTAACAATATATATCAACTATTTAGACGAGGGAATTAAATATGGCATCTCCAAGTTTGCAGATGACACAAAGCTGGGTGGCAGTGTGAGCTGCGATGAGGATGCTATGAGGCTGCAGGGTAACTTGGATAGGTTGGGCGAGTGGGCAGATGCAGGCAGATCCAGTATAATGTGGATAAATGTGAGGTTATCCACTTTGGTGGCAAAAACAGGAAGGCAGATTATTATCTGAATGGTGTCAGATTAGAAACGAGACCTGGATGTGCTTGTACATCAGTAACTGAAGTAAGCATGCAGGTACAGCTGGCATTGAAGAAAGCTAATGGCAAGTTGGCCTTCATGAGGATTTGTGTATAGGAGCAAGCACGTCCTACTGCAGTTGTACTGGTGAGACAGCACCTGGAGTAATGTGTGTAATTTTGGTCTCCTAATTTGAGGAAGGACATTATTGCATTTGAGGGAGTGCAGCTTAGGTTCATCAGGTTAATTCCCCGGAGGCACTTTTAATCCTGACTAAATTGGAGCAGCCAATGAAGTAAAGGTTTGTGTGCTGCTAGGCCATTTTGGTCAAGTTAAATGTGCCTTTGCAGCTGCTAAATTGTGCCAGTTTGTCTGTGGCCTAGATACGAGCTGCAGAGAAAGAATGGGACATCTACAGGAGTCTTACAATAAGGTGTAAAATGCAATGAAATGATTGGGTCCATGCAAACCAGGTATACATAGTGTAAATAATTTTGCAAAGCCTCATTTGCATTGTTGTTGATTGGTTGAAATGTTAAGCTTTGTCTGGGTTGTCTGAATCCCAGGGCACATGTTGCATAATTCATCTGTGTTAAATTCCATCTCGAAGCCTTGCCAGATACAATGTATTAGTACTGTCTTATTGGGTTAGGGAACTGTCTATCATGTACTGTGTTAATCGATATGTGTTATTGGACTGTATAGACACCAGTGACCACCCCCATGTGGTTTGGTCCCTCAAAGTTCAGGGATCTATAAAAGGTAGCTCCCACAAGGTCCAATGTTGATCTTTTGCAGTGTCTCTGCTTGCACGAGGCTAGAAGGGCTTGGCCAAGCAGATGCAAGGATCGAAGCCACGGTGGTTAGGTATTGTACAGGGGAATTCGTGTTGTGTTATCCAAAATAAAATTTAGTTGCTCAAGTGCTTGATTCAGTATTTTATTGACTGAAACTAGACTGCGGAGAGCTTAGAATGAGCTATTTATAGCGGGACTGACATATGATGAAAGAATGTCGAATGGGCTTGTATTCACTGGAATTTAGAAGGATTAGAGGAGATCTTATAGAAACATATAACATTCTTAAAGGATTGGACAGGCTAGATGCAGGTAAAATGTTCCCGATTTTGGGGGATTCCAGAACCGGGGTCACAGTTTAAGAATAAGGGGTAGGCCATTTAGGACTGAGATGAGGAAAATCTTCTTCACCCAGAGAGTTGGGAATTGTATTGTATTGTATTGTATTCAAATTTATTGTCATTGTCTCAATTAAAGACAACAAAATGAATTTCCCTTTACAGTTAGTATCATAAAAGTAAATAAATAATAAATATTAAAACATATTCAAAATTAAATAGAATTTAAAAAAAAAAGCACAAACACCGAAAGTCCACGACACAACATAACACAGTGGCACCAAGGTGAAGATGGCACCATAGTCCAGCCAGCCTCCCCTCCGATCTTCCCAGATGTTCATCCGTGGTCGGGGCCTTCCGAGCACCTGCAGTCGCCGCCCCGGGTGGCCCGATGTTCAGGCCCTCACGCCGCGCTAATGGAATGCCGACGCCGATCCCCGACGGTGAACATCCTCCTCCTCAGCGGCCCGGACCTCCTTATCAGCCGCCTCCCGCAGCCGGAGTCCGCAGCTCCCGAGTCCGCAGCTCCCGAGTCCGCAGGCCGAGCCGGGCAGAGTCGCAGGACCCCGCGTTGTTGGTCAGCGCCGCCCGCGTTGGGAGCTCCGCAAACCGCAGCTCCATGATGTCGGTGCAGCAGGTCCAGCACTCCGGGCTCCAGACGGCGACCCCCGGTAAGGCATCGCCAGCCCCGCGATGTTTCAGCGCTGTCCCGCCGCTGCTGGAGCTCTGGTCGATCCCGGCAGGAAAGGCCGCGCCAATCCAGGTAGGTAGGCCGCTGTGGGGGGGGGGGGGGGGGGGGCGAGGACGCGACTGGAATAATAGTCGCGTCCTCACCAGGAAGCGGCTGAAGGACGGTATCCCCCGCACCGTGCCCTCTTCCCCCACATAAAGACATTAAAAAAATCATAAAAAACACACTTCAACATAACTAAAAAAACAAAAAAACAAAAAGATACCCGGCTGAAGGTGGAGGCTGCTGGCACCAGCGCCACCGGAAGTATAATACCCGTAGTCAGTGGAATCTGTGGAATACTCTGCCACAGAAGTCAATGAAGGCCAATTCATGGGATGTTTTCAAGAGAGAGTAAGATTTAGTTCTTAGGGAAATGGAATCAATCAATCAAAGGAAATGGCGAAAAAGCAGGAATGCGATAGATGATTTTAGATGATCAGCCATGATTATATTGAATGGCGGTGTTGGCTCAAAGGGCTGAATGGTCTATTCCTGCACCTGTTTTTCTATGTTTCTATGTTTCTCTCTTTAAATAATGTGGGCAGATACACTTCTAGGGCTGGATGTTTACCGAGTATTCACAATCATGAAGGATGTATTGACATTGGCACCAGTGACTGTGATCACTATCGTTACCATCAATATAATGAAAAGAAAGGAAGAAAGAAAACAATTTGTTGAGGTGAACATTTTAGTGTGAATATTTTCATTGCGTTTTGCAGTAATGCAATTTCTGATAGTTGTTTTATGTTAAAAGCGGTTTCAAGTATCAGGCATTGTGTTATAATCTTTTTTGTATTGTTTTATAAATTTTGGAACGTTCCAAATATATAGCACAGAATCGTGTCTTTCGGCTCACAATGTCTATGCCGAATATAATGCCAAGAATCTGTCTGCTCATGATCCATATACCTCTATTCCCTGCATATGCATGTGTTTATCTGAAAGCCTCTTAAATGCCACTTTTGTACCTACCTCCAACATCTTCCTTGGCAGTGCATTACAGGCTCACACCAGGCAGCATGGTGGGGTGGTAGAGTAGCTGCTTCACAGCACCTGAGACCCGGGTTCGATCCTGACTACGGGTGCTGTCTGTATGGAGTTTACCTGAACTCCCCGTGACCTGCGTGGGCTTTTTCCTAGATCTTCGGTTTCATCCCACACTCCAAAGACATACAGGTTTGTAGGTTTATTGTCCCCAGTGTGTGTGGGATAGTATTAATGTGCGGGGACCGCTGGTCGGTGTGGACTCAGTGGTTTGAAAGGCCTGTTTCGTCGCTGTATCTCTAAACTAAACAAAACTAAACCCTCTGTGTAAAACCTCAACCCTTTAAATCTGTCCCTCACACTTTAAAATGATACCCTTTAGTCTTTGACATTTGAACCCTTGGAAGAAGGTTCTGACTTTCTACCCTCTGTAAGGCCCAGATAACTATATACTTCTCTCAGGACTCTCTGCAATCTCCAGTGATCTAGAGAGAATATTCCAAGTTTGTCAGAAAGAAAGCAATCCAAGTTTGTCTAATCTTATCATCTTGTTTTATATTTCTTATTGTAATAAGGAGCAGGGATAAATGAATCAGTTTACCAGAATCGTAGCTATTCCCGAGTTTAAATAATTCAAAACAGCATAATTCCGTAAGTTTTTTCTTGATATGCACTGGTTTCTAAAATTATGAAATGGTCTTTACTTTTATAAAAATAACTGATTCTATTATATAAAAACTGTGTATCTTCAGGTAACATTTCATCTTCAAAGTATGGCTGTGGATACAGGGGATAGAACATCTCCCTGTTATGGAATAAATAATTTTGTTTCCTGTTGATTTATCATGACAGCATTCTGCATGATTTAAGGCCCTGTCCCACTTTCCCGAGTTACTCACGAATTCTCCTGAGTTTTCCCCTTGATCAAAACTCAGAGAATGTCACTAGCGAGTCTGTAGGAGTCCGTAGATATTTCGTTGCGGCTTGTAACGCAAAATTAAATTATTGACATCGAGGAAACCTCTGGATCTGAAATGTAGGAGTCAAATTCCCTCAATACTCCATGGAGGGAATGGATGGATTGGGACCCCACTTCACACTGAAATCTTGAGCCAGATTTCTCAAGCAGTTCCTCTTGTCTCCAATGGTTCAATGATGCTTCTATTGTCACATGGGCAAAGTGCAAACACACAGTGAATTTATTTTCTGACAAACAGTCCAGTTGAGTATTTCCATTCCTAAGCACATCCCTGATTAGCAAATTGTACAGAAATAATCCACCGTGCAAAGGGCGCCATATATTGGTACAATCTTTAGAGTCCCGTTCATGCTCTAGGTATTATGAGTGGTGCCCATTCCAGGCAAGCCCCAGGCTACTGGATGTCTCCAGCTGTCTTCTTCCCTTGGACTTGTGTGTTGACCAGCAAATTTACGTCCCTTTCCTCACCTGTCTACCTTTGTTCCACGGGGGCACCTCCGTCAGTCAACTGCCAAGTAGACCAGACCCTGGTTTCCTCTCCTCTCCTATCAGCCTTGCTCCTCACTGTGGGATCCATCCTCTCTCTGGTCTTCCGGGAACGAGCAATGGCCCGCTCTGTGGGCTCCCCTTTCCCTGGTCTGCCAAGTTCTCTGAGATGGGGCTGGCTTGGTGGCTTCCCCTTCAACACTTCATCTGCATCTAGAGAGTACCGAGGTAGAGCAGATGGAAATGCTTGATGAAAGTTCAGAAAACATCCTAAAATTAGCTTAAATTTTAATTTTTAACCTGTTTAAGGTGAGATTCTCTGCTTGCTCCTTCCCAGGCCAGCACTGGCAGATGGCCAGAGCTCCACCAATCCAATGAGCTTGCATTTGGCTTGTGCCAGAAGTAACTGGAGGATTTTATGGCAAGTGAGGGGAAGTGTATCTTTTTTCAGAAGGATAATGTTGTGTTCTGCATGCAGGGCCAAGCTGAAGAAACAAAACATGGACAACAACCAAACTGGTGGTATTTTCAGTTTATCAGTGCCAGATAAAGAACAATATGTTCCACAAAGCAAGATTTTCCAAATAATAACAAGGACTACGTCACTGTAGTCATGTTGCCTGACCCGCTGAATTACTCCAGAACTTTGTGTCTTTTTTTAGAAATTGGGATGCAGCAGAGCGTTATCAGGTTAGCATCAGTTACAAATTTTCTGCCAAGAATCAGTTATCTTCAATCTCATTAACCTAAGTGAAAGGAGTAAGTGAAATGTACCCACCAGAGAATGAGAGTGAAGAATGTAAGAATAATGGAAGGAATAATCCAAACAAATAAAGATGTCAACTTAGTGGACAAAAAGTTGGTAGATTAAATAAATGGTTATTCACTTTGGTAGGCAAAAAAAGTAGTGTTATAATTGTTAAATTATTAGAAAATACTGAACAGTTAATGTGGGGATGGATTATGGTGTTTCAGTGCAGAAAGCTAATGTGCAGCTATGGCAAGTATTGATTATTGTTGTGTATATTAACAAATTGATTATTGTTCTGTATATTTCTTCCACAGGCGCGCCATAGAAAGCATTTTATCAGGATGCGTCACAGCTTGGTTTGGGAACAGCTCCATCCAAGACAGCAAGAAACTACAGCGAATTGTGGACTCAGCCCACACCATCACACAAACCAACCAGTAGCATACAATTGAGGTTGAGTCTCACCCTGGTTACTCCCTCTTCTCCCCTCTCCCATCAGGCAAGAGGTATAGAAGTGTGAAAACTCACATCTCCAGATTCAGGGACAGTTTCTTCCCAGCTGTTATCAGGCAACTGAATCACCCTACCAGAACTAGAGCGAAGTCGTGAACTACTATCTACTTCTTTGGTGAGCCTCAGGCTATCTTTGATCAGATTTTACTGGCTTTATCTCACACTAAATGTTATTCGCTTATCATGTATCTATACACTGTAAATGGGTCGATTGTAATCATGTATTGTCTTTCCGCTGACTGGTTAACGCACAATTAAAGCTTTTCCCTGTACCTTGGTACACATGGCAATAAACTGAACTGATAAACTGATATTGCATGGAGGTTGAAATAAGGAAGCGCTGCTGCAATTGTGCAACAATTGTTGAGAACACATTTAGAATACAGTCTGTGTTATAGGTTTCCAAAGCTAAGAAAAGATAGATGAAAAAAATTGCAGATACTGGAAATCCAAAACAAAAAGAGATGAAAGGATATACTCGTCTTGAGGAAGCTACAGAGTCCAGAATATAATTCTCAGTATTGCAGCGCATCAGTTTCATTGTTAAAGTCCAATGTCTGCAATGGAGTAAAGGCGAATTGGACAGAATCCTAGCTTATGGAAAGACTGCCTGGAATCATGATTTATTCTGGTTTGGCTTATTGTAGCCTTAATTGTCCTTTTGATTTACATTTCGTAAGATTGTAACAGCCTAAATGTCATTATAAACTGATAAGTAAATCTGTTGGTGTTAATATGGGATAAAATAGAGATATATAAAATGGAGGATCAGGGCATCCTCAGAACCTGTTTGGTCAATTTCTGTGCACAGTGAAGAGCTGCAAATTGGTGCCAGGAAGTCTAGGTCCAAGATTGAACTATCAGATAAGGTGAGGTCCAGGTGTCCTCACAATTGTTAAAATGTATTATGAACCCATCCAGCGTGAATGGGTTTATTCAAAACTAGATTAAGTGGGACCCGTTGGGTCCCAGCATCACACTGAAGGGCTGGTCCCCAACGCAATATTCCACCTCCCCACCAATTCCAATATTGGGGGCCATTGGGGGGGAGGGGTGGGGGGAGGGGGTGCTTTCTGAAGGGCTAGTATGAATATTGTGGGCTGAAGAGACTGGTTAACAGAGGGCTAGTATGGACATGGATTCGTGTGCTTGCGGATCAGTCACTCAAGCCTGTTGTGCTGGCAACTCACTCACTCACGCTGGTGGGCTGGCAGTTGACTCATGGCTGCCCAGGGAGCCGTTGGTGAGAGGGGAGGAGTACCTGCGCTGTAAGTACAAAATACACCGCGGGGCTTGTTTCCACAGAGGCCCAGGGAGCCGTTGGTGAGAGGGGAGGAGTACCTGCGCTGTAAGTATAAAATACACCGCGGGGCTTGTTTTCACAGAGGCCCAGGGAGCCGTTGGTGAGAGGGGTGAGTTACCTGCGCTGTAAGTAACCAAATCGCCAACGTTCCAGAGAAGGAGTCTGGGGGAAGCCTCTGATTGGTTTACATTTTTACATTTTTGCCTTTAGGCTAAGGATTCTGGGAGGTAAGGATTCTGGGAGATAAGGATTCTGGGAGATAAGGATTCTGGGAGTTAAGGATTCTGGGAGATAAAGATTCTGGGAGATAAGGATACAGTATTTATTAGTAAAGTTTAACGGATAAAGTTTTGTGTTTTTTAATATTTAATATAGTTAAATTGGGAGTGGGATATGTCGGTGGAGATTGGCCCCGTGGTTTGCTCAGCCTGCAACATGTGGGAGATCAAGGATATGGTTGGTGTCCCTGGTGACTATGTTTGCAGGAAGTGTGTCCAGCTACAGCTCCTGGCAGACCGCATTGAACGATTGGAGCTGCGGTTGGATTCATACTGGAGCATCCACGACGCTGAGAAAGTCGTGGACAGCACGTACAGCGAGTTGGTCACACCGCAGGTAAAAGGTAAGAGGACAGAACGGGAACGGGTGGCCAATAGCCAGCAAAGCAGTAGGCAGGTAGTGCAGGAGTCCCCTGCGGTCATCTCCCTCCTAAACAGGTATACCATTTTGGAAACTGTTGAGGGAGATTGCTCATCAGGGGAATGCAGCAGCAGCCAAGTTCATGGCACCATGTGGCTCTGCGGCACATGAGGGGGGGAAAAAGAGTGGAAGGGCAATAGTAATAGGGGATTCAATTGTCAGGCGAATAGATAGGCGTTTCTGCGGCCGCAAAAGAGACTCCAGGATGGTATGTTGCCTCCCTGGTGCAAGGGTCAGGGATGTCACTGAACGGCTGCAGAACATTCTGGAGGGGGAGGGTGAACAGCCAGTTGTCGTGGTGCATATTGGCACCAACGATATAGGTAAAAAAAGGGATGAGGTCCCACAGGATGAATTTAGGGAGCTAGGAGATAAGCTAAAAAGTAGGACCTCAAAGGTAATAATCTCTGGATTACTACCAGTACCACGGGCCAGTCAGAGCAGAAATAGGAGGATATTGCAGATGAATACGTGGCTTGAAAAATGGTGCAAGGGGGAGGGATTCAAATTTTTAGGGCATTGGAACCAGTTCTGGGGGAGGTGGGACCAGTACAAACAGGACGGTCTGCACCTGGGCTGGAATGGAACCAATGTCCTTGGGGGGGTGTTTGCTACTGCTGTCGGGGAGGATTTAAACTAATGTGGCAGGGGGATGGGTACAAGAGCAGAGGGGCATGGGGGTGTAAAATGAAGGTAGAAGCAATAGGTAGCAAGGTGAAAAGTAAAAGTGGCAGGCAGACAAAACCAGGGCAAAAATTAAAAAGGGCCACTTTTCAACATAATTGTATAAGGGGTAAGAGCGTTGTAAAAACAAGCCTGAAGGCTTTGTGTCTCAATGCAAGGAGTATTCGTAATAAGGTGGATGAGTTGAACGTGCAGATAGTCATTAATGATTATGATATAGTTGGGATCACGGAGACATGGCTCCAGGGTGACCAAGGCTGGGAGCTGAACATCCAGGGATATTCAATATTCAGGAGGGATAGAGAGAAAGGAAAAGGAGGTGGGGTAGTGTTGCTGGTTAGAGAGGAGATTAACGCAATGGAAAGGAAGGACATTAGTTTGGAGGATGTGGAATCGGTATGGGTAGAGCTGCGAAACAATAAGGGGCAGAAAACGCTGGTGGGTGTTGTGTACAGGCCACCTAACAGTAGTAGTGAAGTTGGAGATGGTATCAAACAGGAAATTAGAAATGCTTGCGACAAAGGCAAAGCAGTTATAATGGGTGACTTCAATCTACATATAGATTGGGTGAATCAAACTGGCAGGGGTGCTGAGGAAGAGGATTTCTTGGAATGTATGCGGGATAGTTATCTAAACCAACATGTAGAGGAACCAACGAGAGAGCTGGCTATTTTAGACTGGGTATTGAGTAATGAGGAAGGGTTAGTTAGTAGTCTTGTTGTGCGTGGCCCCTTGGGCAAGAGTGACCATAATATGGTTGAGTTCTTCAATAGGATGGAGAGTGACATTGTTAATTCAGAAACAATGGTTTTGAACTTAAAGAAAGGTAACTTTGAGGGTATGAGACGTGAATTGGCCAAGATTGACTGGCAATTAATTCTAAAAGGGTTGACGGTGGATATGCAATGGAAGGCATTTAAAGACTGCATGGATGAACTACAAAAATTGTTCATCCCAGTTTGGCAAAAGAATAAATCAGGGAAGGTAGTGCATCCATGGATAACAAGGGAAATCAGGGATAGTATCAAAGCAAAGGATGATGCGTACAAACTAGCCAGAAAAAGCAGCATACTGGGAGAAATTCAGAGACCAGCAGAGGAGGACGAAGGGCTTAATTAGGAAAGGAAAAATGGATTATGAAAGAAAACTGGCAGTGAACATAAAAACTGACTGCAAAAGTTTTTATAGATATGTGAAAAGAAAGAGATTAGTTAAAACAAATGTAGGTCCCTTGCAGTCAGAAACAGGTGAGTTGATCATGGGGAACCAGGATATGGCGGACCAATTGAATAACTACTTTGGTTCCGTCTTCACTAAGGAAGACATAAATGATCTGCCGGAAATAGCAGGGGCCCGCGGGTCAAAGGAGGTGGAGGAATTGAGTGAAATCCAGGTTAGTCGGGAAGTGGTGTTGGGTAAATTGAATGGATTTAAGGCCGATAAATCCCCAGGGCCAGATAGGCTGCATCCCAGAGTACTTAAGGAAGTAGCTCCAGAAATAGTGGATGCATTAGTAATAATCTTTCAAAACTCTTTAGATTCTGGAGTAGTTCCAGAGGATTGGCAGGTAGCAAACGTAACCCCACTTTTTAAGAAGGGAGGGAGAGAGAAAACGGGGAATTACAGACCAGTTAGCCTAACATCAGTAGTGGGGAAACTGCTAGAGTCAGTTATTAAAGATGGGATAGCAGCACATTTGGAAAGTGGTGAAATCATTGGACAAAGTCAGCATGGATTTACGAAAGGTAAATCATGTCTGACGAATCTTATAGAATTTTTCGAGGATGTAACTAGTAGCGTGGATAGGGGAGAACCAGTGGATGTGGTGTATCTGGACTTCCAGAAGGCTTTCGACAAGGTCCCACATAAGAGATTAATATACAAACTTAAAGCACATGGCATTGGGGGTTCAGTATTGATGTGGATAGAGAACTGGCTGGCAAACAGGAAGCAAAGAGTAGGAGTAAACGGGTCCTTTTCACAATGGCAGGCAGTGACTAGTGGGGTACCGCAAGGCTCAGTACTGGGACCCCAGCTATTTACAATATATATTAATGATCTGGATGAGTGAATTGAAGGCAATATCTCCAAGTTTGCGGATGACACTAAGCTGGGGGGCAGTGTTAGGTGTGAGGAGGATGCTAGGAGACTGCAAGGTGACTTGGATAGGCTGGGTGAGTGGGCAAATGTTTGGCAGATGCAGTTTAATGTGGATAAATGTGAGGTTATCCATTTTGGTGGCAAAAACGGGAAAGCAGATTATTATCTAAACGGTGGCCGATTGGGAAAGGGGGAGATGCAGCGAGACCTGGGTGTCATGGTACACCAGTCATTGAAGGTAGGCATGCAGGTGCAGCAGGCAGTAAAGAAAGCGAATGGCATGTTGGCTTTCATAGCAAGAGGATTTGAGTATAGGAGCAGGGATGTTCTACTGCAGTTGTATAGGGTCTTGGTGAGACCACACCTGGAGTATTGCGTGCAGTTTTGGTCTCCAAATCTGAGGAAGGACATTATTGCCATAGAGGGAGTGCAGAGAAGGTTCACCAGACTGATTCCTGGGATGTCAGGACTGTCTTATGAAGAAAGACTGGATAGACTTGGTTTATACTCTCTAGAATTTAGGAGATTGAGAGGGGATCTTATAGAAACTTACAAAATTCTTAAGGGGTTGGACAGGCTAGATGCAGGAAGATTGTTCCCGATGTTGGGGAAGTCCAGGACAAGGGGTCACAGCTTAAGGATAAGGGGAAATCCTTTAAAACCGAGACGAGGAGAACTTTTTTTCACACAGAGAGTGGTGAATCTCTGGAACTCTCTGCCACAGAGGGTAGTTGAGGCCAGTTCATTGGCTATATTTAAGAGGGAGTTAGATGTGGCCCTTGTGGCTAAGGGGATCAGAGGGTATGGAGAGAAGGCAGGTACGGGATACTGAGTTGGATGATCAGCCATGATCATATTAAATGGCGGTGCAGGCTCGAAGGGCCGAATGGCCTACTCCTGCACCTAATTTCTATGTTTCTATGTTTCTATGGCTATTCCTTGAAATTGCATTTCAAGCAGGGTACAAGGCCACCAAATCCAAGTGCAGTTTCTTCCCACTTCTAGCAGGGTGCAAGGCCACCAAATTCAAGTGCTGTTTCATACCATTTCAAGCAGGATGCTAGGCCAGTAAAGACAGCGAGTCGTGACCTCACCCTCCTCCATCTTGCAGTGACTGAGCCATGCCCATACTTCTTGGTTTTATAGCCCCTCCCCCCCTTCCATCAGAAGGGGCATGGCCTTCATGGCGTAATTGACAGGAGAGAGAATCTCAACATTTTTTAAACACTAATACCTCTTTTATTTTTCATCGGTAGGATAAATCCTCGGCACCTAATGAGCGGAGGGGGACTTGAGTAAGAAGGCCAAAAATCGCAGCCAAAAGTGGTAGCGTTTTTTTCTAAAATCAATATAAAGCGCAAACAGGAAGTGGTCAATATTAGACTTAATTATATAGAAGGCAAGGCAACTTTAATTAGGCAAGGCAACTTTAATTAGGCAACACAGCTTTAGAATTTCCTAAACCAAAGGCATCACAGCTTTAGCATTTCCAAACCAAAGGCAACACAGCTTTAGCATTTCCAAACCAAAGGCAACACAGCTTTAACATTTCCAAACCAAAGGCAACACAGCTTTAGTATTTCCAAACTATATTTTCAAATGACATTAAGGGCACTGACAGGTCAGTAAAATCACTCACAGTTTAGTATGCATGTGTTCAGTGTTATTCACAGCTCAGACTGAGAGACGTGACCCTCTCACTCCCCCATCTTGCAGAGACTGACTGTGGCACTCAACACTTCCGGGTTTTATAGCCCTCCGGAAGGGGCGTGGCCTTCAGGAGAGAGAATCTCAACATTTTTTATACACTAATAACTCTTTTATTTTTCATCAATGGGAAAAATCCTCTTGTCCTGCGCAGCGGAGGGGTCTGAGTAAGATGGTCGAAAATCACAGCCTTAAGTGGCAGCGTTTTATTCTAAAATCAATATACAGAACAACAGGAAGTGGTCAATATCAGACTTTTAGTAATATAGACAGTGACCAGCAGCTGGTGGTCTGTTTCTATAGTCATAGACTTACCAAAAAGAAAGTCCTTGAATTTTGTGCAGGCGAAAACCACTGCGAGCAATTCTTTTTCAATTTTGGGCGTAACGTTGTTCAGTGTCAGTTAGTGTGCAAGAGGCATAAGAAACAGGCTTGCAGTCACCATTGTTAGTGGTCTGCAGGCATGCTGCGCGAAGACCATACTGGGATGCATCGCAAGTATGGACTTGCGTCACTCCAAGCAAAGTTGGCGAGAGTAGGTGTGCTGGACAGCTGCAAAGGAGGAGACAATGGATGGCTGAACTGTTATCTGTACTTTCAGAGAGCTGAGCGGAGCATGGCAAGTCAGGCTCTTGGTATTCGTTATCAGCAAGCTCATGTTGTAACAGGTGCAAACTCGGCCTTGAGATGGATTGAGTCGCACGGGAACAGCAACATCTTGCAAAGTGGTTGGATTTCTTGCAAAAATTACAGGTTATACCATAAGCAATACAAAATTCTCGAAAATAGTGATGAAAATAGTTGAAATTAGGACATCGAGCAGACGACCTTCTCTGCTGCCTGGCCGGGGAAGTCTGGGAATGGCTGTTACAACAGGAGGTGTCTGTAAGATTGACACTACACTGCGAACGCTGGCCAGAGATCACAGTCTTAGTGTGAGAAGATGTTATCTCAGTAATCCGACAGGCATGCGCGGCTTGATTAAGGTTCAGGTCAGTTATGGAGCAGTTCATCTCTTAACTTGTTATTAAGCATCCCTGCAACAATCTTGGCATGGATAAGTTCATCGAACAAATCACAAAATTTGCAGTGTGCAACCATGCGTTTTAAGCCACAAATAAAACATTCTATCGGCTCATCAATCTGTTGCAGACGAGCATAAAACTTCGATAATGTAGTTTGAGGGGAGGTCACACAACTTTCTGAACTTTGCAAGTAAGACAGCAGGGTCATCAATCGTCTCTGCAGGCTCTTGGACCTGTCCATTTGAATCTAAAACAGCAGGCTCAAATGTGAAACTGTCCACACATTTCATTGCCTCTGGGCCAGTCAGGTTGAGTAATACAGAAGCACATACGTCTGGAGGATCGTTACGATGAACGATGCGAACATAGTGAATGTAGTTATGCACAAAATGGCGCCAGTGTTCAGCAACATCAGAGTCAAAGATCAGAGGACTAGGATGGTGAGATGAGTTTGCCCTGATAGAGATAACTGGCACATAAAACAAATATAAAAAAACAAAACCCGATAAATATGAATGGAGTAGGTAAGACTCACTCTCTGACACCATGTAATGAGTCGAGTCAAACCCACATCAAGATACAACACATATTGATTAAAGTCCACTTACAGCATCGGTCTTCAGGACATTACAGTTCCTAGCAGCTACTCATACTAAATGTCGTAGGCAAGCTCTTTGTAATATGAATCACATATTAGGCGGAGCAACTACTAACAAGCACTACAATTGGTTAGTAGGAAACAAACCAATCTACAGCCCTGATGCCCTGGACCAAGCAGGTTGGAAGGAAGAAGCCCCTTGCAAGTGTGAGCCCAGGTGGGTTCGAGTCTCCGCCTGTGTGAGAGTATCTGGATCCTTGTAAAAGCAGGGGGAGGAGTCTCGTAAAGGTACTGGGAACTCAGTGGTTAAAGTATAAATTGGCCGAAAATACTTTTAACCAATCCTGAGAATTTCGTAATCCTAAAGACGTCTGCTTGAAAATTTGAATTTGAACTTAATTGGAAAACTTAATTTGAAAATAATTGGAAAAAAAACTAGCTGAAAATTTTTCGATTCAAATGTGCTAAATTCAGGAACTCATATTGAGGTGCTGGTTAATTCAGAGTGGACATATTCTCTTCCAAGTTAACGTGTATAATAAATACTTTGTTTGATTTGTTGATGGTTAAGATTTGTGAAGCTACATTTAAAGTGTGTTTAGGACTTGTTGATTATTGCATTGTATTTGCCGTGTATTGCGTTTGATTTAAATTTTGAATGTTAGATACACTGTTGTAGTGGTGGTTCGAATCGACTGTATAAAAACATAGTTTGATTAAGACTGCTATTATAATTGGAGTCCGACTCGTGGCTAATCAGCCAGAGGTTTGAAACATTCCGATCGCTCTATTGAGGGAATTGTTCCGTTGGTTGGTAACACCACGAGGAGGGATTAAACTATATCGTAATTTGTTTTTGAAATTGTGTAATTAACAAATACCTGTAATTTATATTGGAGTGTGTTTTTGTACAATAGTAATAAATGGTATACTTTCTTGTTTAAGTACGATTTTGCTTGCATGGTTTGAATTTATTGTTTGTGTTAGATTAAAGTGTTTTGAGCATGGGAGACTGCTGCTGAATGATGTGTTTGATTGCTCACTGAAGCGCCTTAAATTGTCCAACCAAAGATTGTTTTGGAATTGTTTACAGGTTGTATGAGTTGAGTGCGTGAATTTTGAGAGATTGTTAAGGAATTTGGATACCCGATTGAAAGGATTGATTGTGCAATTGTGTTGTGAGAAGTGTGAGAGTGTTGACGTGCTACGGAGCTTTTGGCCATTGTTCGGGAGCGAGTTTGATAGCCTCGGAGATTGTGAGGGAAGTGTGAATTATTAAGGAGGTGTGAGTGGTTTGGAAGTTTATTTCCATTGTCTGCAAGCATGGGAAATTACATTGAGCAAGACATGACTGACGAATCTGAAAACCCATTGCAATTGATATGCAATGAATTTCCATGGAAAGCTGAGAGGTTGAGAAATTTTTTGGGAGCATTGAACAAGGAATTAGGGTATGAATTATGGCCGATGGGAGGCATTAAAACATTGAAGGGAATAAGGTATACAGAACAAATTATTTTCACAGTGTGGTAACTGAGGTAGCGAAGGAATTAATAGAATTGTGGAGAACATACTATACAATGCGAAAGGCAAATAGAGAAGTTGTAAGAATGACAAATTGGAAGAGAGCAACCTTGCGGCTTGGAATAGAGCTACAAGATACTGGAGTCTACTAACCTCTAGGTACCTTAAGAAAGGAGAAGGAGCGTATTAGGGAGCAGGAAAAGGGAAGAGGGAAATCTTCTGGAGGGAAACTGGCCCCCGCAGATCTTGAATCTAAGGACCCGGTGGTTGACATTGACCTTAAAGGGGATGAGGACGATTATTTAAAAAAGTGGGAAGGGATCTCAAATTTGAGATCCACAGCCTTCCCTTTATCCTTGTCACGTTCCCAGTTCAGATTTGTCCTGTTTTGCCTGTGAACACGGCACACATTTGGATTTGGCAATGCCTTTAAATCCACCTACTAAATTCACATCCAAGCTTTTACCAGCAGTGGTGACACCAGCAAGGGATTCTTCGGTCCCTGTTGCTTCATTGGCAATAGATAGTTCTGTAGTTCATGGGGCTAGAAGGGGAGTTAGAATGGAGCCAGTTTTCAAAGTTAAGAGCTTTAAAAGAATAGTGCAATCCCCGAAGTGCCTTTGTGAACCTGTGCCTGGATGAATCAGACGGGCAGCGGGAGATCATAAGGAGTCATTTGGAAAATACCACGATTCCCTTAGTGAGGAGGGGAGTGCCTCTGAGGGTGAGAAAATAGCTGGAAATATTAAAACAGATTCTGATATAGCATATATTATTAGAGCAGAGCAAATAACCCGTAGGCAGTTCCCAGTTTCTATTTGGGATTCAGTTATTGCAGTGGGTGCAGATACTCCCCGTACCACAGATGTCCACACCTCATGGAAGCCTGATGAGACAACGACAGTGTTTGGCAACATTCCTAATAATAAGAAATTGCCCGCTACCTTTAAAGAATATTTTAAAATTACAGTGCGTGGCCATTATGCAGACTCCTGAGATCTATGGAAGGTGGTACAAGAGTCAGTTACTCCTACAGAAAACATCAGATTTCTAGCAGCGTTAAGATGTCCAACATATGAGGGAGGATATAATGACCAAGGATAGTGCAAGAGAAGAAGCAGTTTTCACTGGCCTTGCAAATACCTTCCACAGATTAGTTGATCCAGCTAGGTGTGGAAATAAAACTTAAGAAAGAGCAGGAAGATCAGCCTGCAGACAAAACGGGGACAGAGTGTGTGGCTGAAAAAGAGACAACAGGATTAGACTTGGGATGGGGAAATCCTAGGGTGGTGACAGATTGTGAATTGGAACAACAATTCCCACCAGATTGCCTCAATGACATACCTGCCTTGGAGCCGATTTCCCCGAGACCTCATTGGAGAAGGAATAAAGTGGTAGGGCCAGATCAGAGCTATGTTTGTAGGGAAACAGGGCATTGGAGCAGATCATGTCCAATGAAAAAACGAAGAGGAGGAAGGGGTCAAAGAAGAGGATCATGAGGTCTGAGGAACCCTTGGGTCACTAGAGGTTGCAGGATCACGCGAGATCCTAGGGATCGGGAAGCGCTGAGAGAGAGAGCTGGTCAGAGGGTCAAGGATCAAGGATCAAGAAGAGACACCCTTCTCACAAACTAACCCATTTTTGCAGTCCTGATCCACCAGCCAGCACAGAATTATTGACAAAATAACCTGACCCCTGCCTCAAGATCTATAAGAAGAATCTAAGGGTACACCCTCTTAGTATTGAGAATGGTACATGGAAGACAGTAAGGGAGAAAAACCCAGAGGAAAACTGCACAAAGCCCCACATACACCTGGAGGACTCTAACGGAAAGTAGCAGCCTCAAGAGTCTGCTTTAATTGTAGCCAATTAGATCATTAGAGCAAGGAAGGCCCAACAGAGCGACAAAGTAGAACAAAGTATGCGGATGATTAGAGGCAATAAAGAACCTAAGAATAGAGACAAAATAACTGGTGAGATGAAGGAACTCGATGAGAATAAGATTTGGCACTAGTTGAAAGAAGAAGAGGGAGCTGTAGGTAACAGTAAGAACCAACAGATATGTGAAAAGAAAGAGATTAGTTAAAACAAATGTAGGTCCCTTGCAGTCAGAAACAGGTGAGTTGATCATGGGGAACCAGGATATGGCGGACCAATTGAATAACTACTTTGGTTCCGTCTTCACTAAGGAAGACATAAATGATCTGCCGGAAATAGCAGGGGCCCGCGGGTCAAAGGAGGTGGAGGAATTGAGTGAAATCCAGGTTAGTCGGGAAGTGGTGTTGGGTAAATTGAATGGATTAAAGGCCGATAAATCCCCAGGGCCAGATAGGCTGCATCCCAGAGTACTTAAGGAAGTAGGTCCAGAAATAGTGGATGCATTAGTAATAATCTTTCAAAACTCTTTAGATTCTGGAGTAGTTCCAGAGGATTGGCGGGTAGCAAACGTAACCCCACTTTTTAAGAAGGGAGGGAGAGAGAAAACGGGGAATTACAGACCAGTTAATCTAACATCAGTAGTGGGGAAACTGCTAGAGTCAGTTATTAAAGATGGGATAGCAGCACATTTGGAAAGTGGTGAAATCATTGGACAAAGTCAGCATGGATTTACGAAAGGTAAATCATGTCTGACGAATCTTATAGAATTTTTCGAGGATGTAACTAGTAGCGTGGATAGGGGAGAACCAGTGGATGTGGTGTATCTGGACTTCCAGAAGGCTTTCGACAAGGTCCCACATAAGAGATTAGTATACAAACTTAAAGCACATGGTATTGGGGGTTCAGTATTAATGTGGATAGAGAACTGGCTGGCAAACAGGAAGCAAAGAGTAGGAGTAAACGGGTCCTTTTCACAATGGCATGCAGTGACTAGTGGGGTACCGCAAGGCTCAGTACTGGGACCCCAGCTATTTACATTATATATTAATGATCTGGATGAGGGAATTGAAGGCAATATCTCCAAGTTTGCGGATGACACTAAGCTGGGGGGCAGTGTTAGGTGTGAGGAGGATGCTAGGAGACTGCAAGGTGACTTGGATAGGCTGGGTGAGTGGGCAAATGTTTGGCAGATGCAGTATAATGTGGATAAATGTGAGGTTATCCATTTTGGTGGCAAAAACGGGAAAGCAGATTATTATCGAAATGGTGGCCGATTGGGAAAGGGGGAGATACAGCGAGACCTGGGTGTCATGGTACACCAGTCATTGAAGGTAGGCATGCAGGTGCAGCAGGCAGTAAAGAAAGCAAATGGTATGTTGGCTTTCATAGCAAGAGGATTTGAGTATAGGAGCAGGGAGGTTCTACTGCAGTTGTACAGGGTTTTGGTGAGACGACACCTGGAGTATTGCGTGCAGTTTTGGTCTCCAAATCTGAGGAAGGACATTATTGCCATAGAGGGAGTGCAGAGAAGGTTCACCAGACTGATTCCTGGGATGTCAGGACTGTCTTATGAAGAAAGACTGGATAGACTTGGTTTATACTCTCTAGAATTTAGGAGATTGAGAGGGGATCTTATAGAAACTTACAAAATTCTTAAGGGGTTGGACAGGCTAGATGCAGGAAGATTGTTCCCGATGTTGGGGAAGTCCAGGACAAGGGGTCATAGCTTAAGGATAAGGGGGAAATCCTTTAGAACCGAGATGAGGAGAACTTTTTTCACACAGAGAGTGGTGAATCTCTGGAACTCTCTGCTACAGAGGGTAGTTGAGGCCAGTTCATTGGCTATATTTAAGAGGGAGTTAGATGTGGCCCTTGTGGCCAAGGGGATCAGAGGGTATGGAGAGGAGGCAGGTATGGGATACTGAGTTGGATGATCAGCCATGATCATATTGAATGGCGGTGCAGGCTCGAAGGGCCGAATGGCCTACTCCTGCAGCTAATTTCTATGTTTCTATATTTCTAACAGAGGCAAGAGACCTAGGGTAATAGTGGAGAGGAGCAATCATTATGGCAGACCCGAACAATTAGAGCATATATGTCTAACGGAAATGTTGTTGAGTTTTATAAGGCCTCCAGGACAGTGTTACCTATCAACGACATCATCTGGGGAGTGAGGTATACGAGCATGTAAACCCTCAAGAACGGGCAGAAGACACAGCTCAGGTAAGATGTGTGGGCATCAATCGCATCCAAGTTGCTCCCCAGAAAATGGTAATACTTTTCCAAGAAGATCATAGGACACCAGCAACACTGCTAAATGGATGAGCGAAATGTCAGAATAAAACCAAAATAAAACCATCTACAAGAAGTATATGAATTGCTCCTTAAAGTAACATCCTTACCGTTGCAGCTCTAAAATTGAAAGAAGAAAATCAACATAAATTGGTACCAAATTAATAAAAATTAACTCAGTTGAAAAGCTGCTCCACATATATACTAGTGCCAAACCCTGCTAACGTCTGAATTAACCCAACACTTCGTACCAGCAAGGAAAAATAATCGAGTCACAGTAAATTAAAAGGTACAGGATACCTCTAGAGAAATCATCAAGGCAGGCTCCAACTTTGGAACGATCATTGTACAACAATCCCTTCGAGCTCTACTGCACTTCTTTGTCTGAACGGGCTATCCCAAGTAAAAATATGGAAATAAACCTTGGCCCGAGGACACCCACTCTGCACCCAAATTTAATAACCCTCTATCAGGAAATTATTGAAATGACTTTAAAATCTAGCACTTAACAGTGGCCTGTCAGGTTGGCATGGAATCTATTTCAGAGATAAGTGAAAATTTTGGTTTGGGCATAGTATATAAATAAACCTAACGTCTTTTCTGGTCTCAACCCCAGAAGTGCAGTCAGAAGCGGGACAGGACTATTCAGCGGGTATCAAGGAGAGAACAGACCCTAGCAGATGTCAGGAATTGCGGCGCTAGTCTGACAGTAAAAATACCCTGGGAACGTGAGATAATAGTACAACAGTAATAAGATAGATTAACAGTGAGTAACGTCTCCCTCCAAGAGGTCGATGCTAACCACCTAGGGAGAAAGAACTATTATTGTCTATAAGTTTATTCAAGACATTAAAGGAGGATTACATCAAATTAGAAGAGAGGCCATTGTTGTAGGTATTTGTTGTCAAAGTCGATGCATTTGGCTGGTGAATCCAAACTTATCTAACCCTTGGTAATAAAGCGGCTACTGTTATCAAGGAGTTGAAAATTTATCCCTAGATTTGGCGTCTTTATTCGACTTAGTTTAAATAATGATCCACGTCATATTGGAACAAATGAATAAACATTATGCGAACAGCTGGGAATCCGGCAGCAATTGTATTGTGAATATCGACCACAAGATGCTGGATTGTAGAAAGAGCTGATCAGACCCTGAAAAATAAATGAGCTAAATTAAAGGCAAGACTGAAATTGGTTTGATTGGTGTCAGGAAGTCTAGGTCCTAGATTGAACTATCAGATAAGGTGAGGTCCAGATGCCCTCACAATTGTTAAAATGTATGAGTAATTTACCAAAGGTGTTTCAACTGCATTAGCATGATAGGCTGGCTGCCGAAGGATTATAAATACTGTTAATAATGTTGCAAGGTGTCTACGTTACTGTTTGATGATTGGCTGAAGTGTGAAGCCTTGTTTGAATTGTGAAAAATGTTGCATTACTTGGGTCAACTGACTTCTTTCCAGAAGCTTCTGTTGAAACATTGTAATGGGGTGCTTTGTAATTGGGTTGGGGGACTGTCAATAACACTTTAATGTAATCAATATCTATGATTGGTTTGTAGGGGTACCACCCCCATGTAGATCTGCCCCACAGGGTCCGATGACCTATAAAAGTTAACCCCCCATGAGGTTCGTTGTTGACCTTCTGGAGGAGCACTTGGGACTGCGTAATCTTTTTGGATGTATTTACTGAACGGCTTGGCCAAGCAGAGACAAGAATTGATCCCGCGGTGTGGCTAGGTATCATATAGGGAATTTGTCATTGAATAAAATAAAAGTTTAGTGGTCCAGTGCTTGACTTGGCGTTTTACTGAGCTAGACTAAGGGGGTTAGCTCTAGGAGCATAATTACATTGGCACAAGAAACCTCAGAAGTGCTAGAGTAACTCAGCGGGTCAGACAGATCTTTGCAGAACATGGATAGGTGATGATTCGGGTTGGAACCCTTCTTTAGACTGATTTTAGTAGGAGGGGGAAAGTTTGAAAAGAGGTGGGTGTGGGACAAAGCCTGGTAAATGGTTACAATCTCTCTAGCCCAGTCACAAAGGGGAAATGAAAGGGACTTCCAGCGGTTTTAGAAGCTATTTGTTTTTATTCATTTCTCATTAGATCTTTTTTATAATTGAAGTAAATCTTTTAATGTAAGGACAGTATCCATTCCTTCAAACAGTCTGTGGAATTAATTATTGGGTGGCAGAGCCTCCTGTTAGCTAAACAAAGTACTGCACCACCAGGGTTCATTTGAAACTGCTGAATGGAACCAACGTCTAGAATAGAATTCAACCTAAAAATTATGCAATACGAGTGTATTAGCTGCGTGAGTAAAATGATCATGTTTGAATGGGTTACGAACACATCCTCTGTAATTTATAATATAAATGTTAAAATTATTAATCATAAAGCAACTGAATTTAGATCGCAAAAATATGTTGGTGTGCTGTCTGTCTTGAGCTGTCAGATTGCTTGCTTCCATTATTGACCTGATACATTTCTATTCAGTCTCCTAGGTCTGCCTTGACCACACACCTTTAAGTGATTTATATTCAGTCCTTGTCGGCATGCTAACGGCCTACTCCCTGCCCAGTGCATGTGCTGTAACATTTGTTTTCATGCTTGTTTCTGCAGCTCGATGATAGACATGTACAAGGAACATAGAACAGTACAGCACAAGAAAAGGCACTTCCAGTCCACAATATTTGTGCCGAACATGATGCTAAAACTAAATCTCATTTGCCTGCACATAATCCACATCCCCCCATTTGCTGCATATCCATGAGCCTATGCAACAGTCTCTTAAATGCCACTATCATATCTGCTTCATCACCGCCCCTGGCAGCGCATTCCAGGCACTCACCATCCTCTGTGTAAAAACCTGACCCACATATCTCCTTTAAACTATGCCTATCACCTTAATGGTATGTGATATTTTCACCCTTGGTGAAATGTTCTGACTGTCTTCCCTATCCATGACTCTCAACATTGTATCTACCTATGAAATAAGTTTTCCACTCAACCTCCAATGTTCTACATACAAATGATGCAAGTCGGCACTAATCTCTCCATGTACCTAATACCTTTTCTGGTATTAAAGCAGGCACGATTCTGGCAAACCTCTGCACATCAAAGCCTCTTCAAAGCTTCCACACCCTTCCAGTATTGGGGTGACCAGAACTGTACGCAATACTCTAAACACCACCTAACCAAAATCCTATAAAGCTACATCATGACTTCAACACTCTTATACTCAATGTCTTGACCATTGAAGACAAGCATACCGCATGCCTTCTTTGCCATTCTATCTACCTGTGTTGCTACTTTCAGGAAGTTGTAGGCTTCATGATCCCTCTATACATCAATACTGATCTAGGAGTACAAGAGCATGGTTCCTTGAAGGTCGATTCGCAGTTAGATAAGGAAGCCAAAAAAGTTTTTGGCACTTTGGCCTTCATCAGTCAGAGTATTGAGTATAGAAGTTGGGAGGTCATGTTGCAGTTGTATAAGACTTTGGTGAGACATAAATTTAGAATATTGTTTTCAGTTCTGGGCACCATGTTATAACAGAGATATTGTTAAGCTTGAAAGGGTTCAGAAAAGATTTATGAGGATGTTGCCAGAACTAGAGGGCGTGAGCTACACGGAAAGGTTGAGTAGGCTGGGTCTCTATTCCATGGAGTGCAGAAGGATGAGGGGAGATCTTATAGAGGTAAACAAAATCATGAGAGGAATAGATCGGGTAGATGCACAGAGTCTTTTGCCCAGAGTAGGGGAATCGAGGACCAGAGGACATAGGTTCAAGATGAAGGGGAAAAGATTTAATAGGAATCCGAGAGGTAACTTTTTGACCCAGAGGGTGGTGGGTGTATGTACTTTTTCACCCAGAGGGTGGTGGGTGTATGGAACAAGCTGCCAGAGGAGGTAGTTTCCAGGTTTGGAGGGTTATGGACCAAGCGCAGGCAAGTGGGACTAGGGTAGCTAGGACATTTTTGGCCGGCGTGGGCGAGTTGGGCCGAAGGTCCTGTTTCCACACTGTATTAATCTATGACTCTATGACCAGCGCTTTTGAAGAAATCTAAGAGACTGAAACAAACTGTGATGTGCCAGTTTTCAACATTGGTAATATTAATGCCAAGGACTTGAAGCTTTCAACCAATTTTGCTTTGCTACCATTGATGCTGGTTGGGGGCATTGATTCAACCCACTTGTGGAGTCATTTGCAAACGTAAATGGATTTAGAGGTAAATTTGGCCACAGATGCATGAATGTATTGGGGGTATAGTAGGGCACTGAGAATGCATCCTTGCGGGGCGTCTTTGTTGAGAATTATTGTGGAGGAGGTGTTGGCACCTATCCTCACTGTTTGTGGGTTGGAAACTCAAGGATCCAGTGGCGTAGAGTGGATGCACTTTCCTAGATCCAGGAGTTTGGAGATGAGTTTGGATGAGATTATGGTATTAAAGGCAGAGCTATAGTTGATAAATAAGAATCTGACATAGGATTCTTATTGTCTAGGTATTCCAGAGATGAGTTCAGGGCCAAGGAGATGGTGTCTGCTCTGTACCTGTAGCACGAGGAAGCAAACTGCAATGGATCAAGGTAAGTATTACCATGAAGCAGTGCAACGCATAGTTAACTAACAATATTGTATGCATTACACATCAGGCATTTATTTAATGACCGCTGAAATAAAAATCTGTGTTTCCATGATATTTCGGCTTAAGGATACTTTTGGACACAGATCTCTTTTACCTGCTCTTTCCACACTGCACTTCTAGTATCAGATTCAGATTCAATTTTAATTGTCATTGTCAGTGTACAGTACAGAGACAACGAAATGCATTGGAACAATGTTCAGATAATGGTGAACATTGTGTTTTTAATCAGTCAAATCTGAGGTAAATCTTCCAATTTGGAATGACACAAGCACCCGTGTTAAACATTTCTTCGCATAAGGAGTTGAAAAATTCAGAGCTAATAAAGAAAGTTTCCCAAGCTTATGACCCATTAGGTGGATGCAAAAAGAACTTAGTTTATAGTTTAGCTTAGTTTAGGTTAGTGTACAGCATAGAAACAGGCCCTTCAGCCCACCAAGTCTGCACCGACCATCCATCACCCATTACACAGACTATGAGGATAAATTGCCATTCAGCTAGAATTGGAAGTATTCCAACATTGTATGGAACAGTAACCCAATTCAAGGGTTATCTTAAACTCACATATACATTAGAGACACAAAATACTACAGATGGCAAAATATTGATTAAAAGACAAAATGCTGGAGGAACTCAGTGGGTCAGGCAGAATATATGAAAGGAAATAGACAGCTTGTTTTTCGGGTCAGGTCTGAAGAAATGTTCCCACCCGAAACTTCATCCGTCCATTCCCTCCACAGATGCTGCCTGTCGTTGATTTCCTTTAGCAGCTTCTTTGATATGTATGGATCTACAAGAGTCACAAATTCCATCTGGCACAAGGAACAGAAGCTTGAAAGCACGCAACACCAGGCTCAAGAACAGCTTCTTCTCTGTGTTCAAGCTTTTGAACGATTCTTCCATAAGCAAGGTACTGTCTGTTTTATCTCTACCCCATTATAGACATTGAACTTGGTCTATGGAACTGAGATTAGCTTATTGTCACATGTACCGAGATACAGTGAAAAGGTATTGTTGCATGCTAACCATTCAGTGGAAAAACAATACATGATTACAATTGAGCCATTCACAATGTGCTGATACATAATAAAGGGAATAACAATATAACGTTTAGTGCAAGCTAAAGTCCAGTAAAGTCAGATCAAAGATAGTCTAATGCGCTATAATGTTGAGAATATATTCAGTACTCTGTATTTCTCCGTTGCTCCATTATGTTTATGTACGATACATCTGATCTGGTTGGATAGCAAATAAAGCTTTTCACTGTACCTTAGTACATTAAAAAATAATAAACATAAACCAAAATCTATCCCTAAACCTTTTCTGTTTGCATGGCACAGTGGCACAGCTGGTAGAACTGTGGCTCCACAGAGTCAGAGAACCAGGTTCAATCCTGAGCTAGGGTGCTGTTTGTTTGGGCTTTGCACATTCTCCCTCTGAGCACGTGGATTTCTTCCAGGTGCTCCGGTTTCATCCTGCAAACTAAAGACGTGCGGGATTGTAGATTAATTAGCCTCTGTAAAAAAATGTGTGCAGGGAGTTGAAGAGAAAGTGGGAACTAGTGAGAATGGGTGATTTGATGGTCAGCATGGACGGTGGGCTAAAGGGACTGTTTCCATAATGTATCTCTAAACTAAATGCAGTGATGTGAACTTTTGTCATTACGTTCCTCATTGATTCAAAGTTTTTCAATTACATTTTTTACCCAAAATGGAGAGAGTAATAAAAACTCTGTATGCCAGCCTTGCTCTCTACCAACCCCTCACCCTCCTCCCCACCACTTTGTCATTAGCATGGGAGGCAAGAAAAATGACCTTGGCTGAAAAGTATTAATGTCAAGGAAATTGAAATTTCAACATCGGATATGGCCTGAAATGATAAGCCACGCACATCTCCATATACATCCTGTGTCTCTCCTTCCCAAATTATTATTTACAACCAACACAGGAACAGAGTGAGGTTCTTCAGTACAATAACAGTTGCACGCGATCATAATTAAATGAGAAAAACATCAAACATCAAGAAACATCAAACGCGGAATCCAGTGATCAATTGCAAACTCATTCAGGTTTAATTCTGTAAAATCTCAGGCCTCGTTGTATACTTCATGCTTTGCGATGCATAAATACATATTTAATGATTGTTGAGATAAAGTCCATCTGGTTGTTGCTACTTTGGATGATCTTGATGCTTGACAATGATAAAAAAAAAAAAAAGCTCTTATCTCCCCTTTCTAGCATAATTTCAGATTTAATCTGATAACTTCACAGTACATTTGCGAGGCTAAACTTCTGTGCAGTGTGCAGGACTGCCTAAAGCTGCAGTGGGTTATAATTGATGCATTTGCATGAATCCTAAAACCTGGAGTGATTACAAAATATTCTTCCATCCTACAAGTAATATGATTTCCTTTTTCAAAAATATTATAATGTGGCTCACCCACTGGTTCATGTATCTAAAGGGGGTGTCCCACTTGGGCGATCTAAGTGGCGAGTTTAGAAGAGTTTGAAAAAATGACATGTTGAAGACCTCCTTCGACTATGTAGAAGACCTCCTTCGACCTCATCCAACTATGTTGAAGACTAGCTTCGACTAGCTTTGAATAGCTGCGACTAGCTACGACTAACTTTGAGAAAATTGGACACCGAATAGTGGAGAGTGAAGCCGACCTCCTTCGACCTCCCTTCAACCTCCCTTCGACTATGTTGAAGACTATCTACGATTACCTTCGACTACCTTCGACTATCCTCGACTACCTGTGACTAACATGCCGGCCTATTATGACCTACTACGACTAAACCTTCGAGTAAAAAGTGTATCGATTTTTTCCATGGCGACCTTTTTTTACTCGCGGGCATTTTTTTACATATTGAAAAAAACGCCGCGACCTAGCTGAGGCCTCGAGTACGCGGAGACCACTCTCGAGCATGAAGGAGAGTTACGAAGACCTCCTACGACTTCGTATCGACCATGTTGCAAGTATAAGTCAAGGGCAAACTCACCAGAACTCGCGGATTGGGTCGCCCAAGTGGGACAGGCCCTTAACAATTATAAGACGAGGAAAAAACAACTTGCTTTATCCAAGCAAATTATTGATTGAATAAAAAGTCTCGGGATGATCATGAATTGGAAATGGAAGACCTTCGAAATAGGATATGATAACGATGGATTCCCCTGTAGGATCAGAATTCAATCATACGTTTACATAGAATACGTAATCTCATTAGCTACAGGAGATGAGCAAGGTCCTTAATGAGTATTTCTCCTCTGTTTTTACCGTAGAGAAAACATGAGGATTGGGGAGCTTGGGACAGTCACTTGGTAGAAGGTTGTTTTTCAGACTGGAAACCTAAACCTATTGATATGCATCAGGGTTCAATGGCCCAATGCTTGGCCCAATGTTGTTTGTCATCTATATCAATGATTTGGATGGGAATGTATAAGGCATGATTAGCAAGTTTTTGAAGATGACATTGAAGTGGGCAGTATTGTACATAGCAAAAATTGCAGCAGGATCTTGATCAGTTGGGCAGGTATGCTGAGGAATGGCTGATGGAATTTAATACAGAGAAATGAAAGGTTGTAATTTGAGAAATCTACCATGTGCAGGATCTACAGAGTGATTGACATGGTTCTGGGGAGTGTTGTAGTGCAGAGGGTTTTTATTGAGTATAAAAGTTGTGAGGCCCTGTTACAGCTGTACGATACATTAGTGAGGCCACATTTAGAGTAGTGTGTTCAATTTTGTTGCCCTGTTATAGGAACAATGTTATTAAGCTGGAAAGGGTGCAGAAAAGATTTACAAAGATGTTGCCAGGCCTCGAGGCCTGAGCTATAGGGAGAGGTTGAGCAGGCTAGGACATTTTTCCTTGGAGAGCAGGAGGATGAGGGATGATCTTATAGAGATGTATAAGATCATGAGAGAAACAGAAAGGGTAAATGCACAGTGTATTTTACCGGAAGTAAGGGAATCAAGAACGAGAGGGCATGATGAGGGGGGAAAGATTTAATAGGAACCCGAGGGGCAACTTTTTTACACAAAGGGTGGTAGGTTTATGGATCAAGCTGCTGGAGGAGGAGGTTGAGGCAGGTATCGTGACAGGTATGTGGACAGGACAGTTTTAGAGGGATATGGGCCAAACGCAGCCAGGTGGGACTAGTGTACATGTGGCATGTTGGTCACCATGAGCAAATTGGGCCAAGGCCATTTTACCTCTGACATGAACTGTGGTTCCCTACAGAACCATTGTCTATCAGGAAGCCGAAAGGAAAACTAAATACAATGCAGTAATGCTATCCTCTCTCCTTCAATTCCTCCCACATCCATGATCTACCTCATGTTCAATTCATTTAAGATAGTTGAAATTCCACTTAGTATAGAGTAATATAGCATAATACAACAATACCCATTCATACTAGTTTTACATTATCCCTCGTCCTACACATTAGAGGATTTTTTTACAGCAGCCAATTAACCTGCAAACCAGCACGCTTTTCAGGCATGGGAGGAAACAGGAGCATCCAGAGTAAACCCACACAGTCACATTGAGAACATGCAAACTCTACACAGACATCACCTGGATCGAACCCAGGTGTCCTGTGCTGTGCAGCAGCCACTCTACCCTTGCCACCTATCACTCCATTCTGCAGTAATGAACATCCCTGACCTCATCACCACTCGGTGGCTCAATGTGAAGTGAGGCCTTGAGCCAATGTGCAGTAGCTGCCGATGAGATCGGGTGCAGGACAGACTGGGGCAAACGATGCTGTCACTGCTGAGAAGTTCGGTTGTGGATCATCCTGGCTAACACTGGGAACGTTGAGCACTATGCCATGTGTAGGAAAGAACTGCATACGCCGGTTTAAACTGAAAATAGACACAAAAAGCTGGAGTAACTCAGCGGGTCAGGTAGCATATCTGGAGAAAAGGAACAGGTGATGTTTCCGATCAAGACCCTTCTTCAAACCATGCATGGGCAAACTGCCCAGATCACACAGCTTCTCTAATTTCCTCCTACTGGAGTTGATGGAAGCTACCTGTTTCCCTGTCTCTATTTGGCTGCATAGCTCTCCCAGTCTGGAGATCTGAAACTCTGCTATAGACATTGCCTGTTGAACTACCAGGGAGTTGTATCGAACACCACGCCATAGCAATAAAGGGCCAGATTGCTAGCTCCAGTCTGCCCTCACAGGCAGCTTCTGATCATTGACTCGATAGCTCACTCCACACAGAGCTCTGTTGTGAGGAGATCACTGTTTCATTGCTTTAGGAGCACCATTGAAGGGAAGGAGTTGGTGGCATGATCCAGGCACAGCAGTGCACAGCCCAAATGGATGTCTTTTTTAAAGAGTAGGATGGTAGGTAAATATACGTTTGTACACAAGGATCGAGAACATTTCAACAAATTGGTATTCTGTTGGGTAATTCTAATCAAGGTACAAGTGAAATTGGAATTCAAATCAGTTTCATTGTAATGGAGAAAGTCTGTGATGGAGTACAGGATTACATAGCAAAATTGGGAATTATGTATTCACTTTTAAGCCAACAGTCTTGGTTTCAAGAGACGGTTCTGGCCATCTACCCTTATTTCTGTAAATCTACTTTACATTTTATTTGAACTGAATGTGTCAGATTTTTTTTAAATTACTTTGTGTATTTTAGGTGATTTTGTTTTCTTAATTAATGTTCATTTTTCAGGATTAATATCCTTCCTTTATTTGCTTAATTGATTTTAATGGGTTTTGAATACCTTTAAAGTTCCTGAAACTTTCATTCCCCCATGGATGCTGTCTAAGGAGCTGACTATTTGCAAAAGTTTCTGTTTATAATTCAAACAATTGGTGCCCATCGACGACTTGTTCAACAGTTCATGGATGAGACATGCTCTAGCCCACCAATGTTGCTGCATTTTATCTTACAAGATCTTCTCGCCAAACGTGGCCTCACCATTTAGAATTCAGAATCATCTATGATCTGTGAAAATTAGCGTGGAAAATGTCTTTATATCATTGGACAATACAGGAGGCTCACAGTTGCCATCACGTTCCAACTGAAAGTTAACTGGGAATAAAATATCCCGTCTTAAATCTTTCCAAATTTTTACTTCCATTGAAATGAAATTCATCCGTTGTCTCTCAAGCATATTATAAGCATATAAAACTGTAGTTTGAAACTTTATGTAATTTGCCAATATTTGCTATGCTGCGCAACGGGCATAGCTGCTCTTGTTTGTGAACCTAATTTGTACTTGTTTATTTTTAAATGTTCTTTGCATTTTGAAACCTCACTGAATTTTCATTTCAATGGAAGTGAAAACTGGGAAAGATTTAAGGCAAACTGATAATTTGTTCCCAGTTTACTTTGAGTTGGGACATGATGGCAGCTGTGAATGTCTTGCGTCGTCCAATGATGAAAGGAAATCTTTCAAGCTAATTTTCACAGATCAATGATGATACCAGATTCTAAATGAGGAGGCCACGTTTGGCAAAAAGGTCTTGTGAGACATAATGCAGCAATGCTGGTGGGCCAGAACACGTCCCACTCACAAACTGATGAACAAGAGCTGACTTGAGATGAGTTGTGTGCCTTGGGCAATGGCAATTCTGCCAGCTGCCTACAAGAGAGTCCATGCATCAGCAAATCCTATACATTTTTTGAAAGAAACATTGGAGAGAGAAGCTGCTCGAAATAGTCAGCATAACTTCAAAACATTCACTCTGTTTCGCTCTCCACAAGTGCAGCCTAACTTGTTTGAATATTTCCATTATTTTCGGGTTTTATTGTAGACTTGTGGCATTTGCAGTTCTTTGCTTGTTGAGTCATTAAAGAGGTTTACTACCCTTAATCATAAATAGACTGTTATTTATCAATTTAGGATGCTAGAGCAGATTAACATCACATGATAATCATGGAACAGTATCTAATGTCATAGACTTTAGCATAGCAGTTTATCAAATGAGACAAATTCCTAATAGTCGTAACATCCAAGGGTATGCTGGGTTTTAGTAATAAATTCACAAAAGACGTCACAACCTGCTTGTCTGCAGGCTATTTTTAATTTTACGTAAGTTTACATTTCCTGGGCAGGTGGCTCTTTTACGAGGCTGTCAGCAAGATGCTGAAATGTACAATAACCAAATCTTGTGCAAATGTCTGCTGCCTAGATCATGCTGACCTCACTGTATTTGCTAATATTTACACAGCATCAACAAGCTGCAGCTAAATAACAAAATTTGCTGGTGTGAGTTAAGATATTTTAATGCATAGTGTCCATAACTCATTGGATTTTTCAATACATTTTACATACATTCTTTATTCTGAAAGCTAAAAATAATTGTTGGCAACATATTTTATGATTTTTGTTTTACTTACATGTCTTTGTGCCAAATATTTCTGCACATATAAACACATTTTCTGGACTTACACTCGAAAGGCCAAAATGAACACTTAGTAAATAAAACAAACCATCCTTAAAACACATGTCTTGGAAGTACAGTAAAGATGCAGTAATATAATATGAAATTCTACCACTCTCAATGAATTGAAAACTTTGTGTCACCTTGCTCTTTGATAAAAGGTGGATATTGACAATGACTGAAGTTACTTGGATAGAACGGAGAAGGCATTGACATACCTGAGAATACAAGACAGATCTGCCAAAGTATGTGGTTCCTGTGTGAAAATTCATCGATGTGAAATTTAGAAGTGGATGCATATACAACATAATTTGTTTTAAGTAAATAAGAAGGAGAAAGGTATGTTGGAAACAATATTTTGCCTACCTCACAAGCATGTTAACTTGAAGAAATATTCTTCAGATTTAAGAAGTTGTCCCAACAAGAAGTATAATCCAGGGAATTATAGGCCGGTGAGCTTCTTACCAATGCCAGGGAAATAACAGGTGATAGTTCTTAGGGATAGGATTATGTACATTTGGAAGAGATGAGCTACTTAGCTACAGTCAGCATGGGTTTGTGCAGAGCACATCATGCCTGACTAATTTTGTGCAGAGCTGGTCTTGTATTACTAACTTGATTGAGCACTTTCAGGAGATGACAAAAATGATTGATATGGGTAGAGCAGTGGATGTTGTTTACATAGGTGTTAATCAGGTATTTGAAAAGGTCCTTCATAATTAGCTGATGCGGAAGATTAAGATGCACGGGATCCATGGTGACTTGATAGTTTGAATTCAAAGTAGGGTTACCCATAGAAGAAAGAGGTGGTAGGACATTATTCTTTACTCAGAGAGTGGTAGCTGTGTGGAATGAGCTTCCAGTGAAGGTGGTGGAGGCAGGTTCGTTTTTATCATTTAAAAATAAATTGGATAGTTATATGGATGGGAAGGGAATGGAGGGTTATGGTCTGAGCGCAGGTATATGGGACTAGGGGAGATTATGTGTTCGGCACGGACTAGAAGGGTCGAGATGGCCTGTTTCCGTGCTGTAATTGTTATATGGTTATATGGTTATTATTCTGGCAGAAAGTCTGTGATCAGTGGTATTCCACAAGGACCCGTGTTAGAGCCTCTGTGGTTTGTGATATATATTAGTGATTTGGATAAAAAATAGATAGGTTGGTTGGTAATTTTGAAGACGACACAAAAATTGGTACCGTTATGGGCCTGCCCCACTTAGGCGATTTTTCAGGCGAGTGTCAAGATGAACAGGAAGGTTGGCGCTGTAATTAGGACGCCTAAAGCACACTGTACGGTAAGACCTTTTGGGGAGGGGGGGGGGGGGGGGGGGGGGGGGGGGGGGGGGGGGGGGGGGGGGGGGGGGGGGGGGGGGGGGGGGGGGGGGGGGGGGGGGGGGGGGGGGGGGGGGGGGGAGTGATGGGATGAAGGGGGGAAAAGGAGGGAAAAGGAGGGAGAAGAAATGGAGACAATTTTCATGGAGTCTTCATTCTAGTCACCACTAAGTTTGAGGTCGCGACTAGTTCCCAGAATGCGGGAACTCCTCATGACCATGAAGGCGACTACCCGGCAACCACCCGCAAACATGTGACGACTGCATCGTCTCCTGCAGTTGCCTAAAAAGTTGCCTAAGTGGGACGGGCCCATTACGGACAGTGAAGAAGAAGGCTGTTAAAGAGTTACAGATATGGGTGGAGAAATGGCACATGCAGTTTAATCTGAACAAGTATGAGATGTTGCGCATTTGGAGGTTAAATCTAAGGGGAAAATTATTGGCAGGATCCTTCACAGCATTGCTGTACAGAGTAATCTTGGGGTCCAAATTTATAACTCGCTGAAAGAAGCAACTGGTCAGAGAAGAATCAACTAAACATCTAAATATCCACCAACACTTTTGCCTTTAAGCAGCCAATGAGGCCGTTTAGTTATGATGCTAGGAATGGAATGGCCAAGTTTGCGGACGACACAACCCTGATTGGACTGATCCAGGATGGGGAGGAATCTGCCTACAGACAGGAAGTGACACAGCTGGCGGCCTGGTGCCATCGCAACAACCTGGAGCTCATTGCTCTTAAGACAGTGGAATTGATAGTAGACTTTAGGAGAGCTCCCCCTCCCTCACCCCACTCATCATCAACAACACCACAGTCACATCTGTGGAGTCTTTTAAGTTCCTGGGAACCATCATCTCCAAGGACCTTAAATTGGAGGCCAACATCGACACCACAATAAAAAAGGCACAACAGAGGATGTACTTCCTGCGGCACAATCTGCCACAGGCAGTGATGATCCAATTCTATACGGCCATTGTAGAGTCTGTCCTCACATTCTTCATCATGGTCTGGTTTGGCTCGGCCACCAAGCAGCACATCCGGAGGCTGCAGTGAATCGTCTGATCAGCTGAGAAGGTTATTAGTTGCAACCTTCCCTCCATTGATGAACTGTACACTGCAAGGGCCAGGAAGCGAGCGGGTAAGATCATCTCTGACCTCTCTCACCCTGGCCACAAACTCTTTGAATCACTTCCCTCTGGAAGACTGTCAAAGCTGCCACAGCCAGATATAAAAACAGCTTTTTTTCCACGAGTAGTTGCTTTACCCAATAACCAAAAATCTGTCGCCTTGTTTTGCTCTGGTATTTCATTCACATAATTCACATGTTTAATCAATAATGTTTTATTATTAATGTTTAATGGTTTATGTGTCATTCCTAACTGTCACTGTGTGTCGTTGTCACTTGTGGGTGGAGCACCAAGGCAAATTCCTTGTATGTGAATACCTGGCCAATAAACATGTTCATTCATTCACTTGTTTATTGTTGAGTGTATCGTTGGTAGCACCAACATGTTTGCAAATACTCCTTCAATCGTGATTCAAAACGATATTGATATTGGTAACGATATTGTTATTGGTATTGGTTTATTATTGTCACGTGCACTGAGCTACAGCAAAAAGCTTTTGTTTGCCTTCTTTCCAATCAAAGCAACTCATGCTATAATTGAGTACAATCAAGTCATACACCAGTACGATAGGATGTGTAAAGAGAAATATTCCAGTGCAGAATGTACTTTCAAAGCAATGTGGTGTTCCAGTTACAGAGAAAAAGTCCAAATTCCACAAGGTAGGTTGGAAAATTGGGACTACACCCTAATTTAAGGAAGGATCTTTCAACTGTCTAATAATAGAAGGGAAGAAGTTGGACATGAATCTAGTGGTGTGAGTTTCACACTGTTGTATCTTCTGCCTGATGGGCAAGGAGAGAAGAGGGAAGGACAGGTGGAGGGGGAAGATCATTGATTATATATGCTGCATTCCTGTGGCATCGTGAAGTGTTGATGGAGTTACTGCTGGGGAGGTTGGGCTGATGGATTGGGCTGCAGCTGCAGATCTCCGTAATTTCTTACTGTCTTGGGCAGAGCTGTTATTTAACTATTTTTTGATCAACTCAACAGAGCATTTGAAAAGGTTAGTAAGAGTTGTTGAGTACATGCCAAACAGTTTTTAGTCTTCTGGGGAGACATTGGTGTGCTTTCTTGTTCATAGTTTCGATGTGGTTAATCCAAGAAAAAACATTTGTGATATTTGTTGGAACTTGAAGTTCTCAACCATTTCCACTTCCACAATGATACTGATTGGGGCATGTACTCCACTAGGCTTCCTGAAGTCAACAATCTGCTCCCTTGTCTTGCTGACTTTGAGCGAGAGGTTGGTGTCTTCACACCATATTTAGTTTAGTTTAGTTTGGAGATAGAGCATGGAAACTGACCCTTTGAGTCCACACGGACTACCATTTACCTGGTCACATGTGCTCTATCTAATTTCTGATCCACTCCCTCCACATTTGGGGCAATTTTACAGCAGCCAATTATCATGTAAACCTGTATTTTTGGGATATGAGAGGAAACCAGAAAACATAGAAGAATCCCACGCGGTCACAGGGAGAACATGCAACCTCCACACATACAGGAACTGAGGTCAGGATCAAACCCAGATCTCTGGAGCAATGAGGCAACAGGTCTACCAGCTGTGCCACTGTGCCACCCTCCGCTACCCTGTGTACTAAACTCGCCTGACACTGTTTTCTTATTGACACTATTGTCTGAAACTGTTATCCTGACACCATGTAATTAATTGTTGGAAATCAAGCTCTCAGCCATTTTCACATCAGCACCATTGATGTTAATTTGGGAATATACCCTTATCTTGCATCCTGAAGTTGATAACTAGCTCCTTTGGCTTGCTGACATGGAGGGAGAGATTATTATCCTGACATTATGAAAATTCTTTAATTCTTTCTTGTACTCCATCCCGTCATTGTTTGAGATCCGGCCCAGTACAGGGTTTTACAATTCTTCCCAATTCTTCAACAAGTTTAGAGGAACAGTGTACAAGGGAATTGGTGACATAGACTTGAACAACTGCATAAGAGTTGGAAAAAATAATAAGATACAGCTTAACAGTCACTGTTACTTTCCACAAATAATGACCGAGTATGTCCATAAGTTGTGTAAGAAGGAAATGCAGATGCTGGTTTAAACCAAAGATAGACACAAAAAGCTGGAGTAACTCAACGGGACAGGCAGCATCTCTGGAGAGAAGGAAGGTACGTAGGTTTTTTTTGTTTTCAATTCAATTTGAAAGGAATGTCACTTGAAGACTTATAGTACTCTTCAAAACCATATCCTTGTACCTACACTGACCAGACTAGTTTCCTGTTAGTGATGTGACCCTCCTGCTGATGAGCTCCGTCTGTATAAACCAAGCAGAATATCCCTTGCATTTCAAACACCATCCCTGTTCCTTTGTACTAAACGTGGCTTCAAGTTGTTCCCAAAGTAAATGTTCCGAAGTTTGTTTAATTTTGTCTGTGCATGATTTTTTACTTACAAAAATAAATGATACAAAACGGAATTGACAACAATGAATGAGAATTTATTGTGGATCTTTGCTCACAAGTATGTCCTGGCACAAGGGGAAATAAAGTGCTAAAATGATTATTGGAGTCTGAAAACTGAAAGAAATTCACACATCCTGAACCTTGTTTTTCCTATCAGATTGCAAGGTTGAGTGTTCATTCCTTGCGTTTTCCAGTCTGCTTTACAGTATGGATCATGATTCATTTGTCTTCAGTCGTGCATGTGTAGAAGAGATAAGGTGGAAAATACTATCGGCCAATTACCCACTCCCAAATGATAACATCTTTCATAGACACAAAATGCTGGAGTAACTCAGCGGGAAAGGAAGCATCTCTGGATAGAAGGAATGGGTGACGTTTCGGGTTGTGACGTCTGAAGAAGGGTCTCGACGCTAAACGTCACCCATTCCTTCTCTCCAGAGATGCTGCCTGTCCCGCTGAGTTACTCCAGCATTTTGTGTCTGTCTTCGGTATAAACCAGTATTTGCAGTTCCTTCCTACACACGAAAACTTATTTTGGAAGTTTACTCCCTATCTGTCAATTTGCAGAGGTATCGAATTACATTTTGGAATGACAAACCAAGAATTACCTGAGAATCAATGAAGAGCTGTGACAGAGCTGTAGAGAACAGGTACAGTAGATGGGATAAAAACGGAGAGGGTGTGCTCAGTAGGTAATGAGTTACACTAAGTCCTCTACAGAAGTCTGAAGCTGCTCTTGATTAAGATCTTGGAAAGGGAGAGCCAAAGCAGTTTAAAATTGAGCATGCAAGTAAAGACTTGCTGTTCTCAGGCCTGCTAACCTTAGCCACAAGTAAATGGTAGTCGGGTTCTAGCACAGCAGCCATTTTGAGAAAAGCTGCTTTGAGGTCAAAGTGTGCCGGTAGGTCAAAGTGCGGACCTTGGTGAACATTCAGGCTTCGGAAAAGAGGAAAACAGAAACAAAGTTATTTAAAGTTTACTTCCACTTACGATTTATTTCTAAGTGTGTATTAAATGGAGTGGCCATTTTGAAAAAAGATTGTTTTCGGCTGAAGTGCAGAGGTTTTGATGAGGGAAGATTTGGCGAGAAGACTGAGCAGTGACAAAGGACCTCAAGGTAAGGTATTTTTCTTTTAAACTTAATAGCAACTTGATGGGTAGTAATGGCAGTCAGTGGAGTAGTTTGCTCCTCCTGTCAGATGTGGGAAATCAGGGAGCAGTCAAGTGTCCCTGCTGACTATGTCTCCAGGAAGTATGTCCAGTTGCAGCTCCTTTCAGACCACATGGATTAGTTGTTGCAGCAGTTGGACACACTGAGGAGCACATAGGAGGCAGAGAGGGTTATAGGCAGTAGTTTTGGGAGGTTTCCAATCTAGATTGAAGATCGCCACATGTGGTGCTGAGCTCTTTCCCTCTCAAAACAGGTACTGTTTTGATACAGGTACACAAAAAGTTGGAGAAACACAAGAAGGAACTGCAGATGCTGGAAAATCGAAGGTACACAAAAATGCTGGAGAAACTCAGAGGGTGCAGCAGCATCTATGGAGCAGGAAATAGGTAACATTTCGGGCCAAAACCCTTCTTCCTTCGCTCCATAGATTAAAGGAGATGTACAAGACATAGTTTACACAGAAAGTGAGAAAGTGGTTGGTGCCTGAAAGGCATTACTGAGGGTGGTAATGGAAGCAGATATGATTGTGACATTTAAGACGCTTTTGGATAGATATGTAAGAATGAAAGGTTATGGATCATTTGCAGCAGAAGGAATTGGTTTGATTTGGCATGGTAGGGGCCATTCGATGTCCTCTGTTCAGTTTGCTGTTAGAGTGGTTTCAACTTGGCAAGAATATTGAGCAGTGTCCTCGTACTGTTCCGATCCCGTTGTTGATCTTTTGCCATGTGAAGTCTGTCATCAACAAAAGATTATTTCATTTTTGAAAGAAAATACATGTTGTGCAATCGTATCTGATTGGAGAAGTCTTGACCCCAAGTAATATTTAAAGGCATGGTGTATATCATTTGAACCACATCCCACTGTGCAATAACAAACCAGCTGCTGCTTGCCCAGTCTCCTTATGGTCCTACTTGTGACACAACTGGTTTTCCTCCAACTACTGTCAAGAAATACCAGATTAACAAGGGAAATATTCTTGCTGGCTGAGACATCTTCTTGCAACTCAATGCCAGACACACACTCACCATTTGAATGTACCCTCAACACCGTACACCACAAGGGTGCATTCTCAGTCTCTTACTATATCCCTTATGCTGTCAAAATTGTGCAACCAAACACCATTCTAACTCAATTTACAAATTCACACCACAATCGCGAGCCGGATATCAAATAATGACAGAGTACATGAGAGAGATTGAAAACTTTGTTACCTAGTGCCCACAAACTCACTCAATCTCAGCAAGACAAGGGAGATTGTGATCAACTTCAGGAAGCAAACCTGGGAAACTCTCGCTGGTAGGTATTGGTGGCACCAAAGTAGAGATGGTTGAAAGCTTCATAGCAATAAATATCACCAGTAATTTGTCCTGGACCAGCCACATTGAAACAATGGCCAAGAAAGCACACCAATGCCTCTACTTCCTTAGAAAGCTTGAAGAAGTTTGGCATGTACTCAACACCCCCACCCACCAACTTCTACAGATGCGCCGTAGAAAGCATTTTTATCAGGATGCATCACAGCATGGTTAGGGAACAGCTTCACCCAAGACCGCAAGAAATAGCAGAGAGTTGTGGACATAGCCCAAGCCATCACACAAACCAACCTCCCTTCCATAGACTTAGTCTACACCCCATGCTGCCTTGGTAAGGCCACCAGCATAATCAGGGGTAGGCACAACATGCTGGAGTAACTCAGAAGGACAGGGAAGCATCTCTGGAGAGAAGGAATGGGTGACGTTTCGGGGCAAGAACCTTCTTCAGACTGATTCTGTCTGAAGAAGGGTCTCGACCTGAAACGCCGTGTATTCCTTCTCTCCAGAGTCTGCCTGTCCTGCTGAGTTACTCCAACATTTTGTGTCTACCTTCAATTTAAGCAGGCATCTGCAGTTCTTTCCTAAGCATAATCAAGGGCCAGTCTTACCATAGTCATTCCCTCTTTCAATAGGAAAGAGGTGCAGAGGTTTGTAAATGCATACCTCCAAATTCAGGGACATTTTCTTCCCAGCTGTTATCAGGCAACTGGATCGTCATCTCACCAGCAAGAGAGCAGTCCTGACCTCCCATCTACCTCATTGGAGACCTTTGAACCATTTGTAATCTGACTTTATTAGACTTTATCTAACACTTAATGTTATATCCTACATCCTGTATCTGTACACGGTGGACAGCTTGATAGTAACCATATATAGTCTTTCCGCTGACTGGATAGCACGCAACAAAGCTTTACATTGTACCTCGGTACACATATCAATCATATACTAAACTAAATTAAAACAAAAAGGGAATGAGATTGTGTTGCTGGTTCTTCCCAACACCACCAGGCTCTGGAACACTACAAAACTCTGACTAAACTGTGAACTATGAAGTATCTTGGTTGCACTAATGACTTTGAACATTTTGCAATGGTATTAGACAATAGACAATAGACAATAGGTGCAGGAGTGGGCCATTTGGCCCTTCAAGCCAGCACCGCCATTCAATGTGACCATGGCTTATCATCCCCAATCAGCACCCCGTTCCTGCCTTCTCCCCATATCCCCTGACCATTATTTTTAAGAGCCCTATCTAGCTCTCTGTTGAAAGCATCCAGAGAACCTGCCTCCACCGCCCTCTGAGGCAGAGAATTCCACAGACAGTATTGTTTTTTAAAATATTTTAATCTTGGTTATGTTCATTATGTTACCAATGAGTAATGTGTTTACAGCCCTGTCATGCTGCTGCAAGTAAAGGGGCTGTCCCACTGCGGCAACCTAATCTGCGAGTTTAGAAGAGTTTGCCCTCGCCTCAAACTTGCAGCATGGTCGACATGTGGTCCTAGGAGGTCCTATGAGGTCACTGGAACTCTCCTTTATGCTCGAGGGAAGTTCCCGAATACTTGCGGCCTCGGCTAGGTCGTGGAAATTTTTTCAGCATGTTGAAACATTTTCCACAAGTAAATTTGGTCGGCATGGTTCTTTTTAACTCGCAATGCAGTGGGGTCACTATTTAGTTACAGGCAGTCGAGGGCAGCCGTAGGCAATCTTCTTCGCTGACTGGGCATTTTGATTTGCTCATTGGAATTTTCAGGACCAAAGAAAACTGACCGGTAGGTAAAATGCCCTCTAAACTTTATTATACTTTATAAAAATGTCTCCAATCCTTCTCCTCCCCTTCTCTCCCCTTCTTTCCCCTTCTCTCCCCTTTTCTCCTCTTCTATCCCCTACTCGCCACTTCCACCCCCCCTTCCCTTCTCCCCCCCTCGTGCTCTCTAAAGAACTTACCGTACACTGTGCAGCCGTCTTTTACCTTCCTCTTCATCGCGGGTGTGAATTTCAGACATGCTCCCCCACTTTCCCTGGTCCCCGCCTTTGCGATGTGTGTGTGTGTGTGTGTGTGTGTGTGTGTGTGTGTGTGTGTGTGTGTGTGTGTGTGTGTGTGTGTGTGTGTGTGTGTGTGTGTGTGTGTGTGTGTGTGTGTGTGTGTGTGTGTGTGTGTGTGTGTGTGTGTGTGTGTGAGTGCAGTCAGTCAATCCAGCTCACGATTTGAACGCAGACGGTCTATCCAGCTCAAGGTTTTCCAGGCGAGTGCCCTCGAGCTTGAAGGTCGAAGACACTCTTGTTAACTCGCAGATTAAGTCGCCGCAGTGGGACAGCCCCTTAAGAATTTCATTGTTACGCTGTTGGTACATATGATGATTTTCTTCCAGAAATGAATTAATCTTTTGGTGATGAGAGGCCTCATGCAGCAAAAGATTAACAATGTTATCTGAACAGTAGGAGGACACTGGGCGATATTTTTTTCAAATGACAAACAATACTAACAGTCGACTGAACATAGAACATAGGCTGATGAAGGGTCTCGACCCAAAACGTTACCCATTCCTTCTCTCCACAGATACTGTCTCACCCGCGGAGTTACTCCAGCATTTTGTGTCTACCTTCGATTTTATCCAGCATCTGCGGCTCTTTCTCACACGTAGAACTTAGGCTCTTGACTCTCTTGACTCTTGAAGAGAACTCTTGGCTTTAGTTTAGTTTAGTTTAGTTTATAGATACAGTGTGGAAACAGGTCTTTTGGCCCACCGTGTCCGCACCAACCAGCGATCCCCGCACACTAGCAACATCCTACATACAGTAGGGACAATTTATGTTTATACCAAGCCAATTAGCCTACAAACCTGTAGGTCTTTGGAATGTGGGTGAAAAACAGAGCTTCCTGGAGAAAACCCATTCAGGTTGCACTCAGAACGTACAAACTCCATACAGCCAAGCACCCTCTCATTCCGATTGATTAATTGGTCGCTTTCCTAACAACATTAAAATATTAAACACATCCTTAAATTCATTGACGGCCAATCTTAGCAATCTTTTGCAAAAGAGAATCTGCAGTGATTTCTCTCTTTGTTTTAATTTCAAACTCCATTCACTTTGAGTCCTTCTTGCTCCAACCAGTAAATACAAATGTTCTCTTCGCAGCTGCCGCATAATAAGATATGGAGACAAAAAAAAACTGTCTGGCTTGTAACTGATGAAGTGCAAAATGTCATTTTATTGTTTCAGTGTTGAAATCGGGAATAGATGAAAGTTAAATCAATCCAGATGCCATCGCTTGTTTAAAAAGCAAAAAGCAAATCAAATTGATTTGAGCAGGTAAGAAGGTGAAATAAAACAAATGTTTCACTGATTAAAGGCTCATAATGATCAGTTGATTCCAGCTATCTCACTTTGTACCTTTGATGTATCCTATAGATGTTGTTTATGGTTAAGAAAAGACAATGATGATTTCTTTACACCCATGGGGCCATATAAGCAATAGAAACTGTCCAAAATTATCTCATCAGCACACATTGTTCTTAGCCTCATAGCCCTGGGTTTTACTGCAAATCTCTGACTGTGGAATGTGGCAATTCCAGTTGTTTGTGGTGGGTGAAAATGATCCTACTGGACAATGTCACAGACATTGGGTCTCCTGGCTTAAATTCTCCAGTAAAATAAATAGTCTGTGTTTACTGGTTGTAAAATCTCATTATCTCTTTGGAGGTATACAGGCTGCATTACAAACTGGCAACCAGGCTGATTTAGTGAAGGATTTTCATGACTGTCACTTGGCAGGTTTTTGGTGAGATTTTGCATCCAAACTCTGATTCCATGCAGTTTTCCTGCAATCACTCGTATTGGATCCCGTTTGCTTCAGGCAAGGGGCAGCTGCATTGATTTATCACTGGATTATGATAGGTTTATGTCAGGGAACAGCTTAAAGCCCAAAACGATGCAATAAGCGAATGTGGAAACCAATGCTTCTTGAGCATATGACAGAATTAAAAAATGTGTGCAAAGCAAAGTAAAATATATCTTAGGTACACAAAAAAGCTGGAGAAACTCAGCGGGTGCAGCAGCATCCATGGAGCGAAGGAAATAGGCAACGTTTCGGGCCCAAACCCTTCTTCAGATTCTTCAGATTACTAGGAACCCAGATGGGGTTCAAAGTAAAATATATCTTGTTCGGTGATGTGCAGAAATTGAAGATAAACTGGAAGCCATAAAGATAACTATGAGCTGTAAATTTGGAAATTTGAGCCAGAAGCAATTGAGATAATTATTGATTATATGGTTTCAATAAAGAAACCATTGATTCACAATCACCTTCCATTGTAATTGTGTGCAATTTTATATTGTGCCTTAATCAAAGGATTCCCGTGAGGACTGGTTGATGAATAAATTTGATGAATGCACATAAAACCTTAAATGCTAATTTGTGTGTAAAATTAATGTGCCAATAAAAATGGCATCAAAGAAAGTGGGAGCATGTATTCTACTGCAACCAACTGGTGATGCTGCAATCCACAGTCAGAGATATGTCTAAGGCCAAAAGGCCAAGCACAAATTGTACTGGTGAGACAATTGTTATCAGTGAAATTGCAATCACTCACTTAGTTATTGTCAGTTTAGAACAGCCAGGTGTTTCAGCTGCCCAAAGAAAGGTCACAATTCAACAGAAGGTTTTGGAGGCCAAGTCAATGGATATTTTTAACACAGAGATTGTCAGAAACTTGATTAGTACGGGTGTCAGGGGTTATGTGGAGAAGGCAGGAGAATTGGGTTCCTAGGGAAAGATAGATCAGGCATTATTGAATGGCGGAGCAGACTTGATGGGCCAAATGGCCTAATTCTATTTCTGTAATTTATGAATTTATGAACAATTTGACAGTCTGCAGATCTGAGATTAGGACAAGCAACAGCAATAATTTCATTGGCAACTTGAAATCCAATGAAAGTAGGACTTCATAGTTTGGGAACTTATTCAGAAAGTAAGGACTGGGATTGTACAGCATCTATGTCATAGCAATAACAGCAGCAAGAAGACAGGTGTTTGAGTAAATTGTCTATATCTATTAGAATAGTTTCTATTAGTCATAGTCATACACTCACAGAGACATACATCATGGAAGCAAGCCCCTCAACCCTTCCTTCACATACTGATCAAGATGCTCCATCTGCACTGGTTCCACCTGCCCGGGTTAGAACCGTATTTACTAAACCTTCGTCTAATGATAACAAAATCTTACATTTACATAGTACCGTTAACATAGAAGCTTGGCCTAATAGTAATAGTTATTAAATTTAATTAAACATAAATACTTGGAAAATAAAAGCTGCAATTTATAATAGTAGCGATAAACCTATTGAATTAATATAACCCCACTTCCTTGCATAGTCTGAAATATATGTGGCTTCAGGTTAACATTGTGATCTCTGGATTGCTGGGCAAATACAATACGTCCTGTGTTCAAGATTTATCTTTTCAACGCTATATACCTCTCTTAATCACTTTCTTTCAAGTCTAAAGAATCATTTTTTTTTCTAGTCAAGGTCACTTTATTCCAGAATCATTTTCTCTGTTGTTCATGAATCAAAACCAAACATATTCAAGATCTTGACTCACTCCAAGACTAATATTCTAGCTAATTTCCCATTTACACTTGAAGGGAAACTGCTATTAGCATCGATTGTGATGGATGCTCATTTGAATAAAAATCACACAACGCGGAAACAGGTCCTTCAGGTCAACAACTCCAGATCGACCACCTTGCACCTATTTACAGTCATCCCATTTACCCAGACCCCTTGAATATAGCGTCACAAGTAGAAGGTGGGTCAAGAAGGCTTTCAGAACATTGGTCTTGATCAGACTGAGTACTGAGTACTGTCGTTCGGACAGATACAAAAAGCAGATGTAACAGCATCTCTGGAGGATATGTTATAGTTATACAAGGCATTGGTGAGGCCACATCTGGAGTAATGTATTCAGTTTTGGTCACCCTTGTTATTGGAAAGATGTTGTTAAGCTGGACAAGGTGCAGAAAATATTTATAAGGATGTTGCCAGGATTTGAGGGCCATATAACCATATATAACCATATAACAATTACAGCACGGAAACAGGCCATCTCGACCCTTCTAGTCCGTGCTGAACACGTATTCTCCCCTAGTCCCATATACCTGCGCTCAGACCATAACCCTCCATCCCTTTCCAGTCCATATAATTATCCAATTTATTTTTAAATGATAAAAACGAACCTGCCTCCATCACCTTCACTGGAAGCTCATTCCACACAGCCACCACTCTCTGAGTAAAGAAGTTCCCCCTCATGTTACCCCTAAACTTCTGTCCCTTTAATTCTCAAGTCATGTCCCCTTGTTTGAATCTTCCCTACTCTCAGTGGGAAAAGCTTATCCACATCAACTCTGTCTATCCCTCTCATCATTTTAAAGACCTCTATCAAGTCCCCCCTTAGCCTTCTGCGCTCCAAAGAATAAAACCCTAATGTGTTCAACCTTTCTCTGTAACTTAGTTGCTGAAACCCAGGCAACATTCTAGTAAATCTCCTCTGTACTCTCTCTATTTTGTTGACATCCTTCCTATAATTAGGCGACCAAAACTGTACACCATACTCCAGAATTGACCTCACCAATGCCTTGTACAATTTTAACATTACATCCCAACTTCTATACTCAATGCTCTGATTTATAAAGGCCAGCACACCAAAAGCTTTCTTTACCACCCTATCTACACGAGATTCCACTTTCAGGGAACTGTGCACAGTTATTCCCAGATCCCTCTGTTCACCTGCATTCTTCAATTCCCTACCATTTACCATGTACGTCCTATTTTGATTTGTCCTGCCAAGATGTAGCACCTCACACTTATCAGCATTAAACTCCATCTGCCATCTTTCAGCCCACTCTTCCAACTGGCATAAATCTCTCTGTAGACTTTGAAAATCTACTTCATTATCCACAACCCCACCTATCTTAATATCATCTGCATACTTACTAATCCAATTTACCACACCATCATCCAGATCATTGATGTACATGACAAACAACAGTGGACCCAACACAGATCCCTGTGGCACCCCACTAGTCACTGGCCTCCAACCTGACAAACAACCATCCACCATTACTCTCTGGCATCTCCCATTCAGCCACTGTTGAATCCATCTTGCTACTCCACCATTAATACCCAACCATTGAACCTTCTTAACCAACCTTCCGTGAGGAACCTTGTCAAAGGCCTTACTGAAGTCCATATATACAACATCCACTGCTTTACCCTCATCAATTTTCCGAGTAACCTCTTCAAAAAAATTCAAGAAGATTAGTCAAACATGACCTTCCAGGCACAAATCCATGTTGATCAGACCCTGTTTATCCAGATGCTTATATATATTATCTCTAAGTATACTTTCCATTAATTTGCCCACCACTGACGTCAAACGAACAGGTCTATAATTGTTAGGTTTACTCTTAGACCCCTTTTTAAACAATGTAACAACTTGCGCAGTACGCCAATCCTCCGGCACTATTCCTGTTTCTAATGACATTTGAAATATTTCTGTCATAGCCCCTGCTATTTCTACACTAACTTCCCTCAATGTCCTAGGGAATATCCTGTCCGGACCTGGAGGCTTATCCACTTTTATATTTTTCAAAAGTGTCAGTACTTCCTCTTCTTTGAATCTCATAGTTTCCATAGCTACTCTACTTGTTTCCCTTACCTCACATAATTCAATATCCTTCTCCTTGGTGAATACCGAAGAAAATAAATTGTTCAATATCTCCCCCATCTCTTTTGGCTCTGCAGATAGCTGTCCACTCTGACTCTCTAATGGACCAATTGTATCCCTCGTTATCCTTTTGCTATTAATATAGCTGTAGAAACCCTTTGGATTTACTTTCACGTTACCTGCCAAAGCAACCTCATATCTTCTTTTAGCTTTTCTAATTTCTTTCTTAAGATTCTTTTTACATTCTTTATACGCCTCAAGCACCTCATTTACACCATGCTGCCTATAATTATTGTAGATCTCTCTCTTTTTCCGAACCAAGTGTCCAATTTCCCTTGAAAAACAAGGCTCTTTCCAATTTTTACTGTTTCCTTTCAACCGAACAGGGACATAAAGATTCTGTACTCTTAAAATTTCACCTTTAAATGTACTCCATTTCTCTTCCACATCTTTCCCATAAAACAAACTGTCCCAATTTACTCCTTTTAAATCATTTCGCATCTCCTCAAAGTTAGCCTTTCTCCAATCAAAAATCTCAACCCTGGGTCCAGTTCTGACCCTCTCCATAATTATATTGAAACTAATGGTATTGTGATCACTGGACCCGAACTGTTCCCCAACGCATACCTCTGCCACCTGACCCGTCTCATTTCCTAACAGGAGATCCAGCACCGCCCCTTCTCTAGTAGGTACTTCTATGTATTGCTGCAAAAAACTATCCTGCACACATTTTACAAACTCCAACCCATCCAGCCCATTTACAGAATGTGTTTCCCAGTCTGTGTGGAAAATTGAAATCTCCCACAATCACTACCCTGTGCTTACCACTAATATCTGCAATCTCCTTACATATTTGCTCTTCCAATTCTCGCTCCCCATTTGGCAGTCTATAATACTATATAATAATAAGTGTTGCTACCCCTTTCCCATTTCTCAGTTCCACCCAAATAGCCTCCCTAGACGAGCCCTCTAATCTATCCTGCAAAAGCACTGCTGTAATATCTTCCCTGATAAGCAATGCAACACCTCCACCTCTTGCCCCTCCAATTCTATCACACCTGAAGCAACGAAATCCTGGAATATTTAGTTTCCAATCACAGCCCTCCTGCAACCATGTTTCACTGATCGCCACAACATCATACTTCCAGGTGTCAATCCAGGTTCTAAGTTCATCCACCTTTCTTACGATGCTCCTAGCATTACTAGATTTACTAGAATGTTGCCTGGGTTTCAGCAACTAAGTTACATAGAAAGGTGGAACAAGTTAGGGCTTTATTCTTTGGAGCGCAGAAGGTTAAGGGGGGACTTGATAGAGGTTTTTAAAATGATGAGAGGGATAGACAGAGTTGACGTGGAAAAGCTTTTCCCACTGAGAGTAGGGAAGATTCAAACAAGGGGACATGACATGAGAATTAAGGGACTGAAGTTTAGGGGTAACATGAGGGGGAACTTCTTTACTCAGAGAGTGGTAGCTGTGTGGAATGAGCTTCCAGTGAAGGTGGTGGAGGCAGGTTCGTTTAAATCATTTAAAAATAAATTGGATAGTTATATGGACGGGCAGGGAATGGAAGGTTATGGTCTGAGCGCAGGTATATGGGACTAGGGGAGAATATGTGTTCGGCACGGACTAGAAGGGTCGAGATGGCCTGTTTCCGTGCTGTAATTGTTATATGGTTATATTATGTGGTTATTAAAATATACACATTTAAGAAACCCACCCTCTCTTATTCTCTGTTTATTCTCTTTTTCTTCTCTCTCCCCTACATTTTGGATCAGAGTGCTGCCTGCCTCACCCACCCTCTCTCTCTGCCCCCTGCCTCACACACTGACTGCTAGCTTTCCCAATTCGAGTCCCTCCCCCCCAACCATACTAGTTTAAAGTCTCCCCAGTAGCCTATGCAAATCTCCCCGCCAGGATATTGGTCCCCCTCGAGTTCGAGTGCAACCCATCCTTTCTGTACAGGTCGCACCTTCCCCAAAAGAGGTCTCAATTGTCCAGAAACTTTAATCCATACCCACTGCACCAGTCCCTCATCCATGCATTTATTCTCCACCTCGCTCCATTTCTACTCTCACTGTCGCGTGGCACAGGCAGTAATCCTGAGATTGTTACCTTTGCAGTCCTTCTCCTTAACTCTCTACCTAACTCCCTAAATTCTTCTTTCAGGACCTCTTCTCTTTTTTTACCTATGTCGTTGGTACCTATATGTACCACAACCTCAGGCTCCTCTACCTCCCATTTCAGGATTTCTTGGACACATTCAGCCACATCCCTGACCCTGGCACCAGGGAGGCAAACTACCACCCGGGTCTCCTGTCTGCGTCCACAGAATCGCCTATCCGACCCCCTGACTATAGAGTCCCCTATTACAATTGCCCTCCTCTTCTTTTCCTTAGCCTTCTGAGCAAGGAAGCTGTCGGAAGAGGTGGAGCGCAAGAGGATGAGAGGTGATCTTATAGAGGTGTGCAAAATCATTAGAGGAATAGATAGGGTGATCTCTTTCTCTGGATTGATGGTTGAAATCAATACTTCCTGTGTTCAGGATTTGTCTTTTCCACACTGTATACCCGTCTTAATCACAAAGCACGAAATCTTTTACCCAGAGTAGGGGAATCGAGAACCCGTCCACTCGGCCGTCAACAGGAGCGACATTAGCACTTACGTTACGCGTAATTTTGACTCCCACCCGTATAGGTGGAATTTCACCGTTGCTGACGTCACCCAGCCGATATATTGGGGGACGATTTCTTGCGCGCGTTCTCCCTGCTAGTCGATGTGCGAGGCGGGCGAATGGTTCCATTGTCAGACCTGCCAAGCTGCACAATCCGTTCACGCCCTTAAAGCAACTCGACGAGGTAGCTGAGATCAAGCAACCTTTCACAGCCCTTCTCACTGAATTCCCAGGGTTGCTCATGTCCCCGTTTGATGGGGCTGCCCCCCGTCATGGCGTGGTCCACCACATTCCCACCGAGGGTCCACCGGGTTACGCCTGTGCTCGCCGCCTCCTGCCCGATAAACTGCGCATCGCACGAGACGAGTTCCAGCTTATGGAAGACATGCCTTGTGGCACTGCCGGCGTGCGGGTCCTTTGCGATGTCTCAACGAGTAAAGCCTGCCCGATCATCCCGATTTCCTGGAGGCGTTGGATTTTCGACACCATCCACAGCCTAGCTTCTGCCATTCGCGCCACTTCTGCCCTGGTCGCTTCTAAATTCGTCTGGCACGGGGTTACGAAAGCAAGTCGCAGCATGGGCCCAAGCTTGCATCCCTGTCTGACTTCCAAGGTGCAGAGGCATATGTGCCCGCCCGTGCAGGATTTCGCTGTTCCAGACAGCAGGTACCTGCACATCCATGTTGACCTGGTGGGTCCCTTGCCGTGTTCGTGTGAGGCCATTCATGTACTCACTATCGTGGATGGGTTCACCAGGTGGGTGGAGGCAATGCCGTTAACTGATACCTCCGCTGAGGCTTGTGCACGTGCCATTGTCTCCAATTGGATCGCTTGTTTCGGTGTCCCTTCAGATATCACTACCGATCGTGGGGCCCAGTTCACGTCCTCCCTGTGGTGTGGTGTGGTAGGGCGCAACTGTACGGCGTGAAGCTGCACCAGACCACCGCGTATCATCCGGAGTCCAATGGTTTGGTCGAACGGTTTCACAGACACCTTAAGTCGGCGTTGAAGGCCCAGCTCACCGGCCCCGATTGGGTTGACCAGTTGCCTTGGGTTCTCCTAGGCATCAGAACTATGCCTAAGGAAGACCTCGACGCCTCCTCGGCCGAGCTGGTTTATGGCTCAGTGTTGCTGATACCTGGGGGTTTTCTGCCCGCCACCAGCGATCAGGAGGTCCCGGCTTCGGCGGTGCTAGCTGACCTTCGCAAGTGGGCTCACGCATTGGTCCCGGTTCCCACTTCCTGCCACGGGTCGTCCGCGGTGCATGTAACTACTATGTTACGGGATTGTGCTTATGGTTTCCTTCGATGGGATGCTCACCGCTCGCCGTTACAGCGGGTGTACGAAGGGCTGTACAGGGTGCTAGAGACTGGTACCTCGACGTTCACATTGGACATGGGTGGCAGGGTGGAGTTCGTCTCCGTCAGCCGCCTTAAGCCAGCACACGTCGACGAGGATAGCCCAGTGGCTGTGGCCACTCTGTGGCGTGGAGGGCGTCGGCCGGCCATTTTGCCGCCCTCTGCACCTGTTACCCCCGGTTATGTTTCACTGGTCCCCTCTGTTACGCCCATCCCTCATTTGCGTTTGTCGCGTACCTCCGATTCTGTATTGCCGGTCCCTAATGTTATGCTCTCCCTGCGACCTCGGACTTCGCATTCCGGTCGAACCATCCAGTTACCCGTGCGTTTCCGTACCGCGGATTCTGGGGGGGTGGGGGCATGTAGCGACGCCTGCTGGCGCACGCAGGTATCGAACCCGGTGTTCGGAAGTCGCAGTCATGTGACTCGGGAGGGGGTTTCGCTTTTGCGCCACAGTTGTGTTGCTGACCACCGTTGTCCGCCAAAATAGCATCTTAACCAAATCCAGGAAATTAATGACACCCTTAATTTGTGAATATTACTAGGATTCAGTTCCACTGCTAACTTACCAGAAGTTACTGATGCTTTAGATTGAGGTATAATTCATTGAGCATTAAAGGTGCTCTATGACTGATTATTGCAATGCATGAGTGTTGAGTTAATGACAGTGGAAGATGGCCTCTCTTATTGTCCTTTGGCACATTGACAACTTGGCAAGCAATGACACTACATTTGGTTGCCTCGGCACTTGGCTTGGGATTGCTCCTCAAAACCTTTGGGCTTTCACCTGTCCCTCCTTTCCAGCCCATCTCATTTATTGATCCTAGTATTTCCATAGGGTGCAGTGTCAGATTTTACCTGAAGTGTCTTGGACACTGGACTATAAATTTGATTGCATGATTTTGGCAAAAAATTCAAGTTACTCTAGGGATAAGGCCTTCATTCGTTTTGGACTGCATGTTGCATGCGTTGAACCAGTGGCCACAGGCATGTTATTTGTCGGAGCAGCTGTGAACTTTATATGCTTCTCACAGAATTTAGTTGTATCTGTTAGGAGTACAATTCTGACTCAAGACCTGGGGCAAGTTCTTTTTACACAGTGAGAAGTAAGCGTCCGGAACATGCTGCCAGGAGTGGGGATGTTAGTAGCATTTAAAAGGCTTCTATTAGATAGACACATAGATACTTTATTTTACTTTACAGATAAAGCATGGAAACAGGTCCTTCAGCCCACCAACTGTGTGTTGATCAACGATCACTAACATTATCCTACACACTAGGGACAATTTACAATTTTACCGAAGCCAATTAACTGCAAACCTGTACGTCTTTGGAATGTAGGAGGAAACCGGAGCACCCGGAGAAAACCCATGTGGTCACAGGGAGATCATACAAACGCTGTACAGACAGCACACATAGTCAGGATTGAACCTGAGTCTCTGGCACTGTAATGCAGCAGCTCTACCACTATGCCACCCCCAAAATATGCAGGATAATGGAGAGGTATGGATCCTGTGCATGCAGAAGGAGTTATTTTAATTTGGCATCATATTCACCACAGACACCATGGGTTGAATAGCCTGTATCTGTGCTGTACTGTTCTATGTTCTGAAAAGTAGTGGGTGATTGATGCTTACTCTACCCAAGATGGAAGCTTTTGTTTTGTTCATGCCATGTGGACTTTGCTAATATTTTTAGATTTCATCTGTTCCAAATTGCCCATAAGCTGTGCAGGCAATTAGGTATCAATGTTACATGAGGCTCATATAATTAACCAGGGCTCAAAATTAGCGTTTGCCCGGGTGCCAATGGCAACCTACAGTCCCGCCGGGCGACCTAAAAGCCATGCCATTTTGCCTGGCTTGGCAAGCACCCGGGACACCTAGCATTTAATTCTGAGCGGGCCCCCTCTCTATCTCTCTCTCTCTCTGTCACTCTCCGTCTCCGCCCGCCATCCGTCTGGCTCTCGGGTCTCGGGTCTCGGCTCTCGGGTCTCCACTCAGCTCTTGGGTCTCGGGTCTCCATTCATCACGGCCGGTCGCTTTATACATGCGCACTGCCATGGCCTGCAAGTCCTCTCCCTGCACATGCGCACAACCACGGCCAGCACATCATCGGCCGTGGTTGTGCGTATGTGCGGCCCTGCACAGGCGCACTGCCACGGCAACTGGTCGGCATCGGCCACTTTCTCCCACCCTTTGCATTGTTGGAGATCTGGCCGCCATTGCTGTCCGGTCGCTGCCTGACCGCGACTGCTGAAAACCAACGCAGAATCACTCCATGGAGTAACTCTTGCCTCCTGGTTTCCTCGTCCTCCAAAAATAGTAGAAATGGAATTTAAACTGGTGGACCCACCACCATCAAACTCAAAACTCTGAAAAATAACAGCTTATTGCATTTTATTTGTTTATTTAGAGTGTATATATATGGTCAATAGTATATAGACACACTGAACTTTTATCTCCTGTTCTGTATTATGTTTACATATTCTGCTGTGCTGCAGGAAGCAAGAATTGCATTGCCCTATCTGGGACACATGACAATAAAACTCTTTTCACTTGGACTTAAGCAAAAAAGGGTTCTTGGGAAAAAAGAGCTACCTTAAACTTAGTTGCATCTGGTTGGGTACCTATGGTAGGGTGAAGACTATTCCATGCTTTAATTGTGCAGGGGAACTCCATGGAGCAGCCAGCATCTCTGGATAGAAGAAATTGGGTGACGTTTCGGGTAGAAACCCTTCTTTAGATTTCATCTGGTTTTAGTGTTTTTAGTTTAATTTAAAGTTACAGCATGGAAACAGGCCCTTCGGCCCACCGAGTCCACGCCAACCACCGATCACCCCTACTCTAGTTCTATCCCACACATCAGCGACGTAAGTCAAGAGTCAAGAATGTTTTATTCTCTCACATCCCAGTTAGAACAATGAAATCCTTACTTGCAGCAGCACAACAGAATATGGAAACATAGTACTCTGTAAACAATGGTATAAACGAGAAAATAAAACTCCATACAGACAGCACCCATATTCCGGATCAATTCTGGGTCTCTGGCAATTTTAGGCAGTAACTTTATGGCCAATGTACTGCCCCATAGCCTTGAACTGAATTAAAAAATACAGTAGCTGTAAAGGGGGACATAGCGTCACTTAGAGATTTAAGAATGAAAATGGATTATTTATTTTTGATAGTAACCAAAGTTAACAACGTATAATTTTTTTGTGTGTTGGAAAATAAAATATAGAGACATAACTGGTGGACTTGCTGCCTCACATGCCAGAGATCTGTGTTCGATCCTGTCCTCGGGCACTGTTTGTGTTGAATTTGCACATTCTCCCTGCAAGCATGTAGGATTCCTCCCACATCCCAAAGACGCATTGGCTTTGTAGGTTGACTTGTCTCTGTAAAATTGCCCCTAATGTGTAGTGAGTGGGTGAGGAAAGTGAGATAACAGAACTTGTGTGAAAGGGTAGACAAAAATGCTGGAGAAACTCAGCGGGTGAGGCAGCATCTATGGAGCGAAGGAAATAGGCGATGTTTCGGGTCGAGACCCTTCTTCAGACTGATGTGAGGGGGCGAGGGGGGGAGCGGGAAGAAGAAAGGAAGAGGCGGAGACAGTGGGCAGAGGGAGACCTGGGGGGTGGAGAGAGCAGGGGACTACCTGAAATTGGAGGTCAATGTTCATACCGCTGGGGTGTAAACTGCCCAAGCAAAATATGAGGTGCTGCTGCTCCAATTTACAGTGGGTCTCACTCTGGCCATTGAGGAGGTCCAGGACAGAAAGGTTGGATTAGGAATGGGAGGGGGAGTTGAAGTGCTGAGCCACCAAGAGATCAGGTTGGTTATTGCGAACTGAGCGTAGGTGTTGGGCGAAACGATCGCCAAGCCTACGCTTGGTCTCACTGATGTAGGGCAGCTGACACCTAGAGCAGTGGATGCAATAGATGAGGTTGGAGGAGGTGTAGGTGAACTTCTGCCACACCTGGAAAGATTGCTTGGATCCTTGAATGTAGTTAAGAGTAGAGGTAACGCGACAAGTGTAGCATTTCCTCTGGTTGTAAGGGAAAGTGCCAGGAGAGTGGTTTGGTTGGGAAGGGACGAATTGACCAGGGAGTTACGGAGGGAGTGGTCTCTGCAGAAAGCCAACAGGGGAGGAGATGGGAAGATGTGGCCAGTGGTGGGATCCCGTTGGTAGACAAAGCTGGAGAAAATCAGCAGGTGAGGCAGCATCTATGGTGTGAAGGAATAGGCGACGTTTCCGGTTGAGACCTTTCTTCAGACTGATGTCGGGAAGAGTGGGAGGTGGGAAAAAGAAAGGAAGAGGCGGAGACAGTAGGCTGTGGGAGAGCTGGGAATGGGAGGGGAAGGAGGGAGAAAGCAAGGACTACCTGAAATTGGAGAAACCAATGTTCATACCGCTGGGGTGTAAACTACCCAAGCGAAATATGAGGTGTTGTTCCTCCAATTTGCGGTGGGCCTCATTCTGGCCATGGAGGAGGCCCAGGACTGAAAGGTCGGATTCGGAATGGGAGGGGGAGTTGAAGTGCTGAGCCACCGGGAGATCGCCAAACCTGCGCTTGGTCTCACCGAGGTTGATCATACACTGAAGAACCACATTTTGTTTGGAAGTGGAAAGAGATAATAGAAATTGCATTCATTGTAATGTGTAAAAAGAGATGAGATACTGTATTGTAATTTTGCTGCATGTCATTGTGGTATATATCGTGTCTTGATTGGTGAATATGTTTAGTTTGTGACTTTATTTTGAAGCAGAAATAATATGTGACTGCTTCATTGAGCATAATTCCGATCGGTAACTACGCACTTCATCGAGCACATTATCGCACACGTCATGCCAGCCGTCTTAAATGACTACCTAAACTGTCATTTGGCAACTTAAAAAGCTGCCAAGGTTGCCTGGCTGGCAACAGGGAAAAAAAGTTAAGTGAGAGCCTTGTTAATGCCAAGCAAGAACAACAAATTGTGTTTCAAGAGGGACAATTAGCGAACTGGATGTGGCAGGTGCGGGTTATTGATTGGGGACGATCATCCATGATTGCAATGAATGGCGGAGCTGGCTCAAAGGGCCGAATGGCCTCCTCCTGCACCTATTTTCTATGTTTCTATTTTTATATGTTTCATGAAGTAATTCATCATAGAAACAAGTCCATTATGTCAACGTTGATCATTAAGCACTCATTCATATTAATAATACCATATACAAGCCCGTGCTCCATAGCTCTTGCATCTTCATGATCAAAGTGCTCATCTAGCTACCTTTTTATATGTTGTGAGTGTCTCACTTGGACATGTACTAGAATTGGAAAGGTTTAGTGGGATATGGACCAAACATGGGTAAATGGTATCTTGGATGGGTACCGTGGTTTGCATGGACAGGTTAGGCCATAGGGCCTGTTTCCGTGCTGTATGGGCAAGATTCAATGCCTCAATGACTGCTTCCACCATCCTCTCAGAGCCACCCTCTCAATGTAAAAATTATTCATATCTCCATTAAACCTTTGATCCCTTACTTTAAACCCATGCACTCTGGCTCTAGAACACCACTGTTATGGGAAAAGTATAACTCTTTGAAACCTCTATACTTCATTCAGGTCCTCCTCAAACATTTCCACTACAAAGAAAACAAATCCAAACTATCTAGTCTCCTCATAACTGAGATACTTCATCCTAGGCAATATCCTAGTCAATCTTTACTGTGACAATTAATCATATTCTTCCATAGTGTGCCAACTGAACTGTGCAAAGTACAAAAAAAAACTGCTGGAGCAATTCTTGCCCACAGTAGGTGAATTGAGGAACAGAGGACATGGGTTTAAGGTGAAGGGGAAAAGATTTAATAGAGATCTGAGTGGTAACTTTTCAAACACCCACCATATAATGGGTGGTGGGTGTATGGACCAAGCTGCCAGAGGAGGTAGTTGAGACGGGGACTATCCCAACATTTAAGAAACCGTTAGACAGGTACATAGATAGGACAGGTTTGGAGAGATATGGACCAAATGCGGGTAGGTGGGACTAGTGTAGCTGAAACATGTTGGCTGGTGTGGGCAAGTTGTACCGAAGGGCCTGTTTCCACACTGTATCACTCTTTGACTCTAGCTAGGTCAGGAAGGGACAGTCAATGTTTCTAGTTAAAACCCTTCCTCTGGATTGAGAGAATGAAGGGGTGATAGTCAGTACGATACTGCCCACAGTCACATCCAAATTGTCAACCCATCTAACTAATGATAAAGACCTATGTCTCCTATGTCTTTGCCTCCTAATTTCTTTGTTAAGTACTCCCAACCCTCAGATTTACATATTTACACAACAAAACAATTCTAATGCTGGGATTTGGCCTGCTCACTCAATGGGAGACCTGTCCCACATTCAGCCAATGATTTTCATCTTCCAGGTGACAAAAGGACATCCACCTGTGGCATCTCATAGTTAAAACCCAGCAAACGTCAATCAGATTAAAGAATGTTGGCAAATACTTCCTGGACAAGATCATGAGAGGAATAGGCTGGGTAAATGCACAGAGTATTTTGCCCAGAGTAGTGGAATCAAGAACAAAGGGACATAGGTTGAAGGTGAGGGGGAGGGAAGTTTTAATAGGAACCTGAGGGGTAACTTTTTTTACACAAAGGGTGGTGGGTTTATGGACGAGGTGCCAGACACGGTAATTAAGGCAGGTGCTATCATAATGTTTGAGAGTCATTTGGACAGGTACATGGATAGGATAGGTTTAGAGGGTTATGTGCCAAGTGCGGATTGGTGGGAGTTGTGTGGATATGGCATGTTGATCAGTGTGGGCAAGTTGAGCCGAAGGGCCTGTTTCAACATTGTATGACTCTATGACACTTTTAACATTTTACTGCAATCGTTCACCATCTGTTCTGGTACTTATTTATTTATAACTTGAACTCTAAAGTGCCAGGTTGGTAGTCTAAATTCAAGACCACAATCTAGATGGTGCCTAATTGATTTTTGATTTGTCCTGATCCAGTTACAAAGCAGATAGTGCACTTGTCTACAGAACAGTTTTATTTAATAATGTACAAGTAAATTAAATAAATCATTCTTCATAGAATGGTCTAAATGTGATAATTTAGCGCCATATTACACTTTAATTTTAAGTATTTGCTATTTTCAGAGGTAATATCATAGGAAGTGTTAGTTTAGCATGTTTTTTATTTCCCACACCTCCCCCACCCTAAACCATTCAGCTCCACTATATCCTTTTCCACTTGAATTTGTAAACAAGAGGAAATTGTGGAATAAATTCTTCTGGATCTCCTTGACTTCCAAGGCTAACCATGAGTCAGCCAAGAGGAACAGTGCTGCTTTGGAAAAGATTCCCTCATTATTTGGAGCACTGAATGATCCATCCTAGCATGAAATATGCAATTAATATGGCATGATGGTTGTTCAGGCGACACGTTGTCTACCTGAAATTTACTGAAATAAATATGTCAAGAGCTTAACTTGCAATGAAGGATTGCATTGAAGATCTCTGTAGCGGCAGATTTCCATATCTTTCAGGTAATTATCACCCTAGCCGCTATTTGATTGAGAATGGTTGAAGGGGGTGTCTTCTAAACGCATTCAAGCTCACTCACAGAGACCTTCAGAGCTTCTTCTCAGATATGACTTCAAAACACAGTCTTTTGATGAATAAATGCTTTATTGTTGATAGAAAATAGTAAGATACATCCAAGTTTCTTCTGACTCGTTACTACAACCTTCTTCGAACTCCAGCTAATTACTTTAGACATTAGAAAACTCCTCGTGTCTCCATAACACTGGCAAGATCCGCATGATCCCACATGATCTCCTTTAGATCTCCTGTGGACCCCGCATGGCCCGCATGGTCGAAGGGTCAACCTTCCCCATCGGCTCTCCAATCTAATCTAAAAACTAAACTTCTGCGCAAGCATCTAAGCTTCAAACACACCCAAAAACATGTCATAAATCCCACCCACAATATAACGGGCAGTCTAAAATTTAAAGGCACATGCCATCATCAATGACGTGCAAAACAGGCCAAATGGCCACTGCAATCTCCTGCTAAATTCCTGGTCAACAGTGCATATGGCTGTCAATGTAAAAAAAAACTCCACATGATTATTCAACAGACTTGTTCCGGCCTGCATTCATGTCACCTATCAGTTTGCAGTTCAGTGTTGTGGTAAGGAGATGATTAAGGGCCACTGTGCCAGGAACAACAGTTATATCTCTTCTTTACTTTAGCCCTTTGACTTCAGACTTTAGAGATACTGTGTGGAAACAGCCCTTCGACCCACCGAGTCCACCCGACCAGCGATCACCCCGTACACTAACACTATCCCTCACACTAGGGACAATTTTCCAACTTTACCAAAGCCAATTAACATATAAACCTCTATGTCTTCGGAGTGCAGAGGAAGACCAGAGCACCCGGCGATAACTCACAAAGTCATAGGAAGAACATACAAACCCCATACAGACAGCATGCCAGACCCAGGTCTCTGGCATTGTAAGGCAGCAACTCTACCACTATGCCACTATGTTGCTTCTACTGTTTAAAGCACGTATCGGGCTTTCTCAAAGTCCACAGGGTCATCCATTGCACTCAGTTTGCCATTCATGAATCTCATTACCATTCAAATATATTTCTGAATGGAAGACATTATACCCTCTCAAAACATGGACTGCTTGGGAGTTCAGTAAATTGGCCAGTTTTCTAGTATTGACTCCAGCTTAAAAGATTGTAATCAGAAATATGAACGTTGGATAAAAATGACAAATACTTGTACACTTCATTTTTATGGTATAAATCTAATTCCATTATGCATCTCAAAATGGAATTAAATGTGTCCAACTGCTTCACACAATGACAGAAAGATTGAAATATACTGTTTGGTCACAGGCCTGTTGACCTACTAAGTCCACACCGGCAATCAATCACCTGTTCAAACTAGTTCTATGTTATCCAACTTCCACATCCACTCTGTACATTAGGGATAATTTTACCGAGGCCAATTAACCTACAAACACGCACATCTTTGGGATGTGAGGGACAAACTGGAGGACTCAAAGGAATCCTATGTGGTCACAGGGTGAACATGCAATACAATACAATACAATACAATACAATACGGTTTATTTGTCACATTGCACATAAAGTGCAAGTGAAATGATATGTCAGCAGTGGTACAATGATAAAGAACACACACAAAAACACAATAAAAATTTAACATAAACATCCACTACAGCATTCATCACTGTGGTGGAAGGCACACAATTTGGCCAGTCCTCCTCCATTTTCCCCCGTGGTCGGGACCTCAACCCTCCGCAGCCGTTGCTGCGGGCGTCCAGATGGTAAAAGGACAAAGTAAGACAGCACCTGAGGTCAGGATCGAACCCGGGTTACTGGTGCTGTGAGGCAATAGCCCTACCAGCTGCATCACCGTGCTACCTTAATTTTATTTCTGAGCAATTCTAATTTTTTTACATTGGTCCAAAATCTAATTACTTTGTAACTCCATCTGTTGCCATTTAAGTCTTCCCTATTTCTATTGACCTTTCTTGATGTTCAAACATTTTTTCTAATGCTACAGTTGCCCCCACAATGTTTAGTTTCTTATTTAGCAACAAATAGTTCTTTTAGTTTCCATAATTCAGCCTGTCCAAAATTATTCTTACATGTGGGAAGAATAATAGCTCCCTTGTACTTCTGGACAGAAAACAAGAAAAAGCTTGTGGTCTAACAGACTGTTCTACCTCATTGCTATGCTTCGGTCCAGTTTTCCATTACAAACTTTCTCTACTTTATTGATGACACAATTTTTTTAAATTAAAAGGAAAGCTTTGGAACCACTCCTTAATTCCTTCATAATATGTATGCAATTACAATGCCAAACCTCATCAACTTTTCTTTTCGCAAACATTTTAGTTCTGATGGTCATCCATTGATTTGCTTCTCATTTCTTCTTTATAGGAATCCTACAGAACTTGTTTCATGAGGTCATAAGTCATAAGGTCATAAGTAATAAGGTCAGAGTTGATAGGAGCAGAATTAGGCCATTTGGCTCATCAAATCTACTCCGCCATTCGATCATGGCTGATCTATCTCTCCTTTCCAACCCCATAGTTTCTAACCCCATGGTTTCTGCTCCAGTTCTGCGGAGGCTGAAGAGTTCAATACTGGATCCACTGACATTGCCTCAGATGGGGCACTTGTGTTCCTCAGGGAAGGGTACCAAGAGTTTTTTGAGATCTTGTGCACTCCATCCATTGTTTGCATTTAGCCGGTCAGTCCCTTGTCTGAAGAAGGATCTCGACTCGAAATGTCACCCAGTCCTTCTCTCCAGAGATGCTGCCTGTCCTGCTGAGTTACTCCAGCTTTTTGTGTCTATCCTTGTCATACAGACTCAGGGAGCTCAGTGGCTTCCCAATTGCTCCTTCTCTGTTTTGACCAGTGACGATATTGCATTTTTTGCAAGGGCACCTTAAAAGATTCTTCAAAACATTTCCTCTGCTTGCTTGGAAATCTTGGAGTTCGGAGCAGCATACTTGTCTAAACCCACCTAAACAGCATGTCTTTGGCATGCTATTTTGGCAGCGTGTGGGAGGAATGTTAACGTGTCGCAGGTAATGTGTGTAAACTCCACACAGAGAGTACAAGAGGTCAGCATTCAGTTCAGTTCAGTTCATTTTATTGTCACGTGTACCGAGGTACAGTGAAAAGCTTTTGTCACGTGCTAACCAGTCAACAGAAAGACAATACATGATTACATTTACAGTTTACAGATACATTGAACTGGATGGCTGAATTTATGATGATATTGTTCTACTGTCCGATCCACTGTGCTGTATGCCTGGTGTAAGTGACCAATATGGTTCACTCTCTGGAGCTCGATAAACATCATTAGAACAGCATTGAAGAAAACACTGGCATAGGTTCATTTACTTTGACAATGGGTTTGAAGGATTTTGTGGACATAGAATTGGTTGTGTGTTCAAGAGCTATGTCCATGTATCCAAAGCACATGGGAATGCAAGATCATTTCTGTTCAGTTCTGTGCCGGCACAATGAAAACAGTAATGAATTTCATTATTAATATCTGTCTTTACTAAGAGGTGACTTTCAAGATAAGTGAAATTATGCATGATTTCTAGGGTTTTGTTGTGGGGTTTTGATTATTCTGGAGCAGTGTTGTGTAACAGAGGCTGACACGTCACATCTTTAGGATGAACACATCAGTGGGGAAGAGCATGGAGCTTGGCTTCTAAGTCTGACTTGTCAGAATCATCTTGGTTCTGAACAGGAGGTTGTAAAGGTTATAGAGGCTGAATATTTACCTATATGTCCTGTGATTTAATTATATTCTGGAGAGAACATGTTCAAGATGAGAAGCAGTATTGCAATGAAGAATATTTAGAGAGTTATCTCAATGACAAGAATTGCTTCACCACAGTCTGCACTGAGATTGTATCCATCAATTAGGACTGCAAACTGACATCTCGTTCTGCACCAATTGTAGAATAGCATGAATTTCAGAGCAAAACTACATTTAAGATGCCGGGAATACAGAGTTAGTCTTTGTAATTCTTAAAAAAATAATTATGCACCAGCATATTGGTGAATAATTTGCACAAATTTGAAAATTGGAGGATGATAAATTTACTTTCAGTTGTGTTTATGTTTAATTATGAATACATAATTAATTCAGGGATGTAGTTCAGGGATGTGCGGTCAGGGGAGGCAGGGAAGGCAGAGCCTCACCTGTCATACTCACAATGAAAATAGCTGTTAAGAAAAGTAAAGAAAAATAATAATAAAATAAAATAAATATAAAGATATTTACACTGATCTGTGTTATAAATGTAATTTCTATTGAATCTAATAATTTTTTTATAGTCAAATACGCCAAATTTGCACAGCTCCGCTGCAAATACAAGGTGAAATGAGAGGTGAGGCAACGATGAGCTGAGCCTCTCCTCTGATTGTGCAACCCCTCAGAAACTGGATGGAGCGTGGGCAATAAGCGTGTGCCTGTTACTATCTCTATGTATGTCACCAATGTAATGTTTGTAAACCCCTTCATTAAATGTCCTCACCTTCCATAGTCCAGGTAACTTATTTCACATATAAATATATTAAATTTGTGCTCGCTGGTCTCACATAAAACTGCATTGAAAAAGCACCAGGGGAGGCAGCGATCACATCTGCCTCACAAGGGGGCATGTCTTGAGCCCAGTGGAGGAAGAGCGAGCATCAATTACGTAGGCTCAGCCCACGTAATTGATGCTACCTCGCTCTCCCTCCACGTTAGCTAGCTTCAGCAGCGGCGGCGCAGCACTGCATTCCACCACTGGCGGCACTGACCAAAGATCATAGAGCGGAGCAACATACACCACTCGGTGAAAAACGGTCAATGGGAAGGTAGACTTTGTCAGTACATTAGAAAGTTATTAGATTTTTTTTCAATAGATCAATACTTATCACAATAATATAGTCATCAATTTTTGTACTTCTGTACATTTTTGTTTTTGATCTTGTAAGGCAGGTCCCCAAAATATGGCCCGCGGGACACATCAGGCCATCACGAGATTTTTCAAGCTCAAATTCGAGTTGGGGAATGCGGCAGCCCAGGGCTGCTCTTAGTGTTGTTACCAGTTAAATCCCTCGAATTGTCAGAGCAGAGACATCATTGGGCCACCATAAAGAAGGGTGCAATGGTGCGGTGGGGGGGTTCAGCGGCGGTCAGAATGGGACGGCTGCGGGTTATAACGTGCCATCGTTCCTCTCTCCCTTCTCTCTCTCCCTTCTCCCTCTCTCTCTCTCTCTCTCTCTCACTCTCTCCCTTCTCTCTCTCTCTCTCCCTTCTCTCTCTCTCTCTTCTCTCTCTCTCCCTCTCCCTCCCTCTCTCTCTCTCTCTCCCTCCTCTCTCTCTCTCCCTCCCTCTCTCTCTCTCTCTCTCTCTCTCTCTCCTCTCTCTCTCCCTCTCTCTCTCCCTCTCTCTCTCTCTCTCTCTCTCTCTCTCTCCCTCTCTCCCTCTCCTCTCCCTCTCTCTCTCTCTCCCTCTCCTCTCTCTCTCTCTCCCTTCTCTCTCTCTCTCTCTCTCTCTCCCTCCCTCCCTCCCTCCCTCCTCTTCGCTCTCCCTCCCTCCCAGCCACGGCTCCTCTCTCTCCTCGGGGAGACGCAGTGATCAATACAGAGAGGGCCGAGCCACTGACACTAGCCAGTACCTCCCCTGCCATTGACCTCACCGCACATCACTGGTGTAGTTCCTTTTTAGTGTTTTAGCAAACTCATTCTTTAAAGTAAATGAATCAAAAATCTGTTAAAATAGCATATGCTCTAACAGAACTATTATAAATAACCTTTAAGGTAATTTCATCCTCTAAAATATTCATGATTATTGGCCATTATTGTCTATTATTAAATTGCTGGCTGATATTGCTTTGAATTAGTTATTCAATGGAAATAATGCAAAGGGTTAAAACACAACAGTAAAGTAAAATATTGAAGTTCTTAAATTCTGTGAAGAATAATAATAAATGGTTAAAACATGAGTTTATTTACCCATCTGTTTCTCTTTTAATTACTTCATTAACATTATGTTTTAATTGTAGGTTGTAAATTGTTCTTAATATAGTCATTATGTTTGCATAATACCCAGTTAAGAACAGCTGAAGAGCATTGCACTGAAAGTCATCTGAAGCAAGTCTCTTAGTCCATTTAAAAGATCACCTTAATGAAAACAAGTCACGGGGCAATTGTTTGCTTTGATTCACTGCATTATTTAACAGAATAAATATAGCAATTCTTTATGAACTAGCTTGGCAGACCTGAATATTAAATACGATGAACATGTCAGGGTGAGCAATTGTTAGTATTATTTAGATGTTATTATTTAGATCACAATTGATAACCATGTTTTCAGCTTATCTAGTTTGGCTATGTCAAATATGATCATCCAATAAGTATTTGAGGGTCAGATATTTTAGAAAGTGTTAAATGTTGTTCACCATGGCTACATATGTTGTTACTTACTAGTTGGGTGGAAAACAGAGATAAAAACATTGAAATCATTGAATTAATAAATCATTACGAAGAGGATGATGAAAATGACTGATGAATGTCAAATTAACAGCCATTTCCAAGGCATTTTGAACTGGAAATCACTGTGATTGGTGGGCCCCGAAGAGAATTTTTGTTTGGGTTGTAACCGTTCATATAGATAGTAGACACAAAATGCCGGAGTAACTCAGCGGGACAAGCAGCATCTCGGGATAAAAGGAATGGGTGACGTTTCGGGTCAAGACCCTTCCTCAGACTGGAAGTCAGGGGAAGGGGAGATATAGAGATAAGGAAGTATAAGGTGTGAAAATGAGACAAATGACATGAGATCAATGAAAATGTAGAATAGAACATTGTTAGCTTGGAGAATGCGTCAACAAAGCAAACTGAGATAAAATGTAAACAAAGACAGTCTGACTAGTCAAAGAACTGGAAAGGTTGGAGGGATGGAGAGAAAGGGAAGGCAAGGGTTACTTGAAGTTAGATAAATTAATATTCAGGCTGCTGGGGTGTAAACTGCCCAAGCAAAAAATGAGGTGTTGTTCCTCCAATTTGCGCTGGGCCTTACTCTGACAATGGAGGAGGCCCAGGACAGAAAGGTCAATGTGGGAATGGGAGGGGGAGTTAAAGTGTTTAGCAAGCAGGTGCTGTCTGAAAGTAACTTAAACAGGTTTACATAAACATAGATAGAGTGAATATTTCCAGTATTGGGAGAGCATAAGACCAGAGTGCACAGCCTGAGGATAAAAGGACATACCTTTAGAATGGAGATGAGAAGGAATTTCTTTAGCCAGTCGGTGGTGAATCTGTGGAATTCATTATCACAGACGACAGTGGAAGCCAATTCATTGGGTATTATTAAAGCGGTGATTGATAGATTTTTGATTAGTCGAAGACTACGGAGAGAAAGTTTATCTAATGGATAAAAGTGTGACAAATTGTTTCTGCATAGATAAATGTGAAATCAGCCATTTTGGAGCTCCATAGCAATTAGGATTGATCAGAGTACATCCTAAGTATAATAATTGTTTAAAATCCATGGAACTCACAAGTGATTTTGGATCTAGGTGAATAATTTATTAAAATGCCATAAAGAGCAATACATGACTGGCTTTGGACTATACCTGGTATGCAGTGGGATGTGATGAGAATGATAGAGGCTTCAGATGGGCCATATCATAGATGAACCAATGTAATATCTGGGCTCCAAATGTTATGCAACAGAAACTGACAAACTAAAGGTTGAGTGAATATCTTAAGATATTTAGAGAAATTAATAACATAGATAGGGAGAATCGACTGTAGTCTGTTGAGCATTTAAGGACTTGGGAACACAATCTAAAGATTAAAGCAGGATGTCTCAGAAAAAGCTGAGTGTTCTCAGCATATTAAGCAGTGCCAATGGAAGGAGAACCAAAATTCAGGTTTATTTGGTTTTGATGAGTCCTGATCAAAGTTCATTGAATTGAAACATTAACATTCTGAATGTTAATGACCCATCTGAAGAAAGATCCGGACCTGAAATGTCACCAATCTTTTTTATCCAGAGATGCCGCCTAACTCGTTGAGTTACTCCAGCACTTTGTGTCTATCTTCAGTATAAACCAGCATCTGCAGTTCAATTCTGCACATTAACATTCTCTTGTTTATTATAGATTTAGGAAGAGGCAGAGGAGGAGGTGTTATAAGAAAAAATACAAAATAGCAGGAATGTACGAATCACTGCCTAGAACAATATTTCACATAATTCATAGCTTCTGTTTAGTTTTTTGTCACGTGTACCAAGGTACATTAAAAAGCTTTTCTTGCTGGCTAACCAGCCAGCGTTAAGACAATACATGATTACAATCGAGCCATTCGCAGTGTACAGATACATGATAAGGGAAAAACAATATAGTTTTAGTTTTCAATGGTTTTATATCATAGTTTTCAAAAGGGAATCAAATAGGCATGTGGGAAAATAATTTGCAGGTCTGCAGAGCAAGGGTGGAGGAATGTAAACAACTGATCATTGCAGAGTCAACAAGGGCTTGATGGGCTAAATGGCCTCTTTCCACATGGTAGCACAGATACATTTCTGATTTTCATACATTTTATGATTTTATCATCCTATCACAATAAAGGGGTAGCACAGTGGCACACCTTGTAGCGTCAGAGATCCTGACTACAGGTGCTGTCTGCATAGAGTTTGTACGGTCTTCCTGTGTCTGTGTGGGTTTTTGTCCAGGTGCTCCAGTTTCTTCCCACATTTCAAAGCCGTGCAGGGTTGCTAGAGTCAGTTATTAAAGATGGGATAGCAGCACATTTGGCAAGTGGTGAAATTATTGAACAAAGTCAGCATGGATTTACGAAAGGTAAATCATGTCTGACGAATCTTATAGAATTTTTTGAGGATGTAACTAGTAGCATGGATAGGGGAGAACCAGTGGATGTGGTGTATCTGGACTTCCAGAAGGCTTTCGACAAGGTCCCACATAAGAGATTAGTATACAAGCATTGGGGGTTCCGTATTGATGTGGATAGAGAACTGGCTGGCAAACAGGATGCAAAGAGTAGGAGTAAACGGGTCCTTTTCACAATGGCAGCAGTGACTAGTGGGGTACCGCAAGGCTCAGTGCTGGGACCCCAGCTATTTACAATATATATTAATGATCTGGATGAGGGAATTGAAGGCAATATCTCCAAGTTTTGCGGATGACACTAAGCTGGGGGGCAGTGTTAGCTGTGAGGAGGATGCTAGGAGACTGCAAGGTGACTTGGATAGGCTGGGTGAGTGGGCAAATGTTTGGCAGATGCAGTATAATGTGGATAAATGTGAGGTTATCCATTTTGGTGGCAAAAAAAACGGGAAAGCAGACTATTATCTAAATGGTGGCCGATTGGGAAAGGGGGAGATGTAGCGAGGCCTGGGTGTCATGGTACACCAGTCATTGAAAGTAGGCATGCAGGTGCAGCAGGCAGTAAAGAAAGTGAATGGTATGTTGGCTTTCATAGCAAAAGGATTTGAGTATAGGAGCAGGGAGGTTCTACTGCAGTTGTACAGGGTCTTGGTGAGACCACACCTTGAGTATTGCGTACAGTTTTGGTCTCCAATTCTGAGGAAGGACATTATTGCCATAGAGGGAGTGCAGAGAAGGTTCACTAGACTGATTCCTGGGATGTCAGGGCAGTCTTATGAAGAAAGACTGGATAGACTTGGTTTATACTCTCTAGAATTTAGGCGATTGAGAGTAGATCTTATAGAAACTTACAAAATTCGTAAGAGGTTGGACAAGGTAGATGCAGGAAGATTGTTCCCGATGTTGGGGAAGTCCAGGACAAGGGGTCACAGCTTAAGGATAAGGGGGAAATCCTTTAAAACTGAGATGAGAAGAACTTTTTTCACACAGAGAGGGGCAAATCTCTGGAACTCTCTGCCACAGAGGGTAGTTGAGGCCAGTTCATTGGCTATATTTAAGAGGGAGTTAGATGTGGCCCTTGTGGCTAAGGGGATCAGAGGGTATGGAGAGAAGGCAGGTACGGGATACTGAGTTAGATGATCAGCCATGATCATATTGAATGGCGGTGCAGGCTCGAAGGGCCGAATGGCCTACTCCTGCACCTAATTTCTATGTTTCTCTGTTTCTATGTTAATTGGCTTCTGTAAATTACCCCTGGTGTGTAGAATGGAGCTAGTGAATGGGTGGTCATGGTTGGCAGGAACTCAATGGGCCAAAGGGCCTGTTTCCACACTGTATCTCTAATCCAAACAAAACTAAACCCAGGAGAAAATATCTCGTAACAGAGCTTCACTGATTCAGCTGGAAATGTCCACCTTTCACATAAATATGATCAGTCACCCATTGAAATATTGCATAGACATTAATCCCGCTTTTCTTGAGTAAAGGTCTCCGGTGCTGCAAGCTCTGTAAGGCAGCAACTCTATTTCTGTGTCACCATGCAATGGTCACTGAAAATTTGATACTGACAACTTGATGAATTTTATCCAGTCAACACTTAATGGTCAGAATCAGAATAGCACCAATATGCACAACATACAATTGGAGCGGCCTTTCCTGCCAGGGACCAGGGACCGGACCAGAGCTTCAACAGCGGCGGTGCGGCGCTGGATTCACCGCGGAGCGGGCGATGCCTACCTGGGTCGCCGTTTAGAGCTCCAGAGGGTTGGACCGCTGCTCCAACATCGTGAAGCTGCGGTTTGGGAGAGCTTCCAACGGAGCGGCGCTGACAGTCATCGCAGAATCCTGGGGCCCTTTGCCGAGGGCCGACAGCACTGCATCTCCGCCCAGCACAGCCAGCGGACTCTGGTAGAAGGTGGCCGTCTCGGATGTCCAGGCCGCTGAGGAGGTCCCCCTGCCCCGATGTCGGACTTACATCACCCCAGTGAGCGGGCCTGAACATCGGACTGTGGAGGGCTCGGGGAGGCCCCGACCATGGGTGAACATTGGGGAACACTAGAGGAAGAGGACTGACTTTGGTGCCTTCCCTCACAGTGGGAGACTTTGATTCTGCTGTGGGGGGACGTTTTATGTTGAATTCTATCAACTCTAAATGTTGTGTCCTTTATTTTTACTGTATGGCTGTATGGTGATTATATTTCACTGTGCCAACTGGCACATATGACAAATAAATGTATCTTGTATCTTGTATCTTGTATCTTCAATTCCTTCATCTTCAATTGAACTTTGGGTATAGCATGAAACATGGCATAATGTAGCATAATTGGCTTCAAGGTAGGAAGCAGAGGGTGGCAGGGAAAGTTTGTTTATCAGACTGGAGGCCTGTGACCAGTGGTGTAGACCAGGGATCGGTTCTGGGATCATTGCTGTTTGTCATCTATAGCAATTACTTGGATGAGAATGAACAAGGCATGATTAGTAAGTTTACAGGTGAAACACAATTCAACGGCTGTTGAATGTTTAGTAGAGTGTTAAATTTGTTCATGATACATGTATTTTTTTATTTCTATTTATTTTTCATGCACACTGAATGGACACTGGTTGAGCAACGTTTTTTGTTTCCTCTGGGTATGCGAATACTCAGGAAATGACAATAAAGATATACAATACAATACAATACAATACAATACAATACAATAGGTAGTAAAGTAGACAGTGAAAATCATTATCAAGAACCATAGAGGGTTTTCTGCAGGGAGTGGATTATCTAATCCCTGGTTTACGTATGTTTTGTTTACTTTAGTTTAGTTTAGAGATAGAGAACGGAAACAGGCCCTTCGGTTCACTGAGTCCACACAGCCCCATAATCCCTGTACACTTGCACTATATATTAGGAACAATTTACATCTTTACCAAAGCTAATCAACCTACAAGCTTGTACGTCTTCAGAGTGAGGGAGGAAACTGAGTACCCGGGGAAAACCGTTGTTGTCATGGGGAGACCATACAAATACTGTACAGACAACACCCATAGTCAGGATCAAACTCGGGTCTCCATCACTGTAAGGTAGCAACTCTACCGCAGTGCCACTATGTCAATCCCTGGCATGGTGTGGCTTGAGAGTAGCAAATAAGAAATTTAATACTTTTGTTTTAATTTTCCGGATTTCCCTAAATGTGAGAAAAAATACAATATTAATTTAAAATACTTCATGGAAAATAATGATTGGATCATGTATTCAAAAGGGGAAAAATACAGAAAGCAGGGAATTAAAGGCCAATTGTTTTAACATTGTCTTATGGGAAACATGAGACGTCATTATGAATGTCATTGTAGCAATGCCAGTTGAGGAAATTCAAATGGCGCTATGAAAGGGAATGTGAGTCATTTGAAGAAATAACATATACTATGGATAAAGAGGAATAAATAAAGAGAATAAAGATGTCATCAGTCATAGAATTGTACAGCACTAAAATAGCCCCTCAGCCTGATCCTGTCCTTGCCAAACATTGCATCCTCTGTACTGATCCCATTCACTTGCATTTGGTCCACAACCTTGTATGTTTTGCTGATTCAGCTGTTTTCCAGATGCTTCATAAATGTTGTTTACCTGCCTCCACCTCAAGTCGTGCACTCCAGATTCCACCACACTTCATGTGAAAAATTCCTGCATAGATTCCCTCTAAACAATTTACCCCTCACCTAAGGGCCTGTCCCACTTACGCTATTTTTGTTTTGGCGACTTGCTGGCTCCCTTCATAGTCGTAACAGGTTGTCGAAAATTTTCGAAATGTTGAAAATCCAGCGGCAACCAGAAAAAGGTATGACTCTTTGGGCCACTACTCACAACCCTGCGATGGCCCACAGTTGCATAGTGGCTGGAGTTTGTAGCTGGAGATTTAATGTCAAATATCTTGACAAGCTTTGAAAGGACGCTGTAGCCAGAGAAAGAGGGAGGAAAATGCTGGCACCACAAATACAAAGAACTACAGTGAAAAAAGCTCATGTTTAACTTCTGGTGACTGCATAGCTGAAGATAACTTTGTGGCTGTGCAGTGTCCAAAAAGATAAGGTGTCTGGGAATAACCATTTTTGCAAAGGAACTATACGATGAGAAAGAAAAAAGGAAATGGCAACATAATTAAGAAATCTCTAACCGGATAAAGAAAGAAGATGTGCATTGTTTATTCAGCCTTAGAATGTGACTTGAAATGATTTACTTCACAGTCGTGAGAGCCATGGTTTATAATAGGGGCATTGTATAAAGGAAGGGCAGTCTGAAATATCAGTGGCAACAATTATCAGAAGAAGGAGGCCCTGATTTCGAAGGTCAGAGAAGAATACCCCTTACCAGCAGAATAAATCTGGCCTGTTCATTCATATGGGTAATAGTTGAGTCCAGGTCGTTACAGTTGTGATTTAGTGTAAGAAGTGATGTTCCTGAAGTCAGTGGTTTGCATGTGTCCCTGGGTAACTTGAGTGCTAATAAAGACTAAGTTGCACTAAATTTAGTCTTTTGGTCGACATATCGGTTGATATCCAGGGTGGGTTCGATTGGGTGGTCAATATTTGAGACCTAACCATGCCCGAATCACAGACGGCATCCTTGGACATCTGCATCCTTCTAAGCTGGAAAGGGTGCAGAGAGGATTTACGAGGATGTTGCCAGGACTCAAGGGCCTAAGCTTTAGGGAGAGGTTGAGCAGGCTCTATTCCTTGGAATGCAGGAGAATGTGGGGTGATCTCATAGAGGTGAACAAAATTGTGCGAGGAATAGATTGGGTAGATGCACAAGGTCTCTTGCCCAGAGCAGGGGAATAGAGAACCAGAGGACATAGGTTTAAGGTGTGGGGGAAAGTTTAATAGGAACCTGATGGGTAACTTTTTCACACAAGTTACGTGGGTGTATGGATCGAGGTACATGGATAAGGGATTTATAGGGATAAGGACCAAACGAGTGAGGCCCACCGCAAATTGGAGGAACAGCACCACATATTTTGCTTGGGTAGTTTACACCCCCGAGGTATGAACATTGGCTTCTCCAATTTCAGGTAGTCCTTGCTTTCTTCCTCCTTCCCCTCCCATTCCCAGCTCTCCCACAGCCGACTGTCTCCACCTCTTCCTTTCTTTTTCCCGCCCCCACCCCCGTACATTAGTCTGAAGAAGGGTCTCTACCCGAAACGTCGCCTATTCTTTCGCTCCATAGACGCTGCCTCACCCACTGATTTTCTCCAGCTTTTTTGTCTACCACCCATTCACACAAGTTCTGTTATCCCACTTCCCTCAGCCGCTCCCTGCACATTAGGGACAATTTTACAGAGACAACTTTTTTATGTGGGGGGTGGGAGGGGGAAGAGGGGAAACTACCTTTCAGGGTTCCTACCTGGTCGGAGAGGCAGCTTTTCTCCGGGCTGCAGTTTCGACCCGTCCTCGCGGCCTACCAGCGGGTCTGGAGCGGCGTTTCCTATAATAATAATAATAATAATAATAAATTTTATTTTCGGGCGCCTTTCAAAGTCTCAAGGACACCTTACAGAAATTAACAGAAGAGTAAAAACATATAGTCAGAGTAAAATAAATAATAAGGACATCACCAGGACACAAATTAAAGACAGAAATCGCTCCAAAGACAAAAAAATAAAAAAGAAGAGAGAGCAGCGGCAGCTAAAGCACGCCAGCGTCCACGCTCCCTTCCGACAGCCATCTTGGACACAGACTAACATATTAACTTACACACAAAAAAAATCATCCCCCCACAGTGGATACCACTGTGGGGGAAGGCACAGTGTCTAGTCCCCATCCCCAGTTCACCCAAAGTCACGCCTATTGAGGCCACCGCAATTGCCTCTATGGAGGCCCGATGTTCCTGGCCATTCTGGCCGGGTGGTGTTGCCCCGGCGTCGGGAGAGTCCTCACAGCGGCTGGGCCACCTGGAACGGCTTCCTAGCTGGGGACCGCGGCTTCTGAAGCCGACAAGGCCGCGCTGGTTTGGAACTCCCAGGCTCCTGATGTTAAAGTCGGCGCTGCCCGCTCCGCTCCGCAGACCCGCAGCCCAGACGTGTTGAACTCGGCGATCACAGCTCACCGGAGCTCCAGCGCATTGATCCAGCGTGGCGACCCAAGCAAGGCATCGCCCACTCTGCTCCGCGATGGCGCTCCAGCGCTGTGCCGCCACCGAAGCCGAGGTGCAGGGCGGTCTCCGCCAGGAAACGGCGCTCCACGCCCGCTGGTAGGCCACGAGGACGGGTCGACGGGGCAGCCTGGAGAAAAATCTGCCTCACCGACCAGGTAGGGACCTAGAAGTATAATTACCCCCTACCCCCCACATTAAAAAGTCCATTTCTCCAACAGACGAAGCACAGGACTTACTAAAAACTTCAAAAAAAATGAATTAAACGGACGGCTGCTGGTTAGCAGCCGTTCCCCAAGATGGCTCCTCCCCTTCCTGTCGGGGACCGCCCAGAACCTCGGCTTCGGAGGCGGCACAGTGCTGGAGCGCTATCGCGGAGCGGGTGTTGCCTTGCCTGGGTCGCCACGCTGGAGCCCCGGTGAGCTGAAGATCGCTGAGGAAAACATCGCGGAGCTGCGGGTCTGTGGAGCGACCAGCTGCGGGTGGCGGCGCTGAACTTTACACCGGGAGTCCGGGATCTCTAGATGAGATCGCCAGTAGTGGAGCTCCAAAATTCTTAAGGGGTTGGACAGGCATGATGCAGGAAGATTGTTCTCTTATATTGGGGAAGTCCAGAACACGGGGTCACAGTTTAAGGATAAGGGGGAAGTCTTTTAGGACCGAGATGAGAAAAATATTTTTCACACAGAGAGTGGTGAATCTGTGGTATTCTCTGCCACAGAAGGTAGTTGAGGAGAGTTCATTGGCTATACTTAAGAGGGAGTTAGATGTGGCCCTTGTGGCTAAAGGGATCAGAGGGTATGGAGAGAAGGCAGGGATGGGATACAGAGTTGGATGATCAGCCATGATCATATTGAATCATGTTTCTATGAGAGCCTTCTTCAGACTGTAGGACGGGAGAAGAAAACTGGAAGAGGGGAAAAGGCAGGACAAAGCGCCACATAATAAGTTAACATAGGCAAGGAAGGATTTTGATAAGCAGAAGGCTGGAACAAAGGCCAGAGATAAGAACAGATGGTGGGAGACAGGATTGAAGAATTGCAGATTATGAAGCCAGAGAAGGAAAGTAGTAGGAGTGGCGGGGGTGGATAGGAGAAATAGGTGGAGCACAGGAGGAGAAGGGGGAAGAGAGGGAAGGAGTATGGGGGAGAAAACGGGGTGGGGGATCGGGGGAGGGTTAGTTGCAGGTTACATAAAATTGGCGATTTCAATGTTCATAAAGTTGTGTAAGAATGGGTTGCATACAATGTACCTGAATCAATTTCAATCACAGTATGAACAAGCTTATCAGGAAATGAAGTGAGCAGTCAGAATGTGTGAGGCAGCTCAGCAGGAGACTACAGCCGCAGCTGAAACATATATACTTGGCAGTAAAAGTGCTTTACTATTTAGGAAGTGTAAACCGAAGATAGACGCAAAATGCTAGAGTAACTCAGTGAGTTAGGCAGCATCTCTGGAGAAAACAAATAGGTAACGTTTTCAAAAACGTTCCTTTTTCAAACTGAAATATAGAGGAGCAGAAACTGGAAGTGCGAAAAGGCCAGAACAAATCAAGACCGGCTACAGATGACCCCATCCTAGTCATCCTACTAATTCCTTGTCCTACTAGTCGCTTCCATGTATCCCTCTTGTCAGCAAATCTTCCCCAGCCAACATTGGGCTATATGGACACCACCCTTCCTGAGTTCATCTGTTGCTGGCCCTGACTTGTTCTGGTCTTTTCACTCCACCAGTTTATCAAACCCAACAAATGATCAAATCTACTCAGCCTTACCCACTGCTTCTTACCTAAGATTCTGCTCCTCTGTAAATTTGCAATACCTCTTGTTTTAGTTTTAGTGATACAGTGTGGAAACAGTTCCTTTGGCCCAATGGGTCCTTGCTGACCAGCGATCCCTGTACACTAGCACTATCCTATACACTATGGACCATTTACAATTTTTACTGCCATTCATCTACAAACCCGTATGCCTTTGGAATGTGGGAGGAAACCGGAGCACCCAGAGAAAACCCACGTGGTCACGTAGAGAAGGTGCGAACTCTGTACAGACAGCACCCAGTCAGGATTGAACCCGGGTCTCAGGTACTGTAAGGCAGCAACTCGACTGTTGTTCCACTGTGTCACCCTCTTATGTTTTAAGTGGCCTATCTGTTTGTGGTTGTTTGTGGGATTTGGCATTAGGAGAAATTGGGTGATTTGAGTATATTTGAATTAGGAATTTGAAATTGGTATTTTTGAAAGATTGCAACATTTGTGGAACAATTCTAATAGTTGCTTCTGCGAACAATGTTTTCTTTTTCAGAAGCTTACAAAAGCTTTTTGACATGTTGATTTTTTACTTTTAGTGTTCCTTTGGAAAAATTGTTTTGATGTAATCATACTTTCCTTGCTGACAATCTTAATTACACTGGAGAATAGCATGAGTGTAAAGTTTAGACAACAAATAATCCCAAGGGACCATTTGTGCCAAAACAAATGGGGGGGGGGGGGGGGGAGAATGCAAGCAAACAGTTACACCATATAGGAAATATTGAGAACAATGGAAAAATTGCTAAAGAAAATGATACCGTGGAAACCACTCCAAATTTTACTTATTGTTAATGGAACTGCTAGGGTGGTTGATGGAATAAGGAATTCAGAAAATATTTATGTAGACACTACCAAGGCGAATCGCTAGCAGTGTTTGCTTTGAAACTGCCAGCTAAAATTAGTAGAAAGGAACTGCAGATGCTGATTTATAGCAAAGATAGACGCAAAATGATAGAGTAACTCAATGCAACAGATGGCATCTCTGGAGGGAAGGAATGGGTGATGTTTCCGGTCGAGACTCTTCTTCAAACAGAGAGTCAGGGGAGAGGGAAACTAGAGATATGGGAACGGTCAGATCAAAGCAGATTTTGATCAAGGTGTTCAGAATGCTAATGAGCAGTAGTAATATATGTGGTCAGCTATCCTTTTCCCCCCACTATTTGACATACATATAGCCCTCAAGATCGCAGCCGAAGAACTGGCTCCAGTTTTGCAGTTCATTTTCCAACAATCGCTTGACTCAGGTGATGTTCCGCTGGATTGGAGGAAGGCTAACATCACTCCTCTCTTTAAGAAGGGTTCAACCACCAACCCAGCGAATTATCGTCCTGTTTCATTAACAAGTACTTACTTGCTGCAAATTGCTGGAGCATTTAATTGATAGTAATCAGATGCCACACGTGAGCAAACATAACATTCTTGCTGACAACCAACATGCATTTAGGAGGCATAGATCATGCGAGTCTCAACTTATCCTGAGGACAAATTACCTGGCCAAGCACCTTGATAGTAACATCATCACGGATTTAGTTCAGCGGGACTTTTCTAAAGCATTTGATGTCATCCCACACCAGAGACTGCTTCGGAAGCTTGACTTCTATGGTAGCGGGGCAGCGGGAGAGGGAGTGCGGGGCAGCGGGAGAGGGAGTGCGGGGCCGGGGGCAGCAGGGAGGGGGGGAGACATTGTAGTGTGGGGGCAGGCGAGGGAGTGCCGGGGGTGGGGGGATAAGGCCTAGTGTGTGTGAAGTTGCGGGGAGGTTTACAATGTTTCTTATTTAATGTCCCTTGTCTAGTCTGAAATAAAGTTCATTATTGGATCAGAAGAAATATAATTGTGTGTGTGTTATATGATTATATACATTTATATAATTTTCATGTATGTGTGTTTATAAACATTTTATTCTTTAACAAGAATTAACAGAATTATGAACTAACAGAATTATGAATCTAACCCTATATCACACACAAAAAGTTCCCCCGCAATGTCAATTACCCTGCGAGTCGGGTCGGTTCCGGTTACTACAAAATCAACTCAAACACTGCTTGTGAGCCATTTAAAAATAAATGATTTAAAAAACATTAAAAAAGACAATTACCAGAGTCAAATTTTATTCTTGACAAGAAGTTTGAACTGACAGATTTATGAATCTAACCCACACACACTGTTGCCCCGCTACATTGATTACACTGCGAGTCGGGTCGGGTCAGGTAGGCTCAGGTTGCTAATATGGGCGGGGAAAAATGCCCAGGATCCCCTCCATAGCGTACTACACGTCAGCCCATTGCATTTAGCAGGAGTAGCCTATCTTGCTCTGCTATAGGATCTTTGGTCAAAACAATGGGGCATGCAGTTCAACCCTTCCAAATGTGAAACCATTTGAACTACGCAGTTGCAGCATGGGACCCATACACAAAAAAAAAGTGTCCAAAGACAGGCAGCTCGATTTGTTACTAACACCTATGAGAGAGAAGCGAGTGTCACCAAACTTCTGAATTCTCTGGGATGGAACCCTCTCCAAGACACACGTGAAGCTCACCATTTGACCTGTTTTTACAAAATGTTAAATGGTCAGCTCGACATAGATTACAAGACCTACAACAAACCCAATCCAATTAGGAGCAGACGAGGGCATTCGATCCAATTTGTGATCCCAGCTACAAAGACAGATGTATACAGCAATTTGTTCTTTCCCCGCACAATTAAAGCATGGAATAATCTCCACCATACTATAGTTACCCAACCAGATGCAACTAAATTTAAAGAAGCTCTTTCTTCCCAATAACCCTTTCTGGCTTAAGCCCTCCCTTCACTACCTCCAGTTTAAATTCCATTTGGAATATTTTGGAGGACCAAGAAACCAAGAACCAAGAAGAACCAAGATATACACAGACAGAGTGTATGTATGTAACAGCCTAGCTGGTTTTTGCCAAGGTAGTTTCCTATCAGCTGCTGGTAAACCTTCATCATCTGAGACGAGGACCCTAAACATCGGCGAGACTAAGTGTAGACTGGGCGATCGTTTTGCTGAACACCTTCGCTCAACCCGCCTGAAGCTACCTGTTCTCCCGGTTGCTGGACACTTTAATTCTCCTGCCCATTCTCACACTGACCTTTCTGTCTAGGTCTCCTCCATTGTCAGAGTGAGGCTAAACGCAAATTGGAGGAACAGCATCTCATATTTCGCTTGGGCAGCTTACAGCCATGGGTATGAATATTGATTTATCTCACCTCAGGTAGCTAAAACTCACAAATTCGTACCTAAAACTCACAAATTCTATGTTTGTACCATTTAGTTTGTCAGCTACCCAAGCAAAATATGAAGTGCTGTCCCTCCAGTTTGCATGTGGCCTCAATAGACAATAGACAATTGACAATAGGTGCAGGAGTAGGCCATTTGGCCCTTCGATCCAGCACTGCCATTCAACGTGATCATGGCTCATCATCCCCAATCAGTCCCCATTCCTGCCTTCTCCCCAAATCCCCCGACTCCGCTATCTTTAAGAGCCCTATCTAGCTCTCTCTTGAATGTATCCACACAATCGGCCTCCACCACCCTTTGAGGCATAGAATTCCACACTCACAACTCTCTTAGAGAAAAAGTGTTTCCTCATCTCCGTTCTAAATAGCTTACCCCTTATTCTTAAACTATGGCCCCTGGACTTCCCCAACATCTGGATCATGATTCCTGCCTCAACCGTGTCCAAAACCTTAATACTCTAATATGTTTCAATAAGATCCCCTCTCATCCTTCTAAACTCCAGAGTGTACAAGCCCAGCTGCCCCATTCTCTCAGCATATGACAATACCGCCATGCTGGGTGTTAACCTTGTAAACCTATGCTGCACTCCCTCAATAGCAAGAATATCCTTCCTCAAATTTCCTCAAATTAGGGAACCGAAAATGCACGCAATACTCCAGGTGTGGACTCACTAGGGCCCTGTACAACTGCAGAAGGACCTCTTTGCTCCTATACTCAACCCTTCTTGGTATAAAGGCCAAGATGCCATTCTCTTTCTTCACTGCCTGCTGTACCTGCAAGCTTACTTTCATTGACTGATGAGCAAGGACCTCTCGATCCCGTTGTACTTCCCCTTTAACCAACTTGACACCATTTAGATAGTAATCTGCCTTCCTGTTTTTGCTACCAAATTGGATAACCTAACATTTATCCACATTAAACTGCATCTGCCATGCATTTGCCCACTCACCCAACCAGTCCAAGTCACCCTGCATTCTAATAGCATCCTCCTCACAGTTCACACTGCCACCCATCGTTGTGTCATCTGCAAATTTGCTAATGTTACTTTGAATCGCTTCATCTAAATCATTGATGTATATTGTAAATAGCTGCGGTCCAAGCACCGAGCCTTGCAGTACCCCACTAGTCACTGCCCGCCATTCTGAAAGGGACCCATTAATCCCTACCATCAGGCCCTGGGGATTTATCAGCCTTCAGTCCCATCAGTCTACCCAACACAATTTCCTGTCTGCCAACCAATTTTCTATCCATGTCAGCACTCTACCCCCAATACCAAGTGCCCTAATTTTGCCCACTAATCTCCTATGTGAAACCTTATCAAATGCTTTCTGAAAGTCCTGGTACACTACATCCACTGGCTCTCCCTTGTCCATTTTCCTAGTTACAGTCTCAAAAAATTCCAGAAGATTAGTGAAGCATGATTTGCCCTTCGTAAATCCATGCTAACTTGGACCAATTCTGTTACTGTAATTCAAATGTGCCACTATTTCATATTTTATAATTGACTCCAGTATCTTCCCCACCAATGATAACTGGTCTATAATCTCCTGTTTTCTCTCTCATGCCTTTCTTAACATTAGCTACCCTCCAATCCACAGGAACTGATCCTGAATCTATAGAACATTGGAACATGATCACCAATGCATCAACAATTTCTCGAGCCACTTCCCTAAGTATCTTGGGATGCAGACCATCAAGCCCTGGGAATTTATCAGCCTTCAGTCTCATCTGTCTACCCAACACCATTTCCTGCCTAATGTGGATTTCCTTCAGTTCTTCCATCACCCCAGATCCTCTGGCCACTAGTATATCAGGAAGATTGTTTGTGTCCTCCTTAGTGAAGATGGATCCAAAGTACCTGTTCAACTCATCTGCCATTTCTTTGTTCCCCAATATAAATTCACCTTTTTCAGTCTTCAAGGGTCCAACTTTGGTCTTAACTATTTGTTTCCTCTTCAGATACCTAAAGAAGTGTTTACTATCCTCCTTTATATTCTTGGCTAGCTCACCTTCGTACCTCATCTTTTCTCCCCGTATTGCCTTTTTAGTTATCTTCTGTTGTTCTTTAAATATTACCCAAGTTTCTTGTTTCCCTCTCATCTTTGAAACGTTGTACTTCTTCTCTTTTATTTTTATACTGTCCCTGACGTCCCTTGTCAGCCACAGTTGTCCCTTACTCCCGTTGGAATCTTTCTTCCACTATGGAATGAACGGATCCTGCACCTTCTGTATTATTCCCAGAAATACCTGCCATTGTTGTTCCACTGTCATCCCTGCTGGGGTATCTTTCCAGTCAACTTTGGCCAGCTCCTCCCTCATGGCTCCGTAGTGCCCTTTATTCAACTGTAACACTGACACCTCCAATTTACCCTTCTCCCTCTCCTATTGTAGATTAAACTTGACCATATTATGGTCACTACCTCCTTTTGGCTCCTTAACCTCAAGTTCCTTTATCAAATCCGGTTCATTACACGACACTAAATCCAGAATTGCCTTCTCCCTGGTAGGCTCCAATACAAGCTGCTCTAAAAATCCATCATGGAGGCACTCTACAAAGTCCCTTTCTTGGGGTCCAGTACCAACCTGGTTTTCCCAGTCTACTTGCATGTTGAAATCTCCCAGAAGTAACAGTGCATTACCTTTACTACAGCCCAATTTTAACTCCTGATTCAACTTGCACCCTATGTCCAGGCTACTGTTTGGGGGCCTGTAGATATGTCCCATTAGGGTCTTTTTACCCTTACAATTCCTTAGTTCTATCCATACTGACTCCACATCTCCTGTTTCAATGTCACCTCTTGCAATGGACTGAATTTCATTCCTCACCAACAGAGCTACCCCACCCCCTCTGCCCACCTGTCTGTATTTTTGATAAGAGGTATACCCTTGAATATTCAGTTATCTGCCCTGGCCCTCTTGCAGCCAAGTCTCTGTAATTTCCACAACATCACATTTGCCAACTTCTAACTGTGCCTCAAGCTAGTCCACTTTACTTCTTATACTTCGCGCATTCTGGCAATGGAAGAGCCGCAGGACTGAAAGGTCTGTATGGGAATGGGAAGGGGAATTTAAATAGTTAGCAATCATACACTTTCTGTCCTGGGCCTACTCCATTACCAGAGTGAGGCCACATGCAAACTGAAGAAAAAGCACCTCATATTCAAATTGGATAACTTAAAAACCAACAATACAAACTTTGAATTCACCAAACACCTCCTCCATATTTTCCCTCCCCTCTCCCCTCCTCTTCCCTATGGCCTGCACCATCCTGATGCACACCTCTATCTCCCACTATTCTGCCTCCCTTGTCCACTCCCCTGTCCTTATATCCCTTCCTCTGTCTCTTCATTTCACTGCTCTTTCCCGTCACCTATCTGACACCCCTATGTTTCTTTGTCTCCTTTTTGTCTCCTTTTGTCCCGTTTTATCACCCTTTTGTCTCCTTTTCATCTTTCGCCTTTGTCCACTCATCGGCATCACTTGCCAGGCTTTGTTCCGATCCCATCATTTTTCCAGCTTTCTTCCCTTTACTACAATCAGTCCAAAGAAACTGATCCAAAACCTTGCCTATCCATGTTCTCCAGAGATGCTGCCTAACCCGTTGAGTACTCCAGCACTATGATTTATGCAAGATTCCAGCATCTGCCATCCCTTGCATTTTCAGGGTCAACAAGTTGCTGTCTCACAATTCCAGAGACCAGGGCTCGATTCTGACCTTGGGTACCGTCTGTGTGGAGTTTGCACGTTCTCCTTGTGACTGCATGGTTTTCTGTCAATGCTCTGGCTTCCTCCCACATGCCAAAGACTGCCAACCTGTAGGTTAATTTGCCTCTGTAAATTGCTCCTAATAATAATAATAATAATAATAATAATAATAATAATAATAATAATAATAATAATAATATATTTTATTGTCATTGCACATAAGTGCAACGAGATTTGGATATGCAGCTTCCATCCGACATTATAACTTAAGTAACTACTAAAATTTAGGTTTCGATACCCCGAGAACATGGTTTGTACAAAGAACATTACAATGGTAAAATAGTCAAAACAGACTAAAGTGCAAAATGTCAAAGAAGGAACTGCAAATGCTGGAAGATTGAAGGTACACAAAAATGCTGGAGAAACTCAGCGGGTGCAGCAGCATCTATGGAGCGAAAGAAATAGGTGACGTTTCGGGCTGAAACCCTTCTTCAGAATAAAGTGCAGATGTGTCTGTGCGACGTGACCATCCGAGGGAGACAGTCCGTGGGGGTGGGGGACACTCAGCAGGGCCGGTTCAGAGCAGCTATAGCTCTGGGAAAGAAGTTGTTTGCACGGAACGGATGAGAACAAGCGATAATATAGAACTAGTGTGTCCAGCCAATAGAGATGCTGCCTGTCCTCGCTGAGTTACTCTAGCATTTTATGTCAATCTTTTGTTTAAACCAACATTTATAGTTCCTTCATACACATCCAGGAACTATATAATTAATTGTTATAACCAAAATATTCTAATCGAGGAAACATCCTGCTGAATTTCTTTTGTACCCCCTCCACTGTAATCACATCCTTCCTAGACCGTGGTGGCCAGAATCACACACAACATTCCAAATGTTGTGCGGAATGCTCTGAGAATATTTTGTGTATTTTGATTCTCCCTTGAAATACAATGATCATAATTTAAATTGCTTCAAGCCTAAATCATATCACATATTCACTCAAACAGTATTGCACCATATTATGGTTTTCATTGAAAAAATAAATGTGTATATTGTGTTTTCTAAAGTATTGCTACATTTCCTAGGATTTGTGTTTTTATGTGATGGAGCGGCTTATGGACACCTCTAAAATGTTTAAACAATAGATTGATGTACAACAGCCAAGAGAGTTTGTGAATTATTAAAAGTGCACTGGCACGTTTTTGTCTACAAAAAAGCGCTGCCTAGGGTTATTCAATAACAAAAGGTATTCAACTCACCAGAATATTTTAGTGCAGTGGCCTTTGTCACAAATCCATGTTCAGAATTGATAGGCATGTGTAAGCTTTTTCCCTACTGTCAGATCATATTGTCAGTGCCTTTGGTGCCAATATCTTCATACTTATGTTGCTCTTGTCTGACCCCGAACTGCTATGAGATCAAGTCCCCTTTCTGTCTCATGTTCTAAAGTGAAGCTAACTTATCATTCCAGCAGTAAGTCAATGGGTGACTGAATGTGATCCAGACTTTGTGTGTGTAAAGTAATGATGCTTTCAAATGATTCTGCATGTTAATTTCATATCTATTACTGACCACACTCATGGGTTATTTGCATTCATCCAAATTTGCCGACTGGGTCATAAGCATAAATAGGGTAGCATTCCAATCCATAATGCTTTCCAGCTGAGTTTATTGCACATAGACCCTTTATAAACATTATACTGGAGCCTGCTCACCATGAATAAGCTGCTTCAGAGACTTGTTTACTTTAATTTTCCCTAATGTCAAATTTAATTAAAAAATCTTTGTATTTTTTCAATTATTGCACTATTTATCTATAATAGAGGACTCGTTGCAGAAGATTCCTTCTGAATAAAAGCCAATTTTTGCAAAATAACCTCAAAGCAACAACATATTCTGTAAACTGTGAAGAGATACTTCAAATGTAGTGGAAAATAAGGGAAATTATAGCTTTGAAAAGGTCCGAATCATTTTCATAGATCATATATAGCATGGAAACAAGGCCTTCAACTCAGCTTGTCCATACTGATCATTGTCCCTGTTCTGATACTTGATCCATAGTTTACCATGAAAGAGCTCATATCCATATACTAATATCTTGTGAGAGTACATGTCTCCATCATCACCTTGAGATTATTGGGTGGGAGTGCAATCCAAGTTAATGACACCCATTACGAAAGTCCTGAACTCTTTCTGGGATAGATTTACTCTGTTACTAATATACAGAAATCATGCTTTAGTATAAATGCTCAGTATAAATGTACACATGTCAAAATTGTTTGAGGTTTGACAGCACCGCCATTCATTGTGATCATGGCTGATCGCCAATCAGTACCCCGTTCCTGCCTTCTCCCCATATCCCCTGACTACGCTATTTTTAAGAGCCCTATCTAGCTCGCTCTTGAAATCATCCAGAGAACCTGCCTCCACCGCCCTCTGAAAGGCAGAGGCAGAGAATTCCACAGACTCACCACTCTCTGTGAGAAAAAGTGTTTCCTCGTCTCCGTTCTAAATAGCTTACTCCTTATTCTTAAACTGTGGCCCCTGGTTCTGGACTCCCCAACACCGGGAGCATGTTTCCTGCCTCTAGCATGTCCAAACCCTTAACAATCTTACATGTTTCAATGAGATACCCTCTCATCCTTCTAAACTCCAGAGTGTACAAGCCCAGCTGCTCCATTCTCTCAGCATATGACAGAGTCGCCATCCCAGAAATTAACCTTGTAAACCTACGCTGCACTCCCTCAATAGCAAGAATGTCCTTCCTCAAATTAGGGGACCAAAACTGCACACAATACTCCAGGTGTGGTTTCACTAGGGCTGTGTACAACTGCAGAAGGACCTCTTTGCTCCTATATTCGATTCCTCTTGTTATAAAGGCCAACATGCAATTCACTTTCTTCACTACCTGCTGTACCTGCATGCTTACTTTCATAGACTGATGTACAAGGACCCCCAGATCCCGTTATGCTTCCCCTGTTCCAAATTTGACGTCATTTAGAAAGTAATCTGCCTTCCTGTTTTTGCTACCAGTGGATAACCTCACATTTATCCGCATTAAACTTCATCTGCCATGCATCTGCCCACTCCCCCAACCTGTCCAAGTCACCCTGCATTCTCATAGCATCCTCCTCACAGTTCACACTGCCACCCAGCTTTGTGCAAATTTGCTAATGTCACTTTGAATCCCTTCATCCAAGTCATTGATGTATATTGTAAATAGCTGCGGTCCCAGCCATTCTGAAAGGGACCCGTTAATCCCTACTTTTTGTTTCCTGTCTGCCAACCACTTCTCTATCCATGTCAGCACCCTACCCCCAATACCATGTGCCCTAATTTTGCCCACTAATCTCCTATGTGGAACCTTATCAAATGCTTTCTGAAAGTCCAGATACACTACATCCACTGGCTATCCCTTGTCCATTTTCCTAGTTACATCCTCAAAAAATTCCAGAAGATTAGTAAAGCATGATTTCCCCTTGGTAAATCCATGCTGACTCGGACCGATCCTGTTACTGCTATCCAAATGTTCGGCTATCTCATCTTTTATAATTGACTCCAGCATCTTCCCCACCACCGATGTCAGGCTAACTGGTCTATAATTGCCTGTTTTCTCTCTCCCGCCTTTCTTAAAAAGTGGGATGACATTAGCTACCCTCCAATCCACAGGAACTGATCCTGAGTCTCTAGAACATGGGAAAATTATCACCAATGCATCCACGGTTTCTAGAGCCACTTCCTTAGTAACCTGGGATGCAGACCATCAGATCCTGGGGATTTATCAGCCTTCAGTCCCATCAGTCTATCCAACACAATTTCCTGCCTAATGTGGATTTCCTTTAGTTCCTCCGTCACCCCAGATCCTCTAGCCACTACTATATCAGGCTAAATAACCTAATAAACTCAATAACTCAATAATTAAATAACTCAATCACTCTATAACTCAATTTGTGTAAGAAGGAACTGCAGATGCTAGTTTAAATTGAAAATAAATACAAAAAGCTGGAGTAACTCAGCAGGACAGGCAGCATCTTTGAAGACAAGGAAAGTAAACGTGCAGGTGCACCAGGCAGTGAAGAAACCTAATGGCTTTCATATCAAATGGATTTTAGGTCTTTCTGCAGTTGTACAGGGCCCTGGTGAGACCCCATCTGGAGTATTGTGTGCAGTTTTTGTCTCCTAATTTGAGGAAGGACAATCCTTGCTATTGAGGCAGTGCAGCGGAGGTTCACAAGGTTAATCCTGGGTTTATATGGAAAGACTGGGCTTGTATTTTCTGGAATTTAGAAGGATGAGAGGGTATTTTATAAAAATGTATAACATTATAAAAGGACTGGACAAGCTAGATGCAGGAAAACCGTTCCCACTGATGGGGAAGTCCAGAACCAGGGGCCACAGTCTAAGAATCAAGGGGAGGCCATTTAATACTGAGATGAGAAAAAACGTTTTCACCCAGAGAGTTGTGAATTTGTGGAATTCTCTGCCACAGAAGGCAGTAGAGGCCAATTCATTGGGTGAATTTAAAAGAGAGTTAGATAGAGCTCCAGGGACTAACGGAATCAAAGGATATGGGGAAAAGGCAGGCACGGGATACTGGTTGTGGATGATCAGCCATGATCACAATGAATGGTGGTGCTGGCTCAAAGAGCCAAATGACCTCCTCCTGCACCTATTTTCTATGTTTCTATGTTTCTATGAATGGGTGATGTTTCGGATAGAGATCCTTCCTCAGTCTGAGGAAGGGCCTCGACCTGAAACATCACTCATTCATTCTCTTCATAGATGCTGCCTGTCCCGTTGAGTTACTCCAACTCTTTGTGTCTATCTTCTATAACTGAAATGCTTGATAGCCCCTTCTTACCGTTGAATTTTGGAATCACACTCTTTAAAAATAATTATTGCCTTTCCTGGAGGTTTAAGGAGATTAGGCATGTCATCAAGTAAAGATTCATTGAAGAAAGTATCCTGACTGACGGCCTGTTTGGCCAAGTCCAACCATAAACTGGGAGTTGCTGGAATATGTTGGTAGCCCAAGTGAGTGAGTTAAATGTATTTTAAGAAATTGGGATCGATGAAAACTATCATTTTCTGGGGCGTTACCATGGAGAGAAAATTATTCAATTAATAAGAATATTATAAAAACAGAGCGCAAGTAGACCTATTGAGCCTGCTTCACCATTCAAATAGATCATGGCTGAATCAATCTTGACCTCATCACCACTTTTCTGCTCTCTCCCCACCCCCCCTGGGCTCCATTGCAGATTAAATGTCTCTCAGTCTCCCCCTTGAAAACATTTAATGTCACCACCTCTACAGATTTCTTAGGTAGGCAATTCCAAAGACTGACAACACTTTGAAAGAATAAATTCCTCCTTATCTCCATATTAAAAGTGTGGCCCTTTTATTGAAATGATCTTTCTGGTCTCAGATAAAACAAAATGCACCATGGCACCGTAGACTTGGGACCAAGTGCCAAATAGTAGAGTTAGTATTGGTGCCCAGTATGGACAAGGTGGGCTTGTTTCATGCTCTGTGATTTATGTTTCTATGATAATGATTCAAACTTTTTTGAGTTTTACCACTCATCATACCTTCTTCACAAATTATTGAATATGTTATGACACCTGTACACAGTACTAGTGCACATGACAATAAATTCATCTTTAGTTGATTTAAAAAAAAACATTTCCATGAAAGTGAATAATCCATAATTTCCATATTATATTCCACCTGTCACTTTCTTGACCACTCATTTTAGCTATATTGTTTTGCTGGCCCGAAACACCCTCCTCAATTTACTTACTCAATTTTCGTATTCTTGGCAAATTTGGACACATTACAATTTTTCATTTAATCCAAATAATCAATATTATTATTATACCATTTTAGAATTCAGGACCAATCACTGTGCCACTCAACTACTCAACTGCTTGCCGTTCCAAAAATTGCCCATTTCTACCATGTCTCCATTTTTCTGTTGGTTGGCCGCTCGCCTGTCCATGCCACCGTATGACCCGGTCCTGTCTGACCATATGTTGTGTAGTGATCTTCCATGTCACTTCATCAAAAAAACTTCTGGAATTCCAAAATACACCACATTCAATGGTATGCTAGGTCATCTGCTTGTTCCTCTTTAGTCACACCACTTGCTGGAATCGCAAATAAATATTTATGCATATTATTGTACGATAGTAAGTGCAGTTTTTATATTAATCTTGGACATTAGAAATTTCTGTTACTAGGATTTTTAAAAATCAAATAGGATTCGTACATAAGACTCCAAAGACGTACAGGTTTGGGTTTGTATACTTGGTAAAAGTGTAAATTGTTCCTTGTGGGTGTATGGGGATCGCTGGTCAGTGCAGACTCGGTGGGCCGAAGGGCCTATTTCCACTGTATCTCCAAACTAAACTAAACTAAACTAAATAATGCCACGCCACCTTGTGGCATGGAAAATAGTTGTTGCCAATCAATGTCATCTAGCAATATCTGAATATCTAAATGCCATCTAGTGGTGTCATGAGAATTTTGAATTGGAAACATTATCTTGAAAGGTTTGAAAATCAAGACAAAAATGCAGATGATGGAAATCTGAAATAGAATCATAAAATGCTGAATACACTCAGTAGCTCAGGCAGCATCTGTGGAAAGAGAAACAGAGCTATTGTTCAAAATCCTTTGTCAGATTCCTGTGTCAAAAGAAAATATTTTAATTGATGGGCTGTTATTAATGTTGTAGCTCAATTTCTGGCTAGTGTTCGTAAATAATTTAGAAGTTGCTCTCAGTTTCAATTAAAAAGCTTGTGGATTTCTTCAGGAATAGCAAGGAATAAAGAAGTCATTCAAAAATGCATGGCTGAGTCGTCAAATGCACATTTTAGTGATACAGTGCGAAATAGGATCTTCGGCCCACCGAGTCCGCACCGACCAGCGATCCCCACACACTAGCACTTCCAACTCACCGTAGGGACAATTTACATTTATACCAAGATAATTAACCTACAAACTTATATGTCTTTGGAGTGTGGGAGGAAACTGAAGATCTCGGAGAAAACCCACATGGTCACAGGGAGAACATACAAACTCCGTACAGACAGCACTCCTAGTCAGGGATCGAACCCGGGCCTCTGGCGCTATAAGGCAGCAACTATACTGCTGCGCCACCATGCTGCCCACATTAATACATCTGACTTAAGATGGGTCCTTATCTGAACCAATGTCTTTTCAAGTCCTCCATAGATACTGCTTGACCCACTGAGATACTCCAAATGGAGAATGGATTATGGATGAATGAAATATAAGAAGGGATAAGCAAACAGTTCAACCCTCTTGTCAGAAGAAGGGGCTCGATCCAAAACTTCACCTTGTTCTCCAGAGAGGCTGCCTGACCTGCTAAGTTACTCGAGCACTTTGCATCTTTTTAAGAGCCAAGCTGAGACTGGATACTTTAGGAGTTGAATTAAGAAATGTAAAATTATTGAAGACTTGTGTTGAATATTGTGTTGTAAAGCTGCAGTAGCAAAATAAATTAATGCAGAAACTGCGTAGGCATTCTGCAAAGTCAGATTGGTTTTAACAGAAAATTTCAACTTTCATCTTGCTTGGGATAACAATAGTTTGTGTCTGAAAGGTATAATTTTTTTTATTATGTTACTGACAGTTTTCTATTCTACAATCACATTAGATTTAGTAATGAGCAATGAGCAGTGTTTAGTTGTCAATTGATTCGTGCTTGAATTATTTTCTAAAATGGAAAATGCAATGCATTTGTGAAGCCCTATGAAGGTCATCATCCACATCTTCAGTTTCCTCCCACACTCTACCATGATGAGAACAAGGCTGATCACTGCAAACTGTACTAATTTATGAAAACTACAACACAGAAGAAGTCTTCAATAAGATTTTACTGAGCTATAGACCTAACTTATATCTGTAAGAGGCAAAACCTCTTCCTGCCAATATAAACATAAGTGACACTGTAGAACTAGACCACAACATAAAATTAAGAGCAAAAGCATAAAGAGAGGAAAATGGTAGTATACATCATGGCTCTGGAGAGAAACAATTAACTGTTACAGATTATAAAGCAAATACATCTGCAAAGACAGAGTGTAAAATTTAATATGCAAGGATACCAATCAATATAAAAATAAAAGTACATTAAATGAGTAGAAGAAAGAAGATTATGAGCACTCGGCTTTCCTTAAACAAGGCGGCAGAGTTGTTCAGCAGTAGAGTTGCTGCCTTATAGCGCCAGTGACCTGGGTTCAACCCTGACTTGGGGTGCTGTCTGCATGGAGTTTTTAACGTTCCCCATGTGAACGTGTAGGTTTCCCCCATGTGCTCTGGATTCCTCCCATATTCCAAAGAAATGAAAGATTGTAGCTTTTAGTAACTGAAATAGACAAAGGGTTGTCATCATCCAAAATATTATTTTCCAATGTTTTCTTAATTCAGTGCCTCTTCCACGTATCATAGTCGTAGAGTCTAACAACGTGGGAACAGACACTTCAGCCCATCTTGTCCACATCAGCCACCATCTCACATCTACACTAATCCCACCTACCTGTGTTTGGCCCATATCACTCTAAACCTGTCTTATCCATGTACCTGTCACAATGTTTCTTAAACATTGCGATAGTACCTGCCTCAACTATCTGCTGTGGCAGCTCGTTCACCCTTTGTGTGAAAAAGATGCTCTTCAGATTCTTATGAAATCTTTCTCCCCCTCACCTTAAATGTCTTCTGGTTCTCGATTCCCCTACTCTGTGCAAGAGGCTTTGCGTCTAACCCATCTATTCCTCTCATGATTTTATACAGCTCTATAAGATCACCCCCCATCTTTCTGCACTCCAAGGAATAGAGTCATAGCTTGCTCAACCTCTCCCCTTAGCTCAAACCCTCGAGTCCTGCAACATCCTTGTAAATCATCCCTGCATCCTTTCCTACAACATGGTAAACAGAACTGAACACAATACTCTAAGTGAAGCCTCACCAATGTCTTGGGGTCAAGGAAAGAGCGTTCACGTCGTGGTCCTGTTTCCACCAATCTTTCCACCATCAAGAAGCACAAGAAGTGACAAGACAGGCACTATTGTATGCAGGTGCGGAGAAGTGTGTTCAGCTCTGGCTGAACAACTTCTAATCTTGTGTGTGGACTCGATAAGAAGAAGAAGACTAATGTTTTAAACAACTGCAACATGACCTTCCAACATCAATACTCTATACTTAGGTATGTTGCAAAACCTACCTTGTAGATCTGTCCCAGCCCGTGTGCGTGATTTTGGCGCTGTTGAGAGGGGGGCGGGTTTAAAACGCGATTTTCCCTAGGCTATTCAAATAGAGGTTGTTCAGCCGACTTAGTTGCTGACGAAAAATCGCTGCCAGGTACGTTCACTGTGGCTATTTTTTAATTTAAAAGGTTAATTTAATTGGTATAGTAGGTTAAAAATTATTCTAAACCCGCGACCGCCGACAACGGGACGGATCTCATGTAGGGGACAACAGAAGGTAGGTTGTTTATTTTTACATTAAAAAGCGCTTCTTAAGATCCCTTTATACAAAGTTTTATGTTGCGAGTAGCTAATTTGGGGCCCCATTAAATCCCGCAGTATTTTTCTGGGCATATGGGGGTACAAATCTACCACAATGGGAACGTTCTAAACCAGCGCGTTCCACAGAGTTCCACAGGATCCCACTCGAAAGCTGATTTAAATGGCCATTAATTTACAGCAATTGAACACTAAATTCCTTCCATTTGGCCTATAAATTAATGTAAATGAGATTTAAAAATCATGTTTTATTGAGAATTCTTTGTGAATGTTATTTGGACACTTAGGCTATTTAAAAATGTTAATCTTTTCTTAAGAAATGGATAGATGTTTAGATCTAGTAATTGAAGTTTGGAATTAGCTACAATTGGGTAACCAACTAATTATATGCTTTAATTTCAGGTCATCCAAGTAAGATTATTTCATATTTGTTTCAGAATGCTTCAATCTATAATAACTGAAAATTTCATTCAGTTCTCTTAATTTTTAAGAAAGTTATGGCCATTTCACTGTCCTCGATCACAGCTTTTGTGTTAAGTCAATGGAAAATCAATAGGGAACAAGGTGCTAATTTCCGAGTATGAAAATGGCCATAACGTTTTTAATACTGAAGATATGAAAGTGAATTAGGTGTCAAATTAAATTTATTTTTGTGCTTTATCTGATGGGATGAATTGCAGACTTGATTTTTTAAATCTCAAAATGTTGTAACATTGCTACTATACTCTGATTGTTGAATGTCAATGTGCCAAAAGCCTTTATGACCACCCTATCTATTTGTGATAGCACTTTAAACAAACTATATACCGTATTTCCCAGCAAAGATGATGACACACCTGCATCAAAGACACACCCCCATTTTGAGTTGCTAAATTTTGAAAAAAGGCTGGCGGTTCAATGGTTTGGTTTAGGAAGATGTGAAACTCCTTCAAGGAGGCAATCTGGACCGGGGAGCCTCCATCTTCGCCTGTCCCACAATGCACTGTGCGGTTCAGGTCTGATGGACGGGGACTTCCTGCTCAGGGAGATCACATAATGGGGAGGGAGAGAGAGAGAGAGAGAGCGAGAGAGCGAGAGAGAGAGAGAGAGAGAGAGAGAGAGAGAGAGAGAGAGAGAGAGACGAGAGAGAGGGGAGAGAGCAGCCAGCCTTCTGCCCAGTAGCTACCCGCCAACCACCACCTCCACCGGATGTGCCTGTGGCGAAGGACACCATGGCCGGCTCACAAGCTGGTCGGCAGAAGGCGCTGAGGTGGTGGCCGGTTCCGCTGCCCGGTCCCGGCGGCCGCTCGCAGCCACCCTGGTCGCCTGTGTGCCCCGTGAATGGCTGCAGTTCCCAGGTCAGCTGCTTGCCCCTGGAATGGCTGTTGCGCCCAGGTCAGCTGCGGGCCCCAGGTCTGGCTGCAGTTCCTAGGTTGGCTGCTTGCCCCTGGAATGGCTGCAGTGCCCAGGTTGCCTGCGTGCCACGGGACTGGCTGTAGCGCCCAGGTCGGCTCGCTTGCCCCAGGTCTGGCTGTGACACCCAGGTCGGCTGCGTGCCCCGCGAATGGCTGCAGTTCCCAGGTTGGCTCGTTTGTCCCAGGTCTGGCGGTTGCGTCCAGGCCGGCTCGCTTGCCCCAGGCATGGCTGCAGTTCCCAGGTTGGCTCGCTTGCCCCAGGTCTGGCGGTTGTGTCCAGGCCGGCTTGCTTGCCCCAGTCATGGCTGCAGTTCCCAGGTTGCAAAAGCTATTTGAAAAAAAATACACCTGCGGGCCGGATGAGTTTGGGTTACGGGCCGGATCCTCTGTGCATTTACGCTATATATTCCCTGCATTCTTTCCAGCTTAATGACATCCTTCCTGTAGCAAAGTGACCAAAACAGCTAAGTGTGGCCTCACTAACATCATGTACAACTGTTTTATAACGTCACAACTTCTACACTCAATATACTGATTGATGAAGACAAATGTATCAAAAACCTTCTTGACCACCCTTGACCATCCTTTCTACCTGTAATGCCACTTTCAGGGACCTATGTATCTGCTCTCCGAGGTCCCTCTGCTCTACAACAATCCCCAGGGCCCTTCCATTCACTGTGAAGATCCTGCCATGGACTGACTTCTCAAAATGCAATATCTTATCTTCATTAAACTTTATTAGCCATTGCTTAGTCCACCTGCCCAGCTGATCAAGAGACTGCTGTAATTTTGATACCATTTTCAATATCGATGAAACCACCCACTTTAGTTCCAGCTGCAAACTTACTAATCCTGCCTTGTACATTCTAACTCAAATGGTTGCTATAAACCACTAACACCAATAAGCCCAGCACTGATCGGACTCACACCACTCATTGTAGGCTTCTAGTCCGAAAAACACATTTCCACCACTACCCTCTGCTTCCTTCCATGAAGCCAATTCTGCTCCCACTTTGCTAGTTCTCTGTGGATCCCATGCAATCTAACCCTCCAGACCAGCCTACCATGCAGATGTTTATCAAAAGACCTGCTGACGTACATATAGTAGGAATGTCACAAAATTTTGAGATTTTAAAAATCAGGCCTGTAATTATCCCATCAGTTAAAGCATAAAAAGAAGTTTAATTTAAGATGGCAAGTGTTAAGTAGTGTAACAGCCGCAGGAAAGAAGCTGTTCCTGGACCTGCTGATCCGGCAACGGAGAGACCTGTAGCGCATCCCAGATGGGAGGAGGGTAAACAGACTGTGGCTGGGGTGAGAGCAGTCCTTGACGATGCTGTGCGCCCTACACATACATTGCTTGCTTTGGACAGACTCAATGGAGGGGAGTGAGGAACCGGTGATGCATTGGGCAGTTTTCACCACCCACTGCAGTGCTTTCCGGTCGGAGTCAGAGCAGTTGCCATACCATACTGTGATACAGTTGGTAAGGATGCTCTCGATGGTGGAGAGGTAGAAGTTCACCAGAATCTGAAGAGACAGATGGACCTTCTTAAGTCTCCTCAGGAAGAAGAGACGCTGGTGAGCCTTCTTGACCAGTTGAGGTATTGTGGGTCCACGAGAGGTCATCGGAGATGTTGACCCCCAGAAACCTGAAGCTGGAAACACGTTCCACCTCCATCCCGTTAATATGGATGGGGGTGTGCGTGCCACCCCTAGATCTTCTGTAGTCCACAATGAGCTCCTTGGTCTTCTTGGAGTTAAGGGCCAGGTTGTTGTCAGCGCACCATGCTGCTAGGAGCTGGACCTCCTCTCTATAGGCCAACTCATCGTTGTTGCTGATGAGGCCAATCACCGTTGTATCATCTGCATACTTGATGAATGTGTTAGTACCATGTACAGGTGTGCAGTCGTAGGTGAAGAGGGAGTAGAGGAGGGGGCTCAGCACACAGCCCTGTGGAACGCCGGTGTTCAGGGTGAGGGTTGAAGAGGTGTGCTTGTCTAACCTGACAGACTGGGGTCTGTTAGTTATAAAGTCCAGTATCCAGTTGCAGAGGGAGGGATCGATGCCCAGGTTACCGAGTTTGGTGATCAGTTTTGAGGGGATAATGGTGTTAAATGTTGAGCTATAATCGATGAACAGCATTCTCATGTAGGTGTCTCTGTTGTCGAGGTGGGAGAGGGCGGAGTGAAGTGCCGTTGAGATGGCATCCTCCGTACTCCTGTTCTTGCGGTAGGCGAACTGATAGGGATCCAGTGTGGGGGGTAGGCAGCCTTTGTGTGCCTGGACGAATCTCTCGAAGCACTTGGTGATGATGGGAGTAAGTGCAACTGGGCGGAAGTCGTTGAGGCTCGTCGTAGTGGAGTGTTTTGGCACTGGCACGATGGAGGTGGTTTTAAGGCGCGTGGGGCCAACTGCTTGGGCAAGTGACAGGTTGAAGATGTCAGTCCAGACGTCTGTCAGCTGCGCAGCACAGGCCCTGAGCACGCGCCCAGGGATGCCGTCAGGGCCAGCAGCCTTACGTGCATTAGTCCTACTCAGTGCCACGTACACGTCGTAGGGGGTGAGTGTGAGGGGTTGGTGATCGGCAGGGAGCACAGCCTTGATGGCCATCTCTTGATTGTCCCTGTCAAAGCGGCCATAAAAGTGGTTAAGCTCCTCAAGGAAGGAGGCGTCGCTGGATGTGGGGGTGGTGTTGGTGGGTCTATAGTCCGTGATGGCCTGGATGCCTTGCCACATGCGTCGGGGGTCAGAGTTGTTATTGAAATGCTCCTCAATCCTGAGCTTATGGCAGTGCTTGGCCTTCTTGATGCCCCTCTTCAGGTTAGCCCTGGATGAACTGTAGGCTCGGGCATCGCCTGACCTGAAAGCGGTGTCCCGTGCTTTCAGCAGTAGCCTGACCTCGCTGTTCATCCATGGCTTCTGATTCGGGAATATGGTCACCCGTTTGAGGGAGGTGACACTATTGATGGTGGAGTTGATAAAGTCCAAAACAGAGGATGTATAAGAGTCAATGTCCGTGTGGGTGTCAAGGGTGGCCTGGGCTGCAAACGCCTTCCAGTCAGTGTTTCCAAAACACTGCTGAAGTGTGGAGACCGCCTCCTCTGACCAGGCTTTAACTGTCCTCACTGTGGGTTTAACACGTCTGATGAGTGGGGAGTACTTTGGGAGCAGGAACAATGAGAGGTGATCAGACTGTCCAAGGTGGGGGAGGGGGACGGCTTTGTAAGTGTCCAAACCCTTACTAATCTTACATGTTTCAATAAGATTACCTCTCATCCTTCTACACTCCAGAGTATATGTTGTGAGGAAAATTAAACTTTTACGCTACTCGTAATTTACTTAAGCTTTATTTAAGCTTTAAGCAACTAATTTCTGTAATACATAACTTCAAAGCATCTGGAAAATATCGCTGATTCCACAGGCCTCGCCGACCCGAGATCCCGCGCATGCGCACACTTCATTCTCCCCTCCTATATATAAGTTGAGATGGTCAGGAGGTTTATTATGTCGATGGCCATCGCAGCACTGGAGCATTGGGAGATAATGGTGTTCAATTGCTGGTGGTACATATATTGCTTGGTCATCAACTTCACTCATATTGTTATTTACATTTTCAATTTTAGAATTACTTATAGAAGTTTTCATAGGGGGTGATTGGAGTATTGAAGGAAATTCTCGATTAATATTATCAAGGAGTGATGGAGCTGTTGGAGAAGATGGACATGGTGCAAGGTCACGAAGTGAGACAGTTGACTGATGTCCATCCTGATACTTGATAGTTGCATAAGAAGGGTTGACATCAGTCAGTTCAACTTCATCAATAAAAGGCTCATTCTTATTTGATCGGACTTACAGATGAAGCAACACAGGCCCAGGGCTAGTCAACCATGATGGCAGTGAAGTACCACTATAAGAACACCGTTTGAAGTTTTAAAAAAAAACACTCATGTGGAATAGTATTGGTAGCAGTTGACAGTAGAGATCTGATGGGGTGTGATGCATCTGGTAGAACACATTCCCACTGCTGATCTGGTATGTGAATGGTGTGGGCAGAGTATTTTTGGATCAGGCTTGATTATATCATTTCCAACCCAATAACCAAGAATATTAATTGATGACAGTGATGTTATTGACAGCCTCATTTAATGTTAGATTTTTAGAATGTTCAACTTCTATAAACCGTTGTACATTTTCGTCATGTTCAGCTTGGTCTTTTCCTGCAATAGTTATATTATCAAAATAAGGGAAAGTATCTTTAAGATTTTTCTGTTCAACAAGTTTGTCCATCTCTCTCTGAAAAACAGCCACGCCATTAGTTACACCAAAAGGAACTCTGTAGTAGTGGTATAATTTCCCATTTGCTTCAAACGCAGTGTATTTCTTCTCTGATTCTTTCAAAGGAATTTGGTATAAGCACTTTTTATGTCAAAAGTAGAGAATATCTTATACTTAGCTAATGTATCGATAATCTCTTCTATATGAGGTAATGGATATGCATCAAGCTCCGTGAACTGGTTTATAGTTTGAGAGTAATCAATGCAGAGTCTCTTTCAATGTCTCTCCAAGGGGTCCTTAACTACGACAAGAAGAGCTGGATTCTATGATACATTTTCATAAAAGATTAGTTACTTCTGTGTTGATAAAGTTTGTCATCTTTACTAAAATGTCTTGATTTTGTAGCAATTGGTTTGCACTTAGAGGATAAATTAATGAATAATGAAGGACATTCATAAGATGCAGCAGAAAAAAACACATAATACTGGTGGCTTTGACAATACAAGATCAGGCATAGTTCCTTCATACATTATTTGAAGTGATCTGTGCTGTTTCTGAAAATCCTGACCTATAATTGTATCACTACACAGATTTTTCAAAATACCAAGACATACAGATTTATAGTTAGTTTTGTTCAGAATAAAGTCTACAATACAAGATCCAATAATTTGAGTATTGAGAGTTGTCAGAGCCATTGAGAATTCTCTATTTGAAGGAATTATAGTTAGATTTAGTCGAGACACAACTTGTTCACTTATAAAACCTTCTGAACTGCTAGAATCAAATAGTACATTAAGTGTATGGCCATTGATGGATACCGTTGTAGGTGCATGAGACAAGCTCTGAGGAAATGCAGCTGTAATTGCACATAAAGAAGGCATGTACACGACAGCAGTCACACTTTTAGTGGTTGCTTTGGACTTGCATATTCTAGAAAAATGTCCCTTCTTGTCACAAATATTACAAGTTGCCTCTCAAATAGGATATATCTATCTCATATATATGGCAGCAGTTGCACTTTTAGTAGTTGCTTTGGACTTGCATACTCTAGAATAATGTCCCTTCTTGCCACAACTATTACAAGTTGCCTCTCGAGCAGTAGAGATCTCTCTATTATCAATATTACCCCCGCAAAAGTAACACTACCTTTTTGAATAAGTATATGCTGCAGCAAGGGCACATTTATCAGTAGAAATTGTTTCAGCTTGCTCCATATTAGTACTTGGGAGAGATTATTTTGTAGTAGTTGCAGCAGAACACACACTAGATGAGCCATAAGCATCTGCATTTTTTCTGAGCTTAGTCTAATGAGTAAACTTGATTGTAAGCTGACTGTAAATCCAAGGTATTGTTTTCGAATAGTCTCTGTCGTATTAAAGGCGATGCTAAACCATTGATAAAACAGTCTTGAATCAGTTCCTGTTGATATTGATCAGCTGTAACCCCTTTGCAGGCACAGTCTTTACTAAGTCTTTGATGTTCTTGTAAAAATTCATCAAGTGACTCACCAGGTTTTTGTTTATAATAGACAATAGACAATAATGGCCGATTAGGAAAAGGGGAGATGCAACGAGACCTGGGTGTCATGGTACACCAGTCATTGAAAATAGGCATGCACGTGCAGCAGGCAGTGAAGAAAGCAAATGGTATGTTAGTATTCATAGCAAAAGGATTTAAGTATAGGAATGGCCTACTCCTGCACCTATTTTCTATGCTTCTATGTTTCTAATAGACAATAGACAATAGGTGCAGGAGTAGGCCATTCGGTCCTTCAAGTCAGCAATGCCATTTAATGTGATCATGGCTGATCATCCCCAATCAGTACCCCGTTCCTGCCTTCTCCCCCGATCCCCTGGCTCCGCTATTTTTAAGAGCCCTATTTAGCTCTCTCTTGAAAGCATCCAGAGAACCTGCCTCCACCACCCTCTGAGGCAGAGAATTCCACAGATTCATCACTCTCTGTGAGAAAAAGTGTTTCCTCGTCTCTGTTCTAAATGGCTTACTACTTATTCTTAAACTGTGGCCCCTGGTTCTGGACTCCCCCAACATCGGGAACATGTTTCCAGCCTCTAGCATGTCCAAGCCCTTAACAATCTTGTATGTTTCAATGAGATCCCCTCTAAACTCCAGAGAGTACAAGCCCAGCTGCTGCATTCTCTCAGCATATGACAGTCCCGCCAGTCCCGAAGAAACCAAATCCAGCCTGCCATAATGACTTTCGACCAGTGGCCCTAACACCCATTGTAATGAAGTGTTTTGAGCGACTAGTTATGCAGCACATCAAAAATAGTCTACCTGCTTACCTAGACCCACTGCAGTTCGCCTACAGAGCCAACCGATCCACAGAGGGCGCAGTCTCAACAACACTGAACCTCATATTGTCACATCTCGATCGGAAAAATACCTATGCCAGGATCCTCTTCATAGACTTCAGCTCTGCTTTCAATACAATCATTCCGCAGCAGCTGGTGGAGAAGTTGGAGCTATTGGGGGTTGATGCTGGCACATGCAACTGGGTCCTGAACTTTCTGTCGCAACGGCAGCAGACAGTCAGGGTGGGCAGTAGGACATTCAAAAACCATAGCCGTGAGCACTGGCTCACCCCAAGGCTGTGTCCTAAGCCCCCTTCTGTTTAGTCTGCTGACACACGACTCCACTGCCTACTCAATAACAACTTGTCCAAGTTCGCTGATGACACGACAGTGGTGGGTCTCATCCGTGACAATGATGAACGGCGTACAGGATGGAGTGAAGCTGCTCACAGGTTGGTGCAAATCCCACAACCTCATTCTTAACGTGGGAAAAACTAAGGAGATGGTGGTTGACTTATTGAGGGCGGCTGAAACAACACCATACACCTCTGCACATCGACGGAGCTCTGTGGAAAGGGTCAGCAGCATGAAGTTCTTAGGACTACATCTGTCTGATGACCTGACGTCCACGGTAAACACCACAGCTCTGGTCAAGAGAGCCCAGCAGCAAAGCCCACCCTCTCAGAATACTACGTAAAGCAGGCCTCCCCACCACACACCTACGGACTTTTTATAGGGGGACTGTCGAGAGCACACTGACTACGGCATCACTTTCCTGGTTCGGGAGCTGCAAGGCGTTATAACGTAAACCAACTGGACAGGATAGTGAAAAGTGCAAGCAGGATTATTGTGCTCCACTCCCCTTCCTGCTGGACATATACAGGAAGAGATGTTTCAACAGAGCCATCTCCATATCAAAGACCCTTAACCCATCGCATGACACTCCATCCTCCCATCGTGGAAGAGGTACAGGAGCATTAGCTGCAAAACCAGCAGGATGCTCCTCAGCTTCTTCCCACAGGCTATAAGACTGTTAAATGGACTTTGCCCCCTGCCAAGAATCGCGCACAAACCCCCACACTGCAGCAGAGCCACTGTTGTGCCGCTGCCGGTCGGAACGGCTGTTGAATGTTTAGTAGAGTGTTAAATTTGTTCATGACATGTATTTTTTATTTTCATTTCTATTTATTTTTTCATGCACACTGAATGGACACTGGTTGAGCAACGTTTTTTTGTTTCCTCTGGGTATGCGAATACTCAGGAAATGACAATAAAGATATACAATACAATACAATACAATACAATACAATACAATACAATACAATCCCGGGAATTAACCTTGTAAACCTACACTGTACTCCCTCAATAGCAAGAATGTCCTTCCTTAAATTAGGGGACCAAAACTGCACACAATACTCCAGGTGTGGTCTTACTAGGGCTCTGTTCAACTGCAGAAGGACCTCTTTGCTCCTATATTCGATTCCTCTTATTATAAAGGCAAACATATCATTCGCTTTCTTCACTGCCTGCTGTACCTGCATGCTCACTTTCATAGACTGATGGACAATGACCCCCAGATCCCATTGTCCTTCCCCTTTTCCCAACTTGACACTTTTTGACACCATTTAGATAATAATCTGCCTTCCTCTTTTTGCTTCCAAATTGGATAACCTCACATTTATCCACATTAAACTACATCTGCCTCCATCTGCCCACTCCCCCAACCTGTCCAAGTCACCCTGCATTCTCAAAGCATCCTTCTCACAGTTCACACTGCCACCCAGCTTTGTGTCGTCTGCAAATTTGCTAATGTTACTTTGAATCCCTTCATCCAAATCATTGATGTATATTGTAAATAGCTGCGGTCCCAGTACCGAGCCTTGCGGTACCCCATTAGTCTCTAGAAGGGCACTTAATATGAAGAGCAAAAAAATTACATATACTGGAAATCTGAGACATAAAAGGTTGAACTACTCAGCAGGCAGGCAATATCTCTAAAAGCATAAAAAGAGTCAAAGACTTTTCATCAGAATAATAAATTATTATTATTGTGGTCAGACAACCAGTTGCTGTGGGTCTGGAAGCATAAAGGGCCTGTGATGTCTTGATATGATATGTAATATATGTAATATGTTTATAATGTAAATGCCAGTGCCTGTGATGTCTGTAAAGTGAAGAGGGAGATGTGATGTCTTTGTAATGTAATATATGTAATATATATTTATTGTGTAATCTATAATATATCGTGTAATCTAAAATGGAAACTCGTGCATGAGCCTCGTGACTGAGGTCAAGTGAACTTCAAGATAAAAAGCAGTGATTGCAGAATAAACGGGCTCTTGACTCTTACTCGGTGGTGGACGTGTCTTGTTTGTGCTAGTCACAACAGAGCCTTACCTCATCCGAAACCTTTACAGGGCCTGTACCACTAACACGACTTTTCAGCGACTGTCTTCAACCTTCATGCTCGAGGCCACTCGCCTGAAAAACCTCGAGCTGGATCGACCGTCAGTGATGAAACCTCGAGCTGGATCGACCGTCAACACACACACACACACATACAAACACATCGCAAAGGTGGGGGTCAGGGAAAGTGGGGGAGCGCTGTCTGAAATTCACACCCATGATGAACAAGAAGGTAAAAGACGGCTGGCACAGTGTACGGTAAGTCCTTTAGATAGCGAGGGGGGGTGGGGGCTGGGGGGGGGGGGGGGGGGGGGGGGGGGGGGGGGGGGGAGTTGGAAAAGATTTCCAGGAGGGGGGGGGGGGGGGGAATATTAAAGTTGAGAGAAGTGAGAGAGAGAAAGGGGGAGGGGAGAGAAGGGGTAGAAGGAAGTGGAGACACTTTTAAGAAGCCAGACAACTTTTAATAAAGTTTAGCGGGCATTTAACATTACCAGTCGGTTTTCCTTGGTTCTGAAAACTCCAATGAGCCAACTAAATGCCCGGTCAGCAAAGGAGATTGCCTATGGCTACCTCAACTGCCTAGCGACCCCACTCCACTGCACTATGAGTTCAAAAGAACCACTCCGACGAATTTTTACTCGCGGAAAATGTTTCAGCATGCTGAAAATTTTTCTTCGACCTGATACCGCGAGTATGCGGACACTTCCCTCGAGCATGAAGTACAGTTACAGTGACCTCCTAGGACCTCCTAGGACCACGTGTCGACCATGCTGCGAGTTTGAGTCAAGCACAAACTCTTCTAAACTCGCAAATTAGTTTGGCGCAGTGGAACAGGCCCTTAAAGGCGTGACTAGGTAAGTTTAGCAGATTTAGTAACGCATAAGTCAAGTGATTAATATAGTCTAACTATAATTCAGTACTTTCATTTTCACTATTACTAATAATAGATTTTTATTCCAAATGTTTTAAAGACTGAATTTAAAAATCTATACCTTCTCCATTATAATTCAAACATATGTCTCCTTACCTCTTGCCAGGTCTTTGAATCACATCATTATTAATTTAGTTGCAGTCCTATTGTTCTCCATTTTTTCTCAGTGCTGGTCACCATCTACTGATAATCTCAATATTGTGAAGGGTAAATCATATTTGATCAATCTGCTGAAGTTATTCAAGGATGGGACTAGTAAAGTAGATAGTCGTATTTGGATGTATTTGGACTTTCAAAAGACATTCAATAAAATCCTATAAACTAAGTCAATGAACAAAGGTGGAATTGGAAAAATATGCTGAAATGGATAGAAATGGATACTGGACAGAAAGCAAAGAGGAAGAATAAGTGGTTTGTTCCCATTCTGTCATGATATGACAAGTGGGGTACTGTAAGAATTGGTTCTCATTTCAACAAATTGTCTTAGAGTTCAAAATATATTTCCAGGTTAGCTGATAATATTAAAGTTGCTGCAATTGTGAGTCGAGAAAAGGAGGGAGAGAAGTTTCAAGGAAACACGCACAAGCAGATGCACTTGAGCAAAACACAAAATGAACTGCATGCTGAGTTCCTCCAGCAAGATTGCTCAAAATTCCAACATGAAGTTCAAGTTCAAGTTACATTTATTGCCACATGCACCAATTGGTACAGTGAGATTTGAGTTACCATACAGCCATAAAATAATAGAACACAATACACAATAGGATTTAACATAAACATCCCCCATAGCGGAATCAATGTTTCCCACTGTGAGGGAAGGCAATAAAGTTCAGTCAGCTTCCTCATTGTTCATAGGGGTCTTTGAGGGGGCGAAGATGTGACTTGTTTTATTGTCATATGTCCCGAAAAGACACATCCTCGACCAGGTAGTGACTGGGATACGGTTTCCCCTCCCCGCCCGCCCCCCAACCCCCCACATAAAAATGACTAAGAAACCTTATAAAACAGACTTTTAGCAGACAAAAAACCACCTTTCTGTGTTTGTGTTTTTTTTAAACTAAATTGCCATTTTATGGAGAATATGTGACAATCTTGACCTCTCGGTTCAAAACCGTTTATTTCCATGATACTAGCAGGCTATTGTACACCAGAAACTTCAACTAAACTCTGAACTGCGAAATGCCTGAGACAATGCACAATAAACTCTGGGAATACAATTTGTTACAATTCAAAATTGTTTTTTTTAAAAAATGTTGAACTTCTTTTTAGTTTGTTCATTTTTTTAAACCTCCCTTTTGTTCACTGATTCTTTTTTGAGAAAAAATATCTGTAAATAGATGTATAAATATCTAAAAATAGATATTTTCTGATAGTGTTATCTATTGAATATTGTGTTTACAAACCAGTTGTGCTGTTGCTGCAGGTAAGAATTTAATTGTTCCTTTTCGGGACATATGACAATAAAACACTCTTGACTCTTGAGATTGCACCTGGAGTATTGTGAACCATTTTGGTCTCTTTACCTAAAAAACACAGTTCTTGTAGCAGAGTGTTGCAAATATTCACTAGGTGGGTTCCAGAGTTAGCAGATTTGTTCCAAACATCAAAACATCTGCTTTCATATGGTAGGATGGAGCATGTAAACTATTTATTTCCCATTTCTGGACTTAAAGAATGGTTATTTCTTAAACTATGCCAAATGAAATTATATCAAATGAGATGGAATGCACAATCATTGCTGAATCCAACTTTATTAGACAACATGATGTCCTCAGAAAGTTTGCAATAAATAATTCCAAATCAGCAATGTCATTCCCCTTCATTTGGAGAATTTCTGAGCAATTGCTGAGGGAATGGAGATATACTGTATAAAGAAAAATGACAGGAGTTATTAGTGTTGATACAAATGATCAAAGGCTTTAGAATTTAATTTGTGAAAGAGCCAAATAAGTAATTACTTGTATTTGCTACAAGAATAACATAAGTTGAAGTCATTCATCTCAGAGCAGATAAAAGTTTTCTTAATGAGAACCATGCTACAAAAAGAAGGGATATGAATTGTTTTGCAAATTTATTTTTAGGCCAATTAATTATGGTTACCAATACGTAGATGGTGTAAATGTTTATATCAGTGACCTTGAGATCGTTGTGTCTCAGTATCTCAATGATGTTGAAAAGAAATCTGTGATTCAAATTAATAAAAGCAATGCAGGCTGAAACGCTCTGGTCTGTATTTGGTGTACTGGCAACACCCGTGGTCTGGTATGTTTTGAATCTGGTGTAATTAGTTTGCATAGTGGCCACCAGGCAGGCTGCATTAGCATGCCAGGTCAGCAAGCTTGTATATTTTAATTTTCTGTTTCTCTGCTTAAGCGTCATTATACATATGTATGTTTACATAGAAACATAGAAACATAGAAAATAGGTGCAGGAGTAGGCCATTCGGCCCTTCGAGCCTGCACCGCCATTCAATATGATCATGGCTGATCATCCAACTCAGTATCCTGTACCTGCCTTCTGTCCATACCCCCAGATCCCTTTCGCCACAAGGGCCACATCTAACTCCCTCTTAAATATAGCCAATGAACTGGCCTCAACTCCGATTCAGATTCAATTTTAATTGTTATTGTCAGTGTACAGTACAGAGACAACAAAATGCATTTAGCATCTCCCTGGAAGAGCGACATAGCAAATGATTTGAATAAATAATAATAAGTGTCCGGGGGGGTTGGTGATTGGCAGTCACCGAGGTACGTTGTTGAGTAGAGTGACAGCCGCCGGGAAGAAGCTGTTCCTCGACCTGCTGCTTCGGCAACGGAGAGACCTGTAGCGCCTCCCGGATGGTAGGAGGGTAAACAGTCCATGGTTGGGGTGAGAGCAGTCCTTGGCGATGCTGAGCGCCCTCCGCAGACAACGCTTGCTTTGGACAGACTCAATGGAGGGGAGCGAGGAACCGGTGATGCGTTGGGCAATTTTCACCACCCTCTTCATTGCCCCCCCCCTCCCCCCCCTCCCTTCCTCCCTCCCTCCCTGTCTGTGTCTCTGTGTCCCTCTCTGTGCCTCTGTGTCTCTCTCTGTGCCTCTGTGTCCCTCTTAGAACCTCTGTGTCCCTCTTTGTGCTTCTCTGTCCCTCTCTATGCCTCTGTCCCTCTCTGTGCCTCTGTCCCTCTGTGTGCCTCTGTGTCCCTACGTGTCCCTTTGTTTGTCACTGTGCCCCTCTCTATGCCTCTGTGTCCCTCTCTGTGCCTCTGTGTCCATCTCTGTGCCTCTGTGTCCCTCTCTGTGCCTCTGTGTCCCTCTCTATTCCTCTGTGTCCCTCTCTATGCCTCTGTCCCTCTCTGTGCCTCTGTGTCCCTCTCTATGCCTCTGTGTCCCACTGTGCCCCTCTCTATGCCTCTGTGTCCCTCTCTGTGCCTCTGTGTCCCTCTCTGTGCCTCTGTGTCCCTCTCTATGCCTCTGTGTCCCTCTCTGTGCCTCTGTGTCCCTCCCTGTGCCTCTGTGTCCCTCTCTGTGTGTGTCCCTCTCTATGCCTCTGTGTCCCTCTCTGTGCCTCTGTGTCCCTCTCTGTGCCTCTGTGTCCCTCTCTGTGCCTCTGTGTCCCTCTCTGTGCCTCTGTGCCCCTCTCCCTCTACCCGCCTCCCTCTCTACCATGCCTGCAATTTGGGGGCTGTGCATGAGTGGATTGGGCTGTCGATGGGCTAAAAGGAGTGAATGAATAATATTAATATAATATCAATGGGGGGTGGTTAGGGTGTGAGTGTGAGTTAGGGTCTAGTTAAATATAAATCTCAAATTGTTTTTCAAATGTAACCTTCTTATTACCGTGCAGCCCACATAATGGCAATTTAGGTAATGGAAGTTTGCCTTTATAAAATGTACAAATCACTACAAAAAGAAATTGAGATATGGTATGAAAATGTCCTCTTGCAGAATTTATGTGGACATAAATAACACATATGCATGGAGAGAGCTGTACCAGATTGTGAAGGATAACAACTATAGCCTGTTGGTTACTTCGGTTCACGTGACAATAAACTAAACACAAACTCAAAGATTTTAAATATCTCTTTTTCATAATTGAAAAATAAAAACTCCCAACCTCTCAGTGCTTCATCTCACCAATTCTTGCAGAAATGTTGATCAATGGACTGTTCTTCCAGATATGGTCCTATGTGTATTTATCAAATATGGGATGTCATCCTCCATAATGAAATCCTATGAATTTGGGTGTGGGGATATGCTGAGTCAATGCTGCCTTTTGCAATGTTGGCATTGGTCTAAGTTTGTCCTCAAGATATCTCCAGTTCTTCCCAGTCATACCTTTGGCAACACATTTGGAACACTCACACTGCGCTTGTCTTGTTTTGGCTACCTCTATTTGTCTTCTTGCACCTTTTTCCACTTCTGTATTCCAGGTTCTGGGTGAACGACATGTGCACATTCATCTGTGAGCTGCAAGGATGAAATGTTTGACAGCAATCAAGCAAAGTCCAATCTGCTAGGCTGGACAACTTCCAAGCATGTCTGACTTATTTTTGGTCTACTGCATAGAAATCCATATTATATCTCGATTAACTTTTTGGATTCACTATCTGTAGCAAACATCTCCCAGCTAGCACTGTTGATGCATGTCAACAGTACAGAGCTCATTGTCTTTTAAATCCTGTTATTGTACCTGCCTCAACTACCTCCGCTGGCAGCTCATACCATATCACCCACTGTGTGAAAAGGCATCCCCTCATGTTCCTATTAAATGTTTACACTCTCACCTTAATCCTATGTCCTCCAGCTCATGATTCCCCTACTCTAGATCATAATTCCCCTTGACCACCAGGGGCGCCATACGATGGCAGCTCCGCCAGCAGTCTGTTTGTTTTTTCATCTTTTTGTTTATTTTTAGTGTTTGTTAAATGTTTGTTTTAATGTTCTCCAGTTTGTCTTATGTGGGGGGAGGGGGAGGGGATCGGGGGAAACTTTTTTTCAGGTTCTTTCCTTGCTGGAGATGCAATTGATTTTCACATCGCATTCCCCGGGCGCTCTGCGGCCTTCCATCGATGGAGCTGGAGGCTTCCTTGGACTGTCGTGAGCTCTACCACGGGGAACGAATTTGCCCGGGATCGCTCCAACCGCGGCCTGCAGACATACCATCAAGAGCTCGCAGTCTCGGGAGAGGTCGAGTCGGGAGCTCCAACGTGGCGGAAGGTTCGACCAGCCCCGACGCGAGGTTCGATCATCCAGCGGGGGGGAGCTGACATCTCCCCGATGCAGGAGCTGATCGCTTAGACGTGGAGGGCCAAAACGCCGCCGGCTACGGGAGTCAAGATCGTCCCGTCAATGGAGGACTCGAGGCCCTCGACCGCGGGAGAACAAAGGGAAGAGACTTGAACTTTATTTCACCTTCCATTATAGTGAAGAATGTGTAGGAATCACTGGTGGATTTTCATGTTAAAATGTGTTTTGGGTGTTCTGTTGCTTTTTATATGTATGACTGGCTTGGCAAATGAAATTCATCGTATGTTGCAAAACATACTTGGCTTATAAAGTACTATTCTGATTCTTATTCTGAATTTAGTGTCCCGTGGAGCCGTGCGCATGGCCGGAGTGTGCCGGGGAACCGCACGTGCCCGATCCAGGCGCCGAACATCCACAGCACCGACGACCTGAGCGATGACCGTCAAGCGGAATGGCCCCAGTAGTCCCGACTCGCCCCATAGGCTCCCAGGGGACTGCGGAGAAGCCGGGCGGCGAGGACTGCCTGGGCCGAAGGAGGCTCAGTGGAAGCGACGATGGGAGCCTCGGCGGCGGCAGCGGGCGCCTTGACGACAGCGTGAGCCTTGACGACAACAGGAGCCCTGGCGGTGGTGGCCTCGCGATCAACGGTCGATGAGCAGAAGGAACGGTTGGAGAACAAAGGGGGACCCAGGGGGCGGGGCACTCGATTTCAGAATGCTCTGCCCAGGGGATAAGTCTGTGTTTGTTTGTTCTGGTTAAGGTGCTGTGCAGCCAGTCAATAGTCGCTTGTTTTTCCTTTATGTTTTCACTTTTAATTTCAAAGTTTTCATGTACCTTGTGTGTTGTGACTCTTGGCAGATGAATAAAATTGTATCGGATCATATCGTATCCTAAAGGACTTTGTGCATTCACCTTCTTTATACCACTCTTGATCTTATACACCGCTATAAGATCACCCCTCAGCCTCCTATATTTCATGGAATAAAATCTTAGCCTGGCCATGAGTCCCGCAGGTCCTGGCAACATCCTTGTAAATCATCCCTGCACTCTTTCCAATTTATTGACGAGAGTAGACCAGCATTTTACAAAATGTTCATTCTGCACAAAATTGTTGAAATATCAAAAAATAAGTTTAAAATAAATGTTAAATTCAAATGTTAGGTGGAGTCATTAAACAAAATAATCAAATGCTGCTTATTATATATAATTCATCGTGTTTGTAAAGATGCTATTTCAAAAAGCTGGGAACCTCAAATTTATTCTCAACCCTGCTTTGATTGAGATTACCTTCAACATAACCAATGCAGTCATGTGGGTATGTCAACAGCAATAAACAAAAGTTCCCCCTACATACATGAAACCTATTAGTAACTTTTCAATGTCTAAAATAGCAAAAAACTCATAATGCAATTTTAAGTTCAGGATCTTTAACACTGGGAATTTGTACATCATCATGTGACTGTGGAAAATCCAAGTAGAGTCTATTGGAACTAGACTATATGTTTGCAGGAGGACATCAAAGCTTGCCAGAGACAATTACTTCCTTAACTGTTGGTTGTGCACAAACTGTAGGCAGGAGAAAGTACAGTTAAATTGTGAAAGATCCATTTATATTTTTGTTTAATACTTCTCTAAAAAAGCTACATAAAACATATTATGATAAATTTTACGATGACGTAAAATGGATGAAAAGGAACTGCGACTATTTGATGTCTCCCAATTCATTGCAAGTTATGGACTTTAACACAAAATTAAAATGTGACATAAAATCTGCACAAAATGTTTGTTAGATGTTGGTTCACATGAAGAGTTATTTTTTGCTCAGGACTGCTTTCAATCACATGCCTTAAATAAAGCAAATATTCCCACAATACTTTAATTGTATTATTTGATCAATCCTGGTGAATGATTTGTGGAATTGTTAATGTTTTGAAATTATATTAGGTTTGAAGTGGGGAAGAGTTTTGTTTAGTTTTCCAGTTCATATTCTAAAATTAGCATTTTTTAAATTATTGAGGATAAGAGTTAGGGAGAAAGGATTGCTTTCCAAAGATTTCTGAGCATCTGAGGTCCCCTCAAATAACTTCAAAATCTAATACTAATTCCAACTGGTTTCAGGCACTGCAATAAATTCATAATCTGTGACCTTTCACCTTATGTTCTGGAGTCCTCATCTTCATCCACTTAAATCCTCACTCAAGGTTACATCAACATGTAATCTGTAAATACCTATATTTTGTTTGTTTTTTTGCTGTCAATCTGCCTCACCCTTTAGATTCCTATTTATCTTGGTTTTTATAGGTGATTATCACTAATTGAATTAACAGCAACATTTTCTAGTTTATGCATTATAAGGAGCCTCTGAAGACACATCTAAACAAAAAATCTCATACTGTTTTAAATTGTAAAGTCATGTTACAGCTGTACAAAACGTTGGTAAGGCTTCATTTAGAGAACTGTGTAAAGTTCTGGGCACTCTGCTACAGTTAGGATGTCATTAAACTGGAAATATTTGTGAGGATGTTATGGAACTGGAGGGTTTGTGTTACAAGGAGAGGCTGGATAAGCTGTGTATTTTTCTGCAGGAACAAAGGAGTCTGAAGGGTGACCTTTGAGAAGTTTATAAATTCATGAGAGGCAAACATTAAGATGAATAGCAACAGTCTAACTAGAATAGTCTAAAACTGGAGGGGCAACTTAAGGATTTTTAACCGAGATGGAGGCTTTTTTGGTGGTGGATCTATGGAACTCTCTGCCACTCGAAGTTCAGTGCTAAAGGGAGATGTGGCCCTTGTGGCTAAGGGGATCAGAGCTGGGGAACAGGTAGTACAGCATGATCAAATCATTGAATGGCGGTGCAGGTCGAAGGGTATGGCCTACTCCTGCACCGGGTTTCTCTATGTTTCAAGTGGAGGCTGAGGATTTATGGAACTTGCTGGAATAGATATAAAACACATGGGGCCAGGTACAGTCAAGTATGACTAGCTCAGTTATGCATCTTGGGAAGAGTGGATGGGGCGCCATGGGGCTTGATTCTCTGCTATATAGCCTTATGACGTGTTCTGTTTAAAATATCGGTAAACTTCTGACTCGGGTAACAGAGCAAAATAAGCAAAAGCAAATCAACATCATTTGTAAAGGAAACTTAGGTAGAATATGACCCCACTGAAGCTGGATTTTGTATTTCAATTTTCTGAACACAGGTCAAACTTGCAAGCAAATAATTACAAATTATGAAACTGAGTTTTCTGTAATTTTGTGGGAACCTGCACTGGATCCTGCTTTTATTCCCCAATATCAAAACTTTAAAAATTCCTCAAACATTTATTTTTCAATGCTGGGTTGATGGTCATAAGGTCATAGGTGATAGGAGCGGAATTAGGCCATTTGGCCAATCAAGTCTACTCCGCCATTCAATCATGCTGATCTATCTCTCTCTCCTAGCCCCATTCTCCTGCCTTCTCCCAATAACCTCTGACACCTGTGCTAATTGGATGGTATGTTCCTAATTCATATTATCTTTTATAACCTTCATCAAAATGTCAATGTGTACTGAATGTGAATACTGAATGTGTAATGTACACATTAAATGCATATACAGCAAGACAAGTGCAGGTTGTTGTTTAAATAAGAACAACAAAATAAAAATACCTGTCCCTGGGATGAATCCGGTTGTGTCCTGGAAATAATAGCCACACTGTGAATTTTGAGATAACTTATAAATTGCTTCCTTTTATGCTAACTCTGGTATGAGATATAGTCACAACTGGTCTTTCTCCACTGCTACTGTTGTGGTGAATGATGGAGTCATCTACACCTGTAAAACAGCATTTTAGTTGTGTCCCATCCTCGTATTGCTGTGTGAAAGTTTCACAGTTAACTTTTAACATTTGAGAAGTGATCTTTGTGTGCCACGTTACATTCATAATTAGTTTTAGAGATAAGTTTTCCCAGACACATATTAAACCAGTTGCTTAGCCATTCTGGAAAACATGCAGGAATGGTCTGTTCAAATTAACAACCATCAAGCCAGACAAAAAGCCAAAGGTGAATGTGTAAAGACAATACAGTTGCCGAGTCCTCCACCATTAACTTCCTGGAGTCTGCATATTCAGAAATTAATGGGATGTCCCACTGCGGTAACCTAATCCGCGAGTTAAGAAGAGTTTCTTCGACCTTCAAGCTCGAGGGCACTCGCCTGGAAAACCTCGAGCTGGATCGACTGTCAGCGAAGCAACCACGAGCTGGATCGACCAAACGCACACACACACACACACACACATCGCAAAGGCGGGGGCCAGGGAAAGTGGGGGAGCGCTGTCTGAAATTCACACCTGCGATGAAGAGGAAGGTAAAAGACGGCTGCACAGTGTACGGTAAGTCCTTTAGAGAGCGTGGAGGGGGGGGGGGGGGGGGAGGTAGAGAGAAGGGGAGAGAGAGATCTAGCTGAGGCCACGAGTATGCGGGAACTTCCCTCGAGCATTAAGGAGAGTTCCAGTGACCTCATAGGGCCTCCTAGGACCACGTGTTGACCATGCTGCGAGTTTGAGTTGAGGTCAAACTTTTCTAAACTCAGATTAAGTCGCCGCAGTGGGACAGCACCTTAAGTATCAAGACTTCAAGATCAGTTCAGAGCATTTCTATTGTGGCCATTTAGTTATTTCCAGCACTTCAAAGGACTTGATGAATGTTACTCCGATAATACTCAAGGTTAAACACCATCCATTTAAAGCAACCCACTTAATCGATGCCCAGACTATATACTCAATCCCTACACCAACAACACACACAGCAGCAGCAAACAGCCATGGCTTCTCACGTAAACTTTTCATACCTAAATCTACACCATTGACGACTGCAACATGTGAAATTGCCCCTTGTCTGCATGATGCAAGAGTGTGAATATTTTCACTTGCACCTGTAATTCGCATAATATCCTGACGCAGAACTTCATCATTATTACATGATTTAAATGATGCCACTCCTTCCCAAAGGCACTCCACTATCAGACTGTAGCAATTCAAGGTGATTCACTGCCACCTTCCCGAGGGCAATGAATTAGTAAATATTGCCGAGGGCAATGAATTGGTAACCAATCCTGCCAGTTATCAAAATATGAATTAACATCACCAATAAATAAACAAGAAATAAATTACTTTGATACATTGAATTGAACATTATTTTCATAGTTTTATATAGGATTCTCAGATAATAAGTTTTTATTCTACTAACATCTATCTAATTGTTACCATGTGCTGAGAATCAGTTCTGGGAAATTAAAAAAAAAAGGAACAAGGCTCTTAAGAGTTCATTGTAGACAGCCTGCCAACTCTTATTTCCTGCAGATTTTTCAATACAATTCACTCAGGAACTACTAATATGTTTGACTAATGAATATTTCTTAACCAAGGCAAACATAAACAAACGGAATCAAAGCTGTAAAGAATTTTCTTTGAATTAAAGTGAAATAGCACTCAGAAATTGTATGCATACCTAGTATTTTATTTAGTCCAAAAGGTTATGAAAGTTTGAGTCCTGAATGTGGCAATGTGAGATAAGAGCATACTAAGCACTTAAATTTGTTTAATCTGAAATTCCTCTGCTCTATTCGTGAAAATATTTATCGGATGCAGGCTCGAAGGGCCGAATTGCCCCCTCCTGCACCTATTTTCTATGTTTCTATTTCTATGGATTAAAAAATGTTATTCTGTGCTGCAATAAAATAAGCAAATCGATGTCTTGAATGAGTTAAACATTTCAATGCTATAATATAATTTATAATAATGAATTGTAAAAATTTATAAAGTTCCAAGAATGAAGTTAAAATTAGTTGCCCAACTTTGGCATAACATTGTAGAAATAAAGAACTGCAGATGAAGGTTTACAAAAAATGACACAAAGTGCTGGAGTAATTCAGCAGGCATAACTTGAGAACATGGATGTGTGACATTTTAGGTCAGGTCCCTTCTTCAGAATTTTATCTTCTCTTCCCTTTTCCATGCTGACCTTTCTGTCCTGGGCCTCTCCATTGTCAGAGTGACGCCACATGCAAACTGGATGAACAGCACCGCATATTCTGTTTGGGTAGCAATGGTATGAACAGTGAATTCTCCAACTTTAGGTAACCTCTATCAGCTCATCTCGCCCACCCCTTTCTCCCTCACACAAACCCCTTTCTTCTTCCCCTCCCCTCCCTGTACCTCACCAGGACTCGTACCAATTTATCTTCCCCTCCCCCTCCGTCTACTCACGGCGCGCATTGGCGGCGCGACTCACGTTGCAGCGGCCCCTGCAGCCTGTCTGTCTTTTAAAGTTTATTTTTGTCTAGTTAAATGTAGTTATGTTCTTTTATACTGTTTTTAACTGTGTATATGTGGGGGACGGGGGATGGGGGGGACGGGACGGGGGACATTTAAAATCTCTTCCCTGCACGGGAGATCCGACCTTTTCCCTATCGGGTCTCCGTTGTCATTGGGGCCTAGTACCGTGGAGCGGCCTCCAACCGGACCGACCTGGGGGCACCAGTCGCGGAGCCTGCGGACTACTTACCATCGTGGGGCTGGCCGGTCTCGCTGCTGCGGCCCGACACCGAAGCTCGGAGGCTCCAGCCGTAGGCCCGGTGGACGGGACACTGGGAGCTCGTGGGTACCTGGTGGGAGACCGCTTTTCAGAGCTACGCAATGCAACTTCTCCCGCCCGTGTCACGGGGTTGGAACGACCCAGAGCGGGGCCGTATATCACCCGGCGCGGCTTTAATGGTCGCGGGACATGCCAATGCCCACCGGAGGCTCCAACTTTGAGACATTAAGACCTGGAGCGGGGCCGTACATCGCCCGGCGTGGCCTTAATGGCCGTGGGACTTACCATCGTCCGTCTGGGGCTTTAACATCGGGAGAAAAAATGGTACACAGGGGAGAGAAAAGACTGCCTTCCATCACAGTGAGGAGGAGATTGCCATAGAGGGAGTACAGAGAAGGTTAACCAGACTGAATCCTGGGATGGCAGGACTTTCATATGAAGAAAGATTGGATAGACTCGGCTTGTACACACTAGGATTTAGAAGATTGAGGGGGGATCTTATAGAAACTTACAAAATTCTTAAGGGGTTGGACAGGCTAGGTGCAGGAAGATTATTCCCGATGTCGGGGAAGTCCAGTACTAGGGGTCACAGTTTAAGGATAAGAGGGAAGTTTTTTAGGACCGAGATGACAAAATCATTTTTTGCACAGAGAGTGGTGAATCTGTGGAATTCTCTGCCACAGAAGGTAGTTGAGGCCAGTTCATTGGCTATATTTAAGAGGGAGTTAGATGTGGCCCTTGTGGCTAAAGGGATCAGGGGGTATGGAGAGAAGGCAGGGATGGGATATTGAGTTGGATGATCAGCCATGATCATATTGAATGGCGGTGCAGGCTCGAAGGGCCGAATGGCCTACTCCTGCACCTATTTTCTATGTTTCTATGTTTCTACCCATGTTCTCCAGAGATGCTGCCCGATCCATTGTGCTATTTCAGCACATTGTGTCTCTTTTTGCGTCATAGCATTCTTACTTTGCATGTGTTTATCTTAAAAGTATATCAATAAAATAAATGTAGAGAATAATTTGGATGCAGCAGTGATGTATACTGTACCCAACTAAAGTTTAGCTTCATATGTGGGCTACATTTATTGCTTTATGTTTTGTGCAAACAATTTCCTTCAAGACATATTTTCTCAGGAAACCTTTGAATCTTTTATAAATCTGATCACCTGGCTGTGCTTCAATTCCCTGCTTGCAAGTAAAAACTGAAGTGGGTGATCCGGTACATGAAGTCATGCAGTGCAAGGTCAGAGGAAACAGAAGACACTCTCCGGGATTGCTTTGAGTCAGTGGACCAGTCGGTATTCAAAGAATCTGCAGCTAGCCTAGATTAGTATGCCGCTGCTGTTTCAGACTTCATCAGTAAGTGTGCAGAAGACTGTGTACCAAAGGATTTCTGAACTGGAAACTATGAAACTATGATGGTCTTAGCAAAAGTGAGGTCCATTTCTAGGTGAAGTCTGAGTCTGGGTCAATCTTGAGTGGTACAATAAATCTATCTACGCCATTGCAGAGCCATTAAGAATGCCAAGACGGAATTTCAGACTAAGTGGGTGTCTTGAGGCAATGACATGGATAGCAGTAGATTGTGGCAAGACTTGCACGCTATTTTGGGATACCAACCAAAGGCCAGCAGTATAATTGGGTGAGCAACAGCGGGCAATGGATCCCTCCCCAAAGAGCTCAATGCATTCTACGCTCACTTTGAACAAAGGTCGTGATGCAATGCCATCCGCTCTGCTGGTCTCAGGTGCGTTTGTACCCATAGTTATCATGGCAGATGGAAGATCGGCCTTCCTGAGAGTAAATCCATGGGAAGCTTCTGGTCCAGATGGAATCCCTGGCCGTGCCCTCAGGACATGTGTGGATCAACTGGCAGAGATATTCACAGACATCTTTAACCTCCCTCTACTCCATTCTGAGGTCCCCACCTGCTTCAAAAACACCACTAGCATATCACAGAAAATTAAGGTAGTGTGTCTTAGTGACTACCATCCAGTGGCTTGCTTTTTATCTGTCAATAAAAGACAACTGTCAAAAATTGAGAACAAATTCACTACAATCAAATTCAAGAACAAGTTTGAAGAGGCTCAAGCAAGGCTCCTGTTTGAAGGGGAGATTATGGAGTGCTGTGTTCTTTGTTTCAGTAAAATATAGCTTGTGCCTGACTCACCTGACCCTGCTATACAATCTTAGGATTGCTCCATTTATTGTATTTATGCAGAACCCTCAGGCAAGGGTAAATACAGCAACATCTGCTTTTCGGTCAATGCTTCATGATGCCCAGAGATCAAGGTCTTAGCAAAGTTCTGCTCCCCTAACTTAGAATACCTCATCATAAAATGGCAACCGTTTTAACTTCTGGAGGAATTCACTTCCACCATCGTATCAATGATCTACATACCATCCCAAGCCAACACCAAGAGGACATTGGACAAATTATATTCACTCATTAACTCTCTCAAGACAGCAAACTCTCGTGCCCATTTCATTTCCAATGACTTCAGTCAAGCTAACAAAGAATGTACTCTTCAAATGAATCCATGGTGGCGCAACGGTAGACTTACAGCGCCAGAGACCCAGGTTCGATACTGACTAAGGGTACTTGTCTGTATGGAGTTGGTACGTTCTCCACGCGACCATTTGGGTTTTCACCGAGAACTCTGGTCTCCTCGCATGCTCTAAGGAGGTACAGGTATGTAGGTTAATTGATTTGGCATAATTGTAAATGGTCCCTAGTCTGTCTAGCATAGTGTTTTGTTTTTTTTTTTTTTTTTTTAATCAAAAAATGTATTCAATTATTAAAAAATAATATTTACACTACAATAAAACAAGCCAGAACCCACCACCATAAATACAATACAAACATATATCCATAATAAACTATTATACAATTATGATACAATCCTTATTGAGGATACATTCAACACCCTGCGGAGCCCAGCGGTCCCGGAACTCCCTCAGGGTGCCCACAGACAGGGCGTATTCCCTTTCTAATCCCACCTGGGCACGGACGTAACCCTGGAAAAGGGGCAGGCAGCTGGCTCGGGTAGAGCCCTCCACCATCTGGCGCCGTGACTCGCGGATGGCCAGCTTGGCCTCTAGCATAGTGTTAGTGGGCAGGGACCGTTGCACAGCATGGACTCGGTGGGCTGAAGGGCTTGTTTCCGTGCTTTAGCTCTAAACTAAACAAAACTCTATGCCATCACTATGTTTCCTGCACCATTCAGGTGTTAATACTCTAGACCCTTGCTACACCACCACCAAGTAAGCCCAACACTCCATCCTTCACCCTCATTTCGGCCAGTCTGATTATCCATTGGTACTGCTCCTATCAGATTACTGCACTCTACGAGAAATCCAAGTATAATTTTTGCAAGGATATCTGGATACCAAAAGAGAACTCCAAGTCAGGCAGTTATCTAGTGACTGTGGCAGTATAATACGTATGTTGCAAAACTTACCTTCAGCAGCGCTGCAGTTCTGTCACTGCCCGTGTGTGCGACTTTGGCGCCTTTGAGAGGGGGGCGGGTTTAAAATGCCGTTTCCTCCAGTCTGTTGAAATCGATGTTCTTCAGCCTGTTTAGTTGCTGACGAAAAATCGCTCCGACTGGATCATTTAATTGCTATAGTAAATTAAAAATCATCTTCTAAAGCCGCGAACGCCGACAACGGGACAGATCTCACGTAGGGGTCAAGGCAAGGTACGCTGTTTATTTTTACATTAAAAAGTGCTTCTGAAGATCCCTTTAATCAAAATTATAAGTTGCGAGAAGGTGACTTGGAGCCCATCCGAACCGGCAGTATTTTTCCTGCCGCCGACATGGGGTTCAATTCACTGCAACCGCAACGTTCCAAACCATCGCGTTCCAGAAAACCCACTCGCAAGATGATTTAAATGGCCATTAATTCGCAGGTATTAAACACTAAATTCCTTCCATTTGGCCTATAAATCCATGACAATGAGATTTAAAAATCATGTTATATTGTGAATTCTTGTGTGAATGTTATTTGGACACTTGGGCTATTTAAAAATGTTGATCTTTTCTTAAGAAATGGATAGATGTTTAGATCTAGTAATTGAATTATGTAATTAGCTACAATTGGGTAACTAACTAATTATATGCTTTAATTTCAGGTCATCCAAGTAAGATTGTTTCATATTTGTTTCAGAATGCTTCAATCTATAATAACTGAACATTTCTTTCAGTTCTCTTAATTTTTAAGAAAGTTATGGGCTTTTGACTGTCCTCGATCACAGCTTTTGTGTTCAGTCAATGGAAAAGCAATAGGGAACAAGATGCTAATTTTCGAGTATGAAAATGGCCATAGCGTTTTTAATACTGAAGATATGAAAGTGAATTAGGTGTCAAATTAAACTTCTTTTTATGCTTTATCTGATGGGATACATTACAGACTTGATTTTTTAAATTTCAAAACGTTGTAACATTGCTAATTATAATGGGCTACAAACTGAAATCAGCAATGATGAATCTCTACTGGATGAGATCAATTCCTTATATGCCAGTTTAGAACAAAGTTTCACCTAGGCACATCTCCCCATTTTCCCTTACTGCTCCATCCCATACATCTTGGTGTTGCACTATGGAAGGTCGAATGTAAGGAAAAGTATACAGTTAATGCAAGACCCTTCATGGCATTGATGTACAGAGGGATATTGGAATCAAAGTCCATTGATCCTGAAAGTGGCAACTCAGTAGATAGCGTGTTAAAGAATCCACAGTCATCTTGACTGTTCAGAGCATTGAATGAGTCAGGAAATCATGATGTAGCTTTCTAGGTCATTAGTTCAGCTGCATTTGGAGTATTGCATACAGTTCTGGTTGCCCCATTACATGAAGGATATGGAGGCTTTCGAGAAGGTACAGAAGAAGTTTACCAGAAAGAGGTTTGCCTGGATTAGAAGGAAATGTTACGATCATCTTTACAGGGAGAGTTTGGACAGACTTGCCTGGGGTACTGATGGAGGCAGATATATTAGTGTGGCTTTTAGATAGGCACAAAGATATGCAGACAAGTGTCAGGAGTGTTTTATTGTCATATTATCAAAACAGAACAATTGACATTTTTTTCTGCAATTTGCATAATTCTTATTTGCAGAATTGGGGGATTTGGATCATATGCAGGCAGATGCATTGTCACAGACATTTCGGCACAGACATTATGGGCTACACGGCTTGTTTCCATGCTGTGCTTTTCTACGTTCTATATGGATTATGTGCAGGTATAGGAGCTTAGTTTAACTTGGCCTCATGTTTTGGACAGACTTTTACCCAAGGTGCGGTTCACCTTGACAATAAGAACGCCTATGTCTCAATCCTATTTATTGACTACAGCTCAGCCTTCAACACAGTTATACCAAACAAGCTCACCTCTAAAATCCTGGAACTTGGTCTTGACACCTTTGTTTGCAACTTGCTTCTAGACTTCCTGACTGGCTGGCGTCCATCTGTCCCACAATGCAGGTGCTCCTCCTCAAGTTTGCATGGTCAGTCCCGTGATCTACACCATAGAAACATAGAAATTAGGTGCAGGAGTAGGCCATGCAGCACTTCGAGTCTGCACCACCATTTAATATGATCATGGCTGATCATCCAACTCAGTATCCCGTACCTGCCTTCTCTCCATACCCTCTGATCCCCTTAGCCACAAGGGCCACATCTAACTCCGTCTTAAATATAGCCAATGAACTGTGTGGCCTCGACTACCCTCTGTGGCAGAGAGTTCCAGAGATTCACCACTCTCTGTGTGAAAAAGGTTCTTCTCATCTTGGTTTTAAAGGATTTCCCCCTTATCCTTAAGCTGTGACCCCTTGTCCTGGACTTCCCCAACATCGGGAGCAATCTTCCTGCATCTAGCCTGTCTAACCCCTTAAGAATTTTGTAAGTTTCTATAAGATCCCCTCTCAATCTCCTAAATTCTAGAGAGTATAAACCAAGTCTAGCCAGTCTTTCTTCATAAGACAGTCCTGACATCCCAGGAATCAGTCTGGTGAACCTTCTCTGCACTCCCTCTATGGCAATAATGACCTTCCTCAGATTTGGAGACCAAAACTGTACGCAATACTCCAGGTGTGGTCTCACCAAGACCCTGTGCAACTGCAGTAGAATCTCCCTGCTCCTATACTCAAATCCTTTTGCTATGCAAGCCAACATACCATTCGCTTTCTTCACTGCCTGCTGCACCTGCATGCCTTGACTGGGTAACCGTGACTGGGTAACCAAGTACAACGTCAACTAGATCTTTTAGTTTTCCAATTATATCACTATAGTCTATATTGTCACCAACAAATCCACCAGAGAATTCAGAGAATGGTTAGAATAAGGACCTTACTAACACACGGTGCTGCTGGAGTGCATTGTATAGATACATTTGAGTAAGTCAGAACAAGCATTTATGTGAGAAGGGAGTAGAAAGTTTGCAAACAGATTTACTTAAGGAACAATATTAAGAGGCTTGAGAGAAACATGAACACTTGCATGGACTGGTTGGGCTGAATAGCATGATTCACTGTCCCATAGTTCCGCATATGTATAACCCTACATATTGCCTATGTAGTTTGGTTTATTAATTCATCTTGAACATTTGAAATTATGAATGACTGACTAGCATTGTTCCTTGCATCTGCAGGGATCTAATACTATATACTTTAACAATTCCATATGGAATTAGGAAATGGTTTCCAGTTCAACAATAGTGCATTTTTAGGATATAGCCAGAGTCCATTTCAAATCTTTGTTTGGCAGCCAACTTTTCTTGGGTGTCTGTGTGGATATCATTATTGCACCCTTGGCATTCTTCCCATGGCCTCTTGACCTGGGAAAGTGAACTCGCTTCCTCTGCAATCTGATCGCAGATCTTTTTTCTTCACGCTTAGAGCTGTGGTGAAAGCTTACATTAGGTATCAAAATGTTTTAATAATAACAAAATAATGGTGCCCATGTCAGCACCGCAGTGCTTCTTATTTCAACATTGCATTGCATTTTTTTTTCCTGCTTAGAATTGAGTGCAAATAAAGGAACATGTAATATGCATACATAAATATTACTCATCTCTAGTTTATCCTGACTATTTGAAGAATTTATCTCTGGAACAATTTGCTGCAAAGGTGAAAGAGAATTTTCCTTCTTCAATGAAATGTTGGAATTATATAAAGTTTCATCTTTTTAACTATACTGCTCAAAATACTCTCCTAGTTTTCCACTATTTCATTTTCTATTCAATTCAGAGCAAAAGTTGCTTTAACTATTCCTGTTTTTATTTTAAGAAACAGCATGGCAATGGCCCTTTGGCCCACCAACTCCACGCCGTTCATCGATCACACTAGTTCTATGTTATCCCACTTTCTCATCCAATCCTTACACATTTGGGGCAATTTACAGTGGCCAATCAATCAACAAAGCCGCACATCTTTGGGATGTGGGAGGAAAATGGATCACCCAGAGGAAAGCCCAAGCAGTCACAAGGAGAACATATAAACTTCACACAGGACAGCACCCAAGCTCAGGATCGAACCTGAGCCTCTGGCACTGCGAGGCAGCAGCTGTGCCGCTGTGCTGTCGTTATGGTATGTTCTGCTGTAATTATAAACAAAACATATTTTTGTTGGCTAATTGTAACTAAATGAACAATAGGAAAAGATCAGACTTTTCAGCTATCCCATTAGCTTTATTCTCCTTTTATTCTGCCTATTAATCTACAGTACATCGTAAAAGATGCTAAAAATCCAGCCATACATTTTAAGCTAGAACTGATCTTCAAACTTATTTCTTCCATTGCTTAACCTTCATATTTTGCCTCTCCAAAAATTCACAAATTTATTTGAGCTCTCCAAGGCTAAAATCCTGCACCACATGTTTTGTTAACTCCGGAAACAATTTCTCGAAACTTGTTACTTCCATTAGCGGAAGCGTAACCAAATGTTGCTTAATAAAAAAAAAAAGATGGTGTCCAGTTGCCTTTGTGGTAGCTCCGCAGGGATTGTGTGTTTTTCGTGCGTTGGGTCCCAGCTTCACATGGGAGGGCTGGTCCCCCAACACAATATTCCACCTCTCCACCAATTCCAATATACACACACACACAGACACACAGACTCACACACACACACACACACTCACACAATCACGCACACTCACACACACACACACACACACACACACACACACTCCTCACACACACACACACACACACCCTCCACCTCACACACACACACACACACACACACACACACACACACACACTCACTCACACACACACACACTCACACACTCACTCACACACTCACACTCACACACTCACTCACACACTCACACATACACACACTACACACAGAACACACTCACACACTCACACAGACACACATACACTCACGCACACACACAGACTCACATACACTCACACACACACACACACACACACACACACACACACACACACACACACACACACACACACACACACACACACACACACACACACACACACACACACACAAACACACACACACACACACACACACACACACACACACACACACACACACACACACACACACACACACACACACACACACACACACACATACACACTCACACACTCACACTCACACACACTGACTCACACACCATATTTATGACAGTAAACTTTCTTGAATCTACTCACACGGCTGAGCACGGCCTCTCCATGTGGGGCTTCCGCAGTCAGCGGCACTTCCGCAATCAGTGTGACCTCGACACTTACCGGAAATTACATCATCAGCGCGACCTCTGCACTCACCCAAAATTACGCAATCAACCCGACCTGTCCACTAAGCGGTAGTCACAAAATGAGCGGGACCTTTAAACTAAACACAGTCGGATCTAATAAATCATTTATTCCTTGCAAACACAGTTGGACCAAATAAAGCATTTATTCCTTCCAAACACAGTCGGACCTAATACAGCATTGCTGCTGCAAGCACAGACAGGGCAGCAGGCCAAACAGCTCAGGGCATTGTCATTTCATTTCCAATTAAGCATTGCACTTTCAAGCACAGGCAGGGCAGCAGGCCAAATAACTCATGGCATCGTCATTAAGAGCTAACAAATCATTTATTGCAAGTACATTGCAGACTCACAGTTCAGTTGATTCACAGCTTAGAATTACAGTCGTGGCCTCTCCCTTGCGATCTTGCAGAGGGACTGACTCACGTCCAGGCATCCGGGGTTTTATAGTTCTGCCCTCTCCCCCCGGAAGGGGCGTTACCTCCATTGCGGTGATTGACAGGTGAGAGGACCAATTAGCTGATCTCAAGGTTTTTTAAACACTCATAACTTTTTTATTTTTCATCGATGGGAAAAATCCTCATGGCTGGTTCCGTGGAGGAGGACTGTGAGTAAGATGACCAAAAATCACAGCGATACAGGGTATCGTTTTTTCTAAATTCAATATACAGTGCAAACAGGAAGTGGTCAAGATGAGACTTTTAATTATATAAATGCTTATTTTAAATATCTTTCTTACTACTAACACAGCATTAACACTCTACGATCGTAAAACACTCTTAAACTTAAACTTTAGCGTAACCCAAGGCTTTTTAGACACTTTACTCACCGAACCAGCGGGGCCGGCAGAGATCACAAGAATGAGCCACAGCATCAACAATGGGAGCGTGGCTCCGGGAAAAAGTTGGAGAAAACATTGACGTAAGCGGGGGGGGATTCGGAATAGGCTAAGAGCTCAAGCCTACCGTCCACCTCTGCCTAGCATTCTTCTGGCTAACGCCCAGTCCCTGGAGAACAAGTTGGATGACCTTAGAGCAAGGATTAGATTCCATCGGGACACAAGATACTGCAAAATCTTCTGTCTGACCGAGACATGGCTGACTCCGCTGGTGCCGAATCAAGTAATCTGCCCAACCGAGTCCTTCTCTGTTTTCTGTGCGGACAGAATAGAAAAATCAGGGAATTCAAAGTGTGGAGGAGTTTGCTTCATGACCAACAACAACTGGTGCAACCCTAAGAATATCAAGACGCTTTCTTGTACCTGCTCGCCGGACTTGGAGCATCTGACGATCATGCTGTCCATTCTACCTTCCCCGGGAGTTCAGTTCAATAATCATCACAGCCGTCCACATATACCACCGCTGCAGACTCCGACGCGGCAGTATCGGTCCTACACGATGTGTTATGTCGGTCTCAGAACAAGAATCCTGATGCGGCTTTGGTGGTGGCTGGGGATTTTAATAAGACAAATCTCAAAAAAGTTATGCCTAACTTCGGCCAACACGTCACGTGTGTCACCAGGAGGGAAAGAAATTTGGACCACTACTACACACCGTTCAGGAAAGGATACAAGGCCATTTCTCTCCCGCCATTTTCCTGCTATAAACAGCAGGCAGTACGGGAAGCGGCAGTGACAAGGGATGTAAAGCGGTGATCTGACCAGTCAGGGGCCATGCTACAGGATCCAATGAGTGATGTCGAATGGAATATGTTCCAATCAAGTTCCAGAAACATCAGTGAGTTTGCGGAAGCATAACTTCATAGCAACAATAGCCGACAACATCGTCCCCCACGGTAAGGGGTAGCATCTTTCCTAACCAAAAACCCTGGGTGGACAGGTCTATTCGTGTTGCCTTGAATGCTTGCACCGCTGCTTACAACTCCGGCCTGGCATCCAGCAACATGCATAACTACAAGGCAGAGTCCGACAGACTGCGAAGGGTGGTGAAGGACGCAAAAAGGAGATAAAGGGATAGGATGGAGTCGCAGATGGAGCAGCGTGACACCAGACGCCTTTAGCAGGGGCTACGGACTATAACAAATTACCAGAGCAGCCCCCCCTCAGCCAGGAGTGTCGGTACCTCCTTAGATGACGACAGCACCCTTAGCTCGCTGGCTAACAAGGCTGGAGGGAGTTCCACCGCTGGGGATGAGCACACATTCTTGGTGTCCGAGCATGATGTGAGGAGGGCTCTGACACGTGTGAACACGAGAAAATCTGGAGGCCCAGATGGTATATCTGGGCGAGTACTAAAGTCTTGTGCTAATCAGCTAGCTCCAGTGTTCACCACAGTATTCAACTTCTCCCTGGCCAAGTCCATGGTCCCTGCCTGCTTCAAGAGACCCACTATTGTCCCAGTGGCTAAGAATGCCTCTCTAGCCTGCTTGAATAACTACCGACCAGTGGCCCTCACCTCAGTGGTCATCTAATGCTTCAAAAGGCTAATCAAGGACTACATCTGCGCCTTCCTCCCTCGCACCATGGACCCGCTGCAGTTCACATACCGTCCAAACAGATCCACGAATGATGCGGTCTCCTAGATTCTGCACACCACTCTCTCTCACCATAACAGCCAGAAGGGGTCTATGTGAGGATACTGTTCATTGATTTCAGTTCAGCTTTCAACACCATAGGCCCCACCAGACGTGCTGAGAAGCTGCTGGAACTGGGACTGAACACTCCCCTGTGTGCCTGGGTCCTGGACTTTCTCACCGCCAAGCCCCAGGTGGCCAAGATGGGTAGGCATACCTCCAACCCCCTCACCCTGAACACAGGATCCACCCAGGGTTGCGTCCTCAGCCCCCTACTGTACTCCCTGTACACACATGATTGTGTGGCCAGGTTCAACTCCTACTCCATCATCGAGTATGCAGATGACACTGTGGTGGTGGGCCTGATCTCCGATAATGTTATTTCTTTCCCAACATCTTTTCCTCGTTTCATTATTGTTATTGGCAAACAAAGTCTATTTATTAATTTGTGTGCTAATCAGTTTTTTTGAAAGGCTGACAAAAAGTTTTTAATTCAAACATTTCAATTTATTTTGCTTACTTTGCTCTCTAATAGTGTCTGCCAATTCGCTTGTCAAAAAAACTAAACAAAATTGAAACAAGCTTCCATCATCACTCCCATCAGAATTGCTTCCTAATGGAAATGTACAAACTAAGTGAATAAACTAAGTGAAGCCAAGGACTATCAGAGGGAGTTCAGAAATGATGCCTTTATTTTACTAGGTAACAAAATAGGAAGTAAACAACAACAGAACAAAAATACTGAGGAAATGCAATTAGGAAGTTTTGTTTCTGCTGGTCTTTGTTCCTCTGCATCCACTTGTTAACAGTTTGAAATCCATCATCAGGCTATATTCCCTTTACTTTCCATCACATGTAGTTGAACTTTGTTTTACTTTCTTCCCAGTAGATGTTGTCAGTGATATTCTGAGACAAGTGACATGCATTGTCCTTTGCAATTATTAAGTGTTTCAAATGTTCCCGAGGCTTAATCAGTTAACTGCAAAAAGCAACTTCCTTGTTTTAACAAAATAAAAGTTCTGCACAAAAGAAAAGGCACCATCAGGATAATTATTAAGGCTTTAACCAAACCATTTTAGAATTATATAATCTTTAAAATATATAAAATAGCTGTTTAACACAGGTATCCTGAATTACAACATGACAACATCAGGATAGTGTTAATGTGCGGGGTTCGCTGGCCAGTACAGACTCGGTGGGCCAAAGGGCCTATTTCCGTGATGTATCTCTAAACTAAACTAAACATTTCCAAAGCATCTCAGCCAAGCAACGATCATATTTTCACAACGATCATTTTGATCATTCTTTCTTTAATAAAACTATTTTCCCAAAGAAAGACTGAATGTGTCATTATTGATTCAGACATAAGCTTTTCTTCAATAGAGGCATAGATGTGTGGAGCAGATATTAGCAGATACATTGCATTTGGAGGCAAAAATAATACTTTATGTTTAGGTTCATTATTGACATGTGTACAGTGAAAAGATTTGTATTGCGTGAAAGGAAAGGCCTTTCCTTTAATACGAGTTTAAATAAAACCTGGAAATTTGCAGAAAAGAAGATACATGCAAATTAACGAAGAACAAACTGAAAAATAAAAATCAGCAAATCCACGTATTTTACTCAAAGAATGGAAACTTTTGCATTATCATCCAGGTGCAGTAGTTTTTTCAGTTTTAATTTTAGTTTTTGTTTCAGAGATACAGCACGGAAATATGGCCTTTGGCCCATTGAGTCCGTGCCGACCTGCGATCACCACACATTAACACTGCCCACACAAGGGGCAATTTTCACTTATACCAAGCTATTTAACCCACAAACCTGTACCCCTTTGGAGTGTGGGAGGAAACCAAAGATCTCGGAGAAAACCCACGTGGTCACAGGGTGAACATACAAACTTTGTACAGACAAGCACCTGTCATCTGGATCGAACCCGGTTCTCCGGCGCTGCAAGCGCTGGAAGGCAGCAACGCTAACGCTGCTCCACCATGCCACCCTAGAATGACTAGTTCTAGACTGTACACAGTTGGATGCAACAGTAAAGGAACCAGCCTGGTGGGTTTCCATGGTCCAGTGGATGCTATCATTCTTGTGTGGTTATAAAACATCTATGTTCGTGACAAAGACAACTTTCAGATGTAATTCCCCAAAATAAAAAAATGGCAGGCAGAAGTGTATTGCAGTATTGCAGAAATGCCAGCTCATTAGAAAGTAATAACAAGAGTTTGGATAGTTGGACAGCAACAGTAAACAGCGCAGAGTTTGCTGATTAATCCATGCTCATTGATTGAAGTGCAGGCAGCTTGCCAACTTTGTTTTCATTGGCTTGGTGCCTCAGTAGGGGATTAATATTATTACTTGGCAACTTGCGAAAGATAACTAATATTTTTTAAAAGAGTATAGAGCAAAACCATTCTGACCCTTTTTTGAAATAGCTTAAAAGGAAAGTACATGGAATCACAAGAAATAAACACGGGAATAGGTCCTTTGCTCTTATATCTGCTCCACCATTCACTAGGTTTCTGGTTTATCATTTACTCCAGTGCCTCATCCCTGCAATAATCCCATATCCCTTGAACATCTTAATATTCAAAATTCTTTATATCTCTACCTTGATTGTACAGGTGCACAACCTTTTATCCGGAGTTCCAGACACCGAAAAGCTCCGAAAACCGGACATTTTTTCCAGGATGTCCTCTGCGCACCAAAGTTCGTGTTTGGCACCAAACTTGACCCGAATCGACTCACGGTCAACCCAGGTCTGTACTACTGTAGTGGCTGCCTCCTCCCCGGAGACCGGGGAGACACTTAAACATCTGTAAATCATTGCTTAAATGTTAGTCAGTTAGTTTGGAGGGCTTTTGGGGGGGGGGGTGAAGGGGCAATGCCTTACCGGGTCGCCGTGCAGTAAGCTCCGGAGCACTGTGGCCGCCGACTCCCAACATCGCGGAGCTGGGTAGCGGGCGTCCGGCCGCGGGCGGCGCCGGTTGTAGCTCCGACCCCGGCAACTCTACCCCTGGCTGCGCGGCGTTCCAAATCCAGCACCGCCTGCGGCCGGACGCCCGCAGCCCCAGCTCCGCGATGTTGGGAGTCGGCGGCCACAGCGCTCCGGAGCTTACCGCACGGCGACCCGGTAAGGCATTGCCCACTCCCCGCCTCTCCGACCCGGTAGGGGACTAAGAATTAAAGTTTCCCCCTTCACCCCCCCCCCCCCCCCCCCCACCACATAAAAGCCCTCCAAACTAACTGACTAACATTTAAGCAATGATTTACAATGATTCCCCGGTCTCCGGGGAGGAGGCAGCCACTCCAGGCTTTTCAAGCTGCCCACTCTACCTACCTAATCTACGCTAAAAATCTCCCATTCCGAAATCCGAGAAGTGTCTGGTCCCAAGGCTTTTGGATAAAAGATGGTGCACCTGTACTCAATCCCCACATCCCACAGAATCCTTAATGGAATCCTAAATGGAAAATCCATTGATTTTGAAACTCTGAACTCTCTGCCGCAGAGGGTAGTCGAGGCCAGTTCATTGGCTATATTTAAGAGGGAGTTAGATGTGGCCCTTGTGGCTAAGGGGATCAGAGGGTATGGAGAGAAGGCAGGTACGGGATACTGAGTTGGATGATCAGCCATGATCATATTGAATGGCGGTGCAGGCTCGAAGGGCCGAATGGCCTACTCCTGCACCTAATTTCTATGTTTCTATGACCTCTGTTTTAGGTCTCAGCTAGGGGAAATTGTGACTCTGCACCTATCCCATCATATTTGGTAATAAAACACAAAAGTTTTTTGTGCCTTTCAATGAGATCACCTTTCATAATATAAAATGTATGAGCGTTTAGGCTTTGTTTCTCCTTTTCAAACAATTGGGTGTGTGAAATTATTGCACTTGCAAGAGTGCAGTTCTGGTTGCCCCATTACAAGAAAGATGTGGAGGATTTGGAGTGGTTGCAGAGGAGGTGTTTCAGAATGCTACTTGAATTAGGGGATTTCAGCTACAGGGAGAGATTGGATAGATGAATCGTTTTCTCTGGAACGTCAGAATTTGATAGGACCTTTCGTCTGGACTGCTGATCTGGACATAGAATTTAAACAAAGTATATACAATTACGAGAGGCATAATGAGGGAAGACAGTCAGAAACATTTTTCCAAGATGGAAATGTCCATCACTAGAGGGCATAGCTATAAGGTAAGGGGGAAAGTTTAATGGAAATGCGTGGGGTAAATATTTTACACAATGTGGTGGGGGCAGGGAATGCATTGCCAGAGGTGGTGGTGCAGGCAGATGCAATAGTGATGTTTAAGAGGCTTTTAGATAGACACACAGAAGTGCAGTGAATAGAGGGATATGGATTTTGTACAGGCAGATGAGATCAGTTTAACGACATCATGCTCTGCTCAAATATTGTGGGCTCAGTCCTGTGCTGTATGTTTCTATGTTATATGTTCCTATCTCCCAATCCCAAGAATCCCCATCCTTTCTCTTCTCTGCACTTGCAAGTGTCCTTCCTCAGGTAGGAAAACATAGAAACATCGAAATTAGGTGCAGGAGTAGGCCATTCGACCCTTCGAGCCTGCACCGCCATTCAATATGATCATGGCTGATCATCCAACTCAGTATCCCGTACCTGCCTTCTCTCCATACCCCCTGATCCCCTTAGCCACAAGGGCCACATCTAACTCCCTCTTAAATATAGCCAATGAACTGGCCTCAACTACCCTCTGTGGCAGAGAGTTCCAGAGATTCACCACTCTCTGCGTGAAAAAAGTTCTTCTCATCTCGGTTTTAAAGGATTTCCCCTTTATCCTTAAGCTGTGACCACTTGTCCTGGACTTCCCTAACATCGGGAACAATCTTCCTGCATCTAGCCTGTCTAGCCGGTAGGCGGCGCGGCTCTGGCCAGCAGCGGCCTCTGCAGCCTGTCCGCGTTTTTATTATTTTTTGTCTGTGTTTTTATGTAGTTTTTGTTATTTTATGTTGGGGTGTGTGTGTGGGGGGGCGGGGGTGGGGTGGGAGAGGGGGGGAAACTTTTCGAATCTCTCCCTGCACTGGAGACCCGACCTTTTCTCGTCGGGTCTCAGGTGTCGTTGAGGCCGCAACGAGGAGCGGCCTCCAACGGGAAGAAGCCGGGGACTCTGGTGCCGACTCACCGTTGCCGTCGCGGAGCTGGCCGAGTCCGGAGCGGGTGGAGCGGTGGAGGAGCTGCTGCTGCTGCTGCTGCTGCTGATGCTACCGGAGAGTCGGAGGCTCCAACGACAGGTCTGTGGACGGCGGCGCCGGGAGCCCACGGCTCCCTGGAGGGAGACCGCTTTTCGGGGCTTCTGCAACGGCGAATTCTCCCGCCCGAGTTGCGGGGTTGAAGAGCTCCTGGAGCGGGGCCTACATCACTGCCCCGCGCGGCTGGAATGGCCGCGGACTCTGCGAGCGCACACCGGGGGCTCCAACACCAAGACCCGGTGTGCGACCTCGCACCACCCGGCGTGGCTTTAATGGCCGCGGGACAATCGCCATCGCCAGCCGGGGGCTATGACTTTGACTCTGACATCGGGGGGGGGAGAGTGCAGTGGAGAGATAAGTTTATTTTGCCTTCCATCACAGCTATGTGATGGATGTTTATGTAAAATGTAATTATGTTGTGTCTGGGGTCTATTTGTGTGTAATGTATGGCTGCAGAAACGGCATTTCGTTTGGACCTCCAGGGGTCCAAATGACAATTAAATTGACTCTTGACTGTCTAACCCCTTAAGAATTTTGTAAGTTTCTATAAGATCCCCTCTCAATCTTCTAAATTCTAGAGAGTATAAACCAAGTCTATCCAGTCTTTCTTCATAAGACAGTCCTGACATCCCAGGAATCAGTCTGGTGAACTGTCTCTGCACTCCCTCTATTGCAATAATGTCCTTCCTCATGTTTGGATAATGTCCTTCCTCAGATTTGCCAGACTTATACATAATATTCCTGTTGCTAATGTATAGCTGTAGTAAGATATTTAATGCATAGCTGCAGTAAGATATTTAATCATACTTAAATCTTCATACAATAAAATGCAATATACTATGTATCTTAAACACTTGCTGTATCTGCAGGTTAACTTCATGTACAAAAGCTCACACTCCCTTTAAGCACCAACTATTTTCAATCTTCTACATATTGGAACGAATCTGCAATTCTATTTGTCCTATCAAAATGAAGGACATACTTCGCTCCTTCATCCTCTATTTTTCTCTTCGCAGCTGCTCTGTACGCCTTGTTCTCTTACTCCCCATCAAATTATATTCCTACAGAATTGTTCATTAATTAACTGCATGCTTCCCTTCAGCAACTTGAATCATTGTAAAATCTAGCAAATGTAGAATTGGAGCAAAAGAAAGGAAAGTCAATCAGCAACTAATCAGATGGCTGTGTCCACAAAGTATCATTGATGTTGGGTTATTCTTACCGGACACACAGTCTGCAAATTTAAGAATGGGTGCTACCTGCAGTGCTCATCTCTAGGATGGCAGTGCTGTCAAATCCTGGATCGAGGGTGGCATGGTGGTGCAACAGTAGAGCTACTGCCTTCCAGTGCCAAAGACCCAGGTTCAACCTTAACTACGGGTGCTGTCTGTATGGAGTTTGTACGTTCTCCCCGTGATCTGCATGGGTTTTCTCCGAGATCTTTGATTTCATCCCACTCTCCAAAGACGTACAGGTTTGTAGGTTATTTTGCTTGGTATAAATGTATATTGTCCCTGGTGTGTGTAGAATAGTGTTAATGTGCGGGGATCGTTGGTCGGTGCGGACTCGGTGGGCTGAAGGGCCTGTTTCCGCGCTGTATCTCTAAACTAAAATGAACTATCTGCTTTGATTACCTATAGCAAAGTTTATCCAATCACATATGAATGAGTAGATGTGTAGCAAGGAACTGTAGATGCTGGTTTATACTGAAGATAGACATATCCTGTTTCTCCAGAGATGCTGTCTGATCTGTTGAGTTACTCCAGCACTTTGTGTCTATCTCCCATGTGAATGATTAGATTCATCCCGCACTGCATGTGCAGGTCAATCACCATCTTAGAACCCAAACAATATTTGTATTGCCCATAAACCTGATGCAAGCTATCACTATTTATCTTTATTAACGTTCTGCTAATTTTACCTGGCAATAACTGTATAAACATTGCAATACAAAGTAAAAGTCTGGATCTATTCCAACCGTGACCAGTTGATATTAATTTAGCTAATATTGCAACAGTCCCTCCAATAGACCAGATGAATGAAGGGTCTGGAAGAGTTAATATATGACTGCTTCAATTAACAGTAGATTGCTGAATATTCTTTATGATGAAAACTAGTCTGAATGAAAGGATCTTGGCCTTGTATTTCTGCGTCTGCATCAATGAAACTTTTCCAGAAATGTAACAAAAAGCCTGTTTATACGTATAATTACAGTTTCTGGCAAAGTTATACTAGTGGTATGGCAAAAATTTGTAAGAAATTCAGAGTTCTTACTCTTGAATCTAATTTATACTGCTACAGTCTTTGTTTCCTGAAACTGATCTCAATAACCTGACAATAATGGTCAAAATCAAACTCAAAACCATTTTCTGTGTTCTTGGCCACTGAAAAATGTAAGTTTCTTTACTCCTCTTAGATCCTTGGGATGATTGATGCCATTGGTAACCCAGTTTTATCGAACAATCTTGGGGTGGAAGTTCCCCTGTACTAATTTAACAGTTCTGGTTGATAATGTTCTCAAGGGTATTTCAGCAATGCTGTTATCTCATTCAATGAGTGAAATAAAAGTGATTGCAACTTAGTCTATCATTTAAACTAATCATATGATGTTTTCGAAAATTTACTTTGCTAATTTGGGGTAACAATACGTAAATACAATCAAGTTAGAACTTGATGAGCTAGTCACAAGCCTTCTTCAATTATTGCGGTCCCTATGGTAAAGACTTCCCATATTGACATGTAACCGGAAGGAAGCTTCCTCAAAGATCTCATTGACCTCCATTTTAATTGGGGTCTCAAAGGTTATAGCATCTCTCATTGCACCTGTTAGTGAGAAGCAAGAACTAGAAATTTGTCTCAGACACAGTTTTCACCAGATTAATTAAAAAAAATTCAAACAAATATTAAAAGAGAAGCACAATCAAATATATGTCTTACTCATCCATGATGTAAACCCTAACACGATACTCAACAATATTATTTGGAGATCTGAAGTTGATTCATAATCACCTCAACATTTTACAGCAAAATTATCTTTAGACAAAACATTATTGTACAGGTTATGCCTGTACCATTTTAGGATTTTTGATGAGAAATAGCTGATATATCAAAGCTATAAGATTAATTTTATCTTTATTAATTAATGAAATCATTATTAATTTTAAAGGTAGAACATGGTACTACATTGCGTTCTCAATTGAGTTCCTCCAAATTTCTTTGTAGTTCTGAAACAAATTATCAACAAGCATGTCAGTACGATTTAACCCTTTCCCCTATAAATGGATTATACTCGTTTATGGCTTTGATGTCAGAGAGGTGGGAATTGATGGTCAAATAAATGAATGAAAACAGAAGTTAAAAAGTGGTGGATGTTTATGTTAAACTCTATTGTGTATTGTGTTATTTTTATTTGTATGGCTGTTTGATAACTCAAATTAATGATTTTGGTTTAGGTTTATTATTGTCGCATGCTTCACGTAGTGAAAAACATTGCTTTGTCTGCTATACAAACAGATCAGATATGCCATACATAGATACAATCAGTTCGAACTCTGATTTTTTGATGAAGTAACCAAAAAGTGTCTACATGGACTTCAATAAGGCAGTTGATAAGGTTTGCATGGTAGGCTTCTCTGGGAGGTTAGGTCACATGGGATCCAGGGAGAGCTAGCCGACTGCATTGAGAATTGACTTCATGGAAGCAAGTAGAGAATGATGGAGGATGGTTGTTTCTTTGACTATAAGCCTGTGACTAGTGGTGTGTCTCAGGGATCAGTGTTGGGCCCATTGCTGTTCATGGTTTATATCAATGATTTGGCTGAGAATGTAGACGGCATAATTAGTAATTTTGCAGATGACATCATAGTGGGTGGTATTGTAGACAGTAAAGATGATTATCAGGAATTACAGCAGGATCTTGATGAGTTGGGCAAGTGAGCTGAGGAATGGATAAATTAAGTTTAATGCAGATAAGTGAGAGGGGTTACATTTTGGGAACTCAAGCTGAGGCAGGATCTTCACAGTGAATGGTAGCCCCCGGGAAGTGTTGTAGAGCAGAAGGACCAAGCAGTGCAGGTACATATGTCCTTGAAAGTGGTGTCACAGATAGATATGGTGGTCAAGAAGGTTTTTGGTACATTGGCCTACATCACACAGGGCACTTATAACACACTACACCATGTTGCTTCAGGTGTGTAGCAGCGTAGACTGCCAGCACGAGTTGGGTTGCGATAATATGAACAGTGTCATAGGCGGACCTTCTAATAATAAACCACTGCATTACATAGAAATAGAAATAAGGTGCAGGAGTAGGTCATTCGGCCCTTCGAGCCTGCACCGCCATTCAATATGACCATGGCTGATCATCCAACTCAGTATCCTGTACCTGCCTTCTCTCATACCCCCTGATCCCTTTAGCCACAAGGGTCAATCTAACTCCCTCTTAAATATAGCCAATGAACTGGCCTCAACTACCTTCTGTGGCAGAGAATTCCAGAGATTCACCACTCTCTGTGTGAAAAATGTTTTTCTCATCTCGGTCCTAAAAGATTTCCCCCTTATCCTTAAACTGTGACCACTTGTTCTGGACTTCACCAACATCGGGAACAATCTTCCTGCATCTAGCCTGTCCAACCCCTTAAGAATTTTGTAAGTATCTATTAGATCCCCACTCAATATTCTAAATTCTAGCGAGTACAAGCCGAGTCCATCCAGTCTTTCTTCATATGAAAGTCCTGAAAGTCCGGAATCAGTCTGGTGAACCTTCTCCGTACTCCCTCAATGGCAAGAATGTATTTTCTCAGATTAGGAGACCAAATCTGTACGCAATACTCCAGGTGTGGTCTCACCAAGACCCTGTACAACTGCAGTAGAACCTCCCTGCTCCTATACTCAAATCCTTTTGCTATGAAAGCTAACATACCATTTGCTTTCTTCACTGCCTGCTGCACCTGCATGCCTACTTTCAATGACTGGTGTACCATGACACCCAGGTCTCGTTGCATCTCCCCTTTTCCTAATCGGCCACCATTCAGATAATAGTCTACTTTCCTGTTTTTTTGCCACCAAAGTGGATAACCTTACATTTATCCACATTATACTGCATCTGCCATGCTTTTTCCCACTCACCCAGCCTATCCAAGTCACCATGCAGCCTACTAGCATCCTCCTCACAGCTAATGCTGCCCTCCAGCTTCGTGTCATCCGCAAACTTGGAGATGTTGCATTCAATTCCCTCGTCCAAATCATTAATATACTCCTACTCTTTGCTTCATGTCTGCCAGCCAGCTCTCTATCCACATCAATACTGAACCCCCAATAACGTGTGCTTTAAGTTTGTATACTAATCTCTTATGTGGGACCTTGTCGAAAGCCTTCTGAAAGTCCAGATATAACACATCCACTGGTTCTCCCTTATCCACTCTACTAGTTACATGCTCGAAAAATTCTATAAGATTCGTCAGACATGATTGACCTTTCATAAATCCATGCTGACTTTGCCCTATGATTTCACCACTTTCCAAATGTGCTGCTATCCCATCTTTAATAACTGACTAGCAGTTTCCCCACTACCGATGTTAGACTAACTGGTCTGTAATTTTCTCTCTACCCTTTTCTCTCAACCTCCCTTTTTAAAAAGTGGGGTTACATTAGCTACCCTCCAATCCTCAGGAACTACTCCAGAATCTAAAGAGTTTTGAAAAATGATCACTAATGCATCCACTATTTCTGCGGCTCCTTCCTTAAGTACTCTGGGATGCAGTTGATCTGGCCATGGGGATTTAATCCATTCAATTTACCTAACACCACTTCCCGGCTAACCAGGATTTCACTCAGTTCCTCCATCTCATTTGACCCCCGGTCCCCTGCTATTTCAGGCAGATTCTTTATGTCTTCCTTCGTGAAGACAGAACCAAAGTAGTTATTCAATTGGTCTGCCATGTCTTTGTTCCCCACGATCAATTCACCTGTTTCTGACTGACTACATTTGTTTTAACTAATCTTTTTCTCTTCACATATCTATAAAAAAATTTGCAGTCAGTTTTTATGTTCCCTGCTAGTTTTCTTTCATAATCTATTTTCCCTTTCCTAATGAAGCCCTTTGTCCTCCTCTGCTGGACTCTGAATTTCTCCCAGTCCTCTGGTAAGCTGCTTTTTCTGGCTAATTTGTATGCTTCATCTTTTGTTTTGATACTATCCCTGATTTTCCTTGTTATCCATGGATGCACTACCTTCCCTGATTTATTCTTTTGCCAAACTGGGATGAACAATTGTTGTAGTTCCTCCATGCAGTCTTTAAATGCCTTTCATTGCATATCCACCGTCAACCCTTTAAGAATCAATTGCCAGTCTATCTTGGCCAATTCACATCTCATACCCTCAAAGTTACCTTTCTTTAATTTCAGGACCCTTATTTCTGAATTAACAATGTCACTCTCCATCCTAATGAAGAACTCAACCATATTATGGTCACTCTTGCCCAAGGGGCCATGCACAACAAGACTGCTAACTAACCCTTCCTCATTACTCAATACCCAATCTAGAATAACCTGCTCTCTCATTGGTTCCTCTACATGTTGGTTTAGAAAACTATCCCGCATACATTCCAAGAAATCCTCTACCTCAGCACCATTGCCAATTTGATTCACACAATCTATATGTAGATTGAAGTCACCCATTATAACTGTTTTACCTTTGTTGCACACATTTCTCATTTCCTGTTTGATGCCATCCTCAACTCCACTACTACTGTTAGGTGGCACTGGTTAGTAAGTGAAGTAACTATTGCATGTTAGCCAATAGCCATGCTTAGTAGTAATAACTCTGCCTAGTACATGCCTTATAGAGTTAAGAACTCGTTTATTACATTTAGTAGATTCCGACCAAACAAGAAACCTGATGTTTTATATTGTTCAACCCAACTCTGAAACCCTGCTTGGCATCAGTGCATACCATGACCTGGGGCTGGTATATTTTGGACGTGCTGTCCACAAACTTTGTTTAACAGAAGAGCCAACACTGCAGCTGCTGTCCCAGTACAAAGACCTGTTCGACGACAAACTTGGCGAGCTGCCCACAACGTACAGGATCTCCGTGGATCCTAGTTACACCAGTGGTCCGCGCACCACATCGAGTTCCCCATGCCATGCGGGAAAGAATACACACAGAACTCAAACGCAAGGTCTCCATCAAAGTTATTGCAGAGGTCAGCGACCCCTCTGACTGGGTTTCCACTATGGTCGTAGCCACCAAGAAAAACAAAGATGAGATACGGGACTGCATCAACCCCAGAAACCTAAACACCCAGCAATCAAACGCCCGCACTACCTGATGAGAACCACAGAGGACGTGGCTGCACAGATTGGAAACGCAGCGGTATTCTCGGTTCTAGATGCTAAAAGCTCTTTCTGGCAAATACCACTGGACCGTGCATCATCTGCTCTGATGACTTTTGCAACAACATTTGGCCGTTAACTCAGCCAGCGAAGTTTTCCAACGCGCGATGGAACAGTTGTTTGCAGAATACCCATGTGCCATTATTGTTGATGATATCCTCATCTACGGCCGTGACTTAGCCAAGCATGACACCAATTTAAAGAAGATACTAAACTGTGCCAGAGACATTAACCTCAAACTCAACCCACTGGCCGCCGACATCTTTGAATGGCATGGGAAACACTACCTTGTCTTGGTGGACTCCTACTCGGGCTGGTTCGAAATAGACCTGCTTCCAACGACCCCCACTGAGACAGTGATCCAGAAACTACAAATCCACCTGTCCGTACATGGGGCACCTGTCCGCCTTCAAACCGACAATGGAAGACAATTCACCAGTCAGGCATTTAAGAACTTTGCCAAACGGTGGAATTTTCTACACGTCACCAGCAGCCAGATTACCCGCAGACCAATGGACTTGCCGAGCGTGCTGTTCTGAGCGCTAAACAACTCAAAAAGGCTGGCAGTATCATCAAAGACCCACACCATCCTGGCCACACACTCATCTCCCTGCTACCTTCAGTTAGAAGGTCCAGGAGCCTGAAGACTGCAACAACCAGGTTCAGGAATAACCGCTTCCCCACAGCCATCAGGCTATTAAACCTGGCTTGGACAAAACTCTGATTATTATGAACCCATTTTCTGTTATTTGCACTTAATCAGTTTATTTATTCATGTGTGTATATATTTATATTGTGGTATATGGACACACTTATCTGTTTTGTAGTAAATGCCTACTATGTTCTGTGTGCTTAAGCAAAGCAAGAATTTCATTGTCCTATGCAGGGACACATGACAATAAACTCACTTGACTTGAACTCATGGAGCGCTCCTACCTAGCAAAATCCGACGTCTACTTGGACCTGCTCAACCTATGGAACATTTCAAGGGACAGCTTTCTCGTCTCCCCCGCCCAGCGGCTAATGTCTCGCCAGAAGCGTCCACCTCTGCCTGTCTCCCAGCAACAGCTGCAGCCGCACGTCCGCCCTCCCACCACGAAACAAAAGCTAGTGCAATTTAAACGCGACACGCAAAACCGGTTTTATGACAAGACCAGCAAGCCGATTAAACCACTAGTACAAGGACAAGTGGTACACCTTCAAACCGACAAGGGACATACCAGACTAGGGCGCATTCATGGCCGCTCAAAGGAACCATGCTCCTACCTGGTCGAAGTGGATGGTGTCCACGACAGACGCAACCGTCAACATCTCCTTCCAGTGAAGGAACCGTGTCCGTCGCCTGTGGGTCCTGATGCCCCACCAGGTATTTACACCGATGCCTGTTGCAGCCATCCTATCACCTGTTGCGAATAATACCACACACTCCCCACGTCGGTCCGCCCCTACCTCTCCCGTTGTAACCGGTGCCCCGGGCTCCATGCATCGGTCTACCTCCGGCTCCCCCGTGGCGGGCTCTCCCTACAAGCCCCTCGGGTCGCCAGCGATATCCCCAATCCCAGTCCCCATCTTTTTGGAAGAAAAGGGGGATGAGGCGGCTTCCTATTGCACAAGGGCTGGGCGGGTTAGTAGGCCACCCACTGGATACGGCGACTTTGTTTAACACTACTATGTTCCTTCAGCATATTGTTCATGCGCCGTAGTTGCTTTTCACTTTCTACGAGAAGAGATGTAGATTGGCTATTGCAAGTTAGCCAGTCAGAATGCTTACTAATAATAACTATGCCTAGTACATGCAATATAGTGTTAAGAACTTGTTTATTGCATTTAGTAGATGCAGCAGACTGAACGGATAATGTACTGCATATCTGACACTGAGAAGACTATTAAAGATGCTTATACCTTTACCCGTGTATGAGTCGGGTAATTACAGCAACCAATCTACATCTTTCCTTGTAGAAATAAAAGTAAAGCACATCTAAATCCAGGTGACCTATAAGAATAAACATACTACTATGATATGACGCTAATAGCGCATACAGTGACGTACAGATGGTTTAAACAAAATCCCCGTATCTCAGGGGCGGTCTACAAACACGTCCTGCGCGTGTGCGGTATAGAACCGCATCTCCTCCCTTCACCGGGGAAATAACCGGGGACCCATGCTAGGAGAGCACAGGAGACCCGGGAGGTGGACACGGCAAAGCCGGTGAGCAGGGCACCGAACGTTGTGGTGAGGGCATAGGGGGCACAGCCTGGTCTGCAGCAGCAGAGCCCGAGGGAAGAGACAGTCCAACAGTAGAACGGTAGATCGGACGCGTGATGGATACGAGACCGCAGGACGTGGTTCCTTCACAGGAAGGAGATGTTGACGGTTGCGTCTGTAGATTCCTCCATCGGCGCTCACCAGGTATGAGCGTGACTCTTTGGCAGGGCTGTGGATGTGACCCAAACGGCCATAGCCCTTGTCGGTCTGGAGGCGAACAACTTGCCCACTGGAGAGAGGTTTAAGTGGTTTGCTGGACATCGAAAAATCACTTCTGGGCATCGCGTTTTAGTTGGAGTTGTTTTTGGACAATAGGAGGTGAACGGATCTGTGGCTGCAGCAGCTGCTGGGGCAGGGCAGGGCAACACGGGTTTGACGGGGTTATTCAGGCGTTGGGCTGGAGACCCCAGTATTGGGTCACGGGCGATGTTCCTCAAGTTGAGCAGGTCCAAGAACACATTTGATTAAGCAAAGTGTGAGCGCTCCATTAATTGTTTGGCGCTACGGACTGCCTGTTCTGTGTGTCCGTTGGACTGTGGAAATTCAGAGCTGCTGGTGACATGGAGAAAATCCCATCGTCAAGCAAAGTTTTTAAAACACTGGCTGGTGAACTGACTGCCGTTATCAGACAGGAGGCGTGCAGGGGCGCCGTGCATGGAGAAGTGGCGTGACAGCTTTTGGATGACTGTATCGGATGTGATATTTTGGAGTGGGTCAATTTTGAACCAGCCCGAATACGAGTCAACAAGAACCAGATATTGTTTGCCCCGCCACTCAAATATGTCGTTAGTGACCGTGGACCGCGGCAGAGGAGGAACAGGGTGTGAGAGCAAGGGCTGCTTCTGATGGCGTGGCGTCAGGCTGTTGCAGACAGCACAGGCTTCAATTTTTTCGAGTAAATACTCTGTCATCCTGGGCCAGTAAAACATGCTCTTTGCTCATTGTAAGGTCACTTCCACACCGGGTGGCCCCTGTGGATGGCATCAAAGTACTTGTCCTGTAGAACAGCTGGGATGACCCCATCCTGTAGCACCAGTTCGTCGCAAACCAGGTAGTATGGGGGAAGTGCAAGTGGGGCACTGTTGTTTATCCGGCCAGCCACGCCGTATGACTGAGGACAGTAGTTGTAGAGTTGTATTTGCAGCCGTGTGCTCTGCCAGGCTGCTTAGGCATTCAGTAGGTATGTACGACACCATCATTGTGAACTGATCTTGTTCTGACGGTTGGTGTTCGCAGAAGATTTTTTGCGTGGGGCTCTTGACAGCTTGTCGGCTAGATGCATGTCCTTGCTTTTTTGTAGACTATGGTGGTCAAAACGCTGCAGCTGCATTATCACCCGTTGGAGGCGAGCAGGAGCAGCGTGAATGGGTTTGTTCAGAATGGCGACCAGCGGCTGGTGGTCTGTTTCAACAGTCACGGACTTGCCAAAAATAAAGTCCTTGAATTTTGTGCAGGCAAAAACCACGGCAAGTAACCCGATGCAGATGCGGATTTCCTCCTTGTTCTTCTTTGTTGCAACCATCATGGTGGAGACCCAGTTGGAAGGGTCAGTGACCATAGCAATGACACCCAGCTCATTGTATACTCTGTCGCGCATTGCATGTGGAACGCGGTGAGGTGCCCGAACGACAGGTAAGACATTGGGATCAGTGGTGATGTTGTATTTGATGGGCAGATTTCCAAGCTTATCGTCAAATAGTTATTTGTATTGCTCAGGCCCATACTGTAGATGTTGGGATGTTATGGTGCAAATGTGCAAGATGTTTGTTAAGCTGCATTTGGAGTATTGTGTCAGTTTTGGTTGTCCTTCTAGAAGATTTACGAGCATGTTGCCAGGACTTAAGGGCCTGAGCAATGGGGAGGGGTTGGTCAGGCCATGACTTTATTCCTTGGAATGTAGGGGAATGAAAGGTGATCTTAGTGATGTATAGGATCATAAGGGGAATAGATAGGGTAAATGCACAGTCTTTTAACCAGAGTAGTGGATTAAAGAACTAGAGGACATAGGTTTGTGAGGGTGGAAAGATTTAATAAAAATTTGATGTGCAACTTTTTCACACAGAGGGTGGTGGGTAAATGGAATGAACTACCAGATGAAGTAGTTGAGGCAGGTATTATAACAACATTTAAAAGAGATTTGGACATGTCCAGTGCATTCAGAAAGTATTCAGACCCCTTCAGTTTTTCCACATTTTTTTACGTTACAGCCTTATTCTAAAATGGATTAAATTTTTTTTTTTATCATCAATCTACACACAATACCCCAGAATGAAGAAGTGAAAAAAGGTGTTTACATTTTTTTGCAAAGTAATAAAAAAGAAATAACTGAAATATCACATTTACATAAATATTCAGACCCTTTGCTAAGACACTCTAAATTGAGCTTAGGTGCATCCTGTTTCCATTGATTATCCTTGAGATGTTTCTACAACTTAATTGGAGTCCACCAGTGGTAAATTAAATTGATTGTACATGATATGGAAAAGCACCCACCTGCCTATATAGGGTCGCACAGTTGACAGTGCATGTCAGAGCAAAATCCAAGCTGTGACGACAAAGGAATTGTCCGTAGACCTCCGAGACAGCAATGTGTCAAGACCCAGATCTGGGGAAGGGTATAAAACAATTTCTGCAGCATTGCAGGTCCCAAAGAGCACAGAGGCCTCTGTCATTCTTAAATGGAAGAACTTTGGAACCACCAGGACTCTTCGTAGAGCTGGCTGCTCAGCCAAACTGAGCTATTGGGGGAGAAGGATCTTGGTCAGGGAGGTAACCAAGAACCCGATGGTCACTCTGACAGAGCTCCAGAGTTCCTCTGTGAAGATGGAAGGACGTTCCAGAAGGTCCAGAAAGCAATGGTCCCAGCTTCCAGATAGTTATATCGGCAGCACTCCAGATCAGGCCTTTATGGTAGAGTGGCCAGACGGAAGCCACTCCGCAGTAAAAGGCACTTTGAATACCGAGACCAAACTGCTGGTCTACCGAGCTCTTGTCTTCTCCACCCTGTTGTATGGAGCTGAGTCATGGACCACCTACACCAGGCACCTGAGAGCCCTAGAACAATACCATCAAAGATCCTTACGAAAGGTTCTGAGGATCAGCTGGGAGGACAAACGCACCAACATCAGCGTTTTGGAGGAAGCCAACATGACCAGCATCACCACCACAATAATGCAGCACCAACTTCGATGGACTGGCCATGTCATCCGCATGTCCAACACACGTCTCCCTAAACAAATCCTGTACTCTCAATTGAAGGAAGGTCAGCGAGCCCCGCGGCGGGCCAAAGAAACGCTTCAAGGACAACATGAAGAACAGTCTGAAGAAATTCCACATCACATCGAGCAACTGGGAGCACATTGCACTGGGCAGGCGCTCCTGGAGGAAATCCGTGCAGGAAGGAGCTGAACACGAAATGGAACTACGCCGTGTCACAGAGACAAAGCGACAGCACCATAAAGTGAGAGAGAGAAGGGGGCTCGATGACTACCAACCACCGCCAGTCTCCACTGCCCACGTTGCACCAAAGTGTGTGGATCGCAGATCGGCCTCTACAGACATCAGCAGACCCACAAGCAGACGACATTATGGAGCGGAGAGGATAGTCATACTAGTTTCGAGTGACTGCCGATGATGAGATTATTTGCTAAAGTGGTGGAAGGGAAAGAAATTAAAAAATGAGATTAAAAAAAGAGAAATTTTGATAAAAAGAGAAAGGCAGATATGTACAGTAACTAATACCTGTGGCCTCAAGTGTAATGACTGAATGAATAGCAATTGATCTGGAAAACAAAAGGAAACATGTGCCTTGTTTCAGGCATGCATTGGCACCATCCCCTAACTCTTTCTCTGCTCCATTGATGACTGCATTGGGGCTGCACCCATGCAGACTCATTGATTTCATTAACTTCACTACTTATGTACATCTATCCTGCTCTCAAATTATATCTAGACTATCTCAGACACTTCTCTTCCCTTTATTGATCTCTCTATCTCCATCACAGTGAACAGACTGCCGACTCCCACAATTATCTGGACTACACATCCACCCACCCTGCTCTCAATTCCTCTGTCTTTGCCCCAACTGCTCCCAAGATGAGACTTTTCATTCTGAGAGACATGAGATATCCTCTTCCTTTATAAACGTGGCTTCCACCCTGCTGTCATAGATGGACCCCTCATCCAAGTCTCCTTTGTGTCCTGTAGTTCTGCTCTTCCTTCCCCCTCCCCCACCCCCAGATGGAACATGGATAGAGTTGCCCTGGTCCTCACTTTTCACTCCATCCACATCCAACACACCATCCTCCGACATTTCTGTCACCACCTATGTGATCCCACCACCAGTCTCATCTTCCCATCTCCACCCCTTTCCGCCTTCCGCAGTGACCACTCCCTCCGCAACTCTTTGGTTCACTCATCTCTTCCCACTCAAACCACTCCATCCCAAAGTACTTTGGTCAGAAACAGCAGAAGATGTAACAACTGTCACTATACCTCCTCCCTCACCTCCACCCAGGCACCCCAGTTGTCCTTCCAGGTAAGCCAAAGGCTCACATGCAGCTTCTCTAACCTCATCTCCTGCATCCGGTGCTCCCAAGGAGGCCTCGTGTACATTGGCGAGACCAAATGTAGACTCGGTGACCGTTTCTCCGAAGATTTGGACTTGGTCCACCAAGGCTTATTGGATCCCTACCTACTGGTTGTTAACCATTTTAACTCCCCTTCCCATTTCTACACTATCCTTTCTGTCCTGGGCCTCCTCCATTGCCACATGTACAAGAAACAGCACCTCATATTCTGTTTGGGTAGCTTACAATCCAACAGTATGAGCATAGAATTCTCTAATTTTAGGTAACCTCTAACAACACCCACTCCCCCCTTTCTCGACACAGGTCCCTTTTATTCCCCTGTACCCCACATAGACTTGCATAGATCTCTCCCCTCCCCCTCCACCTACATTCCTTCACAATTGGTGGCTCCTCAAACCTTTTGTCTCACACCATTTTCACATCTGGCCTTTGTCCATCCATCTGCCCATCAAACCTCCCCCCTCACCTCTGTTCACCTACTACCTGCCACACTTTGTCCTGCACCTCCTCTCTTCTAGCTTTCTACACCCCCCCCCCCCCCCCCCCCCCCCATCCCCCTGACCACTACAATCAGTCTGTAGAAGGGTCCCGACCTGGAGAATCATGTTCTCCGGGAAAGCTGACTGACCCGCTGTTACACCAGCACTTTGTGTCTATGTTTATGTAAACCCATATCTGCAGTTCCTTATTTTTTTCAAAAACTTTACACATGCAAGTAGGCCAAGAATAATTGACTTTTTCCTACCAATGAAAGACTCAAGGGACTCCAAATCTTTGAAGGCATTGTTATTTATAGAGTTTATGACTAAACAACATTTAAAAAATGGCCGAAATACATTTCTTGAAATGGGTTAGAGAACATTGTTTAACTCATATTGCTTTTGGCTGTTGTTCATATTCAACGCTTCTTTATTTCTGGGTTGAGATTACTTTTGGATAAATTTATATTTCTGACACATAGCACAGCACTCCAGCCTTTTACTATCTGGCTTAAATCTGCTGTTGAGTCTGCCAGAGGGAGCTATGAAATTTGAGGACTTTCAGGTACATTGGCAAACTTCAAACCACCATGTATTGTGTATTGAGATTATGCTAAACTTCTAATATTTACGCAGTATTAAATTGAGACTGTGGAGAGGTTCTTGATCTTTTGGTTGAAGTGAAGAATTTCATTTAGAATGAGTTAAGCTCATTCCCTGTCCCATTTAGGAGACCTAAACAGCAACCTCTGGTGACCTTGCTCGCCACCCAAGGTTTCCATGAGGTTACCGGAGGTTTTTGTCACTCTCCCTAATGGTCGAAAGTGGTTTCCGCATGGTCGAGGCTTCATCTAGGTTGCTGCTATTTTTTTCATCATGATTAAAACCGTCCTCGACTAAAAATAGGTTGTCGTTTTAAAAATCGATAATTTTTTTGTCGCAGGTCTCGTCGAAGCCGGTTTTCTTCATAGTCGTGGAGGGTTTTCAACATATGCGTGGGAGGTGGAGGAGGTTGCAGGACACCTCGACCTTGATTTTTTTTTTGTGTGGTGAGCAAGGTCACCAGAGGTTACTGTTTAGGTCTCCTAAGTGGGATTGGGACTTTAGGATATAAAATTTACTTTTATGGCTATCTTGCTTGACTCTCACTTCCCACCTGGCTAGTTGGAATGTCAAATCTTAAAACCAACCTTCTTTCAGATATGGCATGATTTTGTTAATCCATCTTCACAATGGCAACAGCTACAACAACCTCCAACATTTCTTTCCCATCTCCAAAGAGGATGGGAAAGAAATGAAAAATAAACATAGAAACATAGGTGCAGGAGTAGGACATTCGGCCCTTCGAGCCTGCACCGCCATTCAATAAGATCATGGCTGATCATCCAACTCAGTATCCTGTACCTGCCTTCTCTCCATAACTCCTGATCCCTTTAGCCACAAGGGCCACATCTAACTCCCTCTTAAATATAGCCAATGAACTGGCATCAACTACCTTCTGTGGCAGAGAATTCCACAGATTCACCACTCTCTGTGTGAAAAATGTTTTTCCCATCTCGGTCCTAATAGACTTTCCCCTTATCTTTAAACTGTGACCCCTTGTTCTGGACTTCCCCAACATCGGGAACAATCTTCCTGCATCTAGCCTGTCCAACCCCTTAAGAATTTTGTAAGTTTATGTAAGATCCCCCCTCAATCTTCTAAATTCCAGCGAGTACAAGCCGAGTCTATCCAGTCTTTCTTCATACGAAAGTCCTGCCATCCCAGTAATCAGTCTGGTGAACCTTCTCTGTACTCCCTCTATGGCAAGAATGTCTTTCCTCAGATTAAGAGACCAAAACTGTATGCAATACTCCAGGTGTGGTCTCACCAAGACCCTGTACAACTGCAGTAGAACCTCCCTGCTCCTATACTCAAATCCTTTTGCTATAAAGACATTGGTAAACTGACACCTCTTTTCAGAACAAACAAATAAAACCGAAAATAGACACAAAAAGCTGGAGTAACTCAGCAGGACATGCAGCATCTCTGGAGAATGAAAGATATGCAAAAAGTAAAGATGATAAAGGAAACAGGCCACTGTAAGCAGTTTGAAGGGTAAAAATGAGAAGCTAATGCAAATTTGGTGGGGGAGGGATAGATAAACAAGGAATGCCAGGGCTACCTGAAGTGAGAGAAATCAATATTCATATCATTGGGCTGTAAGTTGCTCAAGAGAAATATGAGATGCTGTTCCTCAAATTTGGGTTTAGCCTCACTCAGACAATGGAGAAGATCGAGGACAGGAAGGTCTGCGTAGGAATGGGAAGAAGAATTAAAGTGTTCAGCAACCGGGAGATCAGGTTGGTTCACGCGGCTGAGCAACGGTGTTCCGTGAAAAGACCACCCAGTCTGCATTTGGTCTCGCCAATGTATAAGAGTCCACATATTGAACAATGGATACAGTAGATGAGATTCTAGGAGGTACAAGTGAACCTCTGCCGAACCTGAAAGGACTGTCAGGGTCCCTGGACCGAGTCGAGGGAGGAGGTATAGGGTCAAGTGTTGCATCTTCGGCGGTTGCAGGGGAAGGTACCTGGGAAACATAGAAACATAGAAACATAGAAATTAGGTGCAGGAGTAGGCCATTCGGCCCTTCGAGCCTGCACCGCCATTCAATATGATCATGGCTGATCATCCAACTCAGTATCCCGTACCTGCCCTCTCCATACCCTCTGATCCCCTTGGCCACAAGGGCCACATCTAACTCCCTCTTAAATATAGCCAATGAACTGGCCTCAACTACCCTCTGTGGTAGAGAGTTCCAGAGATTCACCACTCTCTGTGTGAAAAAAGTTCTCCTCATCTCAGTTTTAAAGGATTTCCCCCTTATCCTTAAGCTGTGACCCCTTGTCCTGGACTTCCCCAACATCGGGAACAATCTTCCTGCATCTAACCTGTCCAACCCCTTAAGAATTTTGTAAGTTTCTATAAGATCCCCTCTCAATCTCCTAAATTCTAGAGAGTATAAACCAAGTCTTTCCAGTCTTTCTTCATAAGACAGTCCTGACATCCCAGGAATCATTCTGGTGAACCTTCTCTGCACTCCCTCTATGGCAATAATGTCCTTCCTCAGATTTGGAGACCAAAACTGCACGCAATACTCCAGGTGCAGTCTCACCAAGACTCTGTACAACTGCAGTAGAACCTCCCTGCTCCTATACTCAAATCCTCTTGCTATGAAAGCCAACATACCATTTGCTTTCTTTAATGCCTGCTGCACCTGCATGCCTACCTTCAATGACTGGTGTACCATGACACCCAGGTCTCGCTGCATCTCCCCCTTTCCCAATCAGCCACCATTTAGATAATAGTCTGCTTTCCCATTTTTGCCACCAAAATGGATAACCTCACATTCATCCACATTATACTGCATCTGCCAAACATTTGCCCACTCACCCAGCCTATCCAAGTCACCTTGCAGTCTCCTAGCATCCTCCTCACAGCTAACAGTGCCCCCCAGCTTAGTGTCATCCGCAAACTTGGAGATATTGCCTTCAATTCCCTCATCCAGATCATTAATAAATATTGTAAATAGCTGGGTTCCCAGCACTGAGCCTTGCGGTACCCCACTAGTCACTGCCTGCCATTGTGAAAAGGACCCGTTTACTCCTACTCTTTGCTTCCTGTTTGCCAGCCAGTTCTCTATCCACATCAATACTGAACCCCCAATGCCGTGTGCTTTAAGTTTGTATACTAATCTCTTATGTGGGACCTTGTCGAAAGCCTTCTGGAAGTCCAGATACACAACATCCACTGGTTCTCCCCTATCCACGCTACTAGTTACATCCTCGGAAAATTCTATAAGATTCGTCAGACATGATTTACCTTTCGTAAATCCATGCTGACTTTGTCCAATGATTTCACCACTTTCCAAATGCTATCCCATCTTTAATAACTGACTCTAGCAGTTTGCCCACTACCGATGTTAGACTAACTGGTCTGTAATTCCCCGTTTTCTCTCTCCCTCCCTTCTTAAAAAGTGGGGTTACATTTGCTACCCGCCAATCCTCTGGAACTACTCCAGAATCTAAAGTGTTTTGAAAGATTATTACTAATGCATCCACTATTTCTGGAGCTACTTCCTTAAGTACTCTGGGATGCAGCCTATCTGGCCCTGGGGATTTATCGGTCTTTAATCCATTCAATTTACCCAACACCACTTCCCGACTAACCTGGATTTCACTCAATTCCTCTAACTCCTTTGACCCACGGGCCCCTGCTATTTCCGGCAGATTATTTATGTCTTCCTTAGTGAAGGCGGAACCAAAGTAGTTATTCAATTGGTCCGCCATATCCTTGTTCCCCATGATCACTCACCTGTTTCTGACTGCAAGGGACCTACATTTGTTTTAACTAATCTCTTTCTTTTCACATATCTATAAAAAGTTTTGCAGTCAGTTTTTATGTTCCCTGCCAGTTTACTTTCATAATCCATTTTACCTTTCCTAATTAAGCCCTTCATCCTCCTCTGCTGGTCACTGAATTTCTCCCAGTCCTCCGGTATGCTGCTTTTTCAGGCTAGTTTGTACGCATCATCCTTTGCTTTGATACTATCCCTGATTTCCCTTGTTATCCACAGATGCACTACCTTCCCTGATTTATTATTTTGCCAAACTGGGATGAACAATTTTTGTAGTTCATCCATGCAGTCTTTAAATGTCTTCCATTGCATATCCACCGTCAACCCTTTTAGAATTAATTGCCAGTCAATCTTGGCCAATTCACGTCTCATACCCTCAAAGTTACCTTTCTTTAAGTTCAAAACCATTGTTTCTGAATTAACAATGTCACTCTCCATCCTAATGAAGAACTCAACCATATTATGGTCACTCTTGCCCAAGGGGCCACGCACAACAAGACTACTAACTAACCCTTCCTCATTACTCAATACCCAGTCTAAAATAGCCAGCTCTCTCGTTGGTTCCTCTACATGTTGATTTAGATAACGATCCCGCATACATTCCAAGAAATCCTCTTCCTCAGCACCCCTGCCAATTTGATTCACCCAATCTATATGTAGATTGAAGTCACCCATTATAACTGCTTTGCCTTTGTCGCAAGCATTTCTAATTTCCTGTTTGATACCATCTCCAACTTCACTACTACTGTTAGGTGGCCTGTACACAACACCCACCAGCGTTTTCTGCCCCTTAGTGTTTCGCAGCTCTACCCATACCGATTCCACATCCTCCAAACTAATGTCCTTCCTTTCCATTGCATTAATCTCCTCTCTAACCAGCAACACTACCCCACCTCCTATTCCTTTCTCTCTATCCCTCCTGAATATTGAATATCCCTGGATGTTCAGCTCCCAGCCTTGGTCACCCTGGAGCCATGTCTCCGTGATCCCAACTATGTCATAATCATTAATGGCTATCTGCACGTTCAACTCATCCACCTTATTACAAATGCTCCTTGCATTGAGACACAAAGCCTTCAGGCTTGTTTTTACAACACTCTTACCCATTATACAATTATGTTGAAAAGTGGTCCTTTTTGATTTTTGCCCTGCTTTTGTCTGCCTGCCACTTTTACTTTTCACCTTGCTACATATTGCTTCTACCTTCATTTTACACCCCCCTGCCCCTCTGCTCTTGTACCCATCCCCCTGCCACATTAAAATCCTCCCCAACAGCACTAGCAAGCACTCCCCCAAGGACATTGGTTCCATTCCAGCCCAGGTGCAGACCGTCCTGGTTGTACTCGTCCCACCTGCCCCAGAACTGGTTCCAATGCCCTAAAAATTTGAATCCCTCCCCCTTGCACCATTTTTCAAGCCACGTATTCATCTGCAATATCCTCCTATTTCTGCTCTGACTGGCCCGTGGTACTGGTAGTAATCCAGAGATTATTACATTTGAGGTCCTACTTTTAAGCTTATCCCCTAGCTCCCTAAATTCATCCTGTAGGACCTCATCCCTTTTTTTACCTATATCATTGGTGCTAATATGCACCATGACAACTGGCTGTTCACCCTCCCCCTCCAGAATGTTCTGCAGCCATTCAGTGACATCCCTGACCCTTGCACCAGGGAGGCAACATACCATCCTGGAGTCTCGTTTGCGGCCGCAGAAACGCCTATCTATTCCCCTGACAATTGAATCCCCTATTACTATTGCCCTTCCACTCTTTTTCCCCCCCTCATGTGTCGCAGAGCCACCCATGGTGCCATGAACTTGGCTGCTGCTGCATTCCCCTGATGAGCCATCTCCCTCAACAGTATCCAAAATGGTATACCTGTTTAGGAGGGAGATGACCGCAGGGGACTCCTGCACTACCTGCCTACTGCTTTGCTGACTATTGGCCACCCATTCCCTTTCTGTCCCCTTACCTTTTACCTGCGGTGTGACCAACTCACTGTACGTGCTGTCCACGACTTTCTCTGCATCGTGGATGCTCCAGGATGAATCCAGCCGCAGTTCCAATCGTTCAATGCGGTCTGCCAGGAGCTGCAGCTGTACACACTTCCTGCAAACGTAGTCACCAGGGACACCGACCATATCCCTGATCTCCCACATGTTGCAGGCTGAGCAAACCACGGGGCCAATCTCCACCGACATATCCTACTCCCAATTTAACTATATTAAATATTAAAAAACACAAAACTTTATCCGTTAAACTTTACTAATAAATACTGTACCCTTAACTCCCAGAATCCTTAACTCCCAGAATCCTTAACTCCCAGAATCCTTAACCTAAAGGCAGAAATATAAAAATGTAAGCCAATCAGAGGCTTCCCCCAGACTCCTTCTTTGGAACGTTGGCGATTTGGTCGCAGGTACTCCTCCCCTCTCACCAACGGCTCCCTGGGCCTCTGTGAAAACAAGCCCCGCGGTGTATTTTACACTTACAGCGCAGGTACTCCTCCCCTCTCACCAACGGCTCCCTGGGCCTCTGTGAAAACAAGCCCAGGGAGGGGGTGGTTTGGGTGGGAAGGGATGAGCTAACCAGGGAGATTTGGAGGGAACGGTCTCTGCGGAAGGCGGAAAGTGGTGGAGTTGGGAAAATGTGGCTAGTGGTGGGTTCCCATTGGAGGTGCCGAACATTTTGGAGGATAATGTATTGTATGCAATGGCTGATGGGGTGGAAGGTAAGGACTAGGGGGACTATGTACCTGTTGCGAGTAGGGTGAGAGGGAGCAAGGGCAGAGCTGCGTGGTACCATGGAGATATGCATGAGGCCCTCATCTATGATGGGAGAGGGGAACAGCTATTCCCCAAAGAATGGGGACATCTCGGTTGTTCTAGTTTGGAACACCTCATCTTGGGCACAGATGCGGCATAGACAGAGGAATTGGGAGTAGGAGATAGTCTTTGAAGGAAGCAGGGTCGGAAGAAGTGCAGTCGCGATAGATGTGAGAGTCAGTGGGGCAGGATTTGACATCAGTCAATAGTCTATTTCCTGTGACGGAGACTGTGAGATCAAGAAAGGACAGGGAGGTGTCGAAGATGGTCCAAGTGAATTTGAGTGCAGGATGAAAATTGGTCGTAAAGTTGATGAATTCCATGAGTTCTGCATGGGTGCAGGAGGCAGCACTGATGCAGTCATCAATGTAACAGAGATAGAGTTCGGGGACAGGGCCAGTGTGCGCCTGGAACAGGAATTGTTTAACGTACCCTACAAAGAGGCAGGCATAGCTGGGGCCCATGCGGGTGCCCATAGCTACACCTTGTACTTGGAGGAAGAGGGAGGAGTCAAAGGAGAAGTTGGTGAGGCGGAGGACCTGCTCCACTAGGCGAAGTAGAGCGTTAGCTGAGGGTAATTGGATGGTTCTGTAGTCGAGGAAGAAACAGAGGGCTTTAAGGTCTTCCTGGTGGAGTGACTGAACATCCATAGTAAAGATGAGGGAGTGGGTGCAGGAAAGCAGAAGTATTTAGAGACGAAGGGCATGTGAGGTATCTCGGACATAGATCGGGAGAGATTGGAGGTACAAGGGATGTGGAAATCACTTCCGTGGGTCAGGAGCAGGCTGAAATAATGAGTCTGCCAGGGCAGTTGTGTTTGTGCATTTTGGGGACAAGGTAAAAACGGGCTGTCCGGGACTGGGAAACGATAAGGTTGGAGGCTGTGGAGAGCAGACAGCCAGAAGTGACAAAATCAGTAATGGTGTTTGAGATTAAGGCCTGGTGCTCACCTGTGGGATCATGGTCCTAGTAGGAGGAGGTGCTTGAGAGTTGTCATCTGGCCTCAGCCCTGTAGAGGTCTGCACGCCAGATTAACACGGTGTCTCCCTTGTCGGCAGGTTTGATTATAAGGTCAGGGTTGCTGCAGTGAGCGGAGGTCTGTATGTTCAGAGGGGGTGAGGTTAGAGTAGGTAAGGGGAGTGAAAAAGTTGAGGCAGTTGATGTCACATCGGCAAGTTAAAAATAACGAGGTCTAGAGAGGGTAGAAGGCCGTTCTGTGGAGTCCAAGAGAAGGGGAACCGGTGGAGATGGGAGAAGGGTTCATCACTGGGTGGTGAGGGTTCCTTCCCATAGAAAAAGGCACGGAGGCAGAGGCAAACTCATCGAGGTGGGGGCGGAGGGGAACAAAGGTGAGACCTCTGCTGAGGACAGACCCTTCCATGTCAGAAAGTGGGAGTTCAGGGGGGATGGTGAAGATACGACAAGAATGGGGGTTGGGAAACCAAAAGGGTGCTGAGTGAAGATGAATGAATGCTTACCCTGCATTTGAACTTCGTGTCCACTCATGTAGTTCCTTTCTCAGAGGACTTTGGGCCAAGACAGCACAAGAAACAGCAGATTGTGGCGGCTCCCAAGTGTCGGGCCATCCCAACTATCAAACCCCTCGGCACGGGAATGGTTGTCCAGAGGCGGCCCTTAACTAGAGGGATAAAATTCAAGGGTTTGGGTTCCACCTGTCCTCCTGTCGGTCCCTTGACTTGTCCCTCCATCTGTCCCTCCACCTGTGCCTCCGCCAGCCCCTCGGTCGGCTGATGTCCGCACGCGGTCCGGCCGGGTTGTACGCCCGCTGGTGCGTTTTGTGCCTCTGGTTCTGAGGGGGGGTGGGGGGGTCCTGTGGCGGCTCCCAAAGGTCAGGCCATCCCAACTATCAAACCCCTTGGCACGGGAATGGTTGAGTCCAGAGGCGGCCCTTAACTAGAGGGATAAAAGGCAAGGGTTTGGGTGCCATCTTCCTCTCTTGCGGACTTCTCTGATACCAAGAAGGACATAATAAAAGGTACCTCCCGAAACACCTGGCTCCTCGCTTTCATTTCAGGACCTACGCCCCACAAGATGCTGCAATATTCACCTCAATGTTCAGGAACACCCTCGCCCCAACAATCACCCGGCTATTGAATGCTACAAACGCCAATTTAACTTCAAGCGAAAAACTATCTTCGTTGCATTTGGGATTTCAGACTTTTGTTATGCTTTGTACTAATATTGTGTTTTTTTTATTACACAAACTTTTTTTTGGTTGCTTATAATGTTATTGACTTCAGGAGGAGGAGAGAGGAACCTGCTCCTCTTTACATCAAAGGAGACATGGTGGAGAGAGTCACTGACTTTAAGTTCCAGGGAATATACATCTCCCAGGACCTCAAATGGACAATGAACACTGTCACTCTTGTGAATAAGTCACAGCAGCGGCTGTATTTCCTGAGGTCTCTGCGGAGAGCAAACGTTTCACAGCTGCTGCAGCTGTCCGTCTACCAGTGCGTCGTGGAAAGTATCCTCTCCTATGGCATCCTGGTGTGGTTTGCTCGCTGCACTGTGGCTGAGAGGAGGGCGCTGCAGTGGGACAGGCAGGTTGACGTGGCAATGGGAAGAGGAGTTAAAATGGCTGACAACTGGGAGATACAGAAGGCTACAGTGGACAAAGTGCGGGTGCTCACCAAAACGTTTGGTTTCACTGATGTAGTGGAGGCCACGTGGAGTCCATTGGATGCAACAGGCAAGTTTGACGAAGCTTGAAAGAGTGCACCAATAGACTCAAGAACAGCATCTACCCCTCTGTAATCAAGGTTATGAATGGTACTGCAATAAGTTGGGGAGATGTCCAATATAGCTCTATCTCATTGAGGATATTGGACTTTGCCTGTGGATCTGGTGCATTACAGTGCTGAAAACTATATTCTGCACTCTGAATCTTTGGCTTTGCTCGACCTATTGGCTGAGTTGGACAATTGCATTTATGTATAGTATACAGTGCATTCAGAAAGTATTCAGACCCCTTCACTTTTTCCACATTTTGTTACATTACAGCCTTATTCTAAAATGGATTAAATTATTTTTTTTTATCAGCAATCTACACACAATAGCGAACAATAAAAAAGCGAAAACAGGTGTTTAGAAATTTTTGCAAAATAATTAAAAATAAATAACTGAAATATCACATTTACATAAGTATTCAGACCCTTTACTCAGTACTTTATTGAGGCACCATTGGCAGTGATTACAACCTCAAGTCTTCTTGGGTATGACGCTACAAGTTTGGCACACCTGTAATTGGGTAATTTCTCCCATTCTTCTCTGCAGATCCTCTCAAGCTCTGTCAGGTTGGATGGGGAGTGTTGATACACAGCTATTTTCAGGTCCCTCCAGAGATATTCGATCGGATTCAAGTCCGGGCTCTGGCTGGTCCCCTTACGGACATTCACAGACTTAATAATAATAATAATAATGCATTTTATTTGCTGGCGCCTTTCTGGACACCCAAGGACACCTTACAGGACATAAAATCACAATGCATTTATCAATATTAAAATCAAGTTGATTAAAAACAAAAAACAAAAAACAAAACAAAAAATACACAAAACATTTTGAGTCATTAAATCTCGTAGTTAATCCGGTGGTGCACAGGGAGCCAGTGGAGCTGAGTGAGGATGGGTGTGATGTGGTCCGATGATCTGGTGCGGGTGATGATCCGGGCTGCAGAGTTCTGAATGCATTGGAGGCGATGAAGAAGTTTATTGGAGGTGCAAGTGAGGAGGGCATTGCAGTAATCGATGCGGGATGTGACCAGAGCGTGGATGAGGACTTTTGTATTGTCTTTGGAGAGGGAGGGGCGGAGTCTGGAGATGTTGCGGAGATGAAAGTATGCAGAGCGTGTGATATTGCTGATGTGGGGGACAAAGGAAAGTGTACTGTCCAGAATGACGCCAAGACTTTTGACATGGGAGGAGGTGGGTATGGGTGAGCCATCAACTGAAATGGTGAACGGGTGGGTTTTGGAGAGTGTGGACTTTGAGCCAATTAGCATGATTTCTGTTTTATTTCCATTGAGTTTTAGAAGGTTGAGTGACATCCAGTTGCTGATAGCTTGAAGACAGGTGGTGAGGGCAGTTGGGGGATGGGAGGTGTTTGGTTTTGTGGAGAGGTAAAGTTGTGTATCATCGGCGTAGCAGTGAAAATTGATTCCAAAATGACGGAAAATATTGCCAAGGTTGAATATAGATGATAAAAAGCAGTGGCCCCAGCACCGATCCCTGAGGAACACCATGGGTGACTGTGGCAGTTGTGGATGTGACTTTATTTCCCTGGTTGAACTGTTTTCTGTCGTGTGGCCAAACTGAGCATACAGACTTGTTACAAAGACACTCTTGTGTTGTCCTGGCTGTGTGCATAGGGTCGTTGTCTTGTTGGAAGGTGAACCTCCACCCCAGTCTGAGGTCCTGAACGCTCTGGAGCAGGTTTTCATTAAGGATCTCTCTGTACTTTGCTCCGTTCATCTTTCCCTCGATCCTGACTAGTCTCCCAGTTCCTGCCGATGAAAAACATCCCCACAGCATGATGCTGCCATCACCATGCTTCACTGTAGGTATGGTATTGGCCAGGTGTTGAGTGGTGCCTGGTTTCCTCCAGAGGTGACACTTGGCATTCAGGCCAAAGAGTTCAATCTTGGTTTCATCAGGCCAGGGAATCTTGTTTAGGTGCCTTTTGGCAAACTCCAAGCGGGCTGTCATGTGCCTTTAACTGAGGAGTGGCTTCTGTCTGGCCACTCTACAATAAAGGCCTGATTGGTGGAGTGCTGCAGATATAGTTGTCCTTCTGGAAGTTTCTCCCATTTCCACAGAGGAACTCTGGAGCTCTGTCAGAGTGACCATCGGGTTCTTGGTCACCTCCCTGACCAAGGCCCTTCTCCCCCGATTGCTCAGTTTGGCCAGGAGGCCAGCTCTATGAAGAGTCCTGGTGGTTCCAAAGTTCTATTTAAGAATGACGGAGGCCACTGTGCTCTTCGGGACCTGCAATGCTGCAAAAAATGTTTTATACCCTTCCCCAGATCTGTGTCTCGACACAATCCTGTCTCGGAGGTCTACAGACAATTCCTTTGTCTTCATGGCTTGGTTTTTGCTCTGACATGCACTGTCAACTGTAGACAGGTGTGTGCCTTTCCAAACCATGTACAATCAATTTAATTTACCACTTGTGGACTCCAATCAAGTTGTAGAAACATCTCAAGGATAATCAATGGAAACAAGATGCACCAAAGCTCAACTTTGAGAGTCACAGCAAAGGGTCTGAATACTTACGTAAATGTGATATTTCAGTTATTTCTTTTTAATTATTTTGCAAAAATGACCAAACACCTGTTTTCGCTTTTATATTATGAGGTATTGTGCGTGGATTGATGATAAAAATATGAATGTAATCAATTTTAGAATAAGGCTGTAATGTAACAAAATGTGGAAAAAGTGAAGGGGTCTGAACACTTTCTCAATGCACTGTATCTGATCTGTTTGAATAACATGCGACAGAAAGCTTTTCACTGTACCCCGGTACATGGAACATAGAACTGTACAGCACAGAAATGGGCCATTTGGCCCAAATGAATCACGTGACAACAATAAACATGAACGTAAACAGTCAGGAGAGAAAAATGTTGACTTTAGGAATAAGAATAACTTGGCATTGTAAATAATAGGCCATTCTCACGTTGCGAGTTGACACAAGAGGTAACCTGAGTTAAGGGCTTGTGGTTGTGTATGATATACCAAGTGAAAGATCAAGAGGTTAACCGAGTTCCTACAGGTAGACGGTAGTTTCCCGTTTACTTGTCATTTCTGCGATCTGACATTTTGGTCTCCCGAGTTAACCAGTTCCTGTCCCGTTAATCTTGAGCGAACATTGTCTAATGACGTGTTGTAAAATCATCACGTGGTACAAATGATGTGACGTATTTTCTTCACACACTAGAAAATCCTCCCTTGGTTGAATTGGCTCATTTGGAGACATGTCTGCAATAAGGCTTTTCGATTCCAGGATGATGGTGTTTTTTATTCAAGTGCTGTATGCAGCAGCCATTTGTGTGATGCGAGGACGCTTGCGTGAAGGCAGAAGGGTGAGATTAATTAAAAGGAGAATTAAGAGGAAGTCTCACTGAGTGAAGCCCATCTTTCAAAGGAGATCTCTATTTGGACAATATGAAAAGCTGCAAAGAGGATAAATCTGCTTTTAAAAATGTTGTCAGAATTTCACCTGAGCTCTTTAATGAGCTGAAGACTAACTTGGGAACTCTGCTGATGAAGCGTGACACGGTTATGAGAAAGGCACTGGAACCAGGTTTCTTGGCTACCTTATGAGGACACGATTGAAAGTTCAAAACAAACAGCCTTTTTTAAGGCAAGCATTACAAGTGAAATTTGCCTGCCCTCACACATATTTAATTTTATGGCCTTTTGGAGACATGTTTCCAACTTCAAACACACAACTTGTGAAAGTTGTCTGCGACTTACTTTGCAGCTGCAGGGCACAGACACACAAGAGAAGTTTAATTTAACTGCAAATATAGCACTTTTACATCAATAACAACGTATATTTTTAAATCATGGATGAAATAAAATGGTTTACCTGTTGATGTAATAATATATCGTAATATACTCACATGAGCACCCGGGATATTCCTCAGCCTTACTCTCAAGCAGATTACATTTCTTCTCCCTATTTCGATAATCCTCTCTGGATTTATCGTACAGTATCTCGTTTGACTGGAACCATTCAACAAGTTCTCCCTCTTGCTGCCTGGTGAATTAAATGGTCTTACTTTATGCCATCTTCCCTTTACATTCGCGTCTGGTGAGTTGATCACCTTTTCCCTGCTCCAAGGAGCCCACAGGCAGTGTTGACTTCTCCTGTGGCATCTCCTGCTGCCTCTCTACCTGCCTCTCCTGCTGCGTCTCCTCCTCCTCCTGTATGACAAAAGCCTTATTGGCATGTTTTGTTCCCTTTCTTTGGACTTTTCTTGGAGCCATCTCTACAAGTCTTCCTCTTAAAAAGATTCTCCAGCAATGAGGTGAAATGCCCTTGATGGACCCAGGTCACATGGTGATATTGAAACCGCCTTTTTTTACTCACCTTTTTTTTCCCTCTGTCCAGCTGCCGGGTTCACCGTGCCCAGGACTTCCCACGGTAGACTCAAGAGTCACTAAGGTTAACGCACGGGCCACTACGTTATTAAAATGTTTCAATTCTTAACCACAAGAGTAAAATTGACTCGTGGAAAATTTCAAACATGTTTGATTTTTGGCAAGAGTAGACAAGTTACACGAGTACTTGCCGTTAGCGCCACGATGCACTATGTTGCGACCATGAATGCCGTATGCTAATCGTACCTTATTACCACGAGGTTTAACTCGGGTTACTTCTTGTGTCAACTCGCAACGTGAGAATGGCCTTTAATTAGAACAGCAGTATAGATCTTTGGGTACTTAAAGCAATGATGCCGGGTGCTTTGGCAGCGGCCCAGATATCAGGACGGCGCAGTGTATGTCGGATTTATAATAAAAATGCTCTTGCATAAAACATCTTCTAAACTACAGATAGACACAAAAAAGCTGAAAAAACTCAGTGGGACAGGCAGCTTCTCTGGAGAAAGGAAAGGGTGATGTTTCAGGTCGAGATCCTTCTTCTAAACTACAATGACAAAGCCTTAAGTTGCCCGTGGATAGTGTGCACTATCTCACAGCAACAGTTGCGAATGAAAACCTACATGTTAATGCGCCACAGTAATTAGAAAGTGTTCTTTTCCCCATAAATATAAATTATTCTGAAATAATATTTTATAGACACTGTCAATCTATACATTTTCCATGAAATGGAATCAAACAATGTAGCCCAACCATTTGCTGGCAATAGTATCAAAGAACTAGAAACTGCATACAAACATTGTAAAAAAGGTCTGTGAAATGAGTGCTTCAAGATTAGGAATGCATTCTTGAAAAAAGACAAGAGATTGATTGCAGTTCTGATCAGAATTATTTGAGTATTTGACCTGAAATATTACAGTAACTATTTCTCTCCCCAGAAATGCTACTTGTCCTGCTGATTCATGACCAGTGGGCCAACAAAGGCCCATCAATAATTCCATTCTCATTTGATTTATCATGTTACTCACCCACTATTATATAATACCATAGCAAGAATACATTTAAAGCTAAATAACATTTGAAGTGATGCCAAAAGCCAGAATTTTGCAAAACATAAATTTGGTTTTCTAGGAACCATCCATAAAAAACCCAGGCACAATGGATTGATTAATCCAGGCATTTATACAGAGGTCGGTCGAATGGCAGTGAAATGTTTTTTTTTTCTATTAGTTATTTTATTTGGGGGAAATTGGGCATACGTGGCAAAGTTAGCATTCATTGCCCACTCCTAGTTGCCACTGAGCTGGTGTGGTGAGCTGCCTTTTTGTGCAACTACAGTCTTTTGTGTGCCGTCAGTAGGAAGGTATAGGAGCCTGAAAACTGTGACATCCAGGTTTAGGGGCAACTTCTTCCCAACCACCATCAGTAACTGCTATTGCTGATTCATGACCAGTGGGCCACCAAAGGACTGAAGACTGAAAAAGGTGAATTTATTATGGGGAACAAGGAAATGGCAGATAAGTTGAACAGGTACTTTGGATCCGCCTTTACTAGGGAGGACACAAGCAATCTTCCTGATATACTAGTAGCCAGAGGATCTGGGGTGACGGAGGAGCTGAAGGAAGTCCACATTAAGCAGGAAATGGTGTTGTTTAGACTGATGGGACTGAAGGCTGATAAATCCCCATGGCCTGATGGTCTGCATCCCAGGGTACTTAACAAAGTGGCTCTAGAAATCATTGATGCATTGGTGATAATTTTCCAATGTTCTATAGATTCAGGATCAGTTCTTGTGGATTGGAGGGTAGCTAATGTTATCCCACTTTTTAAGAAAGGCGGGAGAGAGAAAAATGGGAATTATAAACCAGTTAGCCTGACATCGGTGGTGGGGAAGTTTCTGGAGTCAATTATAAAAGACAAAATAGCAGCACATTTGGAAAGCAGTAACAGGATCGGTCCAAGTCAGCATGGATTTATCAAGGGGAGATCATGCTTGACTAATCTTCTGGAATATTTTGAGGATATAACTAGGAAAATGGACAAGGGAGAGCCAGTGGATGTAGTGTACCTGGACTTTCAGAAAGCATTTGATAAGGTCCCACATAGGAGATTAGTAAGCAAAATTAGGGCACATGGTATTGGGGGTAGAGTGCTGACATGGATAGAAAATTGTTTGTCAGACAGGAAACAAAGAGTAAAGATTAACGGGTCCCGTTCAGAATGGCAGGCAGTTACTAGTGGGGTACCGCACTGGGACTGCAGCTATTTACAATATACTTCAATGATTTTGATGAAGGGATTCAAAGCAACATTAGCAAATTTGCAGATGGCACAAAGCTGGGTGGAAGTGTGAACTGTGAGTGCGATGCTATGAGAATGCAGGGTGACCTGGACAGGTGGGTTGAGTGGGCGGATGCATGGCAGATGCAGTTTAATGTGTATTAATGTGAGGTTATCCACTTTGGTTGCAAAAACAGGAAGGCAGATTAATAGTCAGGATGTTTAGGCACTATAAAACTCTGAAATAGGCTGGCAAAAAGGCAAAATAAAATTACAAAAAAGGCACGAAAAAGGCATTTTTGACAAAAAAGGCATAACAAGGCATTTATTCCACCACCAAAATATGGTTAAAAATAATAATATAAAGGGACCTGTCCCACTAATGTGACTTTTTCAGCGATGCCGGCACCTGTCATAGGTCGTTGCACGTCGCCGAAATTTTTCAATTTGTTGAAAATCCAACGGCGACCAGAACAAGGTACGACTCTTTGGGCGACTACTCACGACTATACAGGCTTCACCCCGCGACATGTCCGCTGAATTTTCAACATGTTGCAAATTTTCGCTGACCTGCAACGACCTATGACGGGTGCCGGCAGTCGCCATAAAGGTCGCATAAGTGGGACAGGCCCTTAAAGGTATACTATATTAAATTACCAAAGTTTCCTGGTTGCACATATTTACTAGCATACGTTTTCAAATTATCTGGTGGTAAACTATGCCGTCTGTCAGACAGAATATGTTTCAGTTGTGAAATACCTCTTTCTACCCCAGCTGAGGTCACTGGTGCATACCAGTAACAAGCTACAGACTCTATATTAATGTTGATATCTTGTGCATAACAAATACCTTTGAGAACTTAAGCTACGTTTTCCATTTCTTTAAGATCTTTGTTAGCTAAAATCACTATCTCACATTATCCTTGCATGTCTTTACCTACATCGCCATGAATTTTACGAATATAGTCAGTTACTTGTTATTCACTAATGTTTCGCCACGTTTCTCAAGGGAAGTGATAGCTTGTGGGAAGTTTGCAAAATTAGAAGCAATAAACACAAGATTGCAGTGGAGGGACCTTTTCTGCATGATTTCACTGTCGATCCTGATTGTAGCAGATTCTTCTTCTTCAAAACAGTTGACGATTTATTCTATCTTTTCAAAATTTGTAGCATGGTAGAGTACAGCAGAGAGCCATGCATCCCACCTAGTCAAAACCGGCTGAGGAGGTAGTGGAATCTCGGGTGCTATTTCCTTGAACAACTGCACACATGACGGTACTTTGAAGAAGATTTTCTTGACATTGGAAACTAGGCGATCGACATTTGGAAACAAGCTACGTCTGTGCTTTATGAAGTCCTTGAGCTAGGTATGTCAAATGCAACTTCTTGAGGAATAACAATTTAAGTCGAAGTACATTCTCGTTTTTTATACCTTCTGTTTTATACCTTCACAACAAGTGAAGATGTTAGCAACTGAGCAATAGTTGAACTGTTTGACTTCTCCAATACTTCTGATGTCAACAAATACTCCTCTGATGGTTTACCTGCCTCCAGTGTACAAATGACCACATTGGCAACATATCTCCCCACAGCATCGGTTGTCTCACCCATTGGGATCCATATTTTGTTGCATGCAACTTCATCTCTAATTTTCAGCACAACAATATTGATGTTGCTGTCAACATAATTTTTCCATAATGACTCACTTGGTATATGTTCTTCTGTGTATTTCGAAAAAAATCTCTGAGAGATTTGTTTTCCAATTTCCACAGTGGAATTCCAGTATCAATGAATGCCTTGCACAAATTACTCAAAAACTCAGATTTGTGACTGGAGCCAGCAGTAAATGTAGTGAGGAGACAAGCTTGGGTATTTCGCTTGGGCATTCTGCACCCCAGAGGTATCAACATTGACCTCTAATTTTAGATTTCCCTTGTCTTCTCCCCCTTCCCCCTCCCCCCCTCCCCTTCCCAGCTCTCCTTCTAGTGCTACTGTCTCCGTTTGTCCCTTTCTTTTTCCCACCACCTCCCCCGCCCACATCAGTCTGAAGAAGAGTCCCGAACCAAAACGTCGCCTATTCGCTCTCTCCACAGATGCTGTCTCAGCTGCTGTTTCTCCAGCATTTTTTGTCTACCTTTGATTTTTCCAGCATCTGCAGTTCTTTCTAAAATTGATCTCGGAGTAAACTGAACTAGCGAGCAGCGGCATGAACGAATGAAAGACCGACGGTGGCGCCCATGGTTTTGCCCCGGTGGTGGAAGTTTTCTTGTAAATTATACTATGTTAACACATTAATAATAACATTAATGTTAACATGTTAACATTGAAAACATAATTGTATTCACGGTACAACTAGAGAAAATAGCACGACCTTTTAGCGAAACGGCAAAAAAAGGTGGAATTTGCCACTAGATCATGAAAAAGGCATTATCCTGGCGAAATCATCAGAAAAGGCATAAAAAGGCACATTGCATTTATGGCAAAATCCTGGCTCTCTGGACTCTTGAAGGGACTCCCATGATGTTAGTGAGTATGGTGTTCCAGGATTAAACTGAGCAGCTATTAAAAATTAACAATGTTTCCAAGTCAGATGGTGTGTGCCTCCTGCCCTTGTCTCTTAGATTGGGGGTGTAATGTCATATTAGCCTAGCCAAGTGACTATGGAGCACGGAAGTGTGTATGAGCTGTTATTCAAGCTGGCTGCGTTGTTCCAGATGGTGTCATGTTTCTTTTTTTTCGTGTAAGTTATACTATAGAAACATAGAAAATAGGAGCAGGAGTAGGCCATTCGGCCCTTCGAGCCTGCACCGCCATTCAATATGATCATGGCGGATCATCCAACTCAGTATCCTGTACCTGCCATCTCTCCATACCCCCTGATCCCTTTAGCCACAAGGGCCACATCTAACTCCCTCTTAAATATCGGTGGTAAAAACCATCAGGAGGCGTGCCAATCAGAAACCTTGGCTAACTGGGGAAGTGTGTTCCCTACTGAGAATCCGGAATGCTGCATTCAAATCTGGGGACAACGCAGCATACAAACTGGCAAGGGGTAACCTATCCCGGGGGATCAGGGAAGCGAAGAGGCTGTATGGACAAAAACTTAATAGCCACTTCGCAAATGACAAAGACACACGTCGCTTGTGGCAGGGATTTCATACCATCACTGACTACAAGCCCCCCTCCCGCTGCGGATATGCCAAAACGACCCCTCTCTACCAGATGAACTGAACGAGTTCTACGCACGGTTTGAGGTTAAAAACAGCACCCAGACATGTGCACTACTGCCATCTCCCAGTGACCAGTCGCTCAGGCTGTCCGCAGCCGGAGTTAAAAAGGCCTTTGCCAGCGTCAATCCATGCAAAGCTGCAGGGCCGGACAACATTCCTGGATGCGTTTTAAGAGACTGCGCCGAGCAACTGAAAGATGTCTTCACAGACATTTTTAACATCTCACTCAGCCAGGCAGTAGTGCCCAACTGTCTTAATAGTGCCACCATCGTCCCTGTCCCGAAGAAACCAAACCCAGCCTGCCATAATGACTTTCGACCAGTGGCTCTAACACCCATAGTAATGAAGTGCTTTGAGCGACTGGTTATGCAGCATATCAAAAATAGTCTACCTGCTGACCTAGACCCACTGCAGTTCGCCTACAGAGCCAACCGATCCACAGAGGACGCAGTCTCAACAACACTGAATCTCGTACTGTCACACCTTGATCGGAAAAATACTTATGCCAGGATCCTCTTCATAGACTTCAGCTCTGCTTTTAATACAATCATTCCGCAGCAGCTGGTGGAGAAGTTGGAGCTATTGGGGGTTGATGCTGGCACATGCAACTGGGTCCTGAACTTTCTATCGCAACGGCAGCAGACAGTCAGGGTGGGCAGTAGGACATCAAAAACCATAGCCGTGAGCACTGGCTCACCCCAAGGCTGTGTCCTAAGCCCCCTGCTGTTTAGTCTGCTGACACACGACTGTACTGCTAGACTCAACAACAACTTCATCAACAAGTTCGCTGATGACACAACAGTGGTGGGTCTCATCAGTGACAATGATGAATCGGCGTACAGGATGGAGGTGGAGCTGCTCACAGGTTGGTGCAAATCCCACAACCTCATTCTCAACGTGGGAAAAACTAAGGAGATGGTGGTTGACTTCAGGAGGGCGGGGAAACAACACCATACACCTCTGCACATCGATGGAGCTGATGTGGAAAGGGTCAGCAGCGTGAAGTTCCTAGGACTACACCTGTCAGATGACCTGACGTCCACGGCCAACACCACAGCACTGGTCAAGAGAGCCCAGCAGCGACTACACCCTCTCCGAAGACTACGTAAAGCAGGTCTCCCCACTACACACCTACGGACTTTTTATAGGGGGACAATCGAGAGCACATTGACCTACGGCATCACTTCCTGGTTCGGGAGCTGCAAGGCGTACGAACGGCACCAACTAGACAGGATTGTGAAGACCGCCAGCAGGATTATTGGTGCTCCACTCCCTTTCCTGCTGGACATATACAGGAAGAGATGTATCAGCAGAGCCATCTCCATCATCAAAGACCCCTACCACCCATCGCATCACATATTCTCCATCCTGCCATCTGGGAAGAGGTACAGGAGCATTAGCTGCAAAACCAGCAGGATGCTCCTCAGCTTCTTCCCACAGGCTATAAGACTGCTAAACGGACTTTGCCCCCTGCCAAAGTATCGCGCACCAACCACCAACCTGGACACACTGCAGCAGAGCCACTGTCGTGCCGCTGCCGATCGGAACGCCTGTTGAATGTTTAGTAGAGTGTTAAATTTGTTCATGATATATGTATTTTTATTTCTATTTATTTTTAATGCACACTGAATGGACACTGGTTGAGCAACGTTTTTTTGTTTCCTCTGGGTATGTGGATACTCAGGAAATGACAATAAAGATATATAATATAGCTAATGAACTGGCCTCAACTACCTTCTGTGACAGAGAATTCCAGAGATTCACCACTCTGTGTGAAAAATGTTTTTCTCATCTCGGTCCTAAAATATTTCCCCCTTATCCTTAAACTGTGACCCCTTGTTCTGGAACTATGTTAATAATTAATTAATAATAACATTAATATTAACGTGTTAACATAGAAAACATCATTGTAATCACAGTACAACTAGAGAAAATAGCACAACCTGTTAGCAAAATGGCAAAAAAGGCTGATTTTGGCTCTCAATTGTGAAAAAGGCATTATCCTGGTGAAATCATTAAAAAAAACAGCATAAAAAGGCACATTGCATTCATGGCAAAATCCTGTCTCTACAGATTACTATCTAAATGGTGTCAAGTTGGGAAAAGGGGAAGTACAACAGGATCTGGTAGTCTTTGTTCATCAGTCAATGAAAGTAAGCATGCAGGTACAGCAGGCAGTGAAGAAAGCGAATTGCATGTTGGCCTTTATAACAAGAGGAGTTGAGTATAGGAGCAAAGAGGTTCTTCTGCAGTTGTATAGGGCCCTAGTGAGACCACACCTGGAGTATTGTGTGCAGTTTTGGTCCCTTAATTTAAGGAAGGACATTCTTGCTATTCTTGCAGCGTAGGTTAACAAGGTTACTTTGCGGGCTGGCAGGACTGTCATATGCTGAGAGAATGGAGCGGCTGGGCTTGTATACTCTGGAGTTTAGAAGGATGAGAGGGGATCTTATTGAAACATATAAGATTATTTAGGGGTTGGACACACTAGAGGCAGGAAACATTCCCGATGTTGGGGGAGTCCAGAACCAGGGGCCACAGTTTAAGGATAAGGGGTAAGCCATTTAGAACGGAGACGAGGAAACACTTTTTCTCACAGAGAGTTGTGGTCTGTGGAATTCTCTGCCTCAGAGGGCGGTGGAGACCGGTTCTCTGGATATTTTCAAGAGAGAGCTAATAGGGCTCTTAAAGATAGCGGAGTCAGGGGATATGGCGAGAAGGCAGGAATGGGGTACTGATTGGGGATGATCAACAATGATCACATTGAATGGCGGTGCTGGCTCGAAGGGCCTAATGGCCTACTCCTGCACATATTGTCTATTGTCTATTGTCTATCAGGCTATTGAAGACTACAACTTCCAACTAACATCCAAATGATACAGATTTGGGAGGCATTGTTTTTGACTTTGCACTATTGTCATATATTTACTTTTAACACAGTGATCTTTTGTTTTGTTTATTATGGTGTTTATAGAGTTCTGTGTTTACAGGTCTGTTGTGCTGCAGTAAGAATTTTATTGTTCCGTTTCGAGACATATTACAATAAAACACACTTGACTCTCTGGACTCTTGAAGGGACTCCCATAATGTTAGTGAGTATGGTGTTCCAGGATTAAACAGAGCAGCTATTAAAAACGAACAATGTTTCCAAGTCAGATGGTGTGTGCCTCCTGCCCTTGCCCCTTAGATTGGAGGTGTAATGTCATATTAGCCTAGCCAAGTGACTATGGAGCACAGAAGTGTGTATGAGCTGTTATTCAAGCTGGCTGCACTGTTCCAGATGGTGTCATGTTTCTTTTTATTTATTTATTTATTTATTAAAAGTGTTTTTATTAAAAGCATATGTACCAATGGTAATAAACGACAGACTGGTTACAGAGTTCTTACATAGCTTCAATTTTTAAAGTTTTTTTTAAAGAAAAGTAATAGAGAAATAAAGAATTCAAAGAGACTATAAACTAATAGAAAGGAGAAAGGAAAAAAAAGCAAGAAAGAAAGGAGATTACAAATATAAAGATTGTGGGGATAGTTCCGGGACATGTTAAGTATAGTTGTTCATCCAACCCTAAACTCAAGTTGTGGCTTTAATTTTATGTTAAAGCAGTTTCCTTTTTAAAAAATTCAATAAATGGAGACCATATTTTATAAAATAATTCTGGTTTGTCAATTAATACAAATCTTATTTTTTCCAAATGCAATGTAATCCACATTTCTGTAATCTACATTTTAATTGTGTAGGTTGCTGTTTTTTTCCAAAATGTAAGTATTTATTTTTTCGCAGTTATTAAACTGTAATCAATAAAGTGTCTCTGACTTATCGTAAGGTTTGTGGTATATTCCGATAATCCTAATATTATTAATTTTGGATCTGGGTCCAGTTTATTATCGATAACTTTAGAGATCATTTTAAAAATGTTCGTCCAAAAATTTTGTACAAATTACAAAAATATGAGTAAAATTGGCTTCTTGAAATTTTCATTTATCACAGAGAGGGGAAATGCTTGGGAAGATCCTATTTAATTTTGTCTTCAAATGGTGTAATCTATGTAATATTTTAAACTGTATAAAGGAATGTCTAGTATTTAACGAACAATGATATATAAGTTGTAAACTTTCATCCCAAGTGTCTTTCCTTATGGGTTGAGCCAATTCATCCACCCATGTTCGTCTATATAACTCTGACGGAAAGTCAGTATCTAAAAGGGTATTATAAATATAAGATATTAATTTATTTGTATTGGGATATTGACTCAGACATTTGTCAAGGATTTCTGAGCCGCTAAATCTATAATCTTGCGTATGTGATTTTACATGATCTATAAATTGTAACTATCTAAAAAAATTATTAACATGTAATTCATACTTCTGTTGTAATTCCTGAAAAGAGAGGAAAATCCCCTTTTATTAAAGTCTCCCAACCTTTTAATTCCATGAGTTTTCCATTGAACAAATCCTCTATCTAAGACAGACGGTTTGAAAGAAGGGTTACTGAAACAAAGGTACCTGAAGAAATCACTCCCTAACTTCCACCAGCATCTGTCCTGCATATCAGAGGATGAAACATCCTCTACCACTGCTATACCACTATCAGAGATGCCAATCGCTCCATCCCTCCCCTCACTTGGTCAGGGAAGGCAGAGGAATAAATCTGGGACGTCTTGGAGACGGTGAACTGGGCGATGTTCAAGGACTCGGCAATGGATCCGGTTGAACAAATACACCTCAGTTGTTTCCAACTTCACAAGGAAATGTGTGGAGGAGTGTGTTCCCATGAAAACCATCCATGTGTTCCCCTTTGGGAACCAAGAGTTCAGCTTTCTTATGAGGAGTTCCCATTGTTTTTCACATTGTTTCTTTGGAGATGATTCAGATTTCTGAGGAAGGCGACAGCTAGAGAGCCTCAGCACGCTGGCGCTTGCCTGGATCAGATGGCGCTTATAAGAACGAGAGCACGCACTGGACTTTGAAAATGCCATCAAAACCTGACGTCTCTTGCATGCGGTCTCATTGCATGTCTCAATAAAGCACTGTTGATCTTTACAGCAGCCACAGTTCCATTTGGCTCTTTTATTTGCCAACAGTATCTCTGAGAGAGCAATTAAAAAGTAATTACAAACAAAATATTCCAGATGTGCAGGAAGGAACCGCAGATGCTGTTTAAACCGAAGATAGACACGAAAAGATGGAGTCACTCAGCAGGTCAAACAGCATCTCTGGAGAAAAGGAATGGTGACATTTTGGGTCGAGATCCTTCTTCAGTCTGAAGAAGGGTCTCGATCTGAAGGGTCATCTATTCCTTTTCTCCAGAGATGTTGCCATGACCCACTGATTTGCTCCAGATTTTTGTGTAAATATACCACATCATGTAGATATAGATATGCCATTTATTGTCACTATACATGTACAGTGAAACTGAAAGCTGCTCGTACTCAGTGCATACATACAATTTTACACAAAAAACAAGAAACAGAAAAACAAAACAGAAGGGAGATGGGGGGGGGGAATAGGTGCACAAATTCTACGGCGCTACATACATATATACATATATACAGATGGAAGTCCGTGTTGGGCGGTGTAGTCAGTGCATGTGTGGATTTGAATTTATGGTAGATATAATTCTCGGGAAGCAGCTATTCCTGAGTCTGTTTGTCCTGGATTTGATGCACCTATAGCGCCTTCCAGAGGGCAGCAGGTCGAACAGTCCAAACGCAGGATGGGAGCTGTCTTTGGTGATCTTCTTTGCCCTGCTAAGGCAGCGGGAGGTGTAGATGTCCATCAGGGAGGGGAGAGGGCAACCAATGATCCTCTGCGCTGTCCTGGTTACCCTCTGAAGCCTCTCCCTGTCTGCCATGGTGCAGCTGCCATACCATGCTGTAATGCAGTATGTCAGCAGGCTCTCGATGGACGAGCGGTAGAAGGTCAGCAGCAGGTTAGAGTCCAGGTTGTGCTTCCTGAGGACCCTCAGGAAGTGCAGCCGCTGCTGAGCCTTCTTGATGACCGCTGTCGTGTTGTCCGTCCAGGAGATGTCAGCAGCGATATGGACGCCGAGAAACCGGAAGGCATTGTACATGAATCAAATCAGTCGCATTCACAAGTAAAACAATTGCTCCTATAAATTAATTTTGTGTTTACCATATTCCCTTATAGTACTATCCCACTATCTACAGTATAGCTGTTGAAAGATTTACAACCTTTGAACTATCAGTTAAAAAAAACTGGGGATGGTTGAGGAAGATAACCTAAGGAGCTCTCTGCCCAATAAGTTTAACTGCAGGCCACAGTGGGAGTCATATAAAACAGGATTATCTAGCTGACAGGCAATATCAAGGGAACTGGTGCAACGCCAAGCTGTTGCCATTCTGAATGCTCAGAAACACATGCTACAGAGACCGCTGTGACTCTCACTGGAAATATCTTAGTATTCCTGGTGAATCTACTGGAGTACAGATTGCTAGCCTGCTGGAAAACCCTACAAACACCTTTGTATGTTGTAATATACACCCATAGTTGAAGCTGTCTAAGGCTGCATGCCAGCAAGCTAATTTTGTAAGTTAGTAGAGCTAAATCCCACTGTGGTACTCAAGTGCTGGATTAGATGCCTTCTAGTTATGTTACTGTAGAAGCTGCAACATCAGCCAACACTTTCTGCCTTTTACATTTTTGTTATTATACAAATACTTTTATTCAAAAAACAAAAACAAACATACAAAAGGGTAACAAGATCAAAACTGACATTGCGGCAGTTTACAAAACAGACGTCACCAATTTTAAAATAGCATCATCCTCATCAGTAATACACTTGGCCTCCCGCGGTGACCAGCTTTCACGGAGGCCTCCAAAGTCCCAATGTTCCCTCTCCAGGGACACACAGGCATGGACATAGGCCCGGAAGAGGGGCAGGCAGCCGACCCTGGTGTGGCCGTCGATTACTCGCTGCCTGGACCCGAAAATGGCCATCATGGCCAGGACACTTTCTGCCTTAGATCCATAAATGTACAGGCGGAATTGGTAATGGGTTCCAAAACTGATTCCAATCCAGCGTCTTGTACCTATTGGTGCCAATGTCTTCATTGACATTGACCACGGACTTCCCGAGGACATTTTTGAACCATCAAGGTTTTTAGTGTGCAGACCTATTATAGCATTTTCCGTAATCTACTTTATTCATCTTTGCACCGGTCCTATGAATCTGTGCTCAAATCTAATAGCACTTTTTGAGGAGCATCATGTGCCCATGACCACTTATTCCTGCTGTAAGGACTGCTCCTTTAGTCTCCTCAATGTGCATTACCACGTTTGACATGGAGTTGTGAGTGTGAAGTAGAGTAATATTAAGTATATATTCTTGTCTTCTTTCCAGTTCCTCCACTGTAGCTGAACTGAAAATGGAAGAAGGATAAAACAGTGTTACTTTGTTGTGGGGGACTGGGATGGGGTGAAGGAGAAAATAATCAATGTCATTATTAGCTGCTCCCACGTATTTTCAGTATTACGTAATTTGGCAGACAGTGTGCATTGAAGAGGTGATAGGATGTGGGAAGAAGGCTAAGTTAAGAGAACACAGTCATTGCTTTAGAGTGGACCCATTGATCTTCACAATTGGCAGCTTCCCTTACATCTTGATCACAGCTTTTAACAATCATCCTGCCTCATCAACCACCACATTCCCCTATCCAGCTTCATCTCTTATCCTGACCATTATCTTTTTCCTCTGCAAACCCTCCCCTCTGTGATCTCCATACCTTTTCCACCAGGAAAGTTCCGACCTGCATCTGCCTCCGCTTCCTTAGCTCCTTGCTCACACTGAGTTGCAGCTGTGTGCTGGTGATTTTCCCACTAAACGGATAAGAAAGTATGTCCTCTTTTCACAAGACAGAATGACCAATGTACATGGAATCACAAACTCAACTGAACAACATCAAGGAAATACAAGATTAATTCTACATGTCATGGGAGAAGAGCACTTCCAAAGCAGACCTGGTATCTGGAGCTTGGACACGGCAGAATAACAAGGCATTTTACACCCAAAGACAATCAAAGAAACGGTTTCCCACGGGTCAGCACAAATCCCCAGGATCTCATACAGATGGCTCAACACAAACTCACTGACAATCCTCAACAAGATCAGTTCACAAATGTTTTGAACAAGGTCATCAAAATAATCCTGGGGTTGCCACAGAACTGCAGCAGCAAACTAGTTAGTGACTTTACGTCCACAATGCAGCTAAATGAGTGCATCAGGGTTGAAACTTCACAGCAGATGAGCACTGGAAGGAATGAGCAATGCTGCCTGACCCACTGAGTTATTCAAGCATTTTGACTTTTTTTGTTAACCAGGTACATTGGGCGGTCAAAAAGGCTTTCAACATCAGAGTACTGAGTAAAGAAGATTCAGAGTAAAGAAGAGTAAAGAAGTAATTCAGCGGGTCGGACAGCATCTCTGGAAAAGAGGAATAGGAAACGTTTCGGATCTGAAGAAAGGTCTCGACCTGAAACATCGCCTATTCCTTTTCGCCAGAGATGCTGTCTGACCCGCTGAATTACTCCAGCTTTTTATGCCTATCTTCGGTTAAAACCAGCATCTGCAGTTCCTTACTACACACACTGAATATAGAAGTTGGGAAGTCATGTTGCAGTTATATAACACATTGGTGAGGTCACATTTACTAGACTAAGTGGGACCCGTTGGGTCCCATGTTCACACGAGAGGGCTGGTCCCCCAACGCAATATTCCACCTCTCCAGCAATTCAAATATTGGTGGCCAGTGGTGGGGGGGGGGCGCTTTCTGGAGCACTCATATGTGTGTTGTGGGCTGAACGGACTGGTTTCCAGAGGGCTAGTATGGATGTTGTGGGCCAAATGGATTATTGGGGTGGCAGCTCAGTTACTCAAGCCTGATGTGCTGGCAGCTCACTCATGGCTGGTGGGCTGGCAGTTGACTCACGGTTATTCCTTGAAATTCCACTTCAAGCAGGGTGCAAGGCCACCAAATACAAGTGCAGTTTCCTACCACTTCAAGCAGGGTGCAAGGCCAACAAATTCACGTGCAGTTTCATACCACTTCAAGCAGGGTGCAAGTCCACCAAATTGAACGGCAGTTTCATACCACATGAAGCAGGGTGCAAGCACCAAGCTCGTGCAGTTTCCTACCACTTCAAGCAGGGTGCAAGGCCACCCAACTCATGTGCATATTCATGCCACTTCACCAGGGTGCAAGGCCACCAAATGCAAGTGCAGTTTTGTGCCATTTCAACCAGGGTGCAAAGCCACCAAATTCAAGTGCAGTTTTATACCACTTCAAGCAAGGTGGAAGACAACCAAATTCAAGTGCAGTTTCATACCATTTCAAGCAGGGTGCAAGGCCACCAAATTTAAGGGCAGTTTCCGACCACTTCAATCAGGGTGCAAGGCAACCAAATTCAAATGCAGTTACGTACTACTTCAAGCAGGGTGCAAGGCCAACAAATCCATGTGCAGTTTCATACTACTTCAAGCAGGGTGCAAGGTCACTGAATTCAAGTGCAATTTTGTACCACTTCAAGCAGGGTGCAAGGCCACCGAATTCAAGTGCAGTTTCATACCACTTCATGCAGGGTGCAAGTCCACCAAATTCAAGGGCAGTTTCATACCACTTCAAGCAGGGTGCAAGTCCACCAAGCTCAAGTGCAGTTTCATAACACATCAAGCAGGGTGCAAGGCCACCAAACTCAAGTGCAGTTTCCTCCCACTTCAAGTAGGGTGCAAGACCACCAAATACAAGTGCAGTTTCCCATCACATCAAGCAGGGTGCAAGGCCACCCAACTCAAGTGCATATTCATGCCATTTCACCAGTGTGCAAGGCCACCAAATTCAAGAACTGCTGTAGATTTGGGAGGAACAACAGCAGCAGCAGATTAGCAAGAGATACGACTGATTGGCTCTAGCCCAAGTGGGAGCAGAGAAGTGAGTCAGAGGAGTGAAAACAGTTGAAAACTGAGGAATTTGTTTTGTAAATTAGTAAATCCGGCAATTTATCAGTCAATTTAAGTAGGACAGCTCTTAGTGAGTGGCAGTGAGTGAGCGGCCTTGTGAGGGAAGTGCCCTGTGAGTGACGTGTGAGTCTTTGGCTCGAGAGTCTTCGAGGAGGCTGAGGAGAGGAGACCACGCAATACGCTTGAGAGAGAGAGACGAAAGAAGGAGTTGTCAGGCAAGCTGATTCAGAGCGATGCTTGCAGTATGTGGGAGGTCAAGGACACCGCTGGTGTCTCTGGCTGCTACAAATGCGAAAAGTGCATCCAGGTAGAGCTCCTGAAGGGCCGTGCTGTGGAACTGGAGAAGCAAGTGGACGACCTCCGGTTCGTACGAGAAACGGAGTCGTTCCTCGACAAGTCCTACAGTACGATTGTTACACCTAAGGTACTGGAAGAGAGAAGGTGGGAGACAGTGAGAAAGGGTGGGAAGCATGGAATGCCAACGTCCCCGGGTGGTGTACCTCTTGTAAACAGGTTAATCCGCTTAGAAGCTGTTGGGACAGAAGACGCGAGCGGCGGACTGGCTTGCGATGCGAATAGGGCTGTTGAGCCAAAACCAAAAAGGCCTAAGGCAGGCAAGGCCATTGTAGTGGGAGACTCCATCATGAGAGGTACGGACAGGGGTTTCTGCGGCAACAGACGGGATGCGAGGATGGTGTGCTGCCTTCCCGGTGCCAGGATCCAGGATGTCATGGACAGAGTGCAGAAAATCCTCAAGGGCGAAGGTGAACATCCGGAAGTGGTAGTGCATGTCGGCACAAACGATGTCGGAAAGAAGGCGATGAATATTCTGCAGCGTGACTTCAAAGAGCTCGGAAAAATGTTGAAAAGCAGGACCTCCAGGGTTGTTATCTCCGGTTTGCTTCCAGTTCCCCATGCTGGCGAGAGCAGGAACAGGGAGATACGGGACCTGAACGTGTGGCTGAGGAACTGGTGCACGGGGCAGGGATTTAGATTCTTAGATCACTGGGATCTGTTTTGGGGTAAGGGGGAACTGTACAAAAGGGACGGATTGCATCTTAACAGGTGTGGGACCAGCATTCTGGCAGGCAGGTTTGCCACTGCTACACGGGTGGCTTTAAACTGAATAAGGGGGGTGGGGTGTCGAATGGGATAGTGGAGGATGGAGTTAAAGGGAAAGGGTTTCTTAAATGTGTGAGCGTAGAGACCGAGGGGTGTAAAATGAGGGTAGAAGAAATAGGTAGCAAGGTGAAAAGTAAAAGTGGCAGGCAGACAAAACCAGGGCAAAAATCAAAAAGGGCCACTTTTCAACATAATTGTATAAGGGGTAAGAGTGTTGTAAAAACAAGCCTGAAGGCTTTGTGTCTCAATGCAAGGAGCATTCGTAATAAGGTGGATGAGTTGAATGTGCAGATAGCTATTAATGACTATGATATAGTTGGGATCACGGAGACATGGCTCCAGGGTGACCAAGGCTGGGAGCTGAACATCCAGGGATATTCAATATTCAGGAGGGATAGACAGAAAGGAAAAGGAGGTGGGGTAGCGTTACTGATTAGAGAGGGGCTTAATGCAATGGAAAGGAAGGACATTAGTTTGGAGGATGTGGAATCGGTATGGGTAGAGCTGCAAAACACTAAGGGGCAGAAAACGCTGGTGGGTGTTGTGTACAGGCCACCTAACAGTAGTAGTGAAGTTGGAGATGGTATCAGACAGGAAATTAGAAATGCGTGCGACAAAGGCAAAACAGTTATAATGGGTGACTTCAATCTACATATAGATTGGGTGAATCAAAGTGGCAGGGGTGCTGAGGAAGAGGATTTCTTGGAATGTATGCGGGATAGTTATCTAAATCAACATGTAGAGGAACCAACGAGAGAGCAGGCTATTTTAGACTGGGTATTGAGTAATGAGGAAGGGTTAGTTAGCAATCTTGTTGTACTTGCCCCCTTGGGCAAGAGTGACCATAATATGGTTGAGTTCTTCATTAGGATGGAGAGTGACATTGTTAATTCAGAAACAATGGTTCTGAACTTAAAGAAAGGTAACTTTGAGGGTATGAGACGTGAATTGGCCAAGATTGACTGGCAATTAATTCTAAAAGGGTTGACGGTGGATATGCAATGGAAGACATTTAAAGGCTGCATGGATGAACTACAAAAATTGTTCATACCAGTTTGGCAAAAGAATAAATCAGGGAAGGTAGTACATCCATGGATAACAAGGGAAATCAGGGATAGTATCAAAGCGAAGGATGAGGCGTACAAATTAGCCAGAAAAAGCAGCATACCGGAGGACTGGGAGAAATTCAAAAACCAGCAGAGGAGGACAAAGGGCTTAATTAGGAAAGGAAAAATAGATTATGAAAGAAAACTGGCAGGGAACATAAAAACTGACTGCAAAAGTTTTTATAGATATGTGAAAAAAAAGAGATTAGTTAAAACAAATGTAGGTCCCTTGCAGTCAGAAACAGGTGAGTTGATCATGGGGAACAAGGATATGGCGGACCAATTGAATAACTACTTTGGTTCCGTCTTCACTAAGGAAGACATAAATAATTTGCCGGAAATAGCAGGGGACCGCGGGTCAAAGGAGTTGGAGGAATTGAGTGAAATCCAGGTTAGCCGGGAAGTGGTGTTGGGTAAATTGAATGGATTAAAGGCCGATAAATCCCCAGGGCCAGATAGGCTGCATCCCAGAGTACTTAAGGAAGTAGCTCCAGAAATAGTGGATGCATTAGTAATAATCTTTCAAAACTCTTTAGATTCTGGAGTAGTTCCTGAGGATTGGCGGGTAGCAAACGTAACCCCACTTTTTAAGAAGGGAGGGAGAGAGAAAATGGGGAATTACAGACCAGTTAGTCTAACATCAGTAGTGGGGAAACTGCTAGAGTCAGTTATTAAAGATGGGATAGCAGCACATTTGGAAAGTGGTGAATCATTGGACAAAGTCAGCATGGATTTACGAAAGGTAAATCATGTCTGACGAATCTTATATAATTTTTCGAGGATGTAACTAGTAGCGTGGATAGGGGAGAACCAGTGGATGTGGTGTATCTGGACTTCCAGAAGGCTTTCGACAAGGTCCCACATAAGAGATTAGTATACAAACTTAAAGCACAAGGCATTGACGGTTCAGTATTGAAGTGGATAGAGAACTGGCTGGCAAACAGGAAGCAAAGAGTAGGAGTAAACGGGTCCTTTTCACAATGGCAGGCAGTGACTAGTGGGGTACTGCAAGGCTCAGTGCTGGGACCCCAGCTATTTACAATATATATTAATGATCTGGATGAGGGAATTGAAGGCAATATCTCCAAGTTTGCGGATGACACTAAGCTGGGGGGCAGTGTTAGCTGTGAGGAGGATGCTAGGAGACTGCAAGGTGACTTGGATAGGCTGGGTGAGTGGGCACATGTTTGGCAGATACAGTATAATGTGGATAAATGTGAGGTTATCCATTTTGGTGTAAAAAACGGGAAAGCAGACTATTATCTAAATGGTGGCCGATTGGGAAAGGGGGAGATGCAGCGAGACCTGGGTGTCATGGTACACCAGTCATTGAAGGTAGGCATGCAGGTGCAGCAGGCAGTAAAGAAAGCGAATGGTATGTTAGCTTTCATTGCAAAAGGATTTGAGTATAGGAGCAGGGAGGTTCTACTGCAGTTGTACAGGGTCTTGGTGAGACCACACCTGGAGTATTGCGTACAGTTTTGGTCTCCAAATCTGAGGAAGGACATTATTGCCATAGAGGGAGTGCAGAGACGGTTCACCAGACTGATTCCTGGGATATCAGGACTGTCTTATGAAGAAAGACTGGATAGACTTGGTTTGTACTCTCTGGAATTTAGGAGATTGAGAGGGGATCTTATAGAAACTTACAAAATTCTTAAGGGGTTGGACAGGCTAGATGCAGGAAGATTGTTCCCGATGTTGGGGAAGTCCAGGACAAGGGGTCACAGCTTAAGGATAAGGGGGAAATCCTTTAAAACCAAGATGAGAAGAACTTTTTTCACACAGAGAGTGGTGAATCTCTGGAACTCTGCCACAGAGGGTAGTTGAGGCCAGTTCATTGGCTATATTTAAGAGGGAGTTAGATGTGGCCCTTGTGGCTAAGGGGATCAGGGGGTATGGAGAGAAGGCAGTTACGGGATACTGAGTTGGATGATCAGCTATGATCATATTGAATGGCGGTGCAGGCTCGAAGGGCCGAATGGCCTACTCCTGCACCTAATTTCTATGTTTCTAAGTGCAGTTTTATACCACTTCAATGAGGGTGCATGACAACCAAATTCAAGTGCAGTTTCATACCATTTCAAACCGGGTGCAAGGCCACCAAATTCAAGTGCAGTTTCGTACTACTTCAAGCAGGGTACAAGGCCATCAAATTCAATTGCAGTTTCATACCACTTCAAGCAGAGTGCAGGGCCAACAAATTCAAGTGCAGTTTCATACCACTTCAAGCAGGCCACCAAATTCAAGTACAGTTTCATACCACTTCAAGCAGGGTGCAAGGCCACCAAATTCAGGTGCAGATTCATACCACTTCAAGCAGGATGGAAAACCACCAAATTCAAGTGCAGTTTCATACCACCATGCAGGGTGCACGTCCACCAAATTCATGGGCCGTTCATACCACTTCAAGCAGGGTGCAAGGCCACCAACTTCAAGTGCAGTTTCATACCACTTCAAGTAGGGTCCACGTCCACCAAACTCAAGTGCAGTTTCATACCACTTCAAGCAGGGTGCAAGGCCACTGAATTCAAGTGTAGTTTCCGACCACTTCAAACAGGGTGCAAGGCCACCAAACTCAAGTGCAGTTTCATACCTTTTCAAGCAGGGTGCAAGGCCACCACCATAAAACCACACAACATACCATTTCAAAAGCAGGGTGAAACAACACATAAACACCACACAAACAGTTCCGTAGACAATCAGTGTGTTCAGTTGACACACAGCTCAGACCTCCCTCCCATTCTCTCCCTTCCAGTTGATTCCCCTCCCCCTCTCTCCCCCTCCTCCCCTCTCCCCCCCCCCCCCCCCTCTCCCCCTCCCCCCTCACTCCCCCCCCCTCTCCCCCTCCCCCTCCCCCTCTCCCATCTTGCAGAGACTGAGGCATACCCACACTTCCGGGTTTTATAATCCCTCCCCCTCCCACTGGAAGGGGCGTGGCCTTCTTGCCATGATTGACATGAGAGAGATTCTCAACATTTTTTAAACACTAATAACATTTTTATTTTTCATTGATGGGAAGAATCCTCTGCACCTGATGAGCGGAGGGGACTGAGTAAGATGGCCAAAAATCAATATACAGAGCAAACATGAAGTTGTCAAGTTTAGACTTTTAAGCAATTGCCATTTCAAATGAACCACCACCAACCATTTGCTGTGCTTTATTTCAAACCAACCACATTGGGGAAACCAGAGTTGCCCAGAGTAAGGGAATCAAGAACCAGAAGACATACTGTAATTTAAAGGTGAGGGGGTGAAAGATTTAATGGGAGCCTGAGAGGTAAATATAAGGGTGGTGGGTGCATGGAATGAACTGCAGAGGAGGTAGTTGAGGCAGGTACTATCGCAACATTCAGACAAGTACATGGATAGAATAGGCTTAGTGGGATATGAGCCAAACGCAGGCAGGTGCGACGTGTGTAGATGGGACATGTTGGTCTCTGTAGGCAAATGGGCTGAAGAGCCTGTTTCAACACTGCATGACTCTATCTGCAATTTCTTGTACCTACTTTGTTATCCATTTGTTTCAGGGTTGATTGTAGGGCTGGGGGATGGTGACTGCTGGGAATGTGTTACAGCAGTAGGTGAATTGCAGTAGATCAAGGTTGTCTAGAACACCGGAGTTTCCATGTGAAATAACCAGTCTCTTGAAACATTAGTGGAGCCGCTGGGCATGATCGTTAAGGCATACTACCTTGTTTTCTTTTGGACTCACCAGTTTATCATTTATTGGCACAAGAAAATCAGAACATAATAGAAACCATGTGCCAGCGCCAGAGATGGCCATCGGAAAAATGTTGCATCGGTGACAATTGATTTTACTTCGGAGTCACGTGAGTGACTACGTGAAGAAGGCCGTTAAGGCGCATGCGCATCATTACGTCTGACGTGTGCGCAACGACTGACTGGTGGGCGCATCGCTCCTTCCAGCGACAAGTTTTAAAACGCTCAGGTAAATGTTTATACTTTGCCTGAGGTCGTTGCTCCGGATTCGGTTACTTTTTCGGAGAGGCGACTTTTTTCCAGGTCGCCTCCCCCGTGGCCTAACATCAAGGATCGGCGCGGTCTTTCCCGGAGACGTGCCCGGGGCTTCAGCGGCGGGCGCAGCGTGGACTCTCGGCGTGGAGCGGGAGGGGAGCGCTCCGTTTCGCTGGCCCGGGCTCGCTGGAGGGGAGCGCTCCGTTTCGCTGGCCCGGGACAGCCGGCAGCCTGAAGTCACAGCCTGAAGTCACGGTCTGCAGAGCTCCAGCTGGTGCAGCGTCTACAGCCCGGGATCCCTCGTGGGGGACCCGGGGGAAGAAGAAGCCATCACTGCTGGAGAAGGACTGGCCACATTTTTGTGCCTTCCACCAAAGTGATGAATGCTGTGGTGGATGTTTGTGTTACATTTTTTATTGTGGTTTTGTGTTCTTTATTATTGTATCGCTGCTGACAACCCAAATTCCACCAGCCTGGCTGTGTGGTCATTAAAATACAATACAATACAATACAATACTGTTTTCTCCAACAGTGTTTTCGGACTTTCCAGAGAATATGTCGAAGGTGAAGACGGCTTCTGAAGACTGCGGGCCTGTGGGTAGCGGGCAGCCGCCGATTTCGCCTTCGGGGCCGCTACCAGAGGAGCCAGCGGCTACAGACTTGGTACCAGCAGGTAGCACCTTGACTACCCCGCAGGGGAGAAAAGCCACAATAAAGTCTGTCTGGGCCCTGGACTCAGATGAGTCGGGCCAGGAGGATTCTCCTCCTTCTATGGGCAGTGTGCTTGGGAGACTGACCCATCTGGAGAACCTAATGGAGAGGTTGCTCCAAAGAGATATGCTCCAAAGTAGGGAGCTATCTGAGCCCGGGTATTATGGAGAACCTGCGGCAGCGGCACCTGTGTCAGGGCTGCTTGATGTCTCCCTCTCTGAGGAGGGGAGCATAAGAGGTCAGTTTTATACTGACTCAGATATCGGAGGCACAGCTGGGGAGCATGCTTCAAGGCATGAGGGACAAGCTTCGGGTGTCCCCGCTATGGCATCAAAATTTGCCATCTCTTCACAATCAGGGGAACCACTGGGAGAGGAGCTAGCTTCTAGCATTAATTATATGGCCTCTCACCAACTGCAGGATCAGGCCATGGAGGAAACCTCTACTAAATACATTACGCCAGTCAACTGCGCCTCATTAACTGTCCTGGCAGTGAACCATTCTATCTGGGGACACATTGGAGGGGGCGTCAGAGCCCAGGAGGTAAAATTACAGAACATTTTAAAATTACTTACCTCAGGCATCACGGCCTTTGTCAATGGGGGGGGTCCTCTCTAATGTTCATCAGGACGCGATGGCATTAATGTGCAATGCACATTTTGAAATTAATGTTCTTCGAAAGAATGCCATCCGTCCTGCTCTGAACCCAAAATTTGCAGCATTATGCAAAGCTGGGAACATCCAACCACCTAACCTGTTGTTCGGGGAAGATCAGCCAAAGCAGCTGAGGGAGCTGGATGATGAGGCTAAAACTGTCGGCCTCATCAAGGCCCCAACTCCTTCCAAGTCTTCATCCTTCCGATGGCAGTATCCCTATCTTCCTCTTAACACCAGACGGTTCGCCGGATATGGTGGGCATCACGCTCAACAGGCACAGAGGCCTTTTTTAGGGCAGGGCCCAGGCCGGGCCATATTCAAGATGCGCGGAGGGCGTCCGCCAACAGCCCTACCCCCCAGACCTCGGGACAGAAGCAAACCCCATACCGCCGATAACCACTAAGGTAAGTGAGTCTGGTTGTTTGTGTAAAACAGTTTCGATGGATCAGTTACCAGTTGGGGAGAGAGTACAATTTTTCTTACATGAATGGCATTGGATAACATCTGACCTGTTTATACTGCGCAGTATATAAGGTTTCCAAATTGAGTTCCTTTCAGTTCGCCTCCACCCACACAGCATAGACCTAGCCACACTTTTGTTCCTTCACAACAGGATTGTGCGCATACACAAGCTGAGATAGAATCTTTACTGAAGAAAGGGGTAATTGAGAAATCGAATCATGAGTCTTACCAATTTGTGTCCAATATATTTACTAGGCAAAAGAAGGATGGAGGATGCCAAATCATCTTGGATTTGACTGAGCTTAACTAATTTGTGCAGTATAAACACTTCAAAATGGAAAACTGTTATTGCCAAACAACTGGTTTCCAAGGGGTGTTACATGGCATGCATCGACCTCAAAGATGCTTACTATTCGGTGGCCATTCATGTAGACCACAGGAGATGTTTGAAGTTTAGCTGGATGGGGCAATTGTGGCAGTTTAAAGCAATGCCTAATGGATAACCTCAGCCCCCCAGACTATTCACTAAATTGCTAAAACCAGTCCTGGGGCTACTCAGGGCACAGAATCATATAGACATGGCATACTTGGATGACATCTTGATCATTGGGAAGACTATGGAATTAGCTGAATCATCTGTGTCAGCTACCAAACTCATGTTTGAGAGACTGGGGTTCCTAATCCACCCAGTTAAGTCAAAATTGGTACCATTTAGAGTAATTGATTATTTGGGATTCACCATTAACTCAATTCACATGTCAGTGACTCTGCCTTCCGGCAAGCAATTAGAGTTAATTGAAGCCTGCAGTACCCTCATTGTTAAGAACGAACCATTTATTAGATATGTGGCAAGTATAATTGGCAAGTTAGTGGCTGCTTTCCCAGCTGCCCAGTTCGGGCCTTTGCACTATCAAAACTTACAGCGTGCAAAGGAGCAGTTACAATGGTGGGTGTCCAATATTCAGTATTGTTCTAGTTTTAGTTGATACACCTTCAGTTATCCTGCAAGCTGATGCCAGTGCTGTAGGTTGGGGTGCTGCCAACTCCGTCTCAAGCTGCAGTGACAGATGGAATCTGCAGGAATCATCGATGCTTCAGTCCCATGGTATTAACAACTTAGAGTTGTTGGGAGCACTCTATGGGTTAAAGGCTTATTGTAGCAATATGCATCATGTGCATGTTCAACTTGAGGTTGACAACACTACAGCAGCGGCATACATTAATCACAAGGGTGGAAGTAAATCTGTATTTTGTGATAAATTGTCAAACCTCATTTGGCACTGGTGTATTGCAAGAAACATCTGGGTTTCAGCTATCTACTTACCAGGTTGATATAATATGCTGGCGGACAACAGGTCACGAGAATTCAATGACAACAAAGAGTGGATGTTAAATCATGAAGTGTTTAATGACGTTGTCGTTTGGTATGGTGTACCAGTCATTGAGCTGTTTGATTCCAGCCTAAATCATCAGGTACCAAATTATGTTTCATGGGAACCAGATCCAAGGGCAGTAGCAGTAGATGCCTTCTCACTACGCTGGAGTGGGAAGTTCTTGTAAGTGTTTCCCCCATTTTGCCTCATCAGTCGATGCTTGGCCAAGATCAAGCAAGACTCCGCCTCTGGCATATTGGTGGTACCAGACTGGCCTACTCAACATTGGTTCCCACTCGTCCTAGCTATGATTACACAGCCGTTTATGGATGTCCCCAAAAGCAGAAAGCTGCTGGTACACCCTGTGATGGGGGAAAGCCATCCTCTTCATGACTGAATAAATTTGTTGGTTTGTAGATTCTGACGAGACCGTTCCTGGGGCTCGGACTTTCAGATCGTACGGTAGATGTGATCATTGCGGCCTGGAGGAAGAGCACCCAGAAACAGTACATCTCTCATATAAGGAAATGGGAGATGTACTGCTCCCTATCGAATATCTCTTATAACACAGCTTCCATTACGGATGTTTTGGAGTTCCTTTCTGCACTTTTTTATGATCAGCATCTCAGTTAAAGTGCCATAAATAGTGTTAGGAGCGCTTTGTCATCTTATTCATGCATGCGGTCAAGGAACCACACTGTTGGGTCTCACCCCTTAATAACTAGATTTACGTAGAGCATTTTTAACTACTCCTCCTAGGCCCAGATATTCACAGATATGGGATGTGATCGTGGTCCTCACACTGCTCCGTCAGTGGGCACCAGCTTCATCCCTGTATCTCTCTTATCTCAAACTCAAGGTAGTCATGCTTATGGCGCTGGTCTCAGCACAAAAGGTCCAGACGTTAAACAAACTTACACTGGACAGCATGATTACATCTGTTGACAATATCACATTTTTTGTTCATGATCTATTAAAGCAGAGCAGACCAGGGATGTTGGGGCTAAAATTAAGTTTTATGGCTTACCCCATAGGCCAATATAAAATCACTAGGAGCCTCAGAGGTTCGGAACCATCTTTATTTATCAGCTACACTAAATCTCATAGGAAGGTTACTGTGCAGACCATCTCTAGATGGATAAAACAGGTGCTGGCATATGCAGGAGTGGACACTGACACTTTTAAACCTCATTCCAATAGGGCTGCATCTACGTCAGCAGCAAGGGATATGGATGTCCCTCTTGACCTCGTTCTAGCGGCTGCGGGATGGTCAAATGAACTGACGTACCAGAGGTTTTACAACAAACCTATTGCCAGACCAGGGACTTTTGCTAATTCTGTTTTAGGTTCTGTTTTATAGTTTCGCCCTGGGTGAGAGGGGTCACTATTGTTTTCTTTGTTTATTAAAGCATCAGCATTTTTATCTATGTCATGTTTGAATGCACTAATTATTTTTCACTCATCCTGGTCAACTGATGCAGTGTATGATGCATGGACTCGTTTTCCACGGCATGAAATCACAGAGCTTCAAAGTCTTCACGTAGTCACTCACGTGACTCCAAAGTAAAATAGTAAGATTAAACAAGAACTTACCAGTTTGAAGTTTGAACTTTATTTTATGAGGAGTTACGATGAGCGATTACGTGCCATCCGCTCCCACCCCTCGTAACATAAAGATCTTTCGCAAAGTTCTAGTCAGCTCTAATCTTACTATTTTAGTTCAATAACTGTTATCTGTGATTTAATACCGCTGCTTTGAATATTGACGCGCGTGCGCCTTGACGGCCTCCTTCACGTAATCGCTCATCGTAACCAGACTGATTCCTGGGATGGCAGGACTTTCATATGAAGAAAGACTCGGCTTGTACACACTAGAATTTAGAAGATTGAGGGGGGATCTTATAGAAACGTACAAAATTATTAACTAGAGGTCACAGTTTAAGGATAAGAGGGAAGTCTTTTAGGACTGAGATGAGAAAATCATTTTTTTACACAGAGAGTGGTGAATCTGTGGAATTCTCCGCCACAGAAGGTAGTTGAGGCCAGTTCATTGGCTATATTTAAGAGGGAGTTAGATGTGGCCCTTGTGGCTAAAGGGATCACGGGGTATGGAGAGAAGGCAGGGCTGGGATACTGAGTTGGATGATCAGCCATGATCATATCGAATGGCGGTGCAGGCTCGAAGGGCCGAATGGCCTACTCCTGCACCTATTTTCTATGTTTCTGTGTTTCTTTGTAACTCCTCATAAAATAAAGATCATACTTCACTGGTAAGTTCTCGTTTAATCTTACTATTCTGTTGCAATGTTTGATTACAATTTCCATGCTGCAAATGGTAATCAAAGGTAAGATTTCAAAGGTTTCATGGTTGTAGTGATTGTTGAATGGACTTCTTCTATGTTTGGATTTTGATCCTGCAACAAGATTCAAGAGAGTTTATTGTCATGTCAATAGAAGATTGAGGAGGGATCTTATAGAAACTTACAAAATTCTTAAGGGGTTGGACAGGCTAGATTCAGGAAGATTGTTCCCGATGTTGGGGAAGTCCAGGACAAGGGGTCACAGTTTAAAGATAAGGGGCAAATCTTTTAGGACTGAGATGAGAAAAACATTTTTCACACAAAGAGTGGTGAATCTCTGGAATTCTCTGCCACAGAAGGTAGTTGAAGCCAGTTCATTGGCTATATTTAAGAGGGAGTTAGATGTGGCTCTTGTGGCGAAAGGGATCAGGGGGTATGGAGAGAAGGCAGGTACAGGATACTGAGTTGGATGATCAGCCTTGATCATATTGAATGGTGGTGCACGCTCGAAGGGCCGAATGGCCTACTCCTATTTTCTATGTTTCTATGTGTCCCTGATAGGACAATGAAATTCTTGCTTTGCTTCAGCACAACAGAACATAGTAGGCATGAGTACAGAACAGATCAGTGTGTCTATATACCAATATATAAATATATACACATATGAATAAATCAACTGATAGTGCAAATAAACAGATAATGGGCTATTAATGTTCAGAGTTTTGGCCAAGCCAAGTTTAATAGCCTGATGGCTGTGGGGAAGTCGCTATTCCTGAATCCTAAACACAAATGATATCTTTGAGGATAAAAAGTTAATAACTAATTGATATCAAACATTTGCCAATTTAAAAATAAAATTAATGCCAGTTTAGGGAGTTCAATTGACCAATTACTTGTTTCAAAACAGATGTGTTTGGATTGTATTCAACAATTTGGTGTAAGTGTTTCGGTAAATGACATCTGTAGGTAATCCTATTTTCTGGATTAGTTTTGTTATGAAAATAACTGATGATATTAATAGTCTGATCTGAGTATGTAATGGAAATTTAAAGAGTTTTCGCAGGGCATATCCCATATTTTCCCATATTAGCTGGTGGAGAATGTTTGCTTTAATTTATTGGAACTTCAGGCTTGCCCGAGGGGAGATAACTTTGCTTTGGCACACCAGAAAATGTCCAGAGGAATATGAAATGTAACAATTTTCACAAAACGGCCTTGTGCTCCCAAGTCTACAATCCAATTTTGCTGAACGCTATACTTTAAAAGAAAACATTCAATTTTAGCCTGCTGTGAGAGTAATTCAAAACTTCAGCACACCACAAAAATGATAGTTTATTCGTCATTTTAAGTTTGTTGGATAAATATAACCTTAAAGTCCTTGTTAGAGTAGTCCATGGTTGGGCCACTATAAAACTATAAATTCCTATCATATCAATGGTTTGTTGCATTCCTTCTTGCAGCATGAAAACTGAACAAAAAGGGATTCAGAAATGTGCACTTAACAAATATCTGCATTAGCTGAAATTCGCAGACTGAAATTAAAGTCAATGAAATACAAAAGTCAGATGTTTTCAAAGAATGTTTCTCTCCAAAATGTCTCTCAGCATTCAATGTCTAGAATTTAATGATGGATATTCATATTACTGTGAATTTTGCACATACTATTGATTTAGCAGTGTAGCGACCAAGAGCACAGAGACTGTCACGGAGCAAACAATTAGTAGCGTGGAGCATTGGATCTTGAAGAGTAAGTTTGAATCTCACCATGGCCACTGGAGAATTAAAGTTGAAATAATTTAATGAAATCTAGAATTTTAAATTAAACTAGTATGACTAAGGCTAGCATGAAGTACCCATTATGCGCAGAAATTATTTATTAGGATGAATGAAGAGTCTGATGAAAGCTGAAACATGGCCTTTAGTTTAGTTTAGTGTAGTTTAGATTAGAGATACAGCGCGGAAACATGCCCTTTGGCCCAACGAGTCCGTGCCAACCAGTGATTCACGTACACTAATACTATCCTACGCATGAAGGACAATTTATAATCTTTAACAAAGCCAATTAGCCTACAAACCTGTACATCTTTGGAGTGTGGGCGGAAGCTAGAGCATCCAGGGAAAACCCATACGATTATGGGAAGAACATACAAACACCGTACTGACAACACCCATAGTCAGGATCAAACACCGTCCTTGGCACTGTAAGGCTGCAACTCTACCGCCGTGCCCCTCACCGTAGCTTGTTAGGTTTATCGTCATTGGAGAATAAAGCTATAAGTGGAAAGCATATTGGGCATGTATGTATCTGGGAAGACTAGACAGGGTAAATTTTGATTGGAATATGGGAATCTGGGACGAGGAACAAAAGTTTCAGAATAAGGAACAGCTCAATTATGATAGAAATTAGGACGAATTTCTTGTTGCAGGACTAGGATTTTTTGGAATGTTCCACACTATATAGACATGAAGGATTGAAGGCTAAATTATTAAATGATTTCACAGAGTCATGGAGTCATTGAATAATTCAACAAGGAAACAATATCCCATGCTAATGTAGCTAATGTTATCCCATATAACCATATAACATAACTATATAACATTTACAACACGGAAACAGGCCATCTCGGCACTACAGGTCCGTGCCGAACAATTATTCTCCTCTAGTCCCATGTACCTGCACTCAGACCATAACCCACCATTCCTTTCCCATCCATATACCTATCCAATTTATTTTTAAATGATAAAATCAAACCTGCCTCCACCACTTCCACTGGAAGCTCATTCCACACAGCTACCACTCTCTGAGTAAAGAAGTTCCCCCTCATGTTACCCCTAAACTTCTGTCCCTTAATTCTGAAGTCATGTCCTTTTGTTTGAATCTTCCCTACTCTCAATGGGAAAAGCTTTTCCACATCAACTCTGTCTATCCCTCTCATCATTTTAAAGACCTCTATCATGTCCCCCCTTAATCATCTGCGCTCCAGAGAATAAAGACCTAACTTATTCAACCTTTCTCTGTAACTTAGTTGCTGAAACCCAGGCAACATTCTAGTAAATCTCCTCTGTACTCTCTATTTTGTTGACATTCTTAACATAATTGGGCGACCAAAATTGTACACCATACTCCAGAATTGGTCTCACCAATGCCTTGTACAATTTTAACATTATATCCCAAATTCTATACCCAATGCTCTGATTTAAAAAGGCTAGCATACCAAAAGCTTTCTTTACCACCCTATCTACATGAGATTCCACCTTCAGGGAACTATGCAGTTATTCCTAGATGCCTCTGTTCAACTACATTCCTCAATTCGCTACCATTTACCATGTACGTCCTATTTTGATTTGTCCTGCCAAGATGTAGCACCTCACACTTATCAGCATTAAACTCCATCTGCCATCTTTCAGCCCATTCTTCCAAATGGCCTAAATCTCTCTGTAGACTTTGGAAATCTACTTCATTTTCCACAACACCACCTATCTTAGTATCATCTGCATACTTACTAATCCAATTTACCACCTCTTCATCCAGATCATTGATGTACATTGCAAACAACAGTGGACCCAACACAGATCCCTGAGGCACCCCACTAGTCACCTGCCTCCAACCTGACAAACAGCCACCCACCGTCTCCTATTCAGCCACTGTTGAATCCATCTTGCTACTCCTGCATTTATACCCAACAATTGAACATTCTTAACCAACCTTCCATGCGGAACCTTGTCAAAGGCCTTACTAAAGTCCATATAAACAACATCCACTGCTTTACCCTCATCAATTTCCCTAGTAACCTCTGTTCCTAATCAGACCCTGTTTATCCAAATGCTTATATGTATTATCTCTAAGTATCTTTTCCATTAATTTGCCCACCACTGAAGTCAAACTAACAGGTCTATAATTGCTAGGTTTACTCTTAGAACCTTTTTTAAACAATGGAACAACATGCGCAGTACGCCAATCCCCGGGCACTATTCCCGTTTCTAATGACATTTGAAATATTTCTGTCATAGCCCCTGCTATTTCTACACTAACTTCCCTCAATGTCCTAGGGAATATTCTGTCAGGACCTGGAGACTTATCCACTTTTATATGTTTCAAAAGTGTCAGTACTTCTTTGTCTTTGAAACTCATAGTATCCATAGCTACTCTACTTGTTTCCCTTACCTCACATAATTCAATATCCTTCTCCTTGGTGAATATCGAAGAAAATAAATTGTTCAATATCTCCCCCATCTCTTTTGGCTCTGCAGATAGCTGTCTCTGTCTCTCTAATGGACCAATTTTATCCCTTGTTATCCTTTTGCTATTAATATAGCTGTAGAAACCCTTTGGATTTACTTTCACCTGACTTGCCAAAGCAACATCATATCTTCTTTTAGCTTTTCTAATTTCTTTCTTAAGATTCTTAAGATTCTTTTTACATTCTTTATACTCCTCAAGCACCTCATTTGCTCCATGCTGCCTATAATTATTGTAGATCTTTCTCTTTTTCTGAACCAAGTGTCCAATTTCCCTTGAAAACCAGGGCTCTTTCCAATTTTTACTATTTCCTTTCAACCGAACAGGGACATAAAGATTCTGTACTCTTAAAATTTCACCTTTAAATGTCCTACATTTCTCTTCTACATCCTTCCCATGAAACAAAATGTCCCAATTCACTCCTTTTAAATCAATTCGCATCTCATCAACGTTAGCCTTTCTCCAATCAAAAATCTCAACCCTAGGTCCAGTTCTGACCCTCTCCATAATTATATTGAAACTAATGGTATTGTGATCACTGGACCCAAAGTGCTCCCCAACGCATACCTCCGTCACCTGTCCCGTCTCATTTCCTAACAGGAGGTCCAGCACTGCCCCTTCTCTAGTAGGTACTTCTATGTATTGCTGCAAAAAACTATCCTGCACACATTTTACAAACTCCAATCCATCCAGCCCGTTTACACATTGTGTTTCCCAGTCTATGTGTGGAAAATTGAAATCTTCCACAATCACTACCTTGTGCTTACTACTAATATCTGCTATCTCCTTACATATTTGCTCTTCCAATTCTCACTCCACATTTGGCGGTCTATAATACACCCCTATAATCCCACTTTTTAAGAAAGGCGGGAGAGAGAGAAAACAGTGAATTATAGTCCAGTTAGCCTGTCATCGGTGGTGGGGAAGATGCTGGAGTCAATTATAAAAGATGAAATAGCAGAACATTTGGTTAGCAGTAATAGGATCAGTCTGAGTCAGCATGGATTTACGAAGGGGAAATCATGCTTGACTAATCTTCTGGAATTTTTTGAAGATGTAACTAGGAAAATGGACAAGGGAGAGCCAGTGGATGTAGTGTACCTGGACTTTCAGAAAGCATTTGATAAAGTCCCACATAGGAGATAAGTAAGCAAAATTAGGGCACATGGTATTGGGGGTAGAGTACTGACATGGATAGAAAATTGGTTGGCAGACAGGAAACAAAGTGTAGGGATTAATGGACCCCTTTCATTCTGGCAGGCAGTGACTAGTGGTGTACCACAAGGCTCGGTGCTGGGACCGCAGCTATTTACAATATACATAAATGATTTAGATGAAGGGATTCAAAGCAACATTAGCAAATTTGCAGATGACACAAAGCTGGGTGGAAGTGTGAACTGTGAGGATGATGCTATGAGAATGCAGGGTGACTTGGACAGGTTGGGGGAGTGGGCAGATGCATGGCAGATGCAGTTTAATGTGGATAAATGTGAGGTTATCCACTTTGGTAGCAAAAACAGGAAGGCAGATTACTATCTAAATTGCGTCAAGTTTGAGAAAGGGGAAGTACAACGGGATCAGGGGGTCCTTGTTCATCAGTCTATGAAAGTAAGCATGCAGGTACAGCAGGCAGTGAAGAAAGAGAATGGCATGTTGGCCTTGATAACAAGAGGAATCGAATATAGGAGCAAAGAGGTCCTTCTGTAGTTGTACAGAGCCCTAGTGAGACCACACCTGGAGTATTGTGTGCAGTTTTGGTCCCCTAATTTGAGGAAGGACATTCTTGCTATTGAGGGAGTGCAGCGTAGGTTTACAAGGTTAATTCCTGGGATGGCGGGACTGCCGTATGCTGAGAGAATGGAGCAGCTGGGCTTGTACACTCTGAAGTTTAGAAAGATGAGAGGAAATCTCATTGAAACATATAAGATTGTTAAAGGTTTAGACAGGCCAGAGGCAGGAAACATGTTCCCGATGTTGGGGGAGTCCAGAACCAGGGACCACAGTTTAAGAATAAGGAGTAAGCCATTTAGAACGGAGACGAGGAAACACTTTTTCTCACAGAGAGTGGTGAGTCTGTGGAATTATCTGCCTCAGAGGGCGGTGGAGGCAGGTTCTCTGGATGCTTTCAAGAGAGAACTAGATAGGGCTCTTAAAAATAGCGGAGTCAGGGGATATGGGGAGAAGGCAGGAACGGGGTACTGATTTGGGATGATCAGCCATGATCACATTGAATGGCGGTGTTGGCTCACATTTAATTGTGCTATGCTGATTTGTATTGCTCTCTGGGGGGTCACTGTCCATCCAAAACTTTTTGTTTCCCTTCTCTCCTTTTCCCAGCATGGTTTGACAGTAACTTGTGCTGGGTGTTCTTGACTGTGGCCCTGTAGGTTAATCCAGTAATTCAATGAAAGCTGTATCCTTCTCATCTCTATAGGCATCTCCCCCATTTCAACCTGTAATGCTGCTGTTGGAGTTGTTTTTATTGCACCTGTACATATTCTCAATGCCCGATATTGAATGTTGTCTATTTTCTTAAGAGAAGTACTTGATGCGGACCCATCGAGCCTGCACAACATTAATCTAACACAGATCTAATTAAACCCAGTGTATATAGCCTTCAAAGATCATCTGCCCCTCAATCACATCCAACTAAACATCTCATTACATGAAGTATCTGCTTAGATTTGTCCACTACTTTCAGAATATGAACCATCCATGTAATCCTCTCTTCAAACCATAAACCTAAAAATTTATAGTTTTTTCCAACGGGTTATATAAATTTGAATCACTATCAATTTTCTTCCTAGTAAAAAACATTATCTTTGTCTTTTCCACAGAAAATTTGAATCCCCATTTATATGACCATTCTTGTACCTTTATTATGGCCCTCTGTAGTTTCTGCACAATAAACTTCACATTTCTCCCCCTTTTCCAGATTGCCCCATCATCTGCAAACAGTGAAACCCATTTCATTTACAATTTCTTCATATACATCATTTATCATTACTAAAAATAGTAAAGGACTTATTATGCTCCCTTGAGGTGTTCCATTTTCAACATCTAATGTTCCTGAGTATTGATTTCCAACTCGTACTTGTATTGACCTCCCAAATAAAAAATCCTTAATCCATTTAAATATAAGACCTTTAATCCCCAATTTACCTAGTTTCACTAATAACCCTTCTCCCCACATCATATCATATGCTTTCTCAATATCAAAAAATACAGCTACTACACTTTCTCTGTTAATTTGTGCTCTCCTAATTTCATGTTCTAAACATACAGCTGGATCCATGGTGTTTCTCCCCTTCCTAAAACCACTCTGGTAATTGGATAAATATCCTTTATTTTCTACATAATATGTTAACCTTTCATTTACCATTTTTTCCATTACTTTACATGTGTTGGATGTTAACGCAATAGGCCTATAATTCCTTGGGTTTGTCAGATCTTTACCTGGTTTCCCTATTGGGATTACTACTGCCTCCTTCCAGCTTTGCGGTAATTTCCCACCCTCCCACACTTTATTATAAAATTCTAACAAAAGATCCTTGGATGTTTCACTGAGATGGTTTAACATGGTGTAACAAATCTGATCTTTATCTGGTGCTGACATCTTGGTTTTTCTAAGAGCTCGGTTGAATTCTGTCTTTGTGAATGGTTTGTTAAAAACATCGTTAGTGTCTTCTTCATATCGTAATAACTGTATATTCTCTGCTATAGTATTTTCTTTTCCTTTTCTTCCTTCTTCACTAACATTGTCTGAACTGTGAATTTTAGCAAAAGATTTTGCCAACATCTCTGCTTTCTCTTCATCTTTCACTGCTGTAATTTCACCGTCAGTTAGGATTGGATATTTGTATTCTCTTTTAATTCCTTTCATTCTCCTTATCATTCCCCAAACTTGAGCTACTTTTGTCTCCCTTCCCACTGAGATACAAAATGTCCTCCAAAATTCCCTCTTTGCATTTTTTATTACTCTTCTTACACTTGCTTGCAACCTTTTGTATTCAATAAGATGTAGACGCGAGGCATTGCGCTCAATGGGTGAAGTACAGATGGCAGTTTGATCCCGCCCGGGCCCACTGCGCACGCGCGGATAGACAGCGCCATTTTGCGTCGCTTCCCCAACTGCACAGGCGCGAATGGGCGCATTTGTTTCTCCCCCAGCGGTCGGATCCAGAATTTCGGGCGATTTCCCACAAAGTGGAAACGCTGATTGTGCTCCGATTTAAAAAAAAAAAATTCTGGAGATATTTTCTTACTCTTGGGGTAAAAAGGGGGGCGCGGTCGGAAACCCAGCGCCATGCTTGAACACTACAAACATCCACTAAACTTGAAACTACGATCCGTCTTGGTTGCACTTCTTCTTCTTCTTTCTTTCGTGTGGCGTGCACAGCTTAAAGTTGTAGGACAACTTGTTCTATTTGATCTTCTGTTTGTGCACGTCTAGTTGATTGCATTAGTCGAAACAGGGCAGACCACGTGAAGGTTGCAATCTTCCACTCCTTGGTTGCACTAGGAACGTTGGACCTTCTTTGCACTAATATAGTTTTCTTTTTCCTTTTTTGTTTATTATGTTAATTGTGAGCACTGTGTTTACAGACCTGTTATGCCACTGCAAGTAAGAATTTAATTGTTCTGTTTTCAGTACATGTGACAATTAAACACAACTTTTGACACAATAACAATAGATCCACTTGTTTGCATGAAATGGTTGCTCCACACCAAAATATGATTGCTCCTATGGGGAGTATTAATTTCCTATACTTAGCATGCACCTTACACAATGATTACGACAGTCTGAAGAAGGGTTTCAGCCCGAAACGTTGCCTATTTCCTTCGCTCCACAGATGCTGCTGCACCCGTTGAGTTTCTCCAGCATTTTTGTGTACCTACAATGATTACAAAACCTCTGCAACTCATTTTATTGCTCTGTAATGGCCTGTGTTGATTTTACCACAATGCAGTTAAGAAGGTTGCCAGAGTTAAGTCAACATGTTATTCGTCCTGCACTAGTCAAGATTCTAATCATTTTCAAGCAGACGGTTTGAAAACACAGAAACTTTCTTTGTGGAACCTGGAGGTGCCTTATGGCAGTGCAGTGTGTAGAACGTAGATCTAATTGACCTTAACTTAAATGAACAAATGCTTCACATTCTAAGAATCCTGAAACATTAACTGATGCTCTCTGCATTGATGCTGCCTGACCTGTTGATTGTTTCTGTGATTCTTTGTTTTTATTTTAGATTTCCAGCTCTGCAGTTTAAAAAAAAAATAAAAAAATTCCTTCATCTATTAATATTTCTGTACAACATAGGGTTAAGATTGCAATACAATGTCCGAAACTCACATGCCTGACACAAAGCCCTGGGAGGTAAAATGCCGTTGCCGTCCAGCAAGTTTGTCATTATTGGTGGGAATTCTTGCCATGATTGTCATTCTGAAAGCATTTCGCAGAGTTCCAGGACATATTTCCACAGTCTTTGCAGGCCTCTATTTGCGCTGCAAGGGCAGTGTTTACCATCTGCATACCACAGCCTGTTCTTCACGGAACAATTTAACACTTGGCAAATTAACAATATTTGCCACACTGCTAAAGTTACTGGAAACTTTGTTTCCAGAAAGAAATGTGTCCATGCAAACACATTTACAGGACATTTATTTTCTCATTTACATTTGTTACTTTATTGTACAATGAATAAAACCATATAAAGCTTTTTTCAGACGCTAGACAGTTATTTGTAATTAGCACATGGTGGGATAACAGTAATAAATTAAAACATTGAAGCTTGTGAACAATTGAAGGTCAAAAATCAACAAGGAATGGCCGTCCCCTTTTTATTTTAAGTCTTCATTTTAAATATTTTGTTTCCTTTTGGAGAAAGTAATTAATGCAATAAGATTTGTAACATCCAATATTACAAATAGTACCTTGCTTGATATTAAAAACAAAGAACAGTATTTTTGAGTCAATATATTAAAAAAAAACACAATGGAGACACAAGAAACTGCAGATGATGGAACCTTGGACCTCTATTCCAGTCTTGATATTTCCCCTCTCCTCCATTCTTGAAGAAAGTTCCTGATCCAAAACATCGTTTGTTATTTCCCGCCACAAATGCTGCATGATCTGCTGTGCTACTTCAGCAGTTGTTAAAACAAATGCTTGACCTACCTTTAGTATGATACAGTTGAATAGCAGAAATTCATTCTTAAATTGCTTGTTGCATTCGGTATACATTGTTCTATTGTAGTTATATTTCCTGAGCAAAGAAACAATAAATTTGTATCATCAGCATATTCTGAAGGCCACATACTAAAAAGTGAACTTTCAGTGAAGTTATAGTATTCAATTTTAACAGCTTTGAATTGAACCTGGCTTAATCTTGCACTAAATATGTTCTCTTATCATGTATCTCTATGTATACTTTGAATGGCTCAATTGTAATCATGTATTGTCTTTCCGCTGACTGGTTAGCACACATCAAAAGCTTTTCACAGTACCTTGGTACACCTGATAATATATTTAATAAACTGAACAATATTCTACTTAAATATTTAAAGTAACATTCCTCGACAAAAACCTGGACCCACCGGAACCCACTGCAGTTCGCTTACCATCACAACAGAGCAACGGTGATGCGATCTCACTGGCTCTCCACTCCGCTCTGGACCACTTGGACAACAAAAATTCATATGTCAGGCTGTTATTCATTGACTACAGCTCGGCATTTAATACCATCATCCCCTCCAAGCTGGTTACCAAGCACTCAGATCTGGGTCTCTGCGCATCCCTCTGCAATTGGATCCTCGACTTCCTCATTCAGAGATCACAGTCTGTCGGCATTGGTGGAAATGTGTCATCCCCGATAACAATCAGCAGGGGAGCACCTCAAGGCTGCGTGCTCAGCTCCCTACTGTACTCACTCTATACTCATGACTGCGTAGCCGGTCTTAGTGCGAACTCCATCATCAAGTTCCCCAACGACACCACTGTTGTGGGACATATCACTGATGGGAACGAGTCAGAGTATAGAAGAGAGATCGACCGATTGACCATATGGTGCCAGTAGAATAACCTGACCCTCAACACCAGCAAAACCAAAGAACTGATTGGGGAGTTTGGAAGGGGTAGGATGGAGACCCACAGTCCCGTTTACATCAACGGGTCGATGGTGGGAAGGGTAAAAAACTTCAAATTCCTGGGCGTCCATATTTCCAAAGATCTCTCCTGGTCCCAGAACACTGATGCAATCATGAAGAAAGCACATCAGCACCTCTACTTCCTGAGAAGATTACGGAGAGTTGGTATGTCAAGGAGGACTATCTCGAACTTCTACAGGTGCACAGTAGAAACATAGACATAGAAACATAGAAAATAAGTTCAGGAGTAGGCCATTCAGCCCTTCGAGCCTGCACCACCATTCTATATGATCATGGCTGATCATCCAATTCAGTATCCTGTACCTGCCTTCTCTCCATACCCCCTGATCCCTTTAGTCACAAGGGTCACATCTAACTCCCTTTTAAATATAGTCAATGAACTGGCTTCAACTACATTCTGTGGCAGAGAATTCCAGAGATTCACCACTCTCTGTGTAAAAAATGTTTTTCTCATCTCAGTCCTAAAAGATTTCACTTTTATCCTTAAACAGTGACCCCTTGTTCTGGACTTCCCCAACATCGGGAACAATCTTCCTGCATCCAGCCTGTCCAACCCCATAAGAATTTTGTAAGTTTCTATAAGATACCCCCTCAATCTTCTAAATTCTAGCGAGTACAAGTCAAGTCTATCCAGTCTTTCTTCATATGAAAGTCCTGACATCCCAGGAATTAGTCAGTAGAGAGCATGCTGACCGGTTGCATCGTGAGTTGGTACTGCAACACTGCCCAGTCCATCATCGGCTCTGACCTCCCTACCATCAAAGGGATCTATCGCAGTCGCTGCCTCAAAAAGGCTGCCAACATCATCAAGGACCCACACCATCCTGGACACACACTCATCTCTCCGCTGCCATCAGATAGAAAGTACAGGAGCTTGAAATCTGCAGGTTAAGGACATCCCAGGTTAACTCTGAACTATAACCGTTATGTGTGTTATATATATCCACATGATTCAGTCCACTATATATGGAAACACAACTTCAAACAAAACTCTTTAATGGAACTATCGCCAACATGCCTGACTTACACGGGGGGGGGGGGGGGGGGGGGAGAGTTGGAGAATCTGTTTATTTGGCCTTATCACAGCTATGTGATGGATGTTTATATAAAATGTATATGTTGTGTTCTATGGTATATGGCTGGAAACACATCGTTTGTATTCCAGGGGTCTACAATACTTGACTTCTGTTGTGCTTTTGTCTACAATTTCATTGTGCTGCAAATTTCATTGTCCTATCTGGGACATATGACAATAAACTCTCTTGACTTGACTTAATGTACTGTTGAGAATGTGGATATGATCTGAAATTCAAAAGTAACATAACCACCGAAAATGTTGTCAAAAGTCTAGAAAATATCACTTATAGTGAAAGAATTGATTCAATTTTTCTGCACCGGATTGAAATTCGGATGTCAAATAATCAAAAGTTTGCACACTTCCCCACTACATGGTTTATACAATTATTTTGTTGCCTGGAGACTTGTAAGCATGGTTCTGGGTATATATGTCTCAGTTTAGCAGATTAAAAGAAAAGAAGAATGCCTTATGCTGCAGTTTTTCTTTGCCTTTCTGTTTTTGGATGACAGTCTGTGTTGCCTGAAATGCATATTTTGTATTTTCTGACCATAATACATGGACAATTATACATAACATTTGACTTTGATTAATTTCCCCTTGAACATGCCAATCCAGCAAAGCTTCATGCTAGGAAACTACTACAAATCCTGAAGGTATAAACATAAAGCAAATAGGATTTCATATGTTTTGTAAAATGTAACAATTACCGATAATTAAATGAAAACCTCCCCAATAGAACCTTATATATAATAGAAGGTGGAGAATTTTGGTATGAACAGAGTAATTTCAAGCATGATATCATTAGAGAAGAATCAAACTGAAATATATATTCAACACAATTGGTTACAGCATCATCTTTTTATACATATTAGATTACCATTTTAAAATGTAAAAATGATTGCCTTCAATATCTGGGTCTGTATAGTCAATGTGGCTAGCAGTTGCATCTACCCAATTCATTTGTGGCTAACTTTTCATAATGGTAATCTGACAGAGATTATAGAAGCCTCATTAGTGCATTCACCTGACCTGGTCGCTGTTGTTGATCTAATTATGTAACAATTTAAAAGTTTTTAGTTGGATGCAGGCATCTCACTGATAAGTTCACATTCCTTAGTGCTGTTTAATCTATCACATTGATTTCTAGAAGATAGTTTTCATATTCTACAGTTGGGGAGCGGCCTTGTCGAGGGAAGTGCCGTGAGAAAAGTGCAAGTCTTTGGCTTGAAAAGTGCGAGACTTTGGCTCGAGAGTCTTTGGCGAGGAGACTGAAGAGAGGAGATTACGCCAAAAGTTGGAGAGGACGGGACGCGGTGAAGACATGACGGGTAAGATGATTGAGTGTGAGGCTTGCAGGATTTGGAAGGAGAGTGACACTGATGGTGCCTCTGGCTGCTACAACTGTGGTAAGTGTGGCCAGGTTCAGCTCCTGAAAGACTGTGTTGGGGCACAGGAGAAGCAGCTAGATGACCTCATGGCCATCCTGGATAACGAGAGTTTTGTGGATAAGACCAACAGTGAGTTTGTCATGCCAAGGCTACAGGAAGAGCGAAGGGGGGAGAATGCGAGGATGAAGAGTAAGCGTGGAGTGCAGGAGACCCCAGTGGCTGTACCTAATGAAAACAGGTATACCATTATCGGAGGTGTCGGGACAGACGATGCTTCCAGTCCGACTGGTGGACAGGTTGGTGGCTCCAAGTCAATCGATGAGGTTCAACCGGCAGAGCTATACTGGCGGGTGACTCCATTGTCCGAGGTACGGACTGGAAATTCAATGGCGGCAGCCGAGACACGAGGATGGTCTGTTGCCTCCCTGGTACCAGGGGTAAAGATATCACAGGCCGACTTCAGAACATCCTCTAGAGGGAAGGTGAACAGCTGGCAGTAGTTCAACATTCAATATGATCATGGCTGATCATCCAACTCAGTATCCCGTACCTGCCTTCTCTCCATACCATCTGATCCCCTTAGCCACAAGGGCCACATCTAACTCCCTCTTAAATATAGCCAATAAACTGGCCTCGACTACCCCCTGCGGCAGAGAGTTCCAGAGATTCACCACTCTCTGTGTGAAAAAAAGTTCTTCTCATCTCGGTTTTAAAGGATTTCCCCCTTATCCTTAAGCTGTGACCCCTTGTCCTGGACTTCCCCAACATCGGGAACAATCTTCCTGCATCTAGCCTGTCCAACCCCTTAAGAATTTTGTAAGTTTCTATAAGAGCCCCTCTCAATCTCCTACATTCTAGAGAGTATAAACCAAGTCTATCCAGTCTTTCTTCATAAGACAGCCCTGACATCCCAGGAATCAGTCTGGTGAACCTTCTCTGCACTCCCTCTATGGCAATAATGTCCTTCCTCAGATTTGGAGACCAAAACTGTACGCAATACAGTACGCAATACAATAGCATGGGTTTACAAAGGGAAAATCATGCTTGACTAATCTTCTGGAATTTATTGAAGATGAAACTAGGAAAATGGGCAAGTCAATGTAGCGTACCTGATCTTTCAGAAAGCATTTGATAAGGTCCCACATATGGTGTTAGTGGGCAAAATTAGGGCACATGGTATTGGGGGTAGAGTGCTGACATGGATAGACATTTGGTTGGCAGACAGGAAACAAAGTGTAGGGATTAACGGGTCCCTTTCAGAATGACAGGCAGTGACTAGTGGGATACCGCAAGGCTTGGTGCTGGGACTGCAGCTACTTACTATATATTAATGATGTAGATGAAGGGATTAAAAGTAACATTAGCAAATTTGCAGATGACACAAAGCTGGGTGGAAGTGTGAACTGTGAGGAAGATGCTGAAAAAATGCAGGATGACTTGGACAGGTTTGGGGATTGGCCAGATGCATGGCAGATGCAGTTTAATATGGATAAATGTGAGGTTTACCACTTTGGTAGCAAAAACAGGCAGAAAATTATTATCTAAATGGTGTCGTTGGGAAAAGGGGAAGTACAATGGGATCTGGGGGTCCTTGTTCATCAGTCAATGAAAGTAAGCATGTAGGTACAGCAGGCAGTGAAGAAAGTGAATGGCATGTTGGCCTTCATAACAAGAGGAGTATAAGAGCAAAGTGGCCCTTCTGCCTTCTGCAGTTGTACAGGGCCCTACATCTCTCCCTTCTCCCCCCCTCTCTCTCTCCCCTTCTCTCTCTCCCCTTCTCTCTCTCCCCTTCTCTCCCCCTTCTCTCTCTTCTCCGTCTCTACCCGCGGGAGCATCCCACTGTCACTGACTGGGATGCACTGCCATCGGACCCTAACCTCCACACCAGGGTGATTTTCCCTCCTCCCTCCCACCACTGTCAGTGACTGCGGGACGCTCCCGCGGGTGGAGACGGAGGAGAGAGAGAAGGGGGTGAGAAGGGGAGAGAGAGAAGGGAGAGAGGGAGGGGAGTGAGAAGGGGGGGAGAGAAGAGAAGATAAAGAAGAGTGGAGAGAAAGGAAGAGAGAGAGAAGAGGAGAGAGAGAAGAGGGGAGAGAAGGGAGAGAGGGGGGGGGGAGTGAGAAGAGAAGATAAGATAGAGAAGAGTGAGGAGGGAGAGAGAGAGAAGAGGGGAGAGAAGGGGAGAGAGGGAAGGGAGAGAGAGAGAGGGGAGAGAGAGGGGGAGAGAGGAGGGGGAGACGGGAGCGTGGGGTTCATTTTCCCACACAAGCCATGGGTGACTGGGCAATCTGAACCCAAACACCAAGTTGAAAGTGGCCGAAGGTGTGCAGCCCCCACTCATCCACGGCCACCCTCCGCGGGCTGTGGGTCGGGTGGAGCGGAGGTTTGGGACAATATTCATGCATTCACAGTGATGTGATGGACGCAGTGGTCTGGACCAATCGCTGACAAGTCCCGCCCCCCGGCAACATCATGTCCGTTATTGGACTTTTCTGTTCAGCGGCAGTCGGCCCTTTCGGGTAGGTGGCATTTCGACAGAGCGGCCATTCGGTAAGTTTGCTTTTAGGCTACGCAGCTTCTTGCCCTTTCGGTTAATAGGCTTTTCGTCTTCGGACTCTTTCGGTTTATTGGCGTTTCAGCCTCGTTTCCATTCCATTCTTTGGCTTCGGCTTCTTGTCTGTTGGCGCCACGTCCGGATTCCATCTATCTATCTATCTATCTATCATTCTATCTATCTATCTATCTGTCTGTCTGTCTGTCTGTCTGTCTGTCTGTCTGTCTATCTATCTATCTATCTATCTATCTATCTATCTATCTATCTATCTATTTATCTATCTATCTATCTATCTATCTATCTATTATCTCTATCTTCTTCTATCTATGCCTGATTTTGTTATCTTCCGGTTGGTGCGGTCTTTCTATTTGCGCAAAAACGATACGCGATAGCGCTACGATTTTCACCAGCGTACTCACTGTTCTCCTGTGCTGCGAGTGCACCAAGTTTCGTTCCGATCAGAGATCTAATGTAAAAGTGAACAAGTTTTAAAAATCGCTCATGTGCAGATCGATTTCCTCTCCTGCCGGTCCGCACCGCGTGGATTTGTATCTTCTCCTGTCACTCTGCGGGACGGTCCGCTCCTTCCTGCGCCATCGCGTCTTTAATGGAGCTGAGGGATGCTCTGGATGGCCGGCAGAAGTCTCCAACCAGACACAATTTTCGGAGGGACCGGAAGAGGCCTTGACCAACCCAACCCGGCGCAGAGATGTCGCCGATGTCGCCAAACAGAAATGGAGACTCTACTGGAGCTACAGGAGGCTCTGGATGGCTTGGCCTCCAACCAGACACAATTTTCGGAGGGACCGGAAGCAGCCCAGCCCAACCAAGCCCAACCCAGCCCGGCCTAACCCGGCCCAGCCTGACGCGGTGTCGGAGATGTCGCCGATGTCTCCAGAGGGAAAATGAAAACTCTGATCCCAACGGGGAGAACGTCCAGCGACAAGCAACCGCTGTGAGTCCTCAGCGCACTGTCACCTACAGCCCCTTCCCCTCTGGTTCCCCTCGCTGGCTCCAGCCCCCCTAATCTGTAATAACCCCCTCTGCCCCGACTTTACTCTGAGCTCTCTTCCCCCCTGCCCACGTTACCCCCCCCCCCCCCGCCCACGTTACCCCCAGCCTCCACACCCCTCCTACCCCCCACCCCACACACCCCCCCCCCCCACACCACCCTCTTCCCCCTACACTCCCCCCCCACACACACACCCCTCTCCTCCCATCCCCCCTTACCACACACCCCCCTTCCCTCCCTTCCTCCCCTTCCTCCCCTCCCACACATGAAGAGAAGTGGGAGGGAGTGCTGGGGGATGAGGGGAAATGAGCAGCACCTGCATAGTTAGGGGCTTTGGGAGAGTGGTGGAATATTGTGTTGGGGGAACCAGTGAGTGGTGGAATATTGCATTGGGGAATGGGTTGCCTTGGGGGACCAGGCCTCCCGTGTGACTGGGACCCAATGGGTCCCACTTAGTCTCGTAAATTTTTGAAAAGGTCTGAAGAACAGGCCCTCAACTTGTAAAATAATTAAATACTGACTATGATAGGCATTGCACTGAGGCCCTACATTTCAAAGGTTCAAAGGTTCATTTATTGTCACATACACCAATTGTTGTAGTGAAATTCAAGTTGCCATTGCAGCATACTAATAAGAATACAACACAATATTTTACCCTTTTCTTGTTTCAGTTGCTCGCAAACCGAGTCACTGTATTTAGTTTATACACCTTTTTCTGTAAACATTGCAAGTATTGTAAACTATTCTCATTTTAGACTGATGTCTGTTGGCTTTATTAATAGAAAGAATATGCATTTGACAGTAAAAGGGTACTCCAGTTTGAGAGGGTTCAGAGCTTCTACCATCAACTGTCTGTGTAGCTAGGAGAGTGATGTGTTTATTATTGCCAAGTGCCACTCTCATCTATTTTTAACCAAATGCTGGTACTGAAGAGCTGCAAAGTTCATAACAGTCTTCAGAACAAATTATTCCTACTATTTAATTATTTATACTGTTAAGTAAGAGTTCAGTCAGATATTTATTTACATCGTAGACATCTACTATGAAGCTACTGACTTCCACAGTAATCAGGACTAAACTTCCTCCCACCTTGCAAATATTTTATTCCCTTTTCTCTATTCCTCCATCTTCACTGCATCTGCTCCCAAGATGGGACTTTTCATTCTAGGACATCCAAGATGTCCTCTTTCTTTGGTAAACATCCTCTTACCCTTTCTGTCAAGGATGGATTCCTCACCCTATTCTCCTCTGTGTTCTATAGTTCTGCTCTTGCACCTCAGCCCTCCATGGTTCCCGTGGTCCTCACCTTTCACCCCACCATCTTCCTCATCCAACATATCATACTCGAAAAATCCATCACCTCCAACGTAATCCCATTTTCACCCCTTTTTGACTTCCGCAGAGACAGCTCCCTTATCAACTACTTGGTTCATTCATTTCTTTGCACCCAAATGATCTTCTCTCCTAGTGCATTCCCCTGGAACAACAACAGAATAATTTCTCCCTATACTTCCTCCCCTGCCTCATCCAGAGTCCCCGAGTGTCCCTCCAGAAGTTCATGTGCACCTTCTCTAACCTTATCTACTGCATCCAATGTTCCCAATGTGGCCTCCTGTGGTTTAGCGAGATCAAGCATAGACTTGGTGATAATGTCTTCTCTCCCGTGCCCCCCCTCTCCCTCTTACTCTTACCCCCCCCCCCCCCCCCCCCCCCCGATGGTAGCGGCAGGCGCGGCATGGAAGTGGCCCAGGTAGCTGTATGGGCCGGTGGTGGCGGCAGTAGGTCCAGCCTGGAAGCAGCTGCAGAGGTGTTGCAGGCCTGAGTTGTGATTGGCAGCCCTGCCTGGCAGCGGGTGTGGTGATGGTGTGGGTCAGGGGTGGCCTCGGCAGCCCGGGTTTGAAGTGGCCGGGAGGCAGTTCGGGCTGGGGGTGGTGTCGGCAGCCCATAGTGAAGGCTGGTAGATTTGTGCACTATAGCCAAAATCCATTATAAAGAGGTCCATAGTAACAAGAGTTTACTGCATATATGATAACAAGAACATATGTTCCACAAATGTTTGATTTAGATTCAAGGATGAGGCTATGTGATCTGAACTCACTGACATAACTCATGTATTTTTATCCTTGGCATAAAAATCCATCCCATTACATTTTCCAGTTCTCTGATCTTTGCCATGGTAATTTTCAGGAACAATGGTTTTATGAAGAATGGTCTCGACCCAAAATGTCACCCATTCTTTCTCTCGCGATGCTGCTTGTCCCGCTGAGTTACTCCAGCATTTTGTGTCTATCTTCAGCTTTAACTGGATTAACTTGATCTTCTAAAGAATTATACTTCTGGTTCCCATGATAACCATGATTTTACAACTGCATTAATAATTAAGTTGTTTCTGATTATTTGCATATTCTCACTTTCAAATGGTTCCCTTCGTCGGGTAATTAACTGAGTATTTTTTCTGAGTAGGTTAAATTCACCAAGGCATTTTCTTTGTTCTCTGAGACAAATTTAGCATCAAATAGAACATCCAGATGATAACATTTTATGAGCAATTCAAACTATGGTATTTTGTAATCCATTGAGTCATTTGAAATGAGCTCAACTTTTTAGGATGTAAACTAGATTTTCAGAATTTAGACAAATTAGACAATACATCACTATATTGTCTGGGTAGGAAGGAACTGCAAATGCTGGTTTAGATAGACACAAAATGCTGGAGTAACTCAGCGTGTCGGGCAGCATCTCTGGAGAAAAGGAAAGACATGTTTGGGGGAGCCAACAGTACAAATTGGTCCCAAGGATTATTAGATTAACACTTTTTTTCATCGATATTATTTTAGAAAGTATGCAAATAGAGAACCATTTGTTCCTTTGTAATGAAAAATTGCTACAAAAACGAGTGAGCCTTTTGTTCCCTTGCCATGTGTTTACCGAAGATTGATGAAACCCCAAAAGCGATGTTGCAAATCCAATTTTGATCTTTTTCTGCAAGTAGTTTGCCAATATGCTGCCAAAATCATGTCCATCGATCGAGAGAACACTCTTTAAAATCTAGCCCCACAAGGAGAGATAGAAATGGTTCAGTTTTCTTCTGGCACATATCTTTATTAAACAGGAAATCCACGTTGGCACACAAGAAATTGCGGATGCTGGAATAGTGAGCAAAAAATAAAGTGTCCAGCACTCTTTCAGGTTCATGTATACCTTTTCCAACCATTATATGCTCCCTGTGTGGTCTTCAGTATATCGGCAAGACCAAGTATAGAGCAACTGACCATTTCACCACACACGTGCACACTGTTTTCTAAGGTCAGCTGGGGCACCCATTTGCTAACCATTTAAACTTTCTTCCCATTCCAATACTGACCATTCTGTCCTTGGGCTCCTCTATTACCAGTGACATTACATGCACACTGGATGAATAACACTTCATATTCTGCTTGCAACCCAATTTCAAGTAATAACTTCCCCTTTTTTTTCCCCTGACTCCTCAACTCAGTGTGTACACATTTTTCGCACCACCTAATCACTCAGCTCCTTCCTGTCTCCTGTACGCTCATGTCCCATCTCAAGTCACCTATTTCTATTTTATCCCCCCTCTTCCCCTTCACGCTATTTCTTCCACCTACATCCCTCCATCTGTATTTACATTTCACAACAGTTCTTTCCTTCTCGGAATACTTTTGTCTTCTTTTCACCTCTTCCCTTTGTCACGTCTGCTAATCATCCCACTCCCTTCACCTGTATCTACCTGTATCCCATTATTTTGTGTCTGTACACTGTGGACCGCTTGATTATAATCATGCAAAGCCTTTCCGCTGACTGGATAGCATGTGACAAAAACGTTTTTCGTTGCACCTCGGTACACTTGACAATGAACTAAACTAAACTACCTATTTCTTGCCAGGCTATGCCCCACTGCCACCTCTCTTTTCCAGTTTTCCCTCCCGTATTCCGCCAGTTTGACCTGACCTGAAATGTCATCTGTCCATTCCCTCTGCAGATGCTGCCTAATCCACAGAGTTGCTCCAGAACATTGGTTTTTACTCAAACCCCATTATCATCTCGTCAGATTGCTCATTTGGAATTGCAGTTGGGCCTGTGTGATATCAGTGGAACTAAGCATTCAGATGTAAAGGAAGACTGCACTTGTTCCGGGGCAGGGATGTTACCTGGGCGATTTTTAGCTACAAGGGGACAAGGGGTCACAGCTTAAGGATAAGGGGGAAATCCTTTAAAACCGAGATGAGAAGAACTTTTTTCACACAGAGAATGGTGAATCTCTGGAACTCTCTGCCACAGAGGGTAGTCGAGGCCAGTTCATTGGCTATATTTAAGAGGGAGTTAGATGTGGCCCTTGTGGCTAAGGGGATCAGGGGGTATGGAGAGAAGGCAGGTACGGGATACTGAGTTGGATGATCAGCCATGATCATATTGAATGGCGGTGCAGGCTCGAAGGGCCGAATGGCCTACTCCTGCACCTAATTTCTATGTTTCTATGTTTCTATGTTACCCAATCATCTGAGCATTTCCAATAACTACTACCTCCAAAGTAAAACATTTTATTTTAAACACATTATTTATTGTTAGATAATGGAATTGTAGCCATGTCTCAATCTAATCCAGATGGCGGGAACAGATTGACATCTCTATCATAACATCTTCGGTTCATTTACCATCCTATTCCTGATCCTTCTGTTCATTCCTAATTTTCTCTAAATGCCTGGAGTTTGTAAACTGATTAGCGCCAAAACTTGGGTTCTACGAGGTAATAGTGGCACCAAAGCATTTTAGACTGGGAAAGTTGGATGTTCCACAGAGCAGTCAGCTTGCTGAGTAAAACATTGTGAGATTGTTAATAGAGGCCAACTGGAGGCAGTTGTTACAGAGATGTTTGTGCATAATATAGGGATCTGCTTGTTATTGCAGTATTTGGATTTCCAATGGCATTTTCACCCAGGAGATGAATATTTTTGCCTTTTTTTCCCCCACGAATAATCACTCACAAGGTTGGATGAGGCTGAATTCACCTCAATACTTTTGTTATTGGCCTCCAAACCTCCATATTACAAACCCTCCAAAGCACTGAGATGATTCCAACCCAATAGAGTCACTGTTTTTCTGCTTGAGTCTTGTTGATTAGTCAACATTAACTTTGTAACTTTCATTGACTCTATACCTAATGACTCGGTGATTATAGTTTGTAATGTTAAAGTCAAAGGATCATAGTCATACAGCATAAAAACAGGCCCTTTGACCCAACTTCCCTATGTTGACCAAGCTGCCCCATCCACAGTAGTCCCACCTGCCCATGTTGGGCCCATATCCCCTTAAACCTTTCCTGTCCATGTATCTATGTCTTTCAAATGTCTTTTAAATGTTGTTATTACCATCTGCCTCAACTACCTCCTCGGGCAGCGCATTCCATATTCTCAACACCCTCAGTGTAAAAATGTTTCCCCTCAGATTTCTATTAAATCTTTCCTCTCTCCCCCCGTTTCATTTCTTAAGTCTCCCCTTAGCCTTGCCCCTCTTCATCTTCAAACTCCTTTTGCTCCATACTATAGATCTCGCTATTATACTCTCTCAGATCTTCTGTTTCCATTCATATCTTCATCACCTAAACCTCAATCACATCCTCTTCATAATTATTATCCATTTTCTATTTGTAAAACAGTTTGTAATGTTTAAGTGCAAGATATTTATTGAATAAATTGTGACTGAATGCTTCAGCATTGTATTTCAGATATAAAATTAATAATTAACAATTTATACTAGCACTATTTTGCGGCATAGGTTTGGATATAGTTGTTGACAGAAAAAAAAATCAATTTCCCTTTGCTTAACTTTTACTCACTTCTCATGTATTACGTAAACAGGAACTGATGGTATCATGTGATGTTTTCCAATTTAAACTGTAAACAAGCTGGACATATCTAAGACACCTATAAATTATAAATGTTCCTGCAATTTATGGCAACATAATATGTTCTAAAGTATTGTTTGTTTCCTTTAAGGAAAATATTAATAGCTTCTGTACTTACAGTAAAAACAAAATCTGTTTTAAGCATGAAATTGTCTATTTTAACCATAGTCCTGAATGTTTGAGGCCAGATGAATGACTGAAAGTTTCTTGAAGAACTTCCTGAATGTAATTGTTTGCGATCTTGAGAGACTAAATAAAGATTTCCTGCTAAACATTTCAGAAAATGCATGGAACTTTCCACTTCAAAATCCCGGCTGCAACACTCAGTCGTACCAGTTGCCTAGCAATTCAAAAACAATTTCTCAAGTGAATCCTTCATCTTTTATATGTGCATCCCTATGGCAACTGATAACCAAATAGGATACCTTTGCTTCAATTTGTATGATGTAAACTTCAATTTGTTAGATTCTATTATCACCTTACATCTCACATAAAGCCATATCTTGATATAATTATCAAAAGATAAATGCAATGTTATTCGTGCTGACAAAGTACCGAGAAAATATAGATGGAAAATATATTGAAACCCAAAACTATTAAGTGTAATCAATGATACATAGATACATAGAAAATAGGTGCAGCGGTAGGTTATTTGGCCTTTCGAGCCAGCACCGCCATTCAATTTGATCATAGCTGATCATACACAATCAGTACCCTGTTCCTGCCCTCCCCATATCGCTTCTGCTCGCTCTAAGAGCTCCATATAACTCTCTTTTGAATGCATCCAGTGAATCGGCCTCCACTGCCTTCTGAGGCAGAGAATTCAACAAATTCACAACTCTCTGTGTGAAACCGTTTTTCCTCATCTCAGTCGTGTTATTTATTTATTTATTTTTACATTTTAAAAAAATCCTTTTTATTACTATACAAAACAAAGAAGAGAAAGAAAAGAAAGAGAAGAAAGACAACAGAAAGAGCCGCCAGACATAACACTATTGGTGCAATCCACATGGTGCTACACAGTCAGGCATTGCAAGAGCACAAGTAAAGAGCACAGGACTACATCGCTGCAGAAAATATGAAATTATTGGTCTTTGAAATGGTTGATAAATGGTCCCCAAACACTAAAAAAGTTGTTGGGTACCTTCGAGCTGTGGAAGCGTATCCTTTCCATCTGTATGATTATTATCATTTCAGTGAGCCATTTTTCGAAGCAGGGGGGTGTGGATGATTTCCAGTCTGTTAGGATCATTTTCTTGGCTGCCATCATACCAAGCATCAGTGCTTCCTGTTCTTCAGATATGAAGTTCAAAGCAGTCTCTGAGCATCCAAAAAGTGCCAGTTCTGGATCAGGGGGAATATCTTTTCCATAGACCTCAGAGACCCACTTAAATATTTCAGACCAGTATCTTTGTATATGAGGACAGAGCCAGAAAATGTGTGTTAAAGAACCATCTGCATTCATCTCAGTTCTAAATGGCCAACCCCTTATTCTTAAACTGTGGCCCCTGGTTCTGGACTCCCCCAACATCAGGGACATGTTTCCTGCATCTAGCGTGTCCAATACCTTAATACTTTAATATGTTTCTATAAGATCCCCTATCATCCTTCTAAATTCCAGTGAATATAAGCCCAGTCGGTCCATTCGTTAATTATATGACAGTCTCTCCATACTGGGAATTAACCTCGTGAACCAACACTGCATTCTCTCAATAGCAAGAATGTCCTTTCTCAAATAAGGATACCAAAACTGCACACAATACTCCAGGTGTGATCTCACCAGGGCCCTGTACAACTGCAGAAGTGCCTCTTTGCGCCTATAATCAAATCCTCACGTTATGAAGGCCAACATGCCATTAGCTTTCTTCACTGCCTGTTGTACCTGCATGCTTACTTTCAGTGACTGATGTACAAGGACACCCAGGTCTCATTGCACTTCCCCTTTTCCTAATCTAACACTATTCAGATAATGAGTCTGAAGAAGGGTCATGACCTGAAACGTCGCCCATTCCTTTTCTACAGAGATGCTGCCTCACTAGCTGAGTTACTCCAGCATTTTGTGTCTACCATTCAGATAATAATCTGCCTTCCTGTTCTTGCCACCAAAGTGGATACCCTCATATTTATCCACATTATACTGCATCTGCCATGCATCTGCCCACTCACCCAACCTATCCAAGTCATCCTGCATCCTCATAGCATCCTCTTCACAGTTCACACTGCCACCCAGCTTTGTGTCATCTGCAAACTTGCTAATGTTACAGTGTACTTTAAATTCCTTCATCTAAATCATTAATATATACTAGACCAACTGAGACCCGTTGGGTCCCTGTCACACGGGAGGCCTGATCCCCCAACGCAACCCGTTCCCCAATGCAATATTGCACCACTAACCCATACCCCCCATGGTAAGCGTGGTCCCCCAACTCAACCCCTTGCCGAACGTAAAATTCCAACACTCCCCTGCCTCCCCCAGCACTGGACTATAAAAAAAAATTCAAATTGCACTTCCCCAATTGCAATACTAATTCACCCTCCCCGCTCCTGTCTTTCCAGGAGCTGGAGTAAGTGTTGTATGATGGCAACATTGTTGTAGATGTCAGGTGGATGACTGTGATATCCCACTTAGGTGAAAGGTTGGTGGAAGCACAGAGTGTTCCTGTATTGCAACTTTGTATCAAAGTTTGTTGGAAGCTGGCAGGAAGGATTTTAACAGTAAAGATCTTATTAAAGTTAGCTTTTTAAACCTTGAAATATCAAAAACTTGTGAAATTTAACATCAAATCTGAAGGAAACTTGACAAGTCCGACGACAGGAAAAAGCTGAGTAAAGCCCCTGTCCCACTTTGGAGACCTAAACAGCAACCTGTGATGACCTTGCCCGCCACCCAAAAAAAAAATCAAGGTCGAGGTGACCTGCAACCTCCTACCACCTCCCACGCATATGTTGAAAACCTTCCTCGACTATGAAGAAAACCGGCTTTGACTAGACCTGCGACAAAAAAATAGGCAACCTATTTTTAGTCGAGGCCGGTTTTAATCATGATGAAAAATAGCAGCAACCTAGATGAAGCCTCGACCACACGGAAACCACTTTCGACCATTAGGGAGAGTGACCAAAACCTCCGGTGACCTCATGGAAACCTTAGGTTGCGGGCAAGGCCACCAGAGGTTGCTGTTTAGGTCTCCTAAGTGGGACAGGGGCCTAAGGTTCGACACAAATTTCAGCACTACCGTATACCGTTTTGGCGAAGATACAATAACACATATACACATACACACACACATAGAAACAAGATGAGAAGGATTGTATAGCAAAGAAAAATTAAAAAATGGACTTAAATCAGTAAATATTTTTCTCAATATAATAAACTTTGGATAATTACACAAGTTACATGGAACAATGATAAACAAATTAGATGGATGAACATGTGTATTGTTTGGATAGAGCAGGGCTAATTTGTGTGATGGGAGTACTGAAACAAAAATGGGCCCCAATACTGGGATGGCTCACTCTGAACCAGGCTACAAATAGGATCCGAATTGAAAGAGTAAGTGAGATGTTCATAGGGTCATAGTTATAGCATAATACAGTGTGGAAAGCTTTTCCCACTGAGAGTAGGGAAGATTCAAACAAGGGGACATGACTTGAGAATCAAGGGACTGAAGTTTAGGGGTAACATGAGGGGGAACTTCTTTACTCAGAGAGTGGTGGCTGTGTGGAATGAGCTTCCAGTGAAGGTGGTGGAGGCAGGTTCATTTTTATCATTTAAAAATAAATTGGATAGTTATATGGACGGGAAGGGAATGGAAGGTTATGGTCTGAGCGCAGGTATATGGGACTAGGGGAGAATATGTGTTCGGCACGGACTAGAAGGGTCGAGATGGCCTGTTTCCGTGCTGTAATTGTTATATGGTTATATGGTTATATGGAAACAGGCCCTTTAGCCCAACTTGCCCACACTGGCCAGCATGTCCCAGATACACTTGTCCCACCTGCCTGTGTTTGGCCCATATCCCTCCAAACATGTCCTATCCATGTTGATTAGAACATTGAACAGTGAGTAAAGAGTAATTAGAAGCATATAGAATTATGAGAGGTATACATAGAGTGGAGAGTCAGAAACTTTATTCCCAGAGTGATAAATCTGTACATCTAGAAGACATACTGTAGCTTTAAGGTGAAAGGGACAACGTTTAAAGATGATGTGTGGAGCAAGTTTATTTTACACACAGAGTGGTTGGTGCCTGGACTGCACTTCCAGGAGTGATGGGTGGAGGCAGATATGATAATTTAATAGGCTATGAGATAGGTATATGGATGTGCATGCAATGGAGAGGTATGATTCATGTGCAGCCAGATAAGATTAGTTTATCCTGGAATGATGTTCGACATAGACATTGTGGGCTGAAGGGGCTGTTCCTGTCTTATGTTTTACTAAGTTCTATAAATGCATTTTCCTGGCTATATATGGCAATTACCCACAGAATACTACATAATTTATTGGAGTGTGCAAAAATAATTTCAAAATCACAATTCAGCAGTATGTTTTTCCATCAATTCTGCACAAACTTGTGACAATTGATTAAAAGAGAAAAAAAAGTATTAAAGTTCAACGGATTGTAAATGCTGGTTACTTTTACATGGTATGCATTGTTGGAAGACTTATACCTAAGCTATTTCCTGTTGGTAATCAGTAAAAGATTGTACATTGTTATCTAATCACTTCATGCAATATTGCACTTACTGATACTGTTAAGTACTGCCCATTTATTTTTGAGTAAAAATAGAATTGCTTCATATTTTAAACCTCTAATCTAATCTAATCTAATCTAATCTAATCCTTTGGGTTGTGGAATTATTATTTTCTCCTTCAGGAAGGATGTTAAGGCCTCGTATAGGGTACAGAAGATGATACCAATGCGTGGGAAATTTCAGCTACATGGAGAAGAAACCTTGAAGCTAAAAGTAGCAACAGAGCATTTAAAAGTTGTAAAATATTATAATGGCTTTGAAAGAATAGATTAGGAGAAAGTGATGCATTATTATACTAAGGTTTTCTGAAGGTTATTTGAAGATTATCGCACGTTGAAAAAATTGCTCCACCTACTTTATTAATGTTCATTGATATTTACATTAGAAAATCAGTGTAGGTCTCTAGGACAAGAGGACAAGGTTAGATTATAACTTTGGTATTACACCCATTTATTCACTAATTACTCTGTAGAAGGACAAAAAATCCAAAATGTAAAAATAAATGTTAAAAATAAAAGGAATGCACTCAGAAAAGATTTTAATTAATTAAACATACATTATCTAAAACATATTCTCATGCAGCTGTTTATCACCATTAAAACGTTTTAAGTTGATACTTTCATGTCAGCTTTAACCTTGTCCTCTTGTAAGTTTAACCACACACAGGTTCCACAGGTAGATTTTTCAGCTGGGAAGTTATATGAGAAGTACATTGTTAGAGGAGAAGGATAGGAAAAATATCTCTCATGAAGTCTTGCATTTCTGCATTCAGGCTGTCATTCAGTTCATAAATTCATGTTCATAGATTCTTGGAACAGAATTTGGCCATTGGGCCCATCAAGTCTATTCTGACATTCGGTCATGACTGATCTATCTTTCCCTCTTAACCCCATTCTCCTGCCTTTGCCCCTTAACCCCTGATACACTTACTAATCACAAATCTGTTAATCACTGCTTTATAAATATCCATTGACTTGGCCACCACAGTCGTCTGTGGCAATGAGTTCCACTGATTCACCACCCTCTAACGAAATAAATTCTCATCTCTTTTCTAAAGGTGTGTCATTTTATTTTGAGGCTTTCCACATTCCACATTCACTCTATCCAGCCCTTTCATTATTCGGTAAGTTTCAATTTGGTAAGCCTTCAAAAGTCCTGGACCTTCTGACAATAACAATGTGAAATGTTGTCAGCATACAGTGTCGAAGGAAAATCAATGTCAGATTGTTCACTACATTCCTTTGTATTGAGTGGAATTTGGGAATTTCACTTCAAGTTATGGTTGAAATATGAGCACATTTAGGACATTGTGTAGGATGGAAGATTATTGAAGAAAATAACTAAAGAGAAAAAATAGTACATTAAATAATCTTTCATGATTGTTAAGCTGTCACAAAAAGCTATTTACTGTTGATGTGCAGTAACGTGGCATGTGGAAAAAGTAAAGCCCACACGATCACAGTGAAAAGAATGTCGACAGAAAACAGCATAGGAACTTTGTAAATAGTTCAATGATTCAATGATACTTTATTGTCACATAATGTACTTAGGTAGAGTGAAATTCTTTGTCTTTGAATCCAAACTGGTAAATTCATACAGCAGACTTCACCTAGGCAGTACACAAAGAGTCACCACATTTCTGGCACCGCCAACATTTCAGAAGTTCTTAGTACAGTCTCGCAGCGGTGAACCAGGCCTGCCACCGCATGAGGCCACAAGTGGCCCGCCGGGTCCCTCTTTGTTCTCGGCTGCCTGCCTGCCCGCCCACCGCGTTGCTTGTGTTCGGCCAGTCGTTCAGTACTGCTACGCATCCGGTGAGCCTTCTGCTGCTATGCGGCACATCCTGGCAGCCTTCTGCCTAATTACCTTGTAATATTCAGGAACGTTTCCCAAACTAATCCAACAGTTTGTTTTCTATGCAACATCTGTAGAAATTTGGAAGATTAACTTGAACCATGCTGAATAGGCTCAGTCTCCTCCAGATGCAGAGGTGTTGGTCTGCCTTCTTGGTTGTCGCATCCATGCCGTTAGTTTTGTTATTTTGGTTTAGAGATACAGCACGGAAAGAGGCCCTTCAGCCCACCGAGTCCGCACCGACCAGCAATCTCGCACAATAACGCTCTCTTACCTGCACACACCAGGGACAATTTACACTTATACCAAACCAAATAACCTACAAACCTGTACGTCTGAGGAGTGTGGGAGGTAACTGAAGATCTCGGAGAAAACCCATGTGGTCACGGGGGGAATGTACAAACTCCACACAGAGAGCACCTGTGTCAGGGTCGAACCCGGGTCTCCGGCCCTACAAGCGCTATAAGGCAGCAACTCTATTGCTTCGCCACTGTGCCACCCCATGTATAGTTTAACCCTTATTAATTCATGCCATTTATAACCTTCATCACACATATATGCATGCCACCCTTCACATGGTATTAGGTACTACACAAAGACTCTCTCTCTCTCTTGCTCACAACCCAGCGGAGCCAGACGCGAGCAGCTGGCTGTTTGAATGTTCCTGTTTGCCTATGGAATAAAGATTGATTTCACCAGGTGTGTGTTGTTATGGATCGTTGATAAACACCATGGTTTGTTCCATGACAGATTATGGGTAACATTAACACCAAGGAACTTGAAGCTCTCAATAGACAATGGACAATAGGTGCAGGAGTAGGCCATTTGGCCCTTCGAGCCATTCAATGTGATCATGGCTGATCATCCCCAAACAGTACCCCGTTTCTGCCTTCTCTCCATATCCCCTGACTGCTATTTTTAAGAGCTCTATCTAGCTCTCTCTTGAGAGCCCTATCTAGCTCTCTCTCTCTCAACCAATTCCACTTCAGCACCACTCATGCTGATTGGGGTATGTACTCTGGACTGAGTGTGAGGACACTGTCCTGATACCATATTACTAAGTTGTCTATCTCCTTCCCGTACTCTGTCTCACCATTGTTGGTGATCTGGTCCACCATAGTGGAGATCAAACTTGTAGATGTAGTCGTGAATGTATAAGGTGGGATGATAGGAGACTGAGGCCACACTCTTGTGGGGTACCAGTGTTGACAATTACTGTGTAGGAAGTGTTGTCACTTATCCTCTCTGTTTGCGGTCTGTGGATCATAAAGTCAAGGATCTAATGGCAGAGTGATTTGCTGATTCCTAGGACCAGGAGTTTGGAGATGAGTCTGGAAGGGATTATGGTGTTGAAAGCAGAGCTATAGTTGATGAACAGGGATCCAACGTAGGAGTCCAGGTGTTCCAGAGATGTGTTTAGGGCCAATGAGATGGTGATCTGCTGTGGATCTGTTGCAATGTTATGCAAACTGTAGTGGATCAAGGCTGGTTAGGAGGCTGGAGTTAATGTGCATCATCATCAGTTTCTCGAAGCGCTTCATGATGGTGGATGTCAGGGCTACTGAATGGTAGTCATTAAGGAATGCTATCTTACTTAGTTCCTCAAGTGCAAACTTAACATCGGCATTGGATGGGATGTAGACTACTGTCAGAATAGTAAAAGTGAATTCCCATGACAGATAGTAGGTACGGCATTCCACTCTATGATGTTCCACTTCTGGGGAGCAGGAGCTCACAAAGATCACCATGTCCGAGCACCTTGTTGAGTTAATTAGGAAGGAGACAACTCCACCCTTAACCTTACACAAGCACATTGTATGGTCCATCCAGTGTAGTGAGTTGCCATCACGTTGAATGACAGCCAGGTGAGGCAGGCGTGAGCCATGTCACTGTAAAACAGAGCACACAGCTGTCCCTCAGTTTTCTTAGGTAAGTGAGTCTAGCTTTTTACATTCATCCAGTTTGTTCACAAGAGCTTGTACATTTGCCAACGGCAAGGGATCATGCATTGAGTTCTGAGCCATTCTTTGTCACATTTTTTCACTTTATGTGAATAACTTGAATGAAGACTAAATTTGCTGATGAGAACACAGACACAGCACTAGCAGTTTTCCATACATCTGTTTCCATTTTCATTTCCACTGAAGTATGCTGATTGTTTGGAGAAATCTGATATGGAAGGTAGTCATACAGTACTTATACAGGCTTGTTGGCCCACTCTGTTCATATCAAACATTATATATTTATTCTACACTAATCCCTTGGCCCATTTATTGTAAGTGGCATTTTGAAAAAAAAAGATCAGTTTCAATGTTGAATTTTGCATGGATGGGTTAGAAAATTGAGTCTATCTAAAGGGATTTGATCATAAACCACCACCCCATGACTCTCCTTTTTCCTGCTGCGAAGTTTACTTGAAAGTTAAAAGATGTGCCACCTGAGATCCTATTCCGCGGCAGGCTCGAGGGTGGGGGGGTCAAGATGTCAATGACCATGATGGGTTGGCATTATGGCAAGTCAAGGATGGGATTGCCATCAACTCCCAGCAGGAATGAGAGTGGGTACATTGGAGCCCAGCAGTGATGGATGTTCAGGGACCTGCAGTGATGTTTGGGTTAAGTGGTAGATCAAGAGATTGGGAACTCAATCTCGGGGGAAATCTTTGTATCGAGAGAGTAGATGTTGGTGCTGGGTCATGCATTCCAGGGGGAGTGTCTGAAGGATGAAAGATAAGAATATTCAAAAGAGTCACTGTTTGTCACCATGCTGTGAAAAACAGGTTGTCCATGGAGTACTCAGTAAGGGTTGCTCCCATGACAACATAGTAGATGTTTCCAGGAGCATTACATTGGAAATAATATCATTCAATATGCTCCTGATGTAAAGGTCGCATCAGGGCCACCAAGGGTAGCTCATATTTAGAGGCTCCCTGTCAAATTTCCAGAATGATAAGAAATGACCTAGCATTGGCCCTCATTACATTTCACCTCTGGACAAAAATTATTTTCCAATCGCATAATATTCAACAAAATAATGCAATTCCTTGGCAATGGTGTACATGCAAACTAAATGATAGCTGTAAATATATATATTTCAGGGGCAGCACAGTTGCGCAGCGATAGAGCTGCTGCCTCGCGGTGCCAGAGATCCAGGTTCGATCATGACTATAGGTGCTGTCTATGCAAAGTTTGTACGTTCTCCCTGTGACCACATGAGTTTCTCCAGGTGCTCTGATTTCCTCCCACTTTCCAATGATGTGCAGGTTTGTAGATTAAAGAGCTTCTGTAATTTACCCCTAGTGTGTAGGATGCAAATGTGAGATAGCACAGAACTAGTGTACGAGTGATCGATGGTCGACGAGGACTCGATGGGCCAAAAGGCCTGTTTCACGTATCTCTAAAAACTAAATAAAAGATGCAAATTAGCACTGACATTGCTTTCTCATTGACTAAATAATAAACAAGTCATTTGAAGCATTTGTGAAAGGCATATCAAACCCTGGGAAACTTTGTCTATCCTTTGGATGTAACCAAGAGGAATTGAAACATGATACAGTCTAGCAAAGGAAATTTGATTGAATAACCATAATGACAAATACCTTCAGGTTTATTAAAATATTTGTAAATCATTTTACTGTGTAAAATAAAGTATAAATAATGGAGAATCATCTTGCTTCATTCAAGAAAGCCAGGCAACAGTCACGCAGATCTTTATTACTACACAGCCCAAGTATGTCCAATGCATTCAGCCAATTCTGAAAGGATTAAACGATGGATCAAATTATCTCTACATTGTTACCTATAACCATATAACAATTACAGCACGGAAACAGGCCAACTCGGCCCTTCTAGTCCGTACCGAACACTTATTCTCCCCTAGTCCCATCTACCTGCACTCAGACCATAACCCTCCATTCCTTTCCCGTCCATATACCTATTCAATTTATTTTTAAATTATAAAATCGAACCTACCTCCACCACTTCCAGTGGAAGCTCATTCCACACAGCTACCACTCTCTGAGTAAAGAGGTTCCCCCTCATGTTACCCCTAAACTTCTGTCCCTTAATTCTCAAGATGTCCTCTTGTTTGAATCTTCCCTACTCTCAATGGGAAAAGCTTATCCACGTCAATTCTGTCTATCCCTCTCATCATTTTAAACTTTATCAAGTCCCCCCTTAACCTTCTGCGCTCCAAAGAATAAAGACCTAACTTGTTCAACCTTTCTCTGTAACTTAGTTGCTGAAACCCAGGCAACATTCACACCATACACCAGAATTGGCCTCACCAATGCCTTGTACAATTTTAACATTACATCCCAACTTCTATACTCAATGCTCTGATTTATAAAGGTCTGCACACCAAAAGCTTTCGTTACCACCTTATCTACATGAGATTCCACCTTCAGGGAACTGTGCACAGTTATTCCTAGATCCCTCTGTTCAACTGCATTCCTCAATTAACTACCATTTACCATGTATGTCCTATTTTGATTTGTCCTGCCAAGATGTAGCACCTCACACTTATCAGCATTAAACTCCATCTGCCATCTTTCAGCCCACTCTTCCAAATGGCCTAAATCTCTCTGTAGACTTTGAAAATCTACTTCATTATCCACAACCCCACCTATCTTAATATCATTTGCATTCTTACTAATCCAATTGACTACACCATCATCCAGATCATTGATGTACATGACAAACAACAGTGGACCCAACAAAGATCCCTGTGGCACCCCACTGGTCACCGGCCTCCAACCTGACAAACAGCCATCCACCATTACTCTCTGGCATCTCCCATTCAGCCACTGTTGAATCCATCTTGCTACTCCACCATTAATACCCAACAAATCAACTTTCTTAACCAACCTTCCATGAGGAACCTTGTCAAAGGCCTCACTGAAGTCCATATATACAACATCCACTGCTCTACCCTCATCAATTTCCCGAATCTGGGAAATTAAAAGGAAACCGAGTGGGATTATCCAGTCAGAACTTTTGGCTGGAGTAATTTAAAACACATCAACCTAGTTTCTTAAAATTATGTGCTAGACATCAATATGGTGAAGTAAAGACTGTCAAGCACTCCTCCTTCTTCTGTTAATTCCCACAATATACATCAGTGTTTTCGGATAGATTAAAAACTGTGGATGTTTGCACTGATGTGCTGGTTGCGAGATTTGATAGCCCGAACACCAGTCTGCTGTTTCTGCTGTTTAGTTTGGGGATAAGTGGATTAAATAAATTTGACATCTTATTTTATATTATGCAAAAGAAAAGTACCATGAATGCTGCAAATGTGAAATGAAATCTAAAAGCAAAAGAGAAACAATTCTGAGGAAAGAAATGATGAAAAAACTTCTTCCTTCATATTTTCTGCCCGACATGCAGAGCAGTTAAAGCATTTTTTAATGTTATTTCGGTTTTAAATTATGCTACTCCCATATTCTGGACTCCACATTGATTCCTTATTTGCTAAGGATAGATGAGCAGGAGATGTGGAGGGCCACGAGATTACAAATGATGGCCTAAAATCTTGCTTTTCATTCTGGCCTTTATCAGCTCAAGGATGCCTGATTTGGAGCTGTTGGTTCCGCCTTTTAGCTGCTCATTAAGCACAGCATTCATGCCTGCCACAACCATGAAAAGTGTTCTTTCAACTGCGATGTGAATTGTTTGTAATAATTGGGTTGTCTATCAATGACCCTGCAGAAACAGCAGACTGCTGTTTGGCCTATCAAATCTCACAACCAGCACAACCAAACGTCCACAGTTTTAAATCTATCCGAAAACAATGATAGACAATAGACAATAGACACTAGGTGTAGGAGTAGGCCATTCGGCCCTTCGAGCCAGCACCGCCATTCAATGTGATCATGGCTGATCATCCACAATCAGTACCCCGTTCCTGCCTTCTCCCCATATCTTTAAGAGCCCCATCAAGCTCTCTCTTGAAAGTATCCAGTGAGCCGGCTCTCCTAAGGCAGAGAAATCCACAGACTCACAACTCTCTGTGAGAAAAAGTGTTTCCTCATCTCTGTTCTAAATACCTTACCCCTTATTCTTAAACTGTTGACCCTGGTTCTGGTATCCCCCAACATCGGGAACATGTTTCCTGCCTCTAGCGTGTCCAAGCCCTTAATAATCTTATATGTTTCAATAAGATGCCCTCTCATCCTTCTAAATTCCAGAGTAAAGAAGCCCAGCCGCTCCATTCTCTCAGCATATGACAGTTCTGCCATCCCGGGAATTAACCTTGTGAACCTACACTACGCTCCATCAATAGCAAGAATGTCCTTACTCAAATTAAGGGACCAAAACTGCACACAATACTTCACAATACTCTGCCCACTCACCCAACCTGTCCAAGTCACCCTGCATTCTCATAGCATCCTCCTCACAGTTCACACTGCCACCCAGCTTTGTGTCATCTGCAAAGTTGCTAATGTTACTTTGAATCCCGTCATCTAAATCATTGATGTATATTGTAAATAGCTGTGGTCCCAGCACCAAGCCTTGCGGTACCCCACTAGTCTCTGCCTGTCATTCTGAAATGGACCTGTTAATCCCTACTCTTTGTTTCCTGTCTGCCAACCACTTCTCTATCCATGTCAGCACTCTACCTCCAATACCATGTGCCCTAATTTTGCCCACTAATCTCCTATGTGCGACTTTATCAAATGCTTTCTGATAGTCCAGGTACATTACATCCACTGGCTCTCCCTTGCCCATTTTCCTAGTTACATCTTCAAAAAATTCCAGAAGATTGGTCAAGCATGATTTCCCCTTCGTAATCCATGCTGATTCAGAATGATCCTGTTAATGCTATCCAAATGTGCCGCTATTTCATCTTTTATGATTGACTCCAGCATCTGCCCCACCACCGATGTCAGGCTAACTGGTCTATAATTCCCTGTTTTCTCTCACCCGTCTTTAAAAAAAAAAAATATGATAACATTAGCTACCCTCCAATCCACAGGAACTGATCCTGAATCTATAGAACATTGGAAAATTATCACCAATGCATCCACAATTTCTAGAGCCACTTCCTTAAGTATCATGGGATGCAAACCATCAGGCCCTGGGGATATAGCAGCCTTCAGTCCCACCAGTCTATCCAACACCATTTCCTGCCTGATGTGAATTTTCTTCAGTTCCTCCGTCATCCCAGATCATCTGGCCACTAGTACATCAGGAAGATTGCTTGTTAATGAAGACAGATCCAAAGTACCTGTTCAACTCATCTGCCATTTCCTTGTTCCCCATAATAAATTCACCTTTTTCAGTCAAGTGTCCAACTTTGGTCTTAACTCTTTTTTTCCTCTTCACATACCTAAAGTAGCTTTTACTATCCTCCTTTATATTCTTGGCTAGCTTACCTTCGCATGTTTTCTCCCCGTATTGCCTTTTTAGTTATCTTCTGTTGCTTTTTAAACATTACCCAATCCGCTTACTTCCCTTTTTTACCCTTACAATTCCTTAGTTCTTTCCATACTGACTCCACATCTCCTGTTTCAATGTCACCCCTTTCAGGGGACTGAATTTAATTCCTCACCAACAGAGCTACCCCTCCCCCTCTGCCCACCTGTCTGTCTATTCGATAGGAGGTATACCCTTGAATATTCAGTTCCCATCCCTGGCCCTCTTGCAGCCATGTCTCTGTAATTCCCACAATGTCATACTTGCCAATTTCTAACTGAGCCTCAAGCGGGTCCACTTTATTTCTTATACTATGCGCATTCATATACAATATTTTAACTTTGGTATTCATCTCTCCTCTCACAAGGGTCACTATTGGCCCTGACCTTACTCTCTTATCCCTTCTCGAACTTTCCTTCCCATTAATTTGGGAGTCTTTTGTAATATTTCATGTACTCACTTCCCCTTTAACTCCATCTTTATACTCACAATTTGTCAATCCCTCCCCCCACAGTTTAGTTAAACTCACACGTGTAGCCCTAGCAAACCTGCCTGCCAGAACGTAGGTCCCCCTCCAGTTAAGGTGTAACCCGTCCCTTTCATACAGGTCACCTCTACCCCAGACGAGTTCCCAGTGGTCTATAAATCTAAATCCTTGCTCTCTGCACCAGCCACTCAGCCACACATTAAGATCCCCAATCTCCCTGTTCCTGCCCTCACTAGCACGAGGTACTGGAAGCAATCCAGAGATAACCAACCTAGAAGTCCTGATTTTTAATCTTCTTCCTAACTCTCTAAACTCACATTGCAGAACCTCCTTCCTCTTCTTCCCCATGTTGTTTGTGCCTACGTGCACAACTACTGCCGGCTGTTCACCTTCCCTCTTGAGGATGTTCTGAATTCGGTTTGTGATATCTTGAACCCTGGCACCAGGGAGGCAACAGACCATCCTCGAGTTTCGCCTGCTGCCACAGAATCTCCAGTCCACACCTCGGACAATGGAGTCACCCACCACGATAGCTCTGCCCGACGTTTGTCTCGTCGGTCGAGTCCCATCTCTAGGATTGGAGCCACCGACGTGTCCGCCGCTCAGACTGGAAGCGTCGTCTCCCCGATAGTTCCCAAGAGGGCGTACCTGTTTTCATTAGGCACAGCCACCTGGGTCTCCTGCACTCCACAGTTACTCTCCTTTCTCTCAGTCACACATCTTTGCTCTTCCTGTATCCTTGGCATGACAACCTCACTCTAGGTCCTGTCCAGGCACACTCGTTATCCCGGATGGCCCTGAGGTCATCCAGCTGCTTCTGCAGTCCCAACAGATCCTTCAGGAGATGTCCAATGTCCCTTACATATTAGACGATTGGATGTTTGGGAACAGCAGGTACAGGTTGAACATTGATTTTCTGGCATTTAATGAACATTGTAAGAGAATATGTCCCCCCCCCCCCCCCCCTCCCCCATCATTTTGAGTTTGAATGAATGGTACAATAGAGAAAAAAACATAATGTTGTATTCATTATATCAATAGAAATATATATATATATATACATATATATATTTTTTGTTATCAAATTTTGAGAAAAAAAAAGAAATTGTGTCAGAAACAAAATGAAGGATTTTATTTCTTTATTAAAATTAATTCATTAAAATAAGGGCAGAATGATTTGTCTGCTTTGCCTATTGTAGACATAAAATGAATAAGGTTTGTGAAGAGATTTATATTATACCAGCTGGAAACAATGTCATGCCATTTGTTTTCTGACATTTAAGTGAGTCTTTTCAATTGAATTGACATCTATTTGCACCCCTTTATTTACGGAGATTGTGTAAAGCTAGCGAAACAAGCAGGCTGTTGAATTGGAGCTCTGGCATTGCACTCATGCAGCCTAGCAACCTGACAGTTCAAGAGCTTCAGTGTACATTTTGAATGTATCCCATCTTTTTGCAGTTACCTTGAGAATGAATAAATGAAGAAACAGAAATGGTCACGGAGCAAGCTTTAAAAAAAATCTATTTCTACTCGACAGAATGGGTTGAAATCCATCACCTTCTGTAAGCCAGGTTGCTAATATTTGTCAAAAGTATGTCTGAATTCATAGATAAAAAAGATGCAAAGAATAAAGGTTTGCAACAATAAAAATTCGGTGCATCTTTTTCAGGAAATGGTTAACCAATACCCATAAGGATCGCAGCATATTTATATTATAAGCAGCACCTGTGCAATAAAGGCACCAACAGACTGTCATCAGGCTAACTTACAGATTTTTCAGCAATGTATGATATAAGAAGGATTTTCTATCCCTTTTTCTATCCAGGGAATCAAGGCACATAGGATATGTACAAATCAGATGAAAAATAAAATTTCACAAGAATGGTAATCCATCCAAGGGAAATTCAGGAGGCTGATGATAAAGGGCCTTCAGCCCAACGACATTTTGGGCTAGTATCATTTGCCTGCAATTGGCCCATGCCTCTCTAAACCCTTCATATCCACATACAGTGCCCTCCATAATGTTTGGGACAAAGACCCATCATTCATTTATTTGCGTCTGTACTCCACAATTTGAGATTTGTAATAAAAAAAAATATCACATGTGGTTAAAGTGCACAATGTCAGCTTTTAATAAAGATCATATTTATACATTTTGATTTCACCACGTAGAAATTACAGCAGTGTTTATACATAGTCCTCCCATTTCAGGGCACCATAATGTTTGGGACACAACAATGCTATGTAAATGAAAGTAGTCATGTTTAGTATTTTGTTGCATATCCTTTGCGAAGTCTGCGATTCATGGACATCACCAGTTGCTGGTTGTCTTATCTGGTGATGTTCTGCCAGGCCTGTATTGCAGCCATCTTTAGCTTATGCTTGTTTTGGGGGTTAATCCCGTTTAGCTTTCTCTTCAGCACATAAAAGCCATGCTCAATTGGGTTCAGATCGGGTGATTGACTTGGCTACTTAAGAATTGACCATTTCTAACTCCAGTTGTGGTCTCACCGATGTGTGACATGTGCAGCATGTCTCATGAGGTCCCAACTTTCAAACTCTCAAACTCAATACCCTTCATAATGCAGGCAAGGGTAACAAATACCTTCTTCACTACACTGCCACTCTACCATTTATTGTACAGCCCAGCCCTGATTTGGCATACCAAAGTGCAGCACTTCACATTTGTCAGAATTAAATTACATTTTCCATTCCTTGGCCCACCTGCCCAACTGATTTAGATCCTTAAATATCTTTCCACACTGTCCACTATACGGCCAATATTAGTTTAGTTTAGTTTAGTTATCCTCTGCCTGGCTCCATCTGCCCATTAGCACCCTCCTCACCTCCTTCCATCTGCCGCCCACCAGTTACTGACTCACTGTTTCCTGTCACATCTTTATACTGGTCAGTGCCAGTCATTGGGAGATGAGGACTCCTTCCCAGAGAAAAAACATCAGTTTGAAGAAGGGTCTGAAGAAGGATCCCAACCCAAAATGTTATCTGTCCTCATTCTCCAGAGATCAGCGTGACTCACTGTAACTCCAAAACTTTGTGCCTGTTTCAGGATTCTTAAAGGTTGAATTTACTGAACCAGGATCCTGACTGACAATACGTTCCTCTGACATTTGTGGCAAAAGTGCATCTGATAATTGGTGAATCTATAAGGCCAATTAATTATTTAGGGTCTGAGTGCATACTTATCAGTGATCTAATCTTTCCATATTCTTGATGCTTGATTTTACTTGATTCATCCCCTGTCCCACTAATGCCCCTGTCCCACTTAGGAAACCTGAACGGAAACCTCTGGAGACTTTGCGCCCCACCCAAGGTTTCCGTGCGGTTCAGGAGGTTGCAGGTGGTTGACGGAGGTTGCAGGTAGTGGAAGCAGGTAGGGAGACTAACAAAAACCTCCGTGAACCGCACAGAAACCTTGGGTGGGGCGCAAAGTCTCCAGGGGTTTCCGTTCAGGTTTCCTAAGTGGGACAGGGGCATTAGGAAACCTGAACGGAAACCTCTGGAGACTTTGCGCCCCACCCAAGGTTTCCGTGCAGTTCCCAAAGGTTCCCGGATGCTTTTGTCAGTCTCCCTACCTGCTTCCACTACCTGCAACCTCTGGCAACCACCTGCAACCTCCGGGAACCACACGGAAACCTTGGTTGGGGCTCAAAGTCTCCAGAGGTTTCCGTTCAGGTTTCCTAAGCGGGACAGGGGCATTAGATATATGTGCAAAACTAAATTTAGTAATTTCAATTAAAAATATTTTTAATTGAATTAAAAGAGTTCAACATTAAGTCTTTATTAAAGAGAATGATGTTTGAATAAACGCACCAATGCAAAAGAGTTTTGAATGGTTAATTAATATGTACTGTATATGACCACAAATTTACAATTAATTAAGATTCCAAAGTCTGAAGATGAAAAGGAGCTTTGAAATATTTACATCCGAGAGATTTTTCACCTGCTGAAGGAGTCTCTCAGTCTGAGACACAAGTACCAACTGATTACTGGAATAGCAGTAGGAAAGATCAAACATGATACTTCAGGGAAGAGAATATAAATTAAAGTGATCCATTTATGAAAAGCTAATGAATGTGAATAAATTATCAAAACCTGTCTTTTTAATTGAACTCACCAAAGGCAAATTACTGCAGTCCATAACACAATCACTTAGGTTTAATAGGATGTTCTTGATTTCACAAGGGCTCTCTTGTCGGTTAGTTTTACTCATACCTTTTCCATAAACAATTGAAAAAAAGATTTAATTTTCAGATCTGGTATTATTGTTTTATCAATGCTTGATTAATTCATGCCAGCAATATTCATTAGGACGATGAATTTTGGGTATAAATGTGCACATGTGGAGTTCTGTTATTATTGGTATTTAGTAAATGTTTTTCTTCAGTTTTTCAACCATGCTCCCTTATCTGATTTGTCACACTTTTTCTCTAAAATCCATTTTGAATGAACATCAAAGCCCTCTGAATATGTATTAGAAAAACACATATAATTTTTGCATCATAAAGTCTATTGCCATGGCTTTGATTTCATCCTTAATCTTGATCCATGTTAAAGTCTAAACTCAGAACGAGCTATTGCGTCCTTGACCCTGTATGAGCTTCCACATTCAGGTTTGGAAAGCAAGGCTGTCACCTCTTTAACATCACCCTAATTCTGCTACTGTTTTAGCTCATTTGAAACTGAAACCCTTATTAGCTGTTGGAATGACTATTCCAATGTTTCCATGACTGTCTTCCATCATCCAGCTTCTATAAACAGGAGCTAATCCAAAATGTTGCCGTGCATATCCTAATATCCTGTTCACTGTTCAACACAGTCCCTCTTCCTTCTCCCCCACCTCAGTCCCTCTTTGTTCTAGGCATTCTAGGCATCTTTGTTCTAAAGATAGAACCCGTTTGTTACCTGGGTTTGCTTCAGATTCCTGCATCGGCCATTTTAGTTGTTTTTCATTCTACAGAGATCCTATCTTAATCTTAGCCATTCCCTTCCTTTTTACATATTAATTGCTTGTTTTGATATTACATGCAAATTTTCTTTCAAAATAATTTGTCTCCTTTCTTATGAGCTTTTCAATCTTTTGCTTGTCGTTCCTGAAATATTCTAGTCTACCATTAGCCCTTTCCACTTTGAATGGCCTGCTTTTCAATTGATGAGGAACATTTGGGATATCTACATTTTCCTAAGGAGAATATTATTGAAATTTGCCAACTGTTGCACCCACAACACCAATTTGAAAGAGCAAAGACTGCATTGCATTGACTGATGGTGCCAGTGGCTAACAAAAAGGAGATTTGTGTAAGCAATGCCTTCTACTCAATAACTTACTAAAACATTCACTTGTGGTGGGAAATAGGCAGAGCAAGCATAATGATTTGTATAGACATTGACTGCATTTCACCTTTACATGTTCTTCACATGAACTCAAACTGAGAGCAATTCTGTTCCTTTTCAAGGAAAAGCTCACCATGCAAGTCATTCCCCAATATCTCAGAGACAATCATGACAATATAGGCTTGTATTCACTGGAATTTAGAAGGATGAGAGGATATCTTACAGAAATATATAAATGTATTAAAAGATTGGACAGGCTACAGTAGATGCAGGAAAAATGTTCCTGATGTTGGGGAGTCTAGAACTAGGGCTTACAGTTTAAGAATAAGGGGTAGGCCATTTAGGGCTGAGATAAGGAAAAGCTTTCACCCAGATAGTTGTGAATCTGTGGAATTCTCGGCCACAGAAGGCAGTGGAGGCTAAATCATTGGATGCTTTCAAGAGAGTTAGATATAGCTCTTAGGTCTAACAAAATCAAGGAATATAGGGAGAAAGCAGCAACGGAGTACTGATTTTGGATAATCAGCCATGATCATATTGAATGGTGGTGCTGGGTGGAAGGTCAAATGGCCTACATCTGCACCTATCTTCTATGTTTCTATGTTTCTAATCCCATTTGACAACAGTGCATTATGCCAGCTGTATTTCACCCACCAGGACAAGCCAAAGGATGACAAAAGTTGTTTACAGATGGCAAGGCTCATGATTCCACGTATGTAAACTATTCACAGAAAAATAGCATGCATGCAATGAAACACATTCTGCATGAGGAACTCTAGTCTGCAAACCACTGATATACTAAAAATAACAATTCAGTGGTTTAGACCACCATATGGCAGACTGGAAGCACTTAACAGACAGCGCGTGTTTCGGTTCTGGTTGCAACACATAGAAGGAACAAAACGTAATTATTACAAGGTACTTGGTCTTGCCACAATTTGAGAACCTAAGGAACCTAATGCCCCTGCCCCACTTAGGAAATCTGAACGGAAACCTCTGGAGACTTTGTGCCCCAACCAAGATTTCCGTGCGGTTCCTGGAGGTTGTAGGTGGTTGCTGGAGGTTGCAGGTAGTGGAAGCAGGTAGGGAGACTGACAAAAACCTCCAATAACCGCACGGAAACCTTGGGTGGGGCGCAAAGTCTCCAGAGGTTTCCGTTCAGGTTTCCTAAGTGGGACAGGGGTATAAGGAAAACACAAAGAAACAAATGAAAAAGAAAGAGATTGTAACTTATTGAGGAATGGGTCAACAGCAATTTTATGAGATATCCAGAATGTCAAGACATACTGTAACTGTATCTCTCTAGCTCAATTCTCCATTTATAGTCTTACTAGACTAAGGGGGACCCGTTGGGTCCCATCTTCACATGGTTCCCCAGAGCAATATTCAACCTCTCTACCATTTCTAATATTGGTGGCCAGTGGGGGGGGGCGCTTTCTGGAGCGCTAGTATGGGTGTTGTGGGCCGAAGGGACTGGTTTCCAGAGGGCTAGTATGGACATTGTGGGCCGAATGGATTCTAGGGCTGGCAGCTCAGTCACTCAGGCCTGGTGGGGTGGCAGCTCAGTCACTCAGGCCTGGCGGGCTGACAGTTCAGAAACTGCCAGAAATTCTGCCCAAAACAGGTGAGAGACTGTGAGAGAGAAGGGGGAGAGGGTGGAGAATCAATTTTAGATTTTTCTCATCTTTTTCTGCAGATTACAGCAATGAAGGAGGAAAGTCTATCCTGGCCTGGATCTCACAGGGAGCCAATGAATGGAGGGAGAAAAATACTGGGGTGAGGTTTAATACTTGCAGGGAGAATACACTAATGAGCCGAAGGGACTCCTCTTGGGCTAGTACAGGCATGATGGGCAGAAGGGGCTCTTTAAAAATGTATTTTATTGAACTCTCAGTGAAAGACACTTTTTCTGGACTTTTCCAGGCATGGCACGGGCCTTTTGAGCCAAGTTGCTCCTCCTGGGCTAATACGGGCATTTTGAGCAAAAGGATCTGGTTTCTTGGCTTATAGGGGCCTTGTGGGCCAAAATTAGTGGTTTCAGGGAGGTCAAACAACTCATTTCATTTCATTTCCATTTCCAATTTCAAGCACAGGGCAGGCCAAACAGCTAATTGCATTTTCATTTCATTTCCATTTCCATTGCAGTTTCAAGCACAGGCCAGGCCAAACAGCTCATGGCATTTTCATTTCATTTCCATTGCCATTACAGTTTCAAGCACAGGGCAGGCCAAGCCAAACAGCTCATTGCATGTTCATTTCATTTCCATTGCCATTGCAGTTTCAAGCACAGGACAGGGCAAACCAAAGAGCTCATTGCTTTTCATAGAAACATAGAAACATAGAAAATAGGTGCAGGAGTAGGCCATTCGGCCCTTCGAGTCTGCACCGCCATTCAATATGATCATGGCTGATCATCCAATTCAGTATCCTGTACCTGCCTTCTCTCTATACCCCCTGATCCCTTTAGTCACAAGGGTCACATCTAACTCCCTCTTAAATATAGCCAATGAACTGGCCTCAACTACATTCTGTGGCAGAGAATTGTAGAGATTCACCACTCTCTGTGTAAAAAAAATGCCTAGCCAAGTCACCTTGCAGCCTCCTAGCATCCTCCTCACAGCTAACACTGCCCCCCAGCTTCGTGTCATCCGCAAACTTGGAGATGTTGCATTCAACTCCCTCGTCCAAAACATTAATATATATTGTAAATAGCGGGGGTCCCAGCACTGAGCCTTGTGGTACCCCACGTGTCACTGCCTGCCATTCTGAAAAGGACCCGTTTACACTTTGAAAAGGACCCGTTTTACTCGTTTACCCGTTTTACTCTTTGCTTCCTGTCTGCCAGCGAGTTCTCTATCCACATCAATACTGAACCCCCAATACCGTGTGCTTTAAGCTTGTATACTAATCTCTTACGTGGGACCTTGTCGAAAGCCTTCTGAAAGTCCAGATATAACCCATCCACTAGTTCTCCCTTATCCACTCTACTAGTTACATCCTCGAAAAATTCTATAAGATTTGCCAGACATGATTTACCTTTCATAAATCCATGCTGACTTTGTCCAATGATTTCACCACTTTCCAAATGTGCTGCTATCCCAACTTTAATAACTGACTATAGCAGTTTATCCACTACCGATGTTAGATTAACTGGTGTGTAATTCCCCGTTCTCTCTCTCCCTCCCTTTTTAAAAAGTGGGGTTACATTAGCTACCCTCCAATCCTCAGGAACTACTCCAGACTATAAAGAGTTTTGAAAAATTATCACTAATGCATCCACTATTTCTGGGGCCACTTCCTTAAGTACTCTGGGACGCAGCCTATCTGCCCCAGGGAATTTATCGGCCTATAATTCATTCAATTTACCTAACACCACTTCCCAGCTAACCTGGATTTCACTCAGTTCCTCCATCTCATTTGATCCCCGGTCCTCTGCTATTTCCGGCAGATTATTTAAGTCTTCCTTAGTGAAGACAGAACCAAAGTAGTTATTCAATTGGTCTGCCATGTCCTTGTTCCCTATGATCAATTCGCCTGTTTCTGACTGCAAGGGACCTACATTTGTTTTAACTAATCTTTTTTTCTTCACATATCTATGAAAACATTTGCAGTCAGTTTTTATGTTCCCTGCCAGTTTTATTTCATAATCTATTTTCCCTTTCCTAATTAAGCCCTTTGTCCTCCTCTACTGGACTCTGAATTTACACAGTCCTCTGGTAGGCTGCTTTTTCTGGCTAATTTGTATGCTTCATCTTTTGTTTTGATACTATCCCTGATTTCCCTTGTTATCCACGGATGCACTACCTTCCCTGATCTATTCTTTTGCCAAACTGGGATGAACAATTGTTGTAGTTCATCCATGCAGTCTTTAAATGTCTTCCATTGCATATCCACCGTCAACCCTTTAAGAATCAATTGCCAGTCTATCTTGGCCAATTCACGTGTCATACCCTCAAACTTACGTTTCTTTAAGTTCAGAACCCTTGTTTCTGAATTAACAATGTCACTCTCCATCCAAATGAAGAACTCAACCATATTATGGTCACTCTTGCCCAAGGGGCCACGCACAACAAGATTGACACAACACATCTAACCCTTCCTCATTACTCAATACCCAGCCTAGAATAGCCTCCTCTCTCTCGTTGGTTCCTCTACATGTTGGTTCAGAAAACTATCCCGCATATATTCCAAGAAATCCTCTTCCTCTGCACCCCTGCCAATTTGGTTCACCCAATCTATATATAAATTGAAGTCACCCATTATAACTGTTTTACCTTTGGTGCATGCATTTCTAATGTCCTGTTTGATGCCATCCCCAACTTCATTACTACTGTTAGGTGACCAGTACACAACTCCCACTAGCGTTTTCTGCCCCTTAATGTTTCACAGCTCTACCCAATTGATTCCACATCCTCAAAGCTAATGTCCTTCCTTTCTATTGCATTAATTTCCTCTCTAACCAGCAATGCTACCCCACCTCCTTTTCCTTTCTGTCTATCCCTCCTGAATATTGAATATCCCTGGAGGTTCAGCTCCCAGCCTTGGTCACCCTGGAGCCATGTCTCCATGATCCCAACTATATCAAAGTCATTAATAGTCATCTGCACATTCAACTCATCCACCTTATTACAAATGTTCCTTGCATTGAGACACAACGCATTCAGGCTTGTTTTTACAACACTCTTACCCCTTATACAATTATGTTGAAAAGTGGCCCATAGTAGTGAAGTTGGGGATGGCATCACACTGGAAATTAGAAATGCGTGATTTTTGCCCTGGATTTAATTTCATTTCCATTGCCATTGCAGTTTCAAGCACAGGGCATGCCAAGCCAAACAGCTCGTTGCATTTTCATTTCATTTCCATTGCAGTTTCAAGCACAGGACAGGCCAAACAGCTCATTGCATTTTCATTTCATTTCCATTGCCATTGAAGTTTCAAGCCCTTGGCAGGCCAAGCCAAACAGAACATTGCATTTTCATTTCATTCCCATTGCCATTGCAGTTTCAAGCACAGTGCAGGCGAAACAGCTCATTGCATTTTCATTTTATTTCCATTGCCTTTGCAGTTTCAAGCACAGGGTACGCCAAGCCAAACAGCTCATTGCATTGTCATTTAATTTCCATTGCCATTGAAGTTTCAAGCTCTGGGCAGACCAAACCAAACAGCTCCATGCATTTTCATTTCATTTCTATTGCTATTGCAGTTTCAAGCACATGGCAGGCCAAGCCAAACAGCTCATTGCATTTTCATTCCATTTTCATTGCCATTGCAGTTTCAAGCACAGGACAGGGCAAGCCAAACAGCTCATTGCATTTTCATTCCATTTTCATTGCCATTGCAGTTTCAAGCACAGGGCAGGCCAAGCCAAACAGCTCATTGCATTTCCATTTCATTTCCATTGCCATTGCAGTTTTAAACACAGGGCAGGCCAAGCCAAACTGCTCATTGCATTTCCATTTCATTTCCATTGCCACTGCAGTTTCAAGCAGAGGGCAAACAACTCATTTAATTTTCATTAAGACCTACCAAATCATTTATAGGAAGTACATTGCAGACTCACAGTTCAGTTGATTCACAGCCTAGAATGAGAGTCGTGGCCTTTCCCTCATGAACTTGCAGAGTGACTGGGTCATGTTTAGGCATCTGGGGTTTTATAGTGCTGCCCCCCCCCCCCCCCCCGGAAGGTGATTGACAGGCGAGAGGATTTCAAGATTTTTTAAACACTCATAACTTCTTTATTTTTCATCGATGGGAAAAATCCTCGGGGCCTGCTCAGGACTGTGAGTAATATGGCCAAAATTTATAGCGATAAATGGTAGCGTATTTTCTAAAATCAATATAGAGCGCAGACAGTAAGTGGTCAAGATGAGACTTTTAATTATATCCATGTAGCTTACTTACTCTCTGAAGATAACCATTATGTTGTCCTTCAATACACAAAATTAAAAAAGCACCAAGATATATTAACTCATTTAGTGCTGTAAAATGAATTACGCATTTTAGCATTGCCATCCCCTTGGCTTTGTCCATTGCCACTTTGTACGTCCAGGAACTTTCTACATTGGTATTTCAGTCCAAGGGAGGAACTGGAAGCAAAATTGCAACATTTAAGATACTCATAACTAGTTCTCAGTTATTTTCAGTTGTCGGTTTTCCAAGGAAAGTCAACTGAGTGACTCACAAAAATATTTAATTTCCAAGACATCATATCTATATACTTTTAAAACTCTGTGTGTGTGTGGGTGTATGTCATTTTGATTTAGCCTTTGATTTTGCCTTTGATTCGGCCCAGCTGCCGGTCGCTTGAGGCGTACGGACTCGCGGAGCCGGTCCCAGTTCGATCGCCGGAGGCATATGGAGTTGTACGGGGCTGGTCCCGACGTCGCGAGGGGCTGCAAAAATCTTGCACTGTCCAAACATTCCGCGCGCCAATGGCCTGTCGGCCCGGCAGGCACATTGCGGGCGTATGTAGCGTCTCGACGTTGTATGCAGCATCTTGACGGTGTACGCCTAGCGCATGGCGTTGCGTGGTGATGTCACCGCCTGGCGTGCCGTTGCATGATGACGTCACCGCCCGACGACGTGTGACGTCCAAATACAGTCGGCCCGCCTCCTGCCCAGCTGATTGGTTAGTTAGACATAAATTACTTCACGCGCAAACTTTGCGCGTACTTACTTAGCGCGTACGTACTTAGCGCGTAGTTACCGCAAACTTATCACGAACCCTGCTTACGTTTGGTCGCGCTAGACGCAGCAGGTGGAACAGGCCCCTCAAGCGCAGCCCCACTCACTCACCCCGCCCCCCCTCTCTCTCTCTCTCTCTCTGTCTCTCTCTCTCTCTGTCTCTCTCTCTCTCTCTCTCTCTCTCTCTCTCTCTCTCTCTCTCTCTCTCTCTCTCTCTCTGTCTCTCTCTCTCTCTCCTCTCTCTCTCTCTCCCTCTCTCCCTCTCTCCCCCTCTCCCCCTCCCTCCCTCCCTCCCCCTCCCCCCCTCCCCCCTCTCCTCTCTCTCCCTCCCTCTCCGCCCCCCCTCTCTCCCTCTCTCTCCTCCTCCATCTCTCTCCCCCCCCCTCTCTCTCTCCCCCCTCCCCCTCTCCCTCCCCCCTCCCCCCCCCCCCCTCCCCCTTCTCTCTCTCCCTCTCTCTCCCCTCTCCCCCTTTTCCCTCCCCTCTCTGTCCCCCTCTCTCTATCCTCCAATCTCTCTCTCCCCCACCCTCCATCCCCTCCACCCCTCCACCCCCCTCTCCCTCTGTCTCTTGCCCCTTCTGTCTCTGCCCCTCTATCTCTGTCTCTCCCGATTCTCTCTCTCCCCACACTCTCTAACCCCCCCCCCCCCTACTACCTTCCTCTATAGACGTGCCTGTGAGTTGGGGGCTATGCATCTGTAGATATGGCGGTTATGCTGCAAGAGGAGCTAACTAATAATCTTAATACAATATCAAGAGGGGTAGTTAGCATGAGTAGGGGTGGTTATTGCATTTGATGCCGCATGCCGCTTCTCACCCCCTTACCCACCCCCACCCCGCAATCTCGCGTTGGAGGAACAGACCCACCGGGTCTGCACTTGGTATAGTATCTATTAAAACTGTGTGTGTGTGTGTGTGTGTGTGTGTGTGTGTGTGTGTGTGTGTGTGTGTGTGTGTGTGAGTGTGTGTGTGTGTGGGTGTGTGTCTGTGGGTGTGTGCGTGTGTGCGTGCGTGTGTGTGTGTGTGTGTGTGTGTACTTCCGGTGGCGCTGGTGCCAGCAGCCTCCACCTACAGCCCGGTATCTTTTTGTTTTTTTGTTTATTTTGTTATGTTAAAAGTGTATTTTTTTGTGTTTTTTTTGTGTTTTTATGTGGGGGAAGAGGGCACGGTGCAGGGAATACCGTCCTTCAGCCGCTTCCTGGTGAGGACGCGACTATTATTCGAGTCGCGTCCTCCCCCCCCCCCCCCCCCCCCCACAGCGGCCTACCTACCTGGATTGGCGCGGCCTTTCCTGCCGGGATCGACCGGAGCTCCAGCAGCGGCGGGACAGCGCTGGAACATCGCGGGGCTGGCGATGCCTTACCGGGGGTCGCCGTCTGGAGCCCGGAGTGCTGGACCTGCTGCACCAACATCAAGGAGCTGCGGTTTGCGGAGCTCCCAACGCGGGCGGCGCTGATGGACAGCGCGGGGTCCTGTGACTCTGCCCAGCTCGGCCTGTGGACTCAGGAGCTGCAGACTCCGGCAGCGGGAGGCGGCTGATCAGAAGGTCCGGGCCGCTGAGGAGGAGGATGCTCACCGTCGGGGCTCGGCGTCAGCGTTCCACCAGCCCGGCGTGAGGGCCTGAACATCGGGCCACCCGGGGCGGCGACTGCAGGTGCTCGGAAGGCCCCGACTACGGATGGACACGGAGGGGAGGCTGGCTGGACTATGGTGCCGTCCTCACCTGGGTGCCATTTATGTTATGTTGTGTTGTGGACTTTTTGTGTTTGTGCTTTTGTTAAATTTTTAATTCAATTTCAATTTTATTTTTTTTTTAATATGTTTTATTATTTATTTATTATTTATTTTTATTATTTTTCTTGTGATTTTTTTTTAACGATACTGCTGTATGGGAAATTCATTTCGTTGTCTCAAAGTAAGGCAACGACAATAAAATTTGAATACAAGAATACAAGTGTGTGTGCGTGTGTGTGTGTGTATGTGTGTGTGTGTGTGTGTGTGTGTGTGTGTATGTGTGTGTGTGTGTGTGTGTGTGTGTGTGTGTGTGTGTGTGTGTGTGTGTGTGTGTGTGTGTGTGTGTGTGTGTGTGTGTGTGTGTGTGTATGTGTGGATGTGTGTGTGTTATTTTGCATGCAAAACGTATCTCCTCGAAAACCAGACGCAAAAATGCAGATATTTTCACAATGTCAGTAGGGATTTAATTTATGAGTTCAGAAATGCTTTCCTCTCTAGATTTGGTCAATTATTTCACCAGGTTTTGAATAAAATTGTTCACAAAACATCCAAAAATGTTTAATTCAAACTACTGCATGAGTCAGTGCCTCCTCACAGATGTCCAATCACAATGGATCTAATTTACATATATGACATCACAATGGGACAGGTGTGGGAGATCGGAACCTTCACGTGGTCCCATTAAAATCAAACTTCTACATGAGTCACAGCGCCATCTCACAGATGTCTAATCACAATGGGACAGGGGTGGGAGATCTCTCCCCCTCCCTCCCTTTCACAATGCCTTTGCACCTGGCCCAACTGGCCCCCGCCCAGCCTTGCCCCCCCCCCCCCCCCCCCACCCTCTCACCCCTCCTCCCACCCTCCCCCCCCTCACCCACCCTCCCCCCCTCACCCACCCTCTCTCTCATCCTCCTCTCCACCCACCTCTCTCGGTCTCTTACCCTTCTGTCTCTGCCTCCTTCTCACTGTCTCTCCCCAATCTCTCTCCCCTCCCTCTCTAGACGCGCCTGGAAGTTGGGGGCTAGGTGTCAGTGGATAGGGCGGTTATGGGGTAAAAGGAGCAAATTCATAATATTCATATAATATCAAGGGGGGTAGTTAGCATGTGAGCGGGGGGGTTGTTAGTGTGTGTGACGCCGCATGCTGCTCCCCCCAGCCCCCCACACATCCTCCGCAAACACCCTTTGGGGAAACAGACCCAACGGGTCTGCACTCGGTCTATTTATCTTTAAAATGCTTTAAAATTTGTTTTGGACGGTCTTGGTCAGAATTGAATGTTTTTCTTGTGAGAGCATAAAACAGATCCTAACAGTATGCTTCCTTTTCTCTTGAAGGGAGTGTAAGTCAATTTTCAATAATCCAGGATATTCCTAAGTAACCATTCTAAAGTAAAGATTCTTGGTAGGATTGTGTAAGCTGTTTCCTGGAGTCACAGCATTCAGAGTCACATCTCCAGCCTCAATCTCTTCAGTGCATGCGAGGATTTAATAGAATATTGGCATTGTGTCAAAAATGATTAACAAGGATGCTTAACAATCTTTTACAAATGGAATTTAAAAGGTTTATATAAAAGATGTTTTTAAAATTCAAAAACAAACAGGGTTGACGGTGGATATGCAATGGAAGGCATTTAAAGACTGCATGGATGAACTACAAAAATTGTTCATCCCAGTTTGGCAAAAGAATAAATCAGGGAAGGTAGTGCATCCATGGATAACAAGGGAAATCGGGGATAGTATCAAAGCAAAGGATGATGCGTACAAACTAGCCAGAAAAAGCAGCATACCGGAGGACTGGGAGAAATTCAGAGACCAGCAGAGGAGGACGAAGGGCTTAATTAGAAAAGGAAAAATGGATTATGAAAGAAAACTGGCAGTGAACATAAAATCTGACTGCAAAAGTTTTTATAGATATGTGAAAAGAAAGAGATTAGTTAAAACAAATGTAGGTCCCTTGCAGTCAGAAACAGGTGAGTTGATCATGGGGAACCAGGATATGGCGGACCAATTGAATAACTACTTTGGTTCCGTCTTCACTAAGGAAGACATAAATGATCTGCCGGAAATAGCAGGGGCCCGCGGGTCAAAGGAGGTGGAGGAATTGAGTGAAATCCAGGTTAGTCGGGAAGTGGTGTTGGGTAAATTGAATGGATTAAAGGCCGATAAATCCCCAGGGCCAGATAGGCTGCATCCCAGAGTACTTAAGGAAGCAGCTCCAGAAATAGTGGATGCATTAGTAATAATCTTTCAAAACTCCTTAGATTCTGGAGTAGTTCCAGAGGATTGGCGGGTAGCAAACGTAACCCCACTTTTTAAGAAGGGAGGGAGAGAGAAAACGGGGAATTACAGACCAGTTAGCCTAACATCGGTAGTGGGGAAACTGCTAGAGTCAGTTATTAAAGATGGGATAGCAGCACATTTAGAAAGTGGTGAAATCATTGGACAAAGTCAGCATGGATTTACGAAAGGTAAATCATGTCTGACGAATCTTATAGAATTTTTCGAGGATGTAACTAGTAGCGTGGATAGGGAAGAACCAGTGGATGTGGTGTATCTGGACTTCCAGAAGGCTTTCGACAAGGTCCCACATAAGAGATTAGTATACAAACTTAAAGCACATGGCATTGGGGGTTCAGTATTGATGTGGATAGAGAACTGGCTGGCAAACAGGAAGCAAAGAGTAGGAGTAAACGGGTCCTTTTCACAATGGCAGGCAGTGACTAGTGGGGTACCGCAAGGCTCAGTACTGGGACCCCAGCTATTTACAATATATATTAATGATCTGGATGAGGGAATTGAAGGCAATATCTCCAAGTTTGCGGATGACACTAAGCTGGGGGGCAGTGTTAGGTGTGAGGAGGATGCTAGGAGACTGCAAGGTGACTTGGATAGGCTGGGTGAGTGGGCAAATGTTTGGCAGATGCAGTTTAATGTGGATAAATGTGAGGTTATCCATTTTGGTGGCAAAAACGGGAAAGCAGATTATTATCTAAACGGTGGCCGATTGGGAAAGGGGGAGATGCAGCGAGACCTGGGTGTCATGGTACACCAGTCATTGAAGGTAGGCAAGCAGGTGCAGCAGGCAGTAAAGAAAGCGAATGGCATGTTGGCTTTCATAGCAAAAGGATTTGAGTATAGGAGCAGGGAGGTTCTACTGCAGTTGTATAGGGTCTTGGTGAGACCACACCTGGAGTATTGCGTGCAGTTTTGGTCTCCAAATCTGAGGAAGGACATTATTGCCATAGAGGGAGTGCAGAGAAGGTTCACCAGACTGATTCCTGGGATGTCAGGACTGTCTTATGAAGAAAGACTGGATAGACTTGGTTTATACTCTCTAGAGTTTAGGAGATTGAGAGGGGATCTTATAGAAACTTACAAAATTCTTAAGGGGTTGGACAGGCTAGATGCAGGAAGATTGTTTCCGATGTTGGGGAAGTCCAGGACAAGGGGTCACAGCTTAAGGATAAGGGGGAAATCCTTTAAAACCGAGATGAGGAGAACTTTTTTCACACAGAGAGTGGTGAATCTCTGGAACTCTCTGCCACAGAGGGTAGTTGAGGCCAGTTCATTGGCTATATTTAAGAGGGAGTTAGATGTGGCCCTTGTGGCCAAGGGGATCAGAGGGTATGGAGAAAAGGCAGGTACGGGATACTGAGTTGGATGATCAGCCATGATCATATTAAATGGCGGTGCAGGCTCGAAGGGCCGAATGGCCTACTCCTGCACCTAATTTCTATGTTTCTATGTTTCTATGTAAAAATCAGAAGTAAAAGAATGAAATAAGGAGCAACAGCTGAAAAAGAATAACATTTACAGTATAAATGATTTTTCTACCACTGATTGACAAATATTATTTAAGAATAAAACAAAACAGTTTGATCAAAAAAAAGATTATTGACTTGCTAAGCTCGATGCAGTTAACATAGAATTTAGTACTATGTGAAAATAAAAAGAGTATCTTTTAGATAAAGAGAAAAAGAGTAAATTTAGCACTCACTAACAAAGATTTATGTGATAAGCCAACCAAATTTCATAAAAAGGAACATTAAGTTGGGAGTACAGATACCTCTATCTAAAAAAGGTTAACGGGATGCTATGAGAATGCAGGGTGACTTGGACGGGTTAGGGGAAGTTGGCAGAAGCATGGCAGATGAAGTTTAATGCGGATAAATGTGAGGTTATCCACTCTGGTAGCAAAAACAGGAAGGCAGATTACTATCTAAATGGCGTCAAGTTGGGAAAAGGGGAAGTTCAACAGGATCTGGAGGTCCTTGTTCATCAGTCTATGAAAGTAAGCATGCAGGTACAGCAGGCAGTGAAGAAAGCGAATGGCATGTTGACCTTTATAACAAGAGGAGTCAAATATAGGAGCAAAGAGGTTCTTCTGCAGTTGTACAGAGCCCTAGTGAGACCACACCAGGAGTATTATGTGCAGTTTTGGTCCCTTAATTTGAGGAAGGACATTCTTTCTATTGAGGGAGTGCAGTGCAAGGTTAAGGTTAATTCCTGGGATGGCGGGACTGTCATATGCTGAGAGAATGGAGCAGCTGGGATTGTACACTCTGGAGTTTAGAAGGATGAGAGGGTATCTCATTGAAACATATAAGATTGTTAAAGGTTCGGACCCGCTACAGTCAGGAAACAAGTTCCCGATGTTGGGGGAGTCCAGAACCAGGGGCCACAGTTTAAGAATAAGGAGTAAGTCATTTAGAACAGGATGAGGAAACACTTTTTCTCACAGAGAGTTGTGAGTCTGTGGAATTCTCTGCCTCAGAGGGCGGTGGAGGCAGATTCTCTGGATGCTTTCAAGAGAGATCTAGATAGAGCTCTTAAAAATAGCGGAGTCAGGGGATATGGGGAGAAGTCAGGAATGGGAGTACTGATTGGGGATGATCAGCCATGATCACATTAAATGGCGATGCTGGCTCGAAGGGCTGAATGGCCTACTCCTGCACCTATTGTCTATTGTCTATTGACAGTGACAGAGATCATTATGGTATTAGTGGATGTGAGAACTAGATATTGCTGCTTTCATCTCCCAATACTCATTACCCAGTCTTTTCTGACCTTCATCCAAGACTTCTCACATACTCTTCACCATTTCAATAACTTCCAATTCCCTGGTCCCCATCTTTTCCATGGACATCTAGTCTGTTTACACATCCAATCCACATCATAAAACCTCAAGCCACTCAGATTCTTCCTTGAACAGAGACCCAAACAGCTCCCTTCAAGTAATACTCTCCTCTGCCTGACAACGTCTCTACAACTGAACAACTTCCCCTTTGACTCCTCTACTTTTTTTAAGTCAAACGTATAACATGAGACCCAGCTGTGTCTGTCTTTTTGTTGGTTATGTTGAACACTCATTGTTTCAAACATACCCCGGTACCATTCCCTTACTTTTTCTCCACTATATCGATGATGCATTAGGGCTGCCTCCTGCACTGATGTAGAACTCGTTGATTTAATTGAATTAACTACTGATTTTCACCCTCCCCTCAAATTCACTTGGACGATCTCTGACATCTCTCCCCTTTCTCGGTCTCTCTGCCTTCAAGGCAGGGGATAGGCTATCCACTGACATCTATTATAAACACTCACTTCCACAGCTAACTTGACACACTTCCTCCTACTCTGCTTTTGTAATGATACTATCCCTTACTCTCAAGTTCTCTGTCTCCTCCACAGCTGCCCCATAAGCGAGGCTTTCCACTCTAGGAAATCCCCAATAACCTCTTTCTTCAGTTGTTGTGTTCGATAAATCACTGGATTCAGATAACAGTTTTGATTCACTCAGTAATTTATTACACTACTAAATAAGGCACATACACTCATGTATCCACCAATGTACTCGCAAACCCCAGAGTACACAGCAGAGCACGCCACAGGGTATTATGTTGAAGATTACCAGACACAGTTCGCGACACGGTCCAAGGCTGAGGTTCTCTCCCACGAACGGGCACAAAACACCAATCTTTATGGCATTTCTTATCAGAGCTGACCCCGCCACTGCCCCCTCCCCGAGCCAATCATAATCCCCGCTTGTCTGCAACGTTTCTGCGCTACTAGCGGCAGGGGGTGCGGGTGGTCTACCCAACTATTGCTGTGTTTTGTTCGCCAACGCAGACTTTCCCATGGTATGATCACAGGTGCAAGGAGATAACGTGTCTGGAAACCGTGGAATGTAGGACTGCTGATTTAGCTGATAATTCCATCATATTTTAGCTGAAATTGTCAGATTAACCCCTACACTACATCAATAAACGTGGTTTTCCCCTTGCAGTTCTGGATGAATCCCTCTGCTTCCTGTAGTTTTACTCCTACTCCCCCTCTCCCCAGGCACAACAAGGATAGAGTTCCTCTGGTTCTCACCTTTCACCCCACCAGCCTCTGCACCCAACACATCATTCTGCAACATATCCACCGTAATCATATCAACATAATCCCATCACTAATTACATCTTCTGGACTCTATCCCCTTCCGCTTTCCATAGAAACCATTTTTGCTGCAACTCGTGAGTTTGATCATCCCTTTCCACCCAACCAGCCCCCTTCCTTAGCACTTTCCCCTGTACCTACAGGAGATGTAATACCTGTTCCAAGACCACCTCTCAAACCTCCATCCAGGTATCCCAGCAGCCCTTCCAGCTGAGACAGAGGTTCACCTCTTCCAACCCCATATTTTGTAATTAGTGTGCTCGATGTGGTCTTCTTTACATCGGCAAGACCAAGCGTAGACTTGGTGACTGCTTCGCCAAACATTTGTGCTCTGTCAGCTAAGGCCTGCTGGAGCTCCTGTTTGCTAACCATTTTATCCCCTTCCCATTATCATACCAATCTTAATTGCCTTAGCCTCCCCCATTGCCAATACGAGACCCCATGCAAAATGGAAGACCAGTACCTCATATTCCATTTGGGTATCCTATAATTAATGGTATGAACATTAAATTCTCCAATTTCAAGTAATAATCTACAACCCACATCTTTTTGTTGTGACCTCCGCCAACCCCAATGCACACACATTTCTCCCACCATCTCTGACCACCCGAGTCACCATTATCCTTTCCCCTCTTCCCTCTGCTCATCTCCCATCCCCAAATATCATATTTCCCTTTCATTCACTCCCTCCTCCCCTCTCCCGTTTCCACATATCACTTTCAGTAACCTTATATTTCACCTCCACTCTTCCTTCATAATCTGAAACTATTTTGTCTCCTTTTCACCTCTAGCCTTTACCATTTGCAACATTAATCTGCCAATTATCCAACCTTACTTGTAACCATCAATCACTTGCCCACTCTTATCTATCTTTTCCACCTTTCTCCCCCACACCCACCCCCCTCCATCAGTCTGAATAAGTGTCCCGACCCAAAGTGTTAACTGTATATTCCCTCTCAGAAGCTACTGGATTGGGTAAGTGCCTCCACCACTTTGTTTTGTTGTTTACTATTTCTCACGTCAAGATAAGGTGGTCAGTAGGAGTTTAGTATCGGTATGTGAAGCTTGTGAAGAGTTATGCCCCTGTTCCACTTAGGAAACCTGAACGGAAACCTCTGGAGACTTTGTGCCCCAACCAAGGTTTCTGTGCGGTTCCCAGAAGTTGCACGTGGTTGCCGGAGGTTGCAGGTAGTGGAAGCAGGTAGGGAGACTGGCAAAAACCTCCGGGAACCGCACGGAAACCTTGGGTGGGGCACAAAGGCTCCAGAGGTTTCCGTTCAGGTTTCCTAAGTGGGACAAGGGCATTAGGAGAAAACTAAAATTTGTTTGGGGTGGTTTGTGTAATGGGAACACCTATAAATGGTAAATAATTCCTGGGTATCCTGTTTTACATGTGCACACATCAAAAATTGGAACACTCAGTAAACATTAAAAATTTATGTTTTACGAGAATCATGGAAATGGGAAAACATGATCAACATGTATGAAATTTTGACAATTATGAGTTATCATGGTTGATCAGTTTGGAGAAATTAGTAACAGATTCCACTACATCACTTTGCAGATAGATTTTGGCAAGTAATTTTGATGTAGACTTGAGGAAATGTCATTTTAATTAATTCTATTTTGCAAATCTTGTCTGACTTCAAAGCGTTACTCAAAAACTGTGCTAATAGGAAATAAAAGTACGTCTGAAAATTGAGAAAGTTACGATTTAGCTCGTCAATCAAGGGATATGGGAAAAAGCAGGAACGGGGTACTGATTTTAGATGATCAGCTATGATCATATTGAATGCCGGTGCTGGCTCGAAGGGTCAAATGGCCTAATCCTGCATCTATTTTTCTATGTTTCTATGTGTCTAAAGTGCTGCAACATGAAGTGAAGCACTCACATAGGACGTTTAGTCAAATTAAGATCAATGTTGGTTTCTCTTTTGTTAAAATGAAATGAAACTATTTTTCAATGCATGGTCACATTGTGATTTTTAAAATAATTCTCATAATTATAATTCTCATATAAATAAACTTTTCTAAAGCTAGAGGTTTTAACACTGTTGCATTTGGCAGTGTCCAGTAGTTTGCTATGCTATTTTGTTAGCCCAATCAGCCTGATTTTTTTAAATCTGACCTCACATCCCTTATGATCCACTACATTATTTTTATTTATCATGGAAGAACATATTTCTATCCTGACTTAATTGATTCTGAATGTTAGTTTTCCGAAGCAGAACCTTTCTAATTCTGAGAATTCTTTAAGGCTGATATAAAAGACGATAGTAAGTATAGCAGATAAATCCATCCACTTCATGTTTTTTACATTTTTCTTTCCATTGGCATGTGCCAGTGCATGTTTCCTGCTACTGCCAAAAGTTAAAACCAGCCCTGTTTTGTGTATTTGATATTTTCTAGAAATTGCTGGATTTGGACTGCAGAACCAAATTTTAGATCATCATGTTGATCTCGTGCTGGAAAAAAACAATATCATGTCCTGGTCCAATTTAGCATCACATCGACATCAGGTTTGGAAATCTGCAACACGATGATGCAGAAATGATGCAAATCAGACCAGGACATGACCTAACTTTTTTCAACCCTTACCATCAAGCCTCTCACTTATTTTTCCTTCCTAATTGCCTTGAAGAGATGGTTAGTTTCTCTTTGAAAAATCATATTTACATTTCTCAACACTCCTGCCATTTTATATTTCATTTATTTCAACTATATTCTTACATATATTCCAAATATTAGTTCTTCACTTTTCTTCTTATCTCACATTAGCCTTTCAAATTTTTTTAACTTCTCTAATGTTTGTTTGATTTTGGGCGCATTATTAGTTCTAGACTAGTCACGTCTGTTTCTGCATGCCCCACTACTTGTTTAAGAACTGCAGATGCTGGAAAATCGAAGCTAGATAAAAATGTTCAGCGGATGCAGCAGCATCTATGGAGCGAAGGAAATAGGCAATGTTTCGGGCCAAAACCCTTCTTCAGACTGATGTAGGGTAGGGGGCGGAGGTGTTCGGTGAAACGATCGCCAAGCCTACGCTTGGTCTCACCGATGTAGATCAGCTGACATCTAGAGCAACGGATGCAATAGATGAGGTTGGAGAAGATGCAGGTGAACCTCTGTCGCACCTGGAACGACTGCTTGGGTCCTTGAATGGAGTCGAGGGGGGAGGTAAAGCGACAAGTGTAGCAACTCTTGCGGTTTCAAGGGAAAGTGCCCGGGGAGGGGGTGGTGCAGGAGGGAAGGGAAGAATTAACCAGGGAGTTACGGAGGGAGTGGTCTTTGCGGAAAGCAGACGGGGGGGGGGGGGGGGGGGGGGGGGGGGGGGGGGCTAGTGGGACTACCAAAGGAGCCTGTATATTCAAGGCGGAGATCATTAGTGTTGAATATTATAGATCCCTTTGCAGTTGAACAGAGGGATCTAGAAATAACTGTGCATAGTTCCCTGAAGGTGGAATCTCATGTCGATAGGGTGGTAAAGAAAGCTTTTGGTGTGCAGGCCTTTATAAATCAGAGCATTGAGTATAGAAGTTGGGATGTAATGTTAAAATTGTACAAGGCATTGGTGAGGCCAATTCTGGAGTATGGTGTACAATTTTGGTCGCCTAATTATAGGAAGGATGTCAACAAAATAGAGAGAGTACAGAGGAGATTTACTAGAATGTTGCCTGGGTTTCAGCAACTAGGTTACAGAGAAAGATTGACCAAGTTAGGTCTTTATTCTTTGGAGCACAGAAGATTAAGGGGGGACTTGATCATATTGAATGGCGGTGCAGACTCGAAGGGCCGAATGGCCTACTCCTGCACCTATTTTCTATGTTTCTATGTCTTTGAAATGTCAGAGGAAACCAAAGCACTCGGGCAAAACCCACGTAGGTACAGAGAAAATGTACAAACTCAATACAGACCGCACCCGTAGTTAAACCCATGTCTCATGTGCTGTAAGGCAGCAACGCAGCCACTGTGCCACTGTAAACCCTAATTATTCTCATGTGCTGACTTTAACAAATAATATTTAGCTGACTATTGCCAAATGCTTAAAGTAAAACTTCTCTTGATCTTAGGTTGTTCCCAAGAACAATAGAATTAATTAATTACATCTGAAACATAGACACTGTTTTTTTCTAGGTAATTGTAGGAACAAGAGGATTTGAGTGTAGGAGTAAAGAGGACCGTCCTTCTGCAGTTGTACAGGGCCCTGGTGAGACCACACCTGGAGTATTGTGTGCAATTTTGGTCTCCTAATTTGAGGAAGGAATTCCATGCCTTTTCTCCATACCCCCTGATCCCTTCAGCCACAAGGGCCAACGATTTCCCCCTTATCCTTAAACTGTGACCCCCTTGTTCTGGACTTCCCCAACATTGGGAACAATCTTCCTGCATCTAGCCTGTCCAACCCCTTAAGAATTTTGTAAGTTTCTATAAGATCCCCCCTCAATCTTCTAGATTCTAGCGAGTACAAGCCGAGTCTATCCAGTCTTTCTTCATATGAAAGTCCTGACATCCCAGGAATCAGTCTGGTGAACCTTCTCTGTACTCCCTCTATAGCAAGAATGTCTTTCCTCAGATTAGGAGACCAAAACTGTACGCAATACTCCAGGTGTGGTCTCACCAAGACCCTGTACAACTGCAGTAGAACCTCCCTGCTCCTATACTCAAATCCTTTTGCTATGAATGCTAACATACCATTCGCCTTCTTCACTGCCTGCTGCACCTGCATGCCTACTTTTAATGACTGGTGTACCATGACACCCAAGTCTCCTTGCATCTCCCCCTTTCCTAATCGGCCACCATTCAGATAATAGTCTACTTTCCTGTTTTTGCCACCAAAGTGGATAACCTCACATTTATCCACATTATACAGCATCTGCCATGCATTTGCCCACTCACCCAGCCTATCCAAGTCACCGTGCAGCCTCCTAGCATCCTCCACACAGCTAACACTGCCCCCCCAGCTTTGTGTCATCCGCAAACCTGGAGATGTTGCATTCAATTCCCTCGTCCAAATCATTAATATATATCGTAAATAGCTGGGGTCCCAGCACTGAGCCTTGCGGTACCCCACTAGTCACTGCCTGCCATTGAGAAAAGGACCCATTTACTCCTACTCTTTGCTTTCTGTCTGCCAGCCAGTTCTCTATCCACATCAATACTGAACCCCCAATACCATGTGCTTTAAGTTTGTATACTAATCTCTTATGTGGGACCTTGTCGAAAGCCTTCTGAAAGTCCAGATATAACACATCCACCGGTTCTCCCTTATCCACTCTACTAGTTACATCCTCGAAAAACTCTATAAGATTCGTCAGACATTATTTACCTTTCATAAATCCATGCTGACTTTGTCCAATGATTTCACCACTTTCCAAATGTGCTGCTATCCCATCTTTAATAACTGATTCTAGCAGTTTCCCCACTACCGACGTTAGACTAACTGGTATGTAATTCCCCGTTTTCTCTCTCCCTCCCTTTTTAAAAAGTGGGGTTACATTAGCTACCCTCCAATCTTCAGGAACTACTCCAGAATCTAAAGAGTTTTGAAAAATGATCACTAATGCATCCACTATTTATGGGGCTACTTCCTTAAGTACTCTGGGATGCAGCCTATCTGGCCCTGGGGATTTATCAGCCTTTAATCCATTCAATTTACCCAACACCACTTCCCGGCTAACCTGGATTTCACTCAGTTCCTCCATCTCATTTGAGCCCCGGCCCCCTGCTATTTCCGGCAGATTATTTATGTCCTCCTTAGTGAAGACAGAACCAAAGTAGTTATTCAATTGGTCTGCTATGCAGGTTTGTCGGTTTATTGGCTTATTTCCCAAGTGTTTAGGATAGAACTAGTGTATGGTGATCGATGGTTAGCATGGGCTTGGTGGGCTGAAGGGCCTGTTATCATGCTGTATCTCTAAACTAAACTAAACACCATCCACTTCATTCAGAAATTGTCCCAATCACTCCCAGTGAGGCTGAACTCAACGGATTAGAAAATATCAGTTACTGATTTTATTTCTGCTTGTTGTTTGAAGTGCATCCTACTTTGATTCTAAATAGTTGAATATCATTGATTAGGTTACCTCGCAGTCTCATTTCATCAGCAAAGTTGATAGATGAATGTGCAACTAGTGTTACAGGTAACAATAGCAGCATCAAGATTTGTCCTGTGGCACTATGGATGCCTATGTTAGTAGCTATGAAATTGAATTAATCGCTGTGAATTTGATAATGTACGAAAGATTGAGAAATTACTTGTGCCATTCATATCTCCTGCAGTTAAAAACCTGTTTGTCTTACCTTGGGAGTTATCTCTATTTCTAACAGCTCCTCTCTTTGTTGGTTCCTTATATTTGGTTCAATAAGTCTCAAGATTAATTCTCTTATACTCAATTTGCTATTGTAGCACTTCCAATGTTGCACTCATTAAAGTTCTGTTGATCAGCACTTTTCCTCAGAGTACTCAAGGAAATGTTACAATTTCCACCCAAACATTTCTTCCTGCTCCGTAACAATACACTTCCCTTTTAAATTGCACTACCCACTGTGCAGGAAATCCCATAGCTGTATTAAGTGAGCTCTTAGCATCAGTCTTAATTCTGGTGGAAGTTCATCATAAATCTTCATGTAGGCTGACCTGGGAATTTCATGCAATATTGGTTGTTTGTTTTTGTTCAGATACTATTCTTAAATCCAAAGTGTACCTCGGTTCACATCTGCTTATGTTGCAATTGAATTACCTCCCTTTATCTACATCCATTCAAAAAATGCCTGGAACATTATCAGCAAATATTTTCCAAATAAATTCCTTGCATCAAAAATACACATGTTGGATTTGTTAGCGGCCTTTGTTTACTGCCTCCACCAAGCTTAGCTCATCCATTAAGTCACTGTGTTTTTCATTTGACCGGTTCTCCACAGCAGGGGAGGTGGGGTGTTGTTACCAGAGATGGTGGGGAGAGTCAAAGAAAGAGTGAGAACAACTACAAAAAAACTAGAACAACAGTATAGGAGCAAGAGAAAGAGAGAAAGTTAGCTTGACTAACTGATTGATCTGCATTGATCTATCCTGTTTCTATACCTGGGATCAATTATTGATGAGGAACCTTTTATTTGTCTTCACACCACTATTTCTCTTCGAACAGTATCAGCTAAAACAGTTAAAGTTTTAAACGTTTATGATTTATACCATTCAAATATTCTTTAAGCATTGTTTTGTTTTTCGTTCCAACTATGCTCATCTGAAAGGCACATCAATTCCATAACAAATGTGCTGAAATGTTTTGATTTTCAGCTCCCTTTGCAGTTGCTAAGGAGACAGTGTCATAAATTTCCTGAAAGATGTTAATGCATTATCAGTTCACCAATTTGCAGTCATTATCTGCATCCATCAGAGGTACAAATTAAACCCCAGCAATGGGTCTGACCTTAAAGACCTTTACTCTCAATACTGACCGCAGATGCTGTCAGAAACTATTATGATGCATCACTATTAGTTCCCAATGCAGAGAAACTAGATTTGGTTTTGAATCAAAATAATAGATTTTGAAATGACTTAACTGAAGTTTATGCACGACTGATAAATCGTTCTTGACAATTAATTGGCATAAAAGGCTGTGGTCATCTCATGGGTGATAACTTGTCAGAATAGAACACACCTCATATTTTGCTTGGGCAGTTTTCAACTTAAGAGGTATAACCATATAACCATATAACAATTACAGCACGGAAACAGGCCATCTCAGCCCTACAAGTCTGTGCCAAACAACTTTTTTTCCCTTAGTCCCACCTGCCTGCACTCATACCATAACCCTCCATTCCCTTCTCATCCCTATGCCTATCCAATTTATTTTTAAATGATACCAATGAACCTGCCTCCACCACTTCCACTGGAAGCTCATTCCACACCGCTACCACTCTCTGAGTAAAGAAGTTCCCCCTCATATTACCCCTAAACTTCTGTCCCTTAATTCTGAAGTCATGTCCTCTTGTTTGAATCTTCCCTATTCTGAAAGGGAAAAGCTTGTCCACATCAACTCTGTCTATCCCTCTCATCATTTTAAAGACCTCTATCAAGTCCCCCCTTAACCTTCTGCACTCCAGAGAATAAAGACCTAACTTATTCAACCTTTCTCTGTAACTTAGTTGCTGAAACCCAGGCAACATTCTAGTAAATCTCCTCTGTACTCTCTCTATTTTGTTGACATCCTTCCTATAATTGGGTGACCAAAATTGTACACCATACTCCAGATTTGGTCTCACCAATGCCTTGTACAAATTTAACATTACATCCCAGCTTCAAGGTATGAGATGATTTCCCTAACTTCAAGTAACCCTTGCAACCCTCTCTCTCCATCCCTCCCCCACCCAAGTCGTTGCACTAGCTTCAGTTGTCTTGTTGAGTCTCATTATCCGTAACTCATTTTCACCTAGACCTAGCTAACAATGCCCTGTCTCCTTTATCATTGAAACTTTTTTGCATATCTTTCATTCATTTGTTCTATATCTCTCGATATCGCCATCTATATCCCTGACTCTCAGTCTGAAGATGGGTCTCAAACCGAAACATCACCTATTCCTGTCCCCCAGAGATGCTGAGTTACTCGAATATTTTGTGTCTATCTTCAGTTTAAACCAGCATCTCCAGTTCCTTCCTACACAAAACAGATTAATTATTTGTTTCAGAAACACCCAAACTTTTGTGTATTGAAGTTTTGGACATAAAATGAAAATTTCCCTAAAATGGTTAACAATGAGACCAATAAGACCTATTCCAGAGGAGCATGAGCACAAACCAGGAAATCGCAACTACCCTTCCACCCCCCCCCCCCCCCCCCCCCCCCTCACCACTGGACTCACACCCATTCTTCCCCTCCATTCCCCTTCCACCTACCTTTCTTCCTCAATTCTCAACTTTTCTATCCTTATTTTACACATTTTTTATCTGTTAATCTCTGGCCTTTGTCCAAACTTATCAAGTTGTCCCTCACCTATATCTACCCATCGCTTACCATGCTTTGTACTGTCTTCCAGCTCTCCTCCCCCCACCCCCTCCCCCACCATATATCCATATCCATTTGGTTTTTCAAATGTATTGATGGAGAAACTCAGCGGATGAGGCAACATCTATGGAGAGAAGGAATAGGCAACGTTTCAGGTCGAGACCCTTCTTCAGAGTCAAACCAAAGTCTTTTTAATCAATCGGGTGGTAATAAGGATCCATCCAGCCTACAGCAGGTCCATCCTTTCATGACAGACAACACAAAAATGGAAGCGCTGAATAAAACTGTTCTAAATTACTTTTTTGAGGACAGCTTTCTCTTTAAACAGAAAAGCCATTAATTTATTTTACAGATTTAAAAAGTCAATGTAACGCTTCACCAACTTTAGTTTTATAGAAACATAGAAACATTGAAAATAGATGCAGGCGTAGGCCATTCAGCCCTTAGAGCCAGCACCACCGTACAATACGATCATGCCTGATCATCCAAAATCAGTGCCTCATTCTTGCTTTCTCCCCATATCCCTTGATTCCGTTATATGTGACACATAAGCATTTAAGTTATGTAGCAGCACACTCTTCAGGCATAATTAGGAGACACTCTCAGAAATATCACCCACAGGAGTGCCTCACGAGAGTTAAGCAGGAAGAAACAAGCGTGATGCTTTTTCTTTGTGATGCACTAATTGAATGCTAAACTCCGGAAAATCTTTCCTATGTTCTCTGGTCCAATTTCACTATTCTTCCTTTACATTATGTTTCCCTTTTCATTTTCAATTGAACAAAGTTGTAAATGAAACAGTTCACAACCCATCATTACCAACACTGAATGCAACATGGCACTGTTAAACATATCTTAATCTTTTTTTAATTTCGAAACCCTCTCGAATGAACTCTATTAATTTTTTCTGAACTTTGAAGAATTTATTTTGTTAACGGCAACTTGAAGTTCCTTGCAGAATTGCAGTGAAGGTTCACTATCCTTTCTCCCTAGGTTCTTAATGCCTTTCCTTTCATTATGTGATCCAGAATAATTGATAATAACCCAAATGTACTAATACATTTATTTCACTAATTAAATATTACCAGATCCTCACGCCGTTCCTTCTGTATAATAAATGTAACTCTGGTTCCCAATTTGTAACTTCAGATATGGGAATGGTTGTGGATGGATCCAGCATTTCTGATTCCCACTATCCAGACCAACCTCTATGAGAAATCCCTTGTTTTTACAGTTGTCCATAGTTTTATTCCGTTGTTAGGTTACAAATATATCCAGAAAAATCCTACCTCTTTCTTATTACGTGCTGGTTTATGCTGGCCCAGAGTATACTGTGAGAATTCTGCCGTTGATTAGGAGAAGGTATTTTAATGACTGTTAGTTTTGGCTTTACACTTCAGAATTTCAGCAAAAGGAATTTTAACTGAATTTGTAACCAGGTTGTACATTATCATTACTGCTGTAGAAAACACATTACAGTATCAGTCATGTACAAAAGAGTAACGAGTTAAACTTCTGGCAAATAGAAAACACGGCCATGAAAGATACAGTTGCAGCAGTCGTGTGAGTGTGTGTGGTTTTACATTAAATAGCGTGGAATTTAAACCGTTTGATTAGAATACCATGTGCAGAAATACACTGATCAAACGGTAGCTAAACAGTTCCAACGGTTTTTCTTTATGGAATAAAGCCATCTGACATGATACTTTCATACAAAAATTCCAACACACTGAGCATGTGTCATTTTGATAAGCCAAATATTGCAGTCTTAAAGTCCCATTTCCTGCAATCATCAGCCTCATTCACCCCACACTCACATTTAATGGTCCACATGCAGAACATCTACCTTGTTGGTCAAAGCCAATGTAGACATCAGACAATATAAACGAGAGGAACAGCACCTCGTTTTCTGCCTGGGTAACCAGGGAGTTGTACGTGTATGAATGGTAATATGGTATGAACACTGAATTTTCCAGTTTTTAGGTAACCTCTGTTCCCTGGCTTCTCTCTCTCCTTCCAATCCTTGCATTCTTTGTTTCATTTCTTATGACCCTCCCCTCCCCCTCCCTTTCCAAGACCTTTCTTGTTCGCCTTTCCCTCCTTCCCTCCACCTACATCACACATATTTCACCTGCAGCATCCCCCTCCCCCATCTGGATCCAACTGCTATTCACTTCTCCCCTAATGGTTCCTGTTATCACCTTTCTTACTTACCAGATTCTACCACTGACAGCCTTTGTGTTTCTCCTTATCATCTTGCAGCAGCTGATTCCACTTTCACCTGTCTCCGTATGCTTTCTTTTTTTATCTTCTCTTTTGTCTCCCTCAATCTATCATCTACCTGCCTTTACCTCCCAACATCTGCACTTCCAGCATCTGCAATCTCTTGGGTCTCTCTGGACTTCAGACAATGCTATACTTAAGAAGACTCCTCCTCTCACTATCCTGAAAGCTTTGGCCAAGTGAAAGGGTTTGAAAGAAACCAAACGTTATTTGGAGCTTTTTAGGTTGTCAGTGTTGTGTGGACTGTAAATATCTCTGCATGTATTTTTAGGAGTATTCATTTCTTCTGTAAAAAAAATAAGCAAAACAACCAAAAATACAAAAATAAATTAGAAACTAATAGCAATAATGTTAAAAGAAGAACCTTGGCTGATCAATTGATTTCCTATGATTGACTTTACAATCCACATTCAAATCTGTGGGGTTTCAGATATTACGTAATTTTTAACTAAGGGGTGGGTTTATGAAATGATTCCTCAGCAGGTAATCTCAGCAAAATGGAGTTCAGCTACAGGACATCGTGTGACGTCCACTGGTGGAGTGAACTCACAGGTTACATAGAAACATAGAAAATAGGTGCAGGAGGAGGCCATTCGGCCCTTCGGGCCAGCACCGCCCTTCATTGTGATCATGGCTGATCGGCCCCAATCAATAACCCGTGCCTGCCTTCTCCCCATATCCCTTGATTTCACCAGCCCTTAGAGCTCTCTCTTAAATCCATCCAGTGATTTGGACTCCACTGCCCTCTGTGGCAGGGAATTCCACAAATTCACAACTGCGTGAAAATTATTTTTCTCACCTCAGTCTTAAATGGCCTCCCCTTTGTTCTAAGACTGTGGCCCCCTGGTTCTGGACTCACCCAACATTGGAAACATTTTTCCAGCATCCAGTCCTTTTATAATTTTATATGTTTCTATATGACCCCCCCCCCCCCCCTCATCCTTCTAAACTCCAGTGAATACAAGCCTAGTATTTTCAATCTTTCCTCATATGACAGTCCTGGCATCCCAGGGATCAATCTTGGGAACCTACGCTGCACTGCCTCAATCATAAGGATGTCCTTCCTCAAATTGGGAGACCAAAACTGTACACAATACTCCAGAGGGTATTGGTTAAGGGTTTACCATCTGTCAGCGAATTCAGCGCCTCTGTATTTGACTATGCATGCATGATAGTCCTAGACCAGTTCCCACTTAAACAGTTAATGCCAGCAATTACCTGCCAAGATCGCAAATAATGACATTTTATAACATTTGCTGAATAATTTACAAGAAAATAGTTGGTGCTTTTCATAAATACACTCATTGAAATTCACAACCAGAAACTAACCCACATTATTTTACTTTTAGCATATCATTTTGACAGAAAACAATGTATATCTGGATTTTACAATATTAAAATAACCTGTGTAGATTTAATCCCTGTTTTATCATGACCTCTAGTGGACAAAGATAGAAATTGCCACAGATTCGTCTGGGATAACAAGGATTAATACTTGGAATTTCATTCATTGTCCATAGCACCAAGTATGTTATATGCTGTCTCCAAAGTGGTGAGCAATGTTTCAAGGAATATTATAATTTTAAATGTTAGTGGGAAACCCGAAGGTGGATAAAGTTAGTGAATTGAAGACATCTTCACATCTTCTGTAACTTGAACAGGAAACCTGTCTATTCTTCCTTAGCACCACTAAAGTCATGGCAAAGGTGCAGAAGGGGTCAGCTAAACTAGGTTTCCTGATGATAAATAGAGGTAAATCTGGGCACTTGAGGAGCGCAGATCTAGTTAAAACACCCATTCTATTAAGGAACTGCAGATACTGGTTTACGGAAAAGATACAGAAAAGTGTCCATTCTATTAAGATTCAGATAGTCCCTATAATGAGGTGGAGAGCGGCAGCACCTTGGTGCGAGAGGCACAATTTATTAGTATCTGAGAGGCAGTTTTTTCACACAGAGGGTGGTGGGAATACGCAATGAGCTCCAGAGGAGGTAGTTGAGGCAGATACTATAACAACATTTAAAAGACATTTGAACAAGTACACGGACAGGAGAGGTTTAGAGGGATATGGGCCACATTCGGGCAGATGGGATTCGTGTAGATGGGGCATCTTGGTCAGCATGGGCAAGTTGGGCTGAAGAGCCTGTTTCCATGCTGCATTACTCCGTTACTAATAGTTTGGGCAGCGCAAAACAATAATTGTCATGTTTCCATAAGCTTTAAAATGTAGCCCACCATGCAGTGGTTTAGAGATCAGTTGTAAATTAGCAGAGGAGTGGGAAGCACTACAGATACATAGAGGAAAATAGAAGCCAATATTCTCAAAAGGCAAATTGTGATTTGTGATATTCACCTTCAACCAATCAACATCATTAGTTTTCAACTAAAATCTTGTTTTTACATTCGATATTTTAGGATTATAGCCAATACTAATTTATTTAAAATCCTAAATATTCCATTAAATATAAGAATTTGCGCATTGTAGCGGCGCCTGCTGGCGCATGCAGATATCGAACCCGGCATTCGGAAGTCGCGGTCACGTGACTCGGGAGGGGCTGCTGTTTTTCGCACGGTTTCGCTTTTGCGCGGCAGTTCAGTGCTGACCACCGTTGTGGCCAGACGTGTTGTAAGAACCTGTGAGCTAAGAAGCTATTTTCAGAATAAAATAAGTTACAAAACTTAGTTGTCGTTCTTGCGACCGCCAAATTGGTGACCCCGACCTGTCTAGCCATCGTTAGACAAGCAAAGATCGTGCAGGAAGACTACGTTCCCGCAGAATCGGCCGGCACGAGGCAGGGCTCACCGGGTTTCAAACTACCCTCGTTTTGGCCGGATCAACCTCAAGTGTGGTTCGCCCATGTTGAGGCAGTTTCACCTGCACCGCTTTATTGCAGATGACACCATGTATTTCCATGTGTAGGAGCTCTGCCACAGGACTGTGCCTCGAGGCTGTTGCTCTACATTAGAGACCCGCCGACGATTGCTAAGTGTGAGGGTCTGAAGGCCCTCCTGCTCCACACCTTCGGTCTCAGTCGCAGAGACAGGGCAGCGAAGATTCTACATATGGACAGCGTCGGCGATCGGCGGCCATCCAACATCATGGCAAAGATGTTAGCCCTGATGGACGGGCACCGCCCATGTATACTCTTCGAACAGGCGTTCATGGAGCAGATGCCCGATGAAGTTCACCTGATGCTCGCCGGGGTTGATTTCAGTGATCCCCAGCACCTCGCAGAGAGAGCTGACGAATTGTGAGCCCACAGACGATGGGATGTTTGTGCCTTCACCAGCTACCCTGTCAGGGTGTGGGTGCAACCGAGATGACATCGGGAGGTAGAGGAAGCCCAGCCCAGCGCCGAAGAAGCATCGCCACTTCCAGTGGTCTACAGCCGGTGACATTGGTGCTACTACATCAGCGCTACGGTACCGAAGCCCAAAGATGCCAAAGCGCCCGCTCGTTTCAGGGAAATGCCTCGGCCGATCGTCCATAGAAGCGAACGCGATCGGTCCAAACGAACATCTCTACGTGTGTGATAGCCACTCCGGCCATCGCCTCCTGGTCGACTCAGGTGCCATAGCCAGCATCCTGCCACCGACCGCCCGAGACACCCGCGTCGGGAAGGTAGGACCCGTCCTCTCGGTTGTCAATGGGAGCGACGTTCACACTTACGGTACGTGGACCCTGGACTTAAATTTCGACTCCCACCCATATAGGTGGATGTTCACCGTTGCTGACGTCACCCAACCGATATTGGGGGACGATTTCTTGCGTGCGTTCTCCTTGTTAGTTGATGTGCGAGGCGGGCACATGGTTCCAGTGTCGGACCTGTGCCCTGCCAAGCCGCGTAATCCGTCCACGCCCCTACAGCAACTTGACGAGGTAGCTGATATCCAGCAACCTTTCACAGCCCTTCTCACTGAATTCCCTGGGTTGCTCACGCCCGGTTCGACGGGGCCGCGCCCCGTCATGGCGTGGTCCAACACATTCCCACCGAGGGCCCACCAGTTCACGTCCGTGCGCGCCGCCTCCCGCCCGATAAACTGCGCATTGCATGAGACGAGTTCTAGCTTATGGAGGACATTGGGATTGTCCGGCAGTCAGATAGCCCTTGGGGTTCCACGCTGCACATGGTGCCCAAAGTGTCCGGGGGTTGGAGACCTGGCGGTGATTACAGGGGTTTGATCGTGGTAACCACAGCAGATCGGTACCCAGTCCCGAACATCCAGGATTTCTCGGCTCATCTGGAAGGCGCAACCTTCGTCTCGAAGGTCAACCTCATTCGTGGGTATAATCAAATTCCGGTCACCCCTTTCAGCCTTTTCGAATGGCTAAGAATGCCTTTTGGCCCGAAGAACGCCGCCCAGGCATTCCAAAGGTTAATGGATCAGCTCGGTCGGGGTTTGCCGTTCATATTCATCTACCTCGATGATGGCGAGCAGCTCGCAGGCAGAACACGTTAAGCACCTCCGCCTGGTCTTTGAACGGCTGCGCAAACACGGGTTGGTGATCAACCCAATGAAGTGCCTGTTCGTATTGTGTTCCATTTCCTTTTTGGGTCACAGCACGACCTGCCACGGCGCACAGCCGCTGCCCGAGAAGGTCGACACTATCTGTCGCTTCCCGAGGCCACTATCCATCAAGGGCCTGCAAGAATTTATCGGAATGGTCAATGTTTACCACCGATTCGTCCCATCAGCAGCCGTTGTTCCAGTGTCTGGCGGGTAAGCCTAAGGACCTGGTCTGGTCCAAGGAGGCTGAGATGGTTTTGAGGGGGCTAAGACAGCGTTGGCTAACGCCACTATGCTGGAACACCCTAGGGCGTCGGCCCTAACGGCCCTCACCGTGGACGCATCTGACGTCGCGGTAGGTGCTGTCATCGAGCAATGGGTAGGTAGCCGCTGGTTGCCACTGCCGTTTTTCAGCAGGCAGCTACGGGCCCCCGAGATCAAGTACAGCGCTTTCAATCGGGGGCTCCTCTCGCTTTAATTAGCAATCCACCATTTCCGTTATTTCCTAGATGGGCGCGCGTTCACCGCATTCACGGACCACAAGCCACTCACGTTCGCTTTGACTAATGTGTCCAATCTCTGGTCCTCCAGGCGACAGAGAAACCTCGCCCACATATCCGAATTCACATTTGATATTCGGCATGTGGCGAGGAAGCTGAACATTGTGGCTGACGCATTGTCCCGTCCGGCAGCCCCCATGGTATCCGCTTTAAGCCTAGGTGTGGATTACGTGGAGCTGGCTGCTACCCAGCAGGGTGATGCCAGCATGGGGGTTTAACGCAACGCTGACTCAGGCCTTAAATTGGCCGAGGTGCCCTGCGGTGCCGCCGGCGTGTGGGTCATTTGCGATGTCTCAACAGGTAAAGCCCGTTCCATTGTCCCGATTGCCTGGAGACGTCGGATTTTCAACACCATCCACAGCCTAGCTCACCCGTCCATTCGCGCCACCTCTGCCCTGGTCGCGGCCAAGTTCATCTGGCACGGGTTACGAAAGCAGGTCGCAGCATGGGCCCATGCTTGTATCCTGTGTCAGACTTCCAAGGTGCAGAAGCATGTGCGCCCACCCGTGCAGGATTTCGCTGTTCCAGATGGCAGGTTTCTGCACATCCATGTTGACCTGGTGGGTCCCTTGCCTTATTCGCGTGGGGCCACTCACTTACTAACTATCGTGGGTACACAAAAAAGCTGGAGAAACTCAGCGGGTGCAGCAGCATCTATGGAGCAAAGGAAAAAGGCAACGTTTCGGGCCTAAAACCTTCTTCAGACAGACCGGGGGCGGGGAGAAGAAAGGAAAAAGGAGGAGGAGCCCGAAGGCTGGGGGATGGGAGGAGACAGCCCGAGGGCTGAGGAAGGGGAGGAGACAGCAAGGACTAACAAAATTGGGAGAATTCAATGTTCATGCCCCCAGGATGCAGTCTCCCCAAGCGAATATGAGGTGCTGTTCCTCCAATTTCCGGTGTTGCTCGCTCTGGCCATGGAGGAGACACAGGCCAGAGAGGTCGGATACAGAGTGGGAGGGGGAGTTCAAATGTTAGTTCTTGCTGTCTCCTCCCCTTCCTCAGCCCTCCCGCTGTCTCCTCCCATCCCCCAGCCTTCGGGATCCTCCTCCTTTTTCCTTTCTTCTCCCCGCCCCCCACCCCCGATCAGTCTGAAGAAGGGTTTCGGCCCGAAACGTTGCCTTTTTCCTTCACTCCATAGATGCTGCTGCACCCGCTGAGTTTCTCCAGCTTTTTTGTGTACCCACGTAGTTAGTAAGTGAGTGGCCCCACGCGAATAAGGCAAGGGACCCACCAGGTCAACATGGATGTGCAGAAACCTGCCATCTGGAACAGCGAAATCCTGCACGGGCGGCTTCGGCGGTGCTAGCTGACCTTCGTGACGCGGGTGCACGCTTTGGTCCTGGTTCCCACTTTCCGACATGTGCCTGTGCCTACTATGTTACGGGATTATGCTTATGTTTTCCTTCATAGGGATGCTCACCGCTCGCCATTACAGCGGGTGTATGAAGCTCCGTACAGGGTACTAGAGACTGGTACCTCGACGTTCACATTGGACATGGGTGGCAGGGTGGAGTTCGTCTCCGTCAGCCGCCTTAAGCCAGTACACGTCGACGAGGATAGCCCGATGGCGGTGGCCACTCTGCGGCGTAGAGGGCGTCTGCTGGCCATTTTGCCGCCCTCGGCATCTGTTACCCCCGGTTATGTTTCACCGGTCCCCTCTGTTACGCCCGTCCCTCATTCACATTTGTCATGCCCCTCTGGTTCTGTTTTACCGGCCCCTACTGTTGCGCTCGCCCCGCGACCTCAGACTAACGTTCAGGTCGAACTGTACGGTTACCCATGCGTTTCCGTACCGCGGATTCTGTGGGGGCTATGTAGCGGCGCCTGCTGGCGCAAGCAGGTATCGAACCCGGGTACGGAAGCCACGGTCACATGACTCGGGAGCGGCTGCTGTTTTTCGCGTGGTTTCACTTTCATGCGGCAGTTGAGTGTTGACCACCGTTGTGGCCAGACGTGTTGTAAGAACCTGTGAGCTAAGAAGTTATTTTCAGAATAAAATAAGTTACAAAACTTAGTTGTCGTTCTTGCGACCGCCAAAGCATTATTATTTTTGACATATGCAATATTTAGCTCTTCACATTTATAATGATGCATTCAATGAGGGCCCCATCTACACTAACCCACCTGTCTGTGTTTGGCCCAAATCCCTCTAAACCTATCCCACAATCCGGGTTCATCCATGTACCTGTCCACATGTTTTCACTATAGTCACTGTCAATCGCGTGAACCTACGCTGCACTGCCTCAATCATAAGGATGTCATTCCTCAAATTGGGAGACCAAAACTGTACACAATACTCCAGAGGGTATTGGTTAAGGGTTTATAATCTGTCAGCAAATTCAGGGCCTCTGTATTTGACTATGCATGCATGATAGTCCTAGACCTGTTCCCACTTAAACAGTTAATGCCAACAATTACCTGCCAAGATCGCAAACAATGACATTTTATAATATTTGGTGAATAATTTACAGGAAAATAGTTGGTGCTTTTCATAAATACACTCATTGAAATTCACAACCAGAAACTAACCCACATTATTTTACTTTTAGCATATAATTTTGACAGAAAACAATGTATATCTGGATTTTATAATATTAAAATAACCTGTGTAGATTTAATCCCTGTTTTATCATGACCTCTAGTGGACAAAGATAGAAATTGCCACAGATTCATCTGGGATAACAAGGATTAATACTTGGAATTTCATTCATGGTCCATAGCACCAAGTATGTTATATGCTGTCTCCAAAGTGGTGAGCAATGTTTCAAGGAATATTATAATTTTAAATGTTAGTGGGAAACCCGAAGGTGGATAAAGTTAGTGAATTGAAGACATCTTCACATCTTCTGTAACTTGAACAGGAAACCTGTCTATTCTTCCTTAGCACCACTGAAGTCATGGCAAAGGTGCAGAAGGGGTCAGCTAGACTAGGTTTCCTGATGATAAAGAGAGGTAAATCTGGGCACTTGAGGAGCGCAGATCTAGTTAAAACACCCATTCTATTAAGGAACTGCAGATACTGGTTTACGGAAAAGATACAGAAAAGTGTCCATTCTATTAAGATTCAGATAGTCCCTATAATGAGGTGGAGAGAGGCAGCACCTTGGTGCGAGAGGCACAATTTATTAGTTTATCTGAGAGGCAGTTTTTTCACACAGAGGGTGGTGGGAATACACAATGAGCTCCAGAGGAGATAGTTGAGGCAGATACTATAACAACATTTAAAAGACATTTGAACAAGTACACAGACAGGAGAGGTTTAGATGGATATGGGCCAAATGCAGGCAGATGGGATTCGTGTAGATGGGGCATCTTGGTCAGCGTGGGCAAATTGGGCCGAAGAGCCTGTTTCCATGCTGCATGACTCCGTTACCCCTCATAGTTTGGACAGCGCAAAACAATAATTGCCATGTTTCCATAAGCTTTAAAATGTAGCCCACCATGCAAGTTTTTACAAAACTTAGTTGTCGTTCTTGCGGTCACCAAAGCATTATTATTTTTGACATATGCAATATTTAGCTCTTCTCATTTATAATGATGCATTCAATGAGGGCCCCATCTACACTAACCCACCTGTCTGTGTTTGGCCCAAATCCCTCTAAACCTATTCTATCCGGGTTCATCCATGTACCTGTCCACATGTTTTCACTAAAGTCACAATTAGCATGCTCTTCCTCAAATTACTTGAGGACTTAACACTTTCTGTTCTTGAAATGGAGCCACAAAGCTTCCAAGGATAAGCAGATGGATCGACATGTGCTTCTTAAGCTTACTGTACATTACCAATGGTTTGGCAACAGCATAGTTATTCTGCAGATAACTTTATTTTAACCATACAGGATTTTCTACTGATACTTGTCAATTTACTTAGCTACTAATATACTAGTTGTCTGGATAGTTTCCTGTTAAAATATATATATATACTTTTGTAGGCCATTTAATACTTGTACCATTTTATTATTCACTTGTTCTTTATTATCACATTGCACATCTTTCTGTTCTTCGTCAGGCCCTCAGGATCAAGGATAAGTTACTTCCAATCAGGATTTGGTTGGCTTGGTGGTGCAGCAGTAGAGTTGCTCCCTTAAAGTGCCAGAGACCTGGTTCGGTCCTGACTATGGGTGCTTGTCTGTACGGAGTTTGTACGTTCCCCCCGGGACCTACGTGTGTTTTCCCCAGGCGCTCCGGATTCCTCCCACATTCCAAAGACGTACAGGTTTGTGGAATAATTGGCTTGGTAAAATTGTAAATTAAGTGTGTGAGGATAGTGTTAATGTGCGGGGAATGCTGGTCGGTGCAAACCTGGTGGATTGAAGGACCTATTTCAATAGACAATAGACAAAAGGTGCAAGAGTAGGCCATTCGGCCCTTCAAGCCAACACCAGGATTCAATGTGATCATGGCTGATCATCCCCAATCAGTATCCCGTTCCTGCCTTCTCCCCATATTCTTTAAGAGCCCTATCTAGCCCTCTCTTGAAAGTATCCAGAGAACCGGTCTTCACCGCCCTCTGAAGCAGAGAATTCCACTGTACATGGAATTCCATAGAGAATTTCCGCGCTGTATCTCTAAATAAACCAAAAATAAGTATCTGGTTTGTCCAGTGTGGGATCTGCTATCTTGTCATGGACCAGAGCTCCCCGGAAGTCAGTGAGTACGTTGCATTTCTTCAGAAAAGGCTCTCAGCTCAGCCTTCATTCTCTTTCTCTGTCGCTCAAGTAATCGCTTACCATTACAGAGCTGAGAACAATATCTGTTTTAGGATTCTATAGCTGGGAACTTCTGAAATAAAATATGGTTCTTTCAGAATCCATGTTAATAAATATATTCACACACATCAGCGGGCTAACACAGCAATAAATTGTTTATTGCGAGGTTGAATGTGATATTGATCTATGAAAAGAGTTTATGGCAATTTCATATAACATACAACTGGTCTTGCTCTCAATTGATAGAATGAACATCTGTGAAAGACATTGAATATCTTTAACAGGGGCCATAGTTTAAGAATAAGTGGTAAGCCATTAAGAATGGAAATGAGGAAAAACATTTTCACATTTTGTGTGTGGAATTCTCTGCCTCAGAGAGTAATGGAGGATGGTTCTCTTCATGCTTTCAAGAGAGTTAGATAGACCTCTTAGGAATAGCGGCATTAAGGGATATGGAGAGAAGGCAGGAACAGAGTTCGGTTTGTAGATGATCAGCCATGATCACATTGAATGGCGGTGCTGGCCCGCTTTTTGCACTCATTCCATCCTAATGTCTTTCCCACAACAGAGTAACCAAAAATGTGCACATGCTGGACTCACCAATGTCTTGTATAACTGCAACATTACATCCCAACTTCTATGCTCAGTGTCCTGGTTGATGAAGGACTGCATACCAAACACCTTTTTCACCACCCTGTTCTTGACACTACTTTCAAAATGTTTTCCAATCTCTTGGATAGGCTGGGTGAGTGGGCAAATGTTTGGCAGATGCAGTATAATGTGGATAATTGTGAGGTTATCCATTTTGGTGGCAAAAACAGGAAAGCAGACTATTATCTAAATGGTGGCCGACTAGGAAAAGGGGAGATGCAGCGAGACCTGGGTGTCATGGTACACCAGTCATTGAAAGTAGGCATGCAGGTGCAGCAGGCAGTGAAGAAAGCGAATGGTATGTTAGCTTTCATAGCAAAAGGATTTGAGTATAGGAGCAGGGAGGTTCTACTGCAGTTGTACAGGGTTTTGGTGAGACCACACCTGGAGTATTGCGTACAGTTTTGGTCTCCAAATCTGAGGAAGGACATTATTGTCATAGAGGGAGTGCAGAGAAGGTTCACTAGACTGATTCCTGGGATGTCAGGACTGTCTTATGAAGAAAGACTGGATAGACTTGGTTTATACTCTCTAGAATTTAGGAGATTGAGAGGGGATCTTATAGAAACTTACAAAATTCTTAAGGGGTTGGACAGGCTAGATGCAGGAAGATTGCTCCCGATGTTGGGGAAGTCCAGGACAAGGGGTCACAGCTTAAGGATAAGGGGGAAATCCTTTAAAACCGAGATGAGAAGAACTTTTTTCACACAGAGAGTGGTGAATCTCTGGAACTCTCTGCCGCAGAGGGTAGTCGAGGCCAGTTCATTGGCTATATTTAAGAGGGAGTTAGATGTGGCCCTTGTGGCTAAGGGGATCAGAGGGTATGGAGAGAAGGCAGGTACGGGATACTGAGTTGGATGATCAGCCATGATCATATTGAATGGCGGTGCAGGCTCGAAGGGCCGAATGGCCTACTCCTGCACCTAATTTCTATGTTTCTATGTTTCTATGTTACCTCGATGCAATTTTTTCCGTATCGTATCTCCGCCCCGTCTCCACTGTAGCCTGACATCATGGAGTTGGCGGCCTTTCCTGGAGACCGATGGGCACTCCAAACCGCGGAGGTTGCGATCCTTTTGCCAGGGATCAAGGCTCCAACCGCGGGGCCTGTGGACTTTAACACCATGAAACCCGCGGTCTCTGGTAAGAAGAGGCTGACTCCAAGACCTCCATGCCGCGGAGAGTTTCAACTGCCTCGACGCGGGAGTTTCCATCACCTTGACGGGGGCTTTGATCGTCGGCTGCAGGGGCTTTGATCACCCCGACTGCGGATGGTTTGACTGCCCCGTCCGCGGGAAAAAACATAGAGGAAATTTGAACTTTATTGCCTTCCATCACAGTGAGGAATGTGATGGATGCTTATGTTAACTTTTATGTGGTTGTGTGTCTTGTTGCTTTTCACTTAGTATGGCTGAATGGTAACTCAAATTTCACTCTACCTTAATTGGTACATGTGACAATAAACTGACCTTGAAACCTTGGAAAAGTGGACTGGATTTTGCTGATTGGAGCTCCTCCTACACACTTACCACTCTCATTGCCAACTGTCAATTCACCAATCACCAAATGTCCCCTACATTGACCCACACCCTCTCCTCCCTACTATCCTTGTTCACTCTCAGTCCTGATGCTGTGTTTCGACTCAAAATGTTGTCAATTCATTTCCCCCCACAAATGCTGCTTGTCAAGCTGAGTTGCCCCAGCAGTTTGTTTGTTGCTACAGATTCCAGCATCTGCAGTCTCTGGTGTCCTACCGTTACCTGATTTAGATCTGCAAGGCTGAATTCATTGGCCTGAAGTATTCTGAGGCCATGCAGAACTTGACCAGAGAATGCCAGCATTTCTCAGCAACATTCAGCACATTTAATATTATATTTATCATTTTGTTGAATTTTATCTTTATTGTTTATTTTGTTTAGTCTTCCTATCAGATATTCTTATTTGCATCGGGGCATTATCGCTGTGCTTCAAGTGCTGAACTGACAAAGATACCTTAGGTGTTTGATTATAATCCAGCTCACTGGAAAATGGACCGCTGAGAAAATATTCTGGATTCATTGAAGTAAAATGTGGAAGAAGTGAATAGCCACCAGTTAGGTAAACAGCACCATCTGCTGTTTAAACTTAGTTTTAGTTTAGTTTATAGTCACGAGTACCATTGAGCTTGGTTTTAACTATAATATTCTTTGTATGAGATTTTTTAAAAGGAATTAAGTTCCTGGATGTAGACACAAAGGACTACATCTGCTGGTTTACAAAAAAAAAGACATAATGTGCTGGAGTAACTCAGCTGGTCAAGCAGCATATCTTACAAAAAAACCCCACAAAGTCCTGGGGTAATAACGGTATAAAAAAATAAATGCTAGAAACAAAGTACTGCAGATAAGATAAAGACAAAGATAAAGACAAAATGCTGGAGTAACTAAGTGGATCAGGCAGCATCTCTGGAGGCCATAGATGACATTTCGGGTCGGCACCATTTTTCAGAATTAAAGCCCATCTCACCAAGAGAAACTCTGGCACTTTGTGCCATTTTTTGTTAGAGATGCTGCCTGACCCGCTAATTTTCTGGATAGTTTAATTCAATACTTTTCAACTGTTACAAAATGAAACCTGTTGCAAAGAAGAAAATTAACATGTGATATAATAAATATTGAACACTCATACCATGAACATCTGAACAATTCCAGTACATAGTCTAGGGTCAATTGTCTGAAATGCAGACATTTTGTCCTTGACCTCTCTTGTTTGACACATATTCAATGAAAGGATTAAATACAAAGCTATTTATAATCACATGAGGGCCTTCCAAGTTTCTGCTGCAGAGCCTTATCTCCTACTGACTGATACTTTGGCCTTTGTCAGCATCGCTGATGCTGTTCAGCTCTCTGTTCCTGAACAGCTTGTTGTCTTAAGGGCTGATCCCACTATACGAGTTTACCCAAGAGCTCTCCCGAGTTTAAAAACAAATCAAACTCGTGGTAGGAATGTAGAATGTACGTAGCGGGTACATCGGAGCTCGGGACGTCTCTTAGCGGCTCGTAACGCTAACGGCAGGTACTCGGGAAACGCGGTAAGCTCGTGAAGTTTTTTCAACATGTTGAAAAATGTTCACGAGAGCCCCGAGTACCTATGAGCGGCTATTACCGTAATATTACCGTAATTCTCCGAGTTCGAACCAGGGGAAACTCGGGAGAACTCTTGAATTACCTCGTACAGTGGGACAGGCCCTTTACAGGCACATCAAAAAATTAAATTATAGCTGTTCTCATTTTCCAGGCTCCAATGGAAACATCAAGACCGATAGAACATTCTGGCATTAACTTAAAAAAGAGACAGAGCAACATCTTCACACCATATTTAAATATGTTTCCAAAGTTTTTGAAAAACACTTAAAATTAAAATAAACATTTTCGCTAAGTGGTCATTCCCTTGGTTACATAGACAATTAGGTAGTGAATTATAATTTTGCATGGGAGGCAGCCAGTTTAGGTGATCATGATAGGTGATGTCTCAATTGGGGAGAAGCAGTCCCTCAGTCCAGCTAAGGGAGGGGAGAGCAGTTAGTCTGAATGTAAAAACAAAGAACTACAGATGCTGGTTAAAACACAAAAGAACGCAAAGTATAGGAGTAACACGATAGGTTAGGTAGCATCTCTGGAAAACATGATTAGGTGATGTTTGAGCTCCAGGGGGACTGTGTGCCAGTCGGGGGGTGTGGGAGACAATGTCAGGTTGGGGATGTGGGGAGGAGAGTCTGTTGGTGTGGGGGCAGTGTCTCTGTCAGAGGGTAGTGAGCTAGTGAGGTTAAGAACAGAAAGATAGGGGAGATGAATGTGTGGCTGAGTTGGGGCAGGGATTTAGACTTCTGGACCATTGAGATCTCGTCTGGGGGTGGGGTGACCAGTACAAAAGGGACGGGTTGCACCCTAACTGGAGGGCTACCAACATCCTGGCAGGCCGGCTTGCTAATGCTACAAGAGTGGGTGTAAATTAGATTGGCAGTGGGGTGGGATCTCATATAGGACATAGACAGGTGTGAGAAGTTGGTATGTAGGATGGTGAAAGACAGTTTATTAGACAGAATAGACGGGAGAAAGGCAGAGAGCGAGGAAGGCCGTTCGGTTTAAACTGCACGTATTTTAATGCAAGGAGCCTGATGGGTAAGGCAGATGAGCTTAGGACATGGATAGGTACTGTACGTGCAATTGGGACGTTGTAGCTATTATTGAAAACTGTTTAAGAGAGGGGCAGGACTGGCAGCTCAACATGCTGGGGTACAGGAGCTTCAACAGAGATAGGGGTGAGGGTAAAAGAGGAGGGGGTGCATTATTATTTTTTAAGGAGGATGTCATGGCTGTGTTCAGAGGTGACATTACAGACAGTTCGTCTAGTGAGGCTATATGGGTGGAGCTGAGAAACAAGAAAGGGATGATCACCTTGTTGGGGGTGTACTTCAGACCCCTGAATAATGAACGGGAATTAGAAGAACAAATATGCCAGGAGATTGCAGACAGCTGCAGATCAAATAAGGTTATTGTCGTAAGGGGATTTTGACTGGGAAATATTGACTGGGAAAATCCCCAATATTGACTGGGAAAATCATATTGTGAATCGTTTAGATGGGGTGCAATTTCTCAAAAGTGTTCAGGAAAGTTTTCTCCAGCAATATGTAGTGGCCCCCACATATGAGAGGGGAACACTAGATCTAGTCTTGGGAAAGGCAAGTGAATTAATTGTTCGTGGAGGAGACTTTTAGGACCAGTAACCACTGTTCGATTAGGTTTAAGATTGTTATGGATAGGGAAAGAGTGGGCCCACGTGTTAAAATGCTCAATTGGAGTAAGGTCAACTTTGAGGATATGAGAGAAGATCTTGCTCACGTTGATTGGAGCAGGTTATTTGAGGGGAAAGGAACATCAGCCAAGTGAGACGTTTTTAAGTGTGCTGACAAATGCTCAGGATATGCACATCCCTAAAGGGCAATGCAGGCAAATGTAAGAAAGCTTGGCTAACAAAGGAAATTGATGCATTTAGTCAAGAATAAGAAGGACACATGGACAGGTATAGGCAGCTGGATTCAAATGCATCCTTGGAAGAGTTTCTGGAACTAAGGAATAAACTAAAAAATGAATTCAGAAGGGCAAAAAGGGGCCAGCAGATAGCTCTAGCAGATAGCATTAAGGACAATCAAAAGAGATATTATAAATAAATAAGGGTTAAAAAGATAACTAGAGAGTGGTACCCCTCAGGAATCAAAGTGGTCAACTATTTATGGAGCCACAGGAGATAGGCAAGGTCCTCAATGAGTATTTTTTCTCTGTATTTACAGATGTCAGGAGGACAGAGGAACTTGGGGCAGTCAATGAGATCAATCAGTGTTACGGTCGAAGAGGTGCTGAAGTACTATTGTGTACGAAGATAGACAAATTTGAAGGGCCTGATCAGATATATCTGAGGATATTGTTGGAAACTTGAGAGGAAATTGCAGGAGCCCTGGTTGAAATTTACGAGCCGCCTTTAAATACAGGAGAGGTGCCAGAAGACTGCAGGGTGGCAAATGTTGTGCCTCTATTCAAGAAGAGCTGCAGGGAAAATGTTGGGAACTATAGGCCAGTGAGCTTAACATCTGTAGTCAGAAAGTTACCAGAGAGTATTGTGAGGGATAGGATGTATAGGCATTTAGATTGACAAGGGCTGATTAGCGATTAGGGTTTTGTGCGTGGGAGGTTGTGTTTCACAAATCTGATTGAGTATTTTTGAAGTTGTGACCAAAAAGATCGATGAATGCAGAGCTGGAGATGTTGCATATATGGACAAAGCATTCGACAAGGTCCGGCATGGTAGGCTGCTCTGGAAGGTTAGGTCACATGGGATCCAAGAAGAGAGCTGAATGGATAGAAAGTTGGCTTCTTGGAAGAAAACAGAGGGTGATGGTGGACAGTTGACTCTCGGACTGGAGGCCTGTGGCTAGTGGTGTGCCTCAGGGTTCAGTGCTGGGCTCGTTACTTGTTTGTCGTCTATATGAATGATTTGGATGAAAACATGCATGGGAAGATTAGCAAGTTTGCTGATGATACAATTGTGGGTGGTTTTGCATGGTGAAGATGGTTGTGAAAAATAGCAGCAAGATCTTGATTGATTGGCCAGGTGGGCTGAGGGATGGTTGATGGAATTTAATACAGACTTTGTGATGTGTTGCATTTTGGGATGTCTAACATGGGCAGGACCTACACAGTGTATGGTAGATGATGTAGAGCAGAGGGATGGTTCTTTGAAGGTGGAGCCGCAGGTAGATAGGGTGGCCCAAAAGTATTTTGGCACATTGGCCTTCAAGAGTTGGAGTACAGGAGGTCATGTCGCAGTTGTATAAGATGTTGATGGGATCACATGTATGCCCCTGTCCCACTTAGGAAACCTGAACGGAAACCTCTGGAGACCTTGCGCCCCACCCAAGGTTTCCATGAGGTTCCCGGAGGTTTTGGTCACTCTCCCTAATGGTCGAAAGTGGTTTCCACGTAGTCGAGGCTTCTTCTATGTTCCTGCGATTATTTCAACAAAATCAAAACCGGCCTCGACTAAAAATAGGTTGCCGTTTGGTTGAAGCCAGTGGAGTGGGGTTGCTATTTACTTACAGGCAGTCGAAGGCAGTCTCCTTCGCTGACCGGCCATTTTGATTGGCTCATTGGAGTTTTTAGCCTTTGGTTTTCAGGACCTAGAAGATCCGCCGAAAGGTAAAATGCCCGCTAACTTTATTAAACTTCTTAAAACTGTCTCCACTTCTTTCTCCCCCCTTCTCTTCCCCTTCGCTCCCTCCCTCCCGCGCTCTCTAAAGGACTTACCGTGCTCTGCGGCAGCCGTTTACCTTCCTCTTCATTGCAAAGACAGTGCTCCTCCGCTGTCCCTGGCCCTCACCTTTGCGATGTGTGTGTGCGCGTGTGTGTGCGTGTGTGCGTGTGTGTATGCGGTCGATAGCAAAGATCCTGTAGGATCTTTGGTCAGTAGATGCAGCTCACGCTTCAGTCGAGGCTTACCAGGCGAGTGACCAAAACCTCTGGCGACTCATGGAAACCTTGGGTAGGGCGCAAAGTCACCAGAGGTTTCCGTTCAGGTTTCCTAAGTGGGCCAGGCATTAGAGTACTGTGTTCAGTTCTGGGCACCATGTTATATGAAAGATGTTGTCAAGATGGAAAGGGTACAGAGAGGACTTACGAGGAAGTTGCCAGAACTAGAAGGTCTGAGCTATTGGGAGAGGTTGAGTAGGCTGGGGCTCTATTCATTGGAGTGCAGGAGGATGAGGGGGTGATCTTGTATAGGTGTATAAAACCATGAGAGGAATAGACAGGGTAGATGCAGTCTCTTGCCCAGAGTAGGTGAATCGAGGACATAGGTCTAAGGCAAAGGGGAAAATATCTAACAGGAATCTGAGGCATAAATTTTTCACACAAAGGGTGGTGAGTGTATGGAACAAGCTACCAGAGGAGGTAGTTGAAGCTGGGACTATCCCAACGTTTAAGGGTGATTCTTTCGTAAGTGTCTACTTTGGTGTCCTGCTACTTTGATGCTGTATACAAGGAAAATCCGTAATTCTATCCCATTTCTTCTTTTTCTATATTGTTAATAAACATAATCCTCATAAATAAAGATTAAACCCTAAATGAATAGTGTTATTTTTTAATTATTTTCCTGATGTTCGATACCCCCCCACACCCCCCGCCCAAAAAACGCATATCCCAATGGTTACTAATTTCAAGTCGGCATATTTATTTAATGGAGGATCTATCTGAAATGAAAATACTTTTAAACGCTAGGTATTAATAATTAAAATATTTATCACCCTTAAAAAAATTCATCTATTCTTGATAAAATTATAAATCTTACCGTTTTTTGTCTCGATGATTGGAGCCATTACCGTCACTCAGCCTTGTTGAGTGATCCCACATGGCTATAAATAGAATAGACGCAAACTTCCGACCTCAAAAGATCGCAAAATTCAAAAGTCCCCTACCTTATGAATTTCTCCCGATTCGCAGGACGAGAAGCGTGTGAAAACTTTTGCTGCATGGCGGGTACATACCTTGATTCAGCGCCATTCCCGAACAGTGCTGAACTCTTAGAAAATGAAAAATAAAAATAGTTCTTTTTTGATTTGTTCTGGAGAACAAATCGTGCCATGTGCCATTCGGGAAACGATATGGCCAGGCATGGCCTTCCGGCGAGGCCATCCTGGGCTAAAGGCTTGGGCCATCATACCCGTCATAGAAACATAGAAAATAGGTGCAGGAGTAGGCCATTCGGTCCTTCGAGCCTGCACCACCATTCAATATGATCATGGCTGATTATCCAACTCAGTATCATGTACCTGCCTTCTCTCCATACCGCATGATCCCTTTAGCCACAAGGGCCACATCTAACTCTCTCTTAAATATAGCCAATGAACTGGCCTCCACTACCTTCTGTGGCAGAGAATTCCAGAGATTCACCACTCTCTGTGTGAAAAATGTTTTTCTCATCTCGGTCCAAAAAGACCCCTTGTTCTGGACTTCCCCAACATCGGGAACAATCTTCCTGCATCTAGCCTGTCCAACCCCTTAAGAATTTTGTAAGTCTCTATAAGATCCCCCCTCAATCTTCTAGATTCTAGCGAGTGCAAGCCGAGTTTATCCAGTCTTTCTTCATATGAAAGTCCTGACATCCCAGGAATCAGTCTAGTGAACCTTCTCTGTACTCCCTCTATGGCAAGAATGTCTTTCCTCAGATTAGGAGACCAAAACTGCATGCAATCCCCCAGCAGTGGTCTCACCAAGACCCAGTACAACTGCAGTAGAACCTCCCAGCTCCTGTACTCAAATCCTTTTGCTATGAATGCTAACATACCATTTGCTTTCTTCACTGCCTGCTGCACCTGCATGCCTACTTTCAATGACTGGGGTGCCATGACACCCAGGTCTCGTTGCATCTCCCCTTTTCCTAATCGGCCACCATTCAGATAATGGTCTACTTTCCTGTTTTTGCCACCAAAGTGGATAACCTCACATTTATCCACATTATACTGCATCTACCATGCATTTGCCCACTCACCCAGCCTATCCAAGTCATCTTGCAGCCTCCTAGCATCCTCCTCACAGCTAACACTGCCCCCCAGCTTCGGGTCATCCGCAAACTTGGAGATGTTGCATTCAATTCCCTCTTCCAAATCATTAATATAGATTGGAAATAGCTGGGGTCCCATTGCTGAGCCTTGCGGTACCCCACTAGTCACTGCCTGCCATTCTGAAAAGGACCCGTTTACTCCTACTCTTTGCTTCCTGTCTGCCAGCCAGTTCTCTATCCACATCAATACTGAACCCTCAATACCGTGTGCTTTAAGTTTGTATACTAATCTCTTATGTGGGACCTTGTCGAAAACCTTCTGAAAGTCCAGATATAACACATCCACTGGTTCTCTCTTATCCACTCTACTAGTTACATCCTCGAAAAATTCTATAAGATTCGTCAGACATGATTTACCTGCCATAAATCCATGCTGACTTTGTCCAATGATTTCACCACTTTCCAAATGTGCTGCTATCCCATCTTTAATAACTGACTCTAGCAGTTTCCCCAATACCGATGTTAGACTAACTGGTCTGTAATTCCCCGTTTTCTCTCTCCCTCCCTTTTTAAATGGTGGGGTTACATTAGCTACCCTCCAATCCTCAGGAACTACTCCAGAATCTAAAGAGTTTTGAAAAATGATCACTAATGCATCCACTATTTCTGGGGCTACTTCCTTAAGTACTCTGGGATGCAGCCTATCTGGCCCTGGGGATTTATCGGCCTTTAATCCATTCAATTTACCTAACACCACTTCCCGGCTAACCTGGATTTCACTCAGTTCCTCCATTTCATTTGACCCCCGGTCCCCTGCTATTTCCGGCAGATTTAGTCTTCTTTAGTGAAGACAGAACCAAAGTAGTTATTCAATTGGTCTGCCATGTCCTTGTTCCCCATGATCAATTCACCTGTTTCTGACTTCAAGGGACCTACATTTGTTTTAACTAATCTTTTTCTCTTCACATATCTATAAAAACGTTTGCAGTCAGTTTTTATGTTCCCTGCCAGTTTTCTTTCATAATCTATTTTCCCTGAGAGTCCAGCAGAGGAGGACAAAGGGCTTAATTAGTAAATTCTGCTGAATTTCTCCCAGTTCTCTGGTAGGCTGCTTTTTCTGGCTAATTTGTATGCTTTTGTTTTGATACTATTTTTTATATCTTTTGTTTTGATACTATCCCTGATTTCCCTTGTTATCTACGGATGCACTGGCCACACCCGCAACTAAACTCCCGATCTCCATCCAGCTCCAGCTGGATACAAAGCCCCATTGCAGCCGTTGCATCTTCCCATAATCCGATGTCCCTCTCCACGCCCGACCCTCTTCAGCTCTTGTTCCCCGGGGGGGGGACAAGGGCTGAAGAGGGCCAGGTGTGGAGAAGGACATCGGATCATGGAAAGATTCGACGGCTGCAATGGGGCCTTGTGTCCGGCTGGAGCTGGAGCTGCTAGCGATCGGGGGTAAGTAACCCTAGACCCAGCCCTAATCCTAGCCCTAACCCCAATCCCAGCCCTAGCCCCAACCCTAGCCCCAGCCCTAAACCCAGCCCCAAAGATAGTTTGTCATCCCCATCATGTGACGCTTCCAAACTTGATCATCTCCACTATGCCGAGTCATATCCATCACATGAGTATTTTATGCTCATGTGTGAAATAAAACAGCATTGACCATTATGATCAATTGTAATTGATAAATGAACAATATGCTTCTGCCTATTCATCTGAAGTTAATATTGTTTTAGAGGAAGTTGGTGAAAAGTTATGTGAAGCTTACCATTCTTGCTGAAAATCACCATTTATTTCGGCAGTAAACTGTTACGAAGGTTTAAAATCAATGTGTTAGACTGAAAAACTATTTTTTTTGGTGGTTTATTAGAGGAAGATGCTCTATAATTTGAAAGTCAGCGACAAAAATTTAATTTTATATTCTTAAATCAGTTATATTTTGCAGTGTTGTTCATCATAAAAATATTACAGATATGACTGAATGCAATGGGCAACCTGGAAAAAGAAGAGGAAAAATTATATATTAAATGCTCTAAAAGATTGTGCCAAACATATTTTTCCCATAATAGGGATGTTCATCTATGTGAAACAACATACAAAGATGCAAAAATTTAAGTTTTATTTTCGGGTTTCCAGAAATTTAAAAGTAGACACTTACTGAAGAATCGCCCTTAAGAAATAGTTAGACAGGTACATGGATAGGTCAAGTTTGGATGGGGGCAGGTGAGATTAGTGTAGCTGGGACATGTTGGCCGGTATGGGCAAGTTGGGCTGAAGGGCCTGTTTCCACATTGTATCACTCTATGGCGGGGATGGGGGGGAGAGAGAGATAGGGCCATGTCGGGGTGTGTAGAGGAGTAGTGGCCCGGGACTGGGGAGCGAGCCTGTCCCAGTCCGTTGACGGGGTGCGGGAGAGCAATGTCCAGCCGGCGATGTAGGTGGGGGAGCAGCGTCCAGTCCGGGGAAGGAGTGGAGACGCCACAGCCCGGGTAGGGGGCAGCGTCCGGCCTCCTCCTCTCCTCCTCCGCCGGCTCCGCTCCACGGGACACGCACTCACTCACAACGATTATAGATGAGCTCGTCCAGTACCTTCACTCACCCACTAATATTATAGAGCAGTACCTTCACTCACTCACTAATATTATAGAGCAGTACCTTCACTCACTCACTAATATTATAGAGCAGTATCTTCACTCACCCACTCACTAATATTATAGAGCAGGACCTTCACTCACCCACTCGCTAATATTATAGAGCAGGACCTTCACTCACTCACTAATATTATAGAGCAGTACCTTCACTCACTCACTAATATTATAGAGCAGTACCTTCACTCACCCACTCACTCACTAATATTATAGAGCAGTACCTTCACTCACTCACTAATATTATAGAGCAGTACCTTCACTCACTCACTAATATTATAGAGCAGTACCTTCACTCACTCACTAATATTATAGAGCAGTACCTTCACTCACCCACTCACTCACTAATATTATAGAGCAGTACCTTCACTCACCCACCCACTAATATTATAGAGCAGTACCTTCACCCACTCACTAATATTATAGAGCAGTACCTTCACTCACTCACTAATATTATAGAGCAGTACCTTCACTCACCCACTCACTCACTAATATTATAGAGCAGTACCTTCACTCACCCACCCACTAATATTATAGAGCAGTACCTTCACTCACTCACTAATATTATAGAGCAGTACCTTCACTCACTCACTAATATTATAGAGCAGTACCTTCACTCACCCACTCACTAATATTATAGAGCAGTACCTTCACTCACCCACTCACTAATATTATAGAGCAGGAGCAGCTCCTCCAGTACCTTCACCCACCCGGCGCCGCGACCCGGATGTGAAGAGCGGGGGGCGGTGAAGATGGCGGCGGCGGCGGTGATGTCGATGTTGATGTCGGCAGCACCAGCAGCACCAGCACCAGCGGCAGTGGTAGTGACGGGCCGGTCTGTGGCCGCTCGCAGCTGAGACGGAGAGCAAGCACCCCCTGTCCCACCGCCAGCCTGTCCGCGTCCAACCGCCTGTTGCGGGGAGCCGGGGAGCCGGGGAAGGAGCGACTGCCGCCCTCTCCAGCCCGAGTGATGGGGGACACGGAGAAGTTCTGTTACGTTTACAGCTGCGACCTGGACATCAACGTCCAGTTGAAGATGTGAGTGAGGGGCAGGAGGATGCGGTTCAGCACCGGGGGCCCGAGGGGGAAGGACGGGCGGACGGTCAGTCTCCTTGGCCTGTGGTGAGAGATGGGGCCTTGGACTGAGGTCAGGTGTAGACTGGACTGGGTTGGGATGTGTGGCCCTTGGGTGCAGACGGGTGGGGACCTTGGAGTGGGCTGCTGTAGGTTTGGGATACGATGGGATGGGGAAGAAGAACTGGTGAATCCGGGATTGGGAGGGAGAGTGGCAGAGCTGGGAGGCATGTGACAACTGTGGAGTTAGAGAGGTGAAGTGGTCAAGTCCTGGGGATGCGTGTAGGGGAGACGGACCAAGCCAAGTGTGGTGTGGTAGAGGATGTGTGTCGTGAGTGGGAGAGTAGGATTAATGTCTTGAAAGATACAACATGGAAGCGTGCCCTTCAACCCAGAGTCCATGCCAACCACCCATCACCCATTCACACAAGTTCTCACACACGTGGACATGAAGAACGTTGAGTTCAATGTGGAGTAAATAGATATGCAAGGTCAGTTTGAGGCTAAGAAGGAGGAGTGCTGGGGATCTTGAAGAGAATGCGGTGGATAAATTCCCAGGAGCTGATGGAATTTATCATAGGTTATTGAGTGAGGCATGAGAGGAGATTGTGGAAGTCTTGACAATGCAAGGTCCTGGATGGTGGAAGAGCAGCAAATGCCTCTTTATTTAACAAGCAAAATGGAGAGAATCCATGGAATTAGGCTGGTGAGCTTCAATGATAGGGAAACTATTGGAGAGAATTCTTCTGGTTAGGATTTACTCCCATTTGGAAGTTAATTGGTGCCCATGAAAATAGTTTTTCACTGTACCTCAGTACACGTGGCAATAATAAACTAAACTAAAACAGTCGGCATGGTTTTAAGCACAACAGGTCGCATCTGATTAACTTGATCGAGTTTTCTGAGGAGGTGATGAAAGTGATTGATGAGGGCAGGGAGCAGGATGTTGTCTGTATGTGGATTTTAGTAAAGCATTTGATAAAGTCCCCCATGGTAGTCTAATCCAGAATTAAGAGGCACGTGATTAACAGTGACTTGGACGTATGAACTGGTTTACTGATAAAGGACAGTGGTTGTGGTGGAAGGACAGTATTTAGGTTGGTGGTCTGTGACCAATGCAGTTACACAGGGACCTGTGTTGGGACCTCTGATGTTTATGATGTATAAAAATGACGGGCATAAATATAGACAGGTTGGTTGGAAGTTTGAAGATTATGCCAATGTTGCTGGTGTCGTGGTCTGTAAGGAAGGCTGTCAAGGTATAAAGTGGGATATAGACGAACTACAGAAATCGGAGGAGAAATGGCAGGTGGAATTTAATCCAAGCAAGTGCGAGGTGTTGCACTTAGGGAGGTCAACTGCAAGGGGAAAATGGCATGACCTTTAACAGCATTGAGGGATCTTGAGGTCCTAGTCCAGGGGGTGACAACCTTGTTCTGCATAGGGGCCAGGACGCATGTCTGTGAGTGGATGGTGGGCCACATCTATCACATGGCAGGCATCGATCATGTGTTCACAAAGATCCCGCCCCTTCGAGGACGCCACCCAGAGCACTGGCCCCTAGTTACAGATGCTCATGAACATGGCACGCCTATGGACCATTACCTTGGTTCTGTCCTGAAGGCGGTGGCTCAAATATCGGACTCACTCATCCCCGGCCTATTGACAACCCCGATCCTGACAGTAAAGCCCAGACACAGAAGGTGCACGGCTGTGCCGGCGGCTTTGCGCAGGATGCGGTACAGCCAGAACTCGGCAGCTCCGCCATTGCGGCCACCAGCGCAGGCTTCCTTGTGTCACCGCGCCTGGGTGCCGCGGCCTCGGGCCCGGGAGGAGGAGTCCAGCCTCATGCAGTGCGATGGGCAGCAGGATTGAATGCATCCTTTTCACAGTGTTTTACCCGACCATCAGTCCGAAAATCACCTTCCAGGTACTGGAGATGACGGACGTCTGCGGGCCGGATGATTACGGGAAAGAAAAACGCCTGCGGGCTGGATGGTTTTGGGTTATGGGCCACATTCGGCCCATGGGCCGTAGGTTGCCGACCCCTGTCCTAGTCCATAACTTCCTGAACTCTCAACACAAGTAGTTAAATAGGCAAGTAGGTATAGAAGGCATATAATATGCTTGCTTTCATGGGTCGGGTCATTGAATATAAGACATAGGAAGTCATAATGCGGATTATAGGACTGTCGTTAGGCTGCATTTGAAGTATTGCATGCAATTCTCATCGCCTCATTACAGGAAGGATGTACTTTGGCAAGAGTGCAGAGGTGGTTGACCAGAATGATACCTGGATTAGGGGGTATTAGCTACAGGGAGAGGATGGGCAGACTTGGAGCACCGGAGGTTGTGGGGGGACCTGATAGCAGTATATAAAATTATGAGGCATAGGTAGGGTAGACATTCAAAACCTTTCTTCTAGGACGGAAAGATAAAATACTGGAGGACATAGCTTTAAGGTGAGGGGGCAAAGCTTAACGGAGATGTGTAGGGCAAACTTTTTACACAGGGTGGTGAGTGCCTAGAATGCGCTGCTTGGATTGGTGGTTGAGGCAGACCTGATGATGGTATTTGAGAGAATTTTAGATAGGCATATAGTTACGGCTAGGCCTGCGTAAGTCGAAGGAGCCTCAGGCCGCGGCGGAGAAGAAAATGGGGACCTGGTGTGGGGCGACCGCTGTGAAGAACAATGGTGGACCTGGTGTGGGGGAGGGAGTTAGGGGGCATTAGTTTTACAATCCCTTGTCCAGGGGATAAGTCTGTGTTTGCTTGTTTGTTGTTCGTTCTGGTTTGTTCTGCTGAAGGCGCTGTGCATACAGCAGCCAGCCAACTGCTTGTTGCTTGTCCTTTTCTATTTTTTGCACTTTTAATGTCAAGTTTTTGTGTACCTTGTGTGTTGTGACTGTTGGCAGACCAATTTCCTCCCGGGGATGAATAAAGTTTTATCGTATCGTATGCAGGGATTACGGTACTGCTGCTCAGAACTGCTGTAGATTTGGGAGCAACAACAGGAGGAGATTAGCAAGAGATAAGACTGATTGGCTCCAGCCCTAGTGGGAGGAGAGAAGTGAGTCAGTGCTGGGAAAACAGTTGAAAACTGAGGAATTTAGTTTGTAAATTGGTAAATCAGACAATTTATCAGTCAATTTAAGCAGGACTGCTCTTAGGGAGCGGCAGTGAGTGAGCGGCCCTGTAAGTAAAATGTGAGTCTTTGGCTCGATAGTCTTCGGTGGGGAGACCACGCAATATGCTTGAGAGGTAGAGACGAAAGAAGGAGATGTCAGGCAAGCTGATTCAGTGCGATGCTTGCAGTATGTGGGAGGTCAAGGACACCGCTGGTGCCTCTGGCTGCTACAAATGTGAAAAGTGCATCCAGGTGGAGCTCCTGAAGGACCGTGTTGGGGAACTGGAGAAGCAAGTGGATGACCTCCGGTTCGTCCGAGAAACTAAGTCATTCCTCGACAAGTCCTACAGTAAGATTGTTACACCTAAGGTACTGGAAGAGAGAAGGTGGGAGACAGTGAGAAAGGGAGGGAAACATGGAATGCCAACGTCCCCGGGTGTTGTACCTCTTGTGAACAGGTTCACCCACTTAGAAGCTGTCGGGACAGAAGACGTGTTTACACTGAGCGGCGGACTGGCCTGCGATGCGAATAGAGCTGTAGAGCCAAAACCAAAAAGGCCTAAGGCAGGCAACGCCATTGTAGTGGGAGACACCATTGTGAGAGGTACGGACAGGGGTTTCTGCGGCAACAGACGGGATGAGGATGGTGTGCTGCCTTCCTGGTGCCAGGATCCAGGATGTCATGGACAGAGTGCAGAAAATCCTCAAGGGCGAAGGTGAACATCTGGAAGTGGTAGTGCATGTCGGCACAAACGATGTCGGAAAGAAGGGGATGAATATTCTGCAGCGTGACTTTAGAGAGCTCGGAAAAATGCTGAAAAGCAGGACCTCCAGGGTTGTTATGTCCGGTTTGCTTCCAGTTCCTCGTGCTGGCGAGAGCAGGAACAGGGAGATACGGTACCTGAACGTGTGGCTGAGGAACTGGTGCACGGGGCAGGGATTTAGATTCTTAGATCACTGGGATCTGTTTTGAGGTAAGGGGGAACTGTACAAAAGGGACGGATTGCATCTTAACAGGTGTGGGACCAGCATTCTGGCAGGCAGGTTTGCCACTGCTACACAGGTGGTTTTAAACTGAATAAGGGGGGTGGGGTGTCGAATGGGATAGTGGAGGATGGAGTTAAAGGGAAAGGGTTTCTTAAATGTGTGAGCGTAGAGACAGAGGGGTGTAAAATGAGGGTAGAAGCAATAGGTAGCAAGGTGAAAAGTAAAAGTGGCAGGCCGGTAAATCCAGCGCAAAAATCAAAAAGGGCCACTTTTCAGCATAATAGTATAAGGGGTAAGAGTGTTGTAAAAACAAGCCTGAAGGATTTGTGTCTCAATGCAAGGAGCATTCGTAATAAGGTGGATGAGTTGAATATGCAGATAGCTATTAATGACTATGATATAGTTGGGATCACGGAGACATGGCTCCAGGGTGACCAAGTCTGGGAGCTGAACACCCAGGGATATTCAATATTCAGGAGGGATAGACAGAAAGGGAAAGGAGGTGGGGTAGCGTTGCTGGTTAGAGAGCAGATTAACGCAATAGAAAGGAAGGGCATTAGCTTTGTGGATGTGGAATCGATATGGGTAGAGCTGCGAAACACTAAGGGGCAGAAAATGCTAGTGGGAGTCGTGTACACGCCACCTAACAGTAGTAGTGGAGTTGGGGATGGCATCAAACAGGAAATTAGAAATGCGTGCAACCAAGGTAAAAAAGTTATAATGGGTGACTTCAATCTACATATAGATTGGGTGAATCAAATTGGCAAGGGTGCTGAGGAAGAGGATTTCTTGGAATGTATGCGGGATAGTTTTCTAAACCAACATGTAGAGGAACCAACGAGAGAGCAGGCTATTCTAGACTGGGTATTGAGTAATGAGGAAGGGTTACTTAGCAGTCTTGTTGTGCGTGGCCCCTTGGGCAAGAGTGACCATAATATGCTTGAGTTCTTCATTAGGATGGAGAATGACATCGTTAATTCAGAAACAAGGGTCCTGAACTTAAAGAAAGGTAACTTTGAGGGTATGAGACGTGAATTGGCCAAGATAGACTGGCGATTGATTCTTGATGGGTTGACGGTGGATATGCAATGGAAGACATTTAAAGACTCCATGGATGAACTACAACAATTGTTCTTCCCAGTTTGGCAAAAAAATAAATCAGGGAAGGTAGTGCATCCGTGGATAACAAGGGAAATCAGGGATAGTAACAAAACAAAAGATGAAGCATACAAATTAGCCAGAAAAAGCAGCCTACCAGAGGACTTGGAGAAATTCAGAGACCAGCAGAGGAGGACAAAGGGCTTAATTAGGAAAGGGAAAATAGATTTATGAAAGAAAACTGGCAGGGAACATAAAAACTGACTGCAAAAGCTTTTATAGATATGTGAAGAGAAAAAGATTAGTCAAAACAATTGTCGGTCCCTTGCAGTCAGCAACGGGTGAATTGATCATGGGGAACAAGGACATGGCAGACCAATTGAATAACTACTTTGGTTCTGTCTTCAGTAAGGAAGACATAAATAATCTGCCGGAAATAGCAGGGGACCGGGGATCAAATGCGATGGAGGAACTGAGTGAAATCCAGGTTAGCTGGGAAGTGGTGTTAGGTAAATTGAATGGATTAAAGGCCGATAAATCCCCAGGGCCAGATAGGCTGCATCCCAGAGTACTTAAGGAAGTAGCCCCAGAAATAGTGGATGCATTAGTGATCATTTTTCAAAGCTCTTTAGATTCTGGAGTAGTTCCTGAGGATTGGAGGGTAGCTAATGTAACACCACTTTTTAAAAAGGGAGGGAGAGAGAAAACGGGGAATTACATACCAGTTAGTCTAACGTCGGTAGTGGGGAAACTGCTAGAATCAGTTATTAAAGATGGGATAGTAGCACATTTGGAAAGTGGTGAAATCATTGGACAAAGTCAGCATGGATTTATGAAGGGTAAATCATGTCTGACGAATCTTATAGAATTTTTCGAGGATGTAACTAGTAGAGTGGATAAGGGAGAACCAGTGGATGTGTTATATCTGGACTTTCAGAAGGCTTTCGACAAGGTCCCACATAAGAGATTAGTATACAAACTTAAAGCACACGGTATTGGGGGTTCAGTATTGATGTGGATAGAGAACTGGCTGGCAGACAGGAAGCAAAGAGTAGGAGTAAATGGGTCCTTTTCACAATGGCAGGCAGTGACTAGTGGGGTACCGCAAGGCTCAGTTCTGGGACCCCAGCTATTTACGATATGTATTAATGATTTGGACGAGGGGATTGAATGCAACATCTCCAAGTTTGCGGATGACACGAAGCTGGGGGGCAGTGTTAGCTGTGAGGAGGATGCTAGGAGGCTGCAAGGTGACTTGGATAGGCTGGGTGAGTGAGCAAATGCATGGCAGATGCAGTATAATGTAGATAAATGTGAGGTTATCCACTTTGGTGGGAAAAACAGGAAAGTAGATTATTATCTGAATGGTGGCCGATTAGGAAAGGGCAACGAGAGGGGCAACGAGTCCTGGGTGTCATGGTACACCAGTCATTAAAAGTAGGCATGCATGTGCAGCAGGCAGTGAAGAAGGCGAATGGTATGTTAGCATTCATAGCAAAAGGATTTAAGTATAGGAGCAGGGAGGTTCTACTGCAGTTGTACAGGCTCTTGGTGAGACCACACCTGGAGTATTACGTACAGTTTTGGTCTCTTAATCTGAGGAAAGACATTCTTGCCATAGAGGGAGTACAGAGAAGGTTCACCAGACTGATTCCTGGGATGTCAGGACTTTCATATGAAGAAAGACTGGATAGATTCGGTTTGTACTCGCTAGAATTTAGAAGATTGAGGGGGGATCTTATAGAAACTCACAAAATTCTTAAGGGGTTGGACAGGCTAGATGCAGGAAGATTGTTCCCGATGTTGGGGAAGTCCAGAACAAGGGGTCACAGTTTATGGGTAAGGGGGAAATCTTTTATGACCGAGATGAGGAAAACGTTTTTCACACAGAGAGTGGTGAATCTCTGGAATTCTCTCCCGCAGAAGGTAGTTGAGGCCAGTTCATTGGCTATATTTAATAGGGAGTTAGATGTGGCCCTTATGGCTAAAGGGATCAGGGGGTATGGAGAGAAGGCAGGTACAGGATACTAAGTTGGATGATCAGCCATGATCATATTGAATGGCGGTGCAGGCTCGAAGGGCCGAATGGCCTACTCCTGCACCTATTTTCTATTTTCTATGTTTCTATGAAAGGAGGGCTATGGATTATGTACAGCTAGATAAGAGATGGTCGGCATCATATTCGGCACAGACATTGTGGGCCAAACGGCCTGTTTATGTGCTGCACTATGTTCTATGAAACCCGATGACCTTGGTCTGGCGTTTGGTCCCTCCGAGGATGAGCATACGCTGAATAATCCAACCACATTTTTGTTTGGAAGTGGAAAGAAATAATAGAAATTACATTCATTTCAACGTGTAAAAAGATTTGAGATACTGCATATGCTGTATTATAATTTTGCTGCATGTCATTGTGGTATATCATGTCTTGATTGGTGAGTATGTTTAGTTTGTGACTTTATTTGAAGCAGAAATAATATGGGACTGACGAGGTAGAGTCACTGTGGATTGAATTGAGGAATTGTAAAGGCAAGAAGACAGTAATTGGTGTTATCTACAGACCCCCAAATAGTAGCCCTGATGTAGGGTGTAGGTTGCAGCCGGAGTTAAAAATGGCATGTAACAAAGGTAATGTTACTGTGGTGATGGGGGATTTCAATATGCAGGTAGACTGGGAAAATCAGGTTGGTTCAGGACCCCAAGAAAGAGAGTTTGTAGAATGCCTCCGAGATGGATTGATAGAGCAGCTTGTAATGGAGCCGACCAGAGAAAATGCAATTCTGGATTTAGTGTTGTCCAATGAACCAGATATGATAAGAGAACTCGAGGTAAAGGATATGATTGAAACTAATATGATTAGTTTCAATCTGCAATTTGAGAAGGAGAACGTTAAATTGGAAGTGTCAGTGATGCAGTTGAACAAAGGGGACTATGAAGGCATGAGAGGGGAGCTGGCCAATGTAGACTGGGAAGGGATCCTAGCAGGAATGACAGTGGAACAGCAATGGCAGAAATTTCTGGGCATAATCCAGAAGACGCAGGATCATTTCATTCCAAAAAGGAAGAAAGATTCTAAGGGGAGTAGGAGGTGACCGTGGCAGACAAGAGAAGTTAGGGATAGAATAAAACTAAAAGAAAAAATGTATAACACAGCAAAGAGTAGCCGGAAGCCAGAGGATTGGGAAACTTTCATAGGACAACAGAAGGAAACAAAACGGGCAATACGGGCTGAAAAGATGAAGTATGAAGGGAAGCTGGCCAGGAATATAAAGAAGGACAGTAAAAGCTTCTTCAGATATGTTAAGGAAAAAAGAGTAGCAAAGTCAAATGTGGGTCCCTTGAAGGCAGACACGGGTGAAATTATTATGGGCCACAAGGAAATGGCAGAAGCGTTGAATAGGTACTTCGGATCTGTCTTCACTAAGGAAGACACAAACAATCTCCCAGATGTACTGGAGGACAGAAGATCTAAGGGGGCAGAGGAACTTAAAGAAATGTTCATTATACGAGAAATAGTATTGGGTACGTTAATGGGACTGAAGGATGATAAATCCCCTGGAACTGATGGTCTGCATCCCAAGATCCTCAGGGAGGTGGCTCTAGAAATAGTGGACGCACTGGTGATCATTTTCCAATGTTCAATAGATTCAGGATCAGTTCCTGTGGTTTGGAGGATAGCTAATGTTATCCCACTTTTCAAGAAAGGAGCAAGAGAGAAAACGGGGAATTACAGACCAGTTAGCCTGACTTTGGGGGGAAAGATGCTGGAGTCAATTATTAAAGAGGTAATAATGGGGCATTTGGATAGCAGTAAAAGGATTAGTCCAAGTCAACATGGATTTATGAAAGGGAAATCATGCGTGACTAATCTTCTGGAATTTTTTGAGGATGTGACAGTAAAATGGATGAAGGGGTGCCAGTGGATGTAGTTTATCTAGACTTTCAGAAAGCCTTTGATAAGGTCCCGCACGGGAGACTGGTGACTAAAATTATAGCACATGGTATTGGGGGTAAGGTGTTGACATGGATAGAAAATTGGTTGGCAGACCGGAAGCAAATAGTAGGAGTGAACGGGTCCTTTTCAGAATGGCAGGCAGTGGCGAGAGGAGTGCCGCAAGGCTTGGTGTTGGGGCAGCAACTGTTTACCATATATATTAATGATTTGGAAGAGGGAATTAGGAGCAACACGAGCAAGTTTGCGAATGACACAAAGCTGGGTGGCAGTGTGAACTGTGAAGAGGATGTTAAGAGGTTGCAGGGTGACCTGGACAGGTTGAGTGAGTGGGCAGATGCGTGGCAGATGCAGTATAACATAGATAAATGTGAGGTTATCCACTTTGGTGGCAAAAACAAAGGGGAAGATTATTATCTCAATGGGGTTAGGTAAGGGGAGGTGCAGTGAGACCTGGGCATCCTTGTACACCAGTCACTGAAAGTTGGCTTACAGGTACAGCAGGCAGTGAAGAAAGCTAATGGAATGTTGGCCTTCATAACAAGAGGATGTCAGTATAGGAGTAAAGAGGTTTTTTGCAGTTGTATAGGGGTTTGGTGAGACCACATTTGGAGTATTATGTACAGTTTTGGTCTCCTAATTTGAGGAAGGACATCCTTGTGATTGAGGCAGTGCAGCGTAGGTTCACGAGATTGATCCCTGGGATGGCGGGACTGTCGTATGAGGAAAGATTGAAAAGACTAGGCTTGTATTCACTGGAGTTTAGAAGGATGAGGGGGAATCTTATAGAAACATATAACATTATAAAAGGACTGGACAAGCTAGATGCAGGAAAAATTTTCCCAATGTTGGGCAAGTCCAGAACCAGAGGCCACAGTCTTAGAATAAAGGGGAGGTCATTTAAGACTGAGGTGAGAAAAAAACTTTTTCGCCCTGAGAGTTGTGAATTTATGGAAACCCCTGCCACAAAGGGCAGTGGAGGCCAAGTCACTGGATGGATTAAAGAGAGAGTTAGATAGAGCTCTAAGGGCTAATGGAGTCAAGGGACATGGTGAGAAGGCAGGCATGTGTTATTGATAGGGGACGATCAGCCATGATCACAATGAATGGCGGTGCTGGCTCGAAGGGCCGAATGGCCTCCTCCTGCACCTATTTTCTATGTTTCTATATGCGAATGCTTCATTGAGCATAATTCTGAATGGTAACTGCCCACTTCGTCCGAGCACATTATTGCACGCGTCCTGAAAGCCATCTTAAATGACCACCTAAACTGTCATTTGACAACCTAAAAAGCTGCACAGGTTGCCCGGCTGACAACAGAGAAAAAATGTTAAGTGAGAGCACTGAGATACCATTAAGCTGTAAAGGTTGCAGAGCAAATTTACAAGGATGTTGCCAGGACTCAAAGGCCTGAGCTAAGGGCAGACATTGGACAGACAAGGTACACAAAAATGCTGGAGAAACTCAGAGGGTGCAGCAGCATCTATGGAGCGAAGGAAATAGGCAACGTTTCGGGCCAAAACCCTTCTTCAGACTGATAGGGGGTGGCGGGGAGAAGGAAGGAAAAAGGAGGAGGAGGAGGTGCCCGGGGGCTGAGGGATGGGAGGAGACAGCCCGAGGGCTGAGGAAGGGGAGGAGACAGCAAGGGCTAACAAAATTGGGAGAATTCAATGTTCATGCCCGCAGGATGCAGACTCCCCATGTGGAATATGAGGTGCTGTTCCTCCAATTTCCAGTGTTGCTCACTCTGGCCATGGAGGAGACCCAGGACAGAGAGGTCGGACGGGGAGTGGGATGGGGAGTTGAAGTGCTGAGCCACCGGGAAGTCAGGTAGGTTGTTGCGGACCGAGCGGAGGTGTTCGGCGAAATGTTCGCCCAACCTCTGCTTAGTCTCACCGATGTAGATCAGCTGACATCTAGAGCAGCGGATGCAGTAGATGAGGTTGGAGGAGATACAGGCGAACCTCTGTCACACCTGGAACGACTGCTTGGGTTCTTGAATGGATTCGAGGGGGGAGGTAAAGGGACAGGTGTTGCATATCTTGCGGTTACAATGGAAAGTGCCTGGGGATGGGGTGGTACGGGAGGGAAGGGGAGAATTGACAAGGGAGTTGCGGAGGGAGCGGTCTTTGCAGAAGGCAGACATGGGGGGAGATGTGAAGATGTGGAGAGTGGTGGGGTCACGTTGGAGGTGGCGAAACTGACGGAGGATTACTTGTTGAGACAGACAAGGACTTCAATTACTGGAGTGCAGGAAACGAAGATTTATATTATAGATGTGGATACAATCAGGAGAGTGGTTGGGTGAATACACGGAGTCATTTTTGCAGGGTGGGGAATCAAAAAGAGAAGAAATGGGTCAAAGGAGACAGATTTCGCAGGCAGGAACCTCGGGAACATATTTTTCACAGGAAAGGTAGGGAAATTAGCTGCTAAAGGAAGTAGTTGCAGGTACAATAAGAGCATTTAAAAGAGATTTGAACAGCTCTGTCTGAAGAAGGGTCTCGACCCGAAACGTCACCTATTCCTTTTTTCCAGAGATGCTGTCTGACCCGCTGAGTTACTCCAGCTTCCTGTGTCTATGAACAGGTACATTGATATAACATATAACCATACAGCACAGGAGTGGGCATTTTGCCCCACAATGTTTGTGCTGAACATGATGCTAAGTTAAACTGATCTCATCTGCTAGTACATGATCCATATCCCTCTATTCCTTGCACTTCCATGTACCTATCTAAATGTTAAACACCACGAACATACAATGCCCTCCATAATGTTTGGGACAAAGACCCATCATTTATTTATTAGCCTCTGTACTCCACAATTTGAGATTTGTAATTGGAAAAAAATCACATGTGGTTAAAGTGAATATTGTCAAATTTTATTAAAGACGATTTTTAAACATTTTAGTTTACAATGATCATGTTTATTCATAGATGTAAGGTGCGATGTAATGATGAGATGCATAAATTCAGAGAAGTCCCGCGAAGGACCGAGGCATCTTTTTTCCCCAATAGGAAATTTAAACATTTTCATGATTTGACATTTCAAAATCGATTCATTTTGTTCCCAATAATGATGCATTTGTAGTCAAAGACATCACAAAGTGTAGAATTGTGGTTGTGGTGTGGTATGAAGAACTAACTTAATCATAAAATCGATGAAATGGGCTGAGTTTCAATATAGGCTGTTTTCCCAGAGGAACTGCCTTCCAAACGTCAGTGCGCTTTTGATATCCGAGTCTGTACTATGACATTGTAAATTGGCAATGTACTGGAGGTCAGTTATTGGAAAATCTAATTTTGCTCTTTGCAGCTGGACTTGACACTGAATCCCTTGTCAGTTCCAGATGAATGGAGTCATCTTGTGTATGCCAAGCCCAGCTGGCATAAAACTGAGGACAGATGTATTCTCCATTATAAAGGCTAGTTTAGGTTAAGTTTTTTGTTTCTTTTTTAAGGAAAGTTATATAGTGACATAAATTTACAGTAGCTTATATTTAACTAAATCTATTTAAAGTATTTTAAAATTCCATTATCCGAACACATGGGCATCACTGTGGTAGCATCCACAGTAAGGAACATGATCAAGACCATGAGTTTGTCTGAAGAAGGATTTCGGCCTGAAACATTGCAACTGCTGAGTTTCTCCAGCACTTTTGTCTACCTTCGATTTTCCTGCATCTGCAGTTCCTTCATAAACACCATGAGTTTGTACATTCTCCCTGTAACCACAAGGGGGCTGTCAACACAATTGGCGCAGTGATGTCTTATGCAAATTGTATTGCCTCACTGTACTGGGTGACTAAAAATAAAAATCGTTGTTTCTTTTGCATGAGCATGGAGAGCATAGATAAGGTGAACAGCTACAGTTTTTCCCCAAGGTAGTGAAGTCTAAATCTAGAAGGCTAAATACAAACCTGGATCCATCCAATGTGAAATAGTTCCCCCACATTCCCATTAAACCTTGCCCCCCTCACTTTAAACCCTTATACCCTGGCGCTTGATTTCCTTAATCTGGGTAAAAGACTCTGTACATTTACCCTATCTATTCCCCCCCATGATCGTATAGACTTCTATAAAGTAGACTTCTATAAGATCACCCCTCATCCTCCTGTGCTCCAAGGAATGAAGTTCTAGTCTGCCCAATAACTTTGGTAGGTGAGGCTCTCAAATACTGACAACGGCCTTGTAAAATTTCTCTGTACTATTTCTAGCTTAACAATGTCCTTCCTTTAGCAGGGTGACCAAAACAGAACACAATACTCCAAATGCATCTAAATGCAGCCTCGCCAAGGTCTTAGACAACTGCAACATCATATCCCAACTTCATATCGTTACTGATAATGAAGGCCAATGTGCAGAAAGATTCTTAACCACCCTACCTACCTGTAATACCGCTTTCAATGGAGTATGCACCTGCACTCCTGGATCCCTTTGCTCTACAACACTCCCTAGTGGCCTGCCATTCACTGTGAAGGGCTTCCCAAAATGGAACATTTCACAGCTATCTGCATTAAACACCCTTATTCGTTCCTCAGTCCACTTACCAAAATGATCAAGATCCTGGTGTAATTTTTGACTCTCATTTTTGCTATCTATGATACCACCCACTTTAGTGTCATCTGCAAACTTACTAGTCATGCCTCAAACATTCTCATCCATATCGTTAACATAAACCACAAACAGCATGGGCCCAGGATCACTCCCTGAGGAACGTCACTCCCTGAGGAACATCTGAGACCTCCAGTCTGAAAAACGGATTTCCACAACCATCCTCTGCTTCCTTCCATGAAGCCAATTCTCTATTCAGTTGGCTAGCTCTCCTGGATCTCATGCAATCAAACCTTCCAGGCTAGTCTACCATGCAGAAGCTTATCAAATGTCTTGCTGAAGTCCATATAGACAACAATATTGGCAACCTTGTCAACCTTATGGTTACTTCTTCATAAAGCTCAATCAGGTTCATAAGTCATGATCTTCCATGTTGACTACCCCTAATCAGGATTACCTCTGTTCAAGAAGAAATGACAATGATCCAAAAATTTGAATCCCTGCCACCTGCACCAACTCCTCAGCCACACATTCTTCTGTCCTATCTTCCTGTTCCTGCCCTCACTAGCATGTAGCACCAGGAGTAATCCGGAGATCACTACCCTGAAGGTCTTGTAGGGCCTCATCCCTTTTTTGACCTATGTCATTTGTGCCACATTTACAGTGACCTGGCTGCTCACCCCCATGAGAATGTCATGCAGTCACTCTGCGATATCCTGGTACCTGGCACACTAACACCATCCTACACACATTAGGGACAATGTACAATTTTACCAAGCCAATTAACCCACAAACCTGTACATTATTGGAGTGTGGGAGGAGACCAGAGTACCCGGAGAAAGCCCGCGCAGGTCACGGGGAGAACATACAAACTCTGTATAGACAGTGCCCGTAGTCAGGATCAAACCTGTGTCTCTGGTGCTGCACCACCATGCTAACCCAATGTGGTTCTCTAATGTGGTCTGTAGGGAACTATACCTGGGCACAATTCCCATAGATACTGTACAGTCATCATGGACAGCAGCAGTTTAACTGACTTCCCACGTCCCACAGGAGGAACATTGCACTATTCTACCTCCCATCACGACTGCACCAAAACTAAGAAGAACAAAGAGCACCAGTCACACACGAGGAGCAGCAGAGTGTACCTTATGTCCTCTGCTCAGCCTCCTTGCCTCAGTCCCCTCGCCAAAACCTCATACTTCCCCTCTACACGGCAATCCCCCTTCACGTAGCACTTCTCCTCCACACCACTCCGCAACATGTAAAATAATCGGCTGTGTAATAAGCCCATTTTGATAACTCACCATTCCACTGACTGCCTTTTGAAATCTGCTGCCACTCTGAATCTGAAATAGACTCCTAAATGCTTCCTTCCTGAACTAATTTGCTTCTTTTACTGCTCTGCTTTTAGGATCCTTTTTGAAAATGTTTCTTTGACATTTTTCCAAATATCTCTGGCATGGTGTGTGTCGAAACTTTTTTATTTGCTTTTTATACGTCTTTGAAGTTTTTCTTTACGAAAGATACCACATAAGTGCTATAGTTTTGAACCACATTTAGCTGATATATTGTAGCTGGTATTTGTTCTTCTCCAACTATCTCAGATTGTGTGTCAAAAATAACAATTTTTGTTGTAACAATAATTCGTTGCATACATTTTCATCTCATGAAATTTCAAAATGTTGATATTTTCTATTGATCAGTAAGTAGCAGCCATTGAAATTTCTGGAAAAGTAATTATTGTTGCTGTTTTATTTCCTGCATATTTTTCAAATTGCTGACCATTAATTAAATTGCAATAATACTGTGCCTTATTTCAAAGACAGAACAATATATATATATTATTTTAATGCTCAAAAAATTGCTTAGTGCACTTTAATTTTGTAAAGGAAGAATAATACAGTTAAAATAGTCAAACTTGTAATTTGTGTAAGGAAGAAAAGCATGTGGTTTACTAAGTTTGAGTATGGATGCAACATGCTGCTAAGATCACTGTATCTTGTTATTCTTGTGTGCATGTAGTGGAAGTTTGGAAGGAAAACGGGAGCAAAAAAGCTATAAAGCTCTTCTGGAGGATCCATTGCTTAAATTCTCAGGCTTGTACCAGGAAACCTGTTCAGATCTGTATGTAACAGGCCAGGTATTTGCAGAAGGAAAACCACTGGCTCTTCCTGTTCGTACTTCTTACAAAGCTTTCAGCACTCGATGGAAGTAAGTATAACCTGTTGCTGAGAGTTGTTTTTGAGATGGGTTTTCTGATTTGGATGTGTTTAGAGTACAGAAATGTAAATCTCTCCAAAATACTTTACACCAATCATTGTGAAACGTTTAACCTTTAGAAACATTGTAACCGTACATTTTGATGTCCAAAGGGCCTGTCCCACTTAGGCGACTGCCGGCGACTAGGCAGTTGCCATACGGTCGCTGGGGTGTCACCTGTATGGTCGTGAGTAATCTCGTCAGTCGCCCAAAGAGTCGTAGCGTTTTTCTGGTCGCCGCTGGATTTTGAAATGTTCAAAACTTTAGGTGGACGTCCTAATAGGTCGCCGGTTGTCAGTAGCTTGACGTCGACTAGGTGGTAGGTTGTTGTAGCTTGTCGTAGACATTGTCATAGAAATTGTCATAGGGGTGTCCAGTCGCCGTTTTTTCGGAGACCTTCTACGACTATGACAGTTGCCGGCAGTCGCCTAAAAAATTGCCTAAGTGGTACAGGCCCTTAACTTACTTATGTTTATCTTTAAACAGTAGCATTGGATTGCAACATCCTCACTGACGTAGCACACCTGAAGCTTGTTTAGATGTTATCTCATATGCTGAACTTCTTCCTCTATTTGTGTCTTTAGTTCTTTCACTCGCTAGACTTATGTAATCTTAGTTTTTTTAAATAACAGATCACCTAACTGGAATAATAGTTCAGATACAATACAAAATCAAAATGATTTGGAAGGCTTTTGTATAAGCATATACTTAAGGACTACACGTTTAAACTAAATAGTGGGGGGGAGGGATTGACAAATTGGGAGTATAAAGATGGAGTTGAAGAGGAAGTGGCTACAGGAAAAATTACAAAAGATTCTCGAATTAATGGGAAGGAAAGCTTGAGAATGGACAACAGTGAAGTCAGGGCCAATTGTGAACGGTGCGAGGGGGGAAGTGAATACGGAGGTCAAAAAGTGCTGTATATGAATGCACGAAGTATAAAGAAGTGGACGAGCTTGAAGCTCAGTTAGAAATTGGCAAGTATGATGTTGTGGTAATTACTGAGACATGGCTGCAAGAGGGCCAGGGCTGGGAACTGAATATTCAAGGGTATACCTCCTATCGAAAAGACGGACAGGTGGGCAGAGGGGGTGGGGTTGCCCCGTTGGTGAGGAATGAAATTCAGTCCCTTGCAAGGGGTGACATTGAAACAGGAGATGTGGAGTCAGTATGGATAGAACTGAGGAATTGTAGGGGTAAAAATACCCTAATGGGACTAATCTACAGGCCCCTAAACAGTAGCCTGGACATAGGGCGCAAGTTGAATCAGGAGTTAAAATTGGCATGTAGTGAAAGTAATGCTGTGGTTGTTATGGGAGATTTCAACATGCAGGTAGACTGGGGGAAATCAGGTTGGTACTGGATCCCAAGAAAGGGACTTTGTTGAGTGCTTTTGTGATGAATTCTTTGAACAGCTTGTATTGGAGCCTACCAGGGAGAAGGCAATTCTGGATTTAGTGTTATGTAATGAACCGGATTTGATAAAGGAACTCTATGTCAATGAGCCATTAGGAGGCAGTGACCATAACATGATCAGGTTTAATCTACAATTGGAGAGGGAGAAGAGTAGATTGGAGGTGTCAGTGTTGCAGTTGAATAAAGGGGACTATGGAGCCATGAGGGAGGAGCTGGTCAAGTTGACTGGAAAGATACTAGCAGGGATGACAGTGGAACAAAAATGGAAGGTGTTTCTAGGAATAATACAGAAGGTGCAGGATCAGTTCATTCCTCCGAGGAAGAAAGATTCCAAGGGGAGAAAGGGAAGACCATGGCTGACAAGGGATGTCAGGGACAGTATAACAATTAAAGCGAAGAAGTACAACGTAGCAAAGATGAGCGGGAAGCAAGCGGATTGGGTAATGTTTAAAGAACAACAGAAGATAACTAAAAAGACAATACGGGGAGAAAAGATGAGGTACGAAGGTAAGCTAGCCAAGAATATAAAGCAGGATAGTAAAAGCTTCTTTAGGTATGTGAAGAGGAAAAAAATAGTTAAGACCAAAGTTGGACCCTTGAAGACTGAAAAAGGTGAATTTATTATGGGGAACAAGGAAATAGCAGATGAGTTGAACAGGTACTTTGGATGTGTCTTCACTAAGGAGGACACAAACAATCTTCCTGATATAGTAGTGGCCAGAGGATCTGGGGTGATGGAGGAACTGAAGGAAATCCACATTAGGCAGGAAATGGTATTGGATAGACTGATGGGACTGAAAGCTGATAAATCCCCAGGGCCTGATGGTCTGCATCCCATGGTACTTAAGGAAGTGGCTCTAGAAATAGTGGATGCATTGGTGATAATTTTCCAATGTTCTATAGACTCAGGATCAGTTCCTGTGGAGGGTAGCTAATGTTATCCCATTTTTTAAGAAAGGCGGGAGAGAGAAAACAGGGAAATGATAGACCAGTTAGCCTGACATCGGTGGTGGGGAAGATGCTGGAGTCAATTATAAAAGATGAGATAGCCGAACATTTGGATAGCAATAACAGGATCGGTCCGAGTCAGCAGGGATTTTCGAAGGGGAAATCATGCTTGACTAATCTTCTGGAATTTTTTGAAAATGTAACTAGGAAAATGGACAAGGGAGAGCCAGTTGATGTAGTGTACCTGGACTTTCAGAAAGCATTTGATAAGGTCACACATACGAGATTAGTGGGCAAAATTAGTGCTGACATGGATAGAGATGTGTTTCGCAGACAGGAAACAAAAAGTAGGGATTAACGGGTCCCTTTCAGAATGGCAGGCAGTGACTAGTGGGGTACCGCAAGGTTCGGTGCTGGGACCGCAGCTAATTACAATATACATCAATGATTTAGATGAAGGGATTCAAAGTAACATTAGTAAATTTGCAGATGACACAAAGCTCGGTGGCAGTGTGAACTGTGAGGAGGATGCTATGAGAATGCAGGGTGACTTGGACAGGTGGGGGGAGTGGGCAGATGCATGGCAGATGAAGTTTAATGCGGATAAATGTGAGGTTATCCACTTTGGTAGCAAAAACAGGAAGACAGATTACTATCTAAATGGCGTCAAGTTGGCAAAAGAGGAAGTACAACGGGATAGGGTAGGGTCCTTGTACATCAGTCTATGAAAGTAAGCATGCAGGTACAGCAGACAGTGAAGAAAGCGAATGGCATGTTGGCCTTTATAACAAGAGGAATTGAATATAGGAGCAAAGAGGTCCTTCTGCAATTGTACAGAGCCCTAGTCAGACCACACCTGGAGTATTGTGCGCAGTTTTGGTCCCCTAATTTGAGGAAGGACATTCTTGCTATTGAGGGAGTGCAGCGTAGGTTTACAAGGTTAATTCCCGGGATGGCGGGACTGTCATATGCTGAGAGAATGGAGCAGCTGGGCTTGTACACTCTGGAGTTTAAAAGTATGAGAGGGTATCTCATTGAAACATATAAGATTGTTAAGGGCTTGGACACGCTAGAGGCTGGAAACATGTACCCGATGTTGGGGGAGTCTAGAACCAGGGGCCACAGTTTAAGAATAAGGAGTAAGCCATTTAGAACGGAGACGAGGAAACACATTTTCTCACAGAGAGTGGTGAGTCTGGATACTTTCAAGAGAGAGCCAAAGAGGGCTCTTAAAAATAACAGAGTCAGGGGATATGGGGAGAAGGCAGGAACGGGGTACTTATTGGGGATGATCAGCCAAGATCACATGAATGCTCAATGCTGGCTCAAAGGGCTGAATGGCCTACTCCTGCACCTATTGTCTATTGTCTATTGTTATACCAGTGCTACGCAATAAATTTAGTATCTATGAGAAAAGTAATGATGTTTGTTTTGCTTTCAAGCTGGAACGAATGGTTAAAGTTGCCTGTAAAATACCCAGATTTACCACGGAATGCTCAAGTAGCTCTCACAATTTGGGATGTATATGGACCTGGGAAAGCTGTCCCTATTGGAGGAACCACTGTTACACTTTTTGGAAAATATGGGTAAGATGAGTTCTCTATAATGTGATTTCATCAATTGATTACGAAATGAACAGAATTTGTTTCAGTCATCTCGTGAAGAAGATGACAATGATAAATGCCGGTAATTTATGTGAATGCCACATGGGCAATATTGTCCTCTGTAGCGAGTTAATGCGAAACATAGAACTAGTGCGAGCAGGTGATCGATGCTCAGAGTGCACTCGGTGGGCCTGAGGACCTGTCTCCATGCTGTTTCTCTCAACTAAACTAAACTAAAGTGTCTATGACTATTTTAATTATGCTGATGTTCCTGGACAACAAAAAGTTTATTGTTATTTCTCTGGTATATTATTACAGGTACAGATGTCTACAAGGGACATTTGTTTCAATTGGGGAATTATTTTTTAAATAAAACATATTATTTAAATACTTTATCTTATGAAAATACACAGTGAAAGAAGTGCACTTCAAATTCTAAATTGGTGTGAAATGTAACTGAATGTAGCATTTTTTGAGTTTGCTAACATTGTGAATTATAAGTTAGTTATTTTTTGTGATTGAAAAATGAAAGATGGTTAAAGTACAGGTGCACAACCTTTTATCCGGAGTTCTGGAAACCGAAAAGCTCCGAAAACCGGACATTTTTTCCAGGAAGTCGTCTGCACACCAAAGCTCGCGTTTGGCACCAAACACTGCCCCGAAACGACCCACGGTCAACCCAGGTCTGTACTACTGTAGCGGCTGCCTCCTCCCCGGAGACCGGGGAGACACTTAAACATCTGTAAATCATTGCTTAAATGTTAGTCAGTTAGTTTGGAGGGCTTTTATGTGAAGGGGGGGGAGGTGAAGGGGGAATCTTTAATTCTTAGTCCCCTACCTGGTCGGAGAGGCGGGGAGCGGGCAATGCCTTACCGGGTCGACGTGCAGTAAGCTCCGGAGCGCCGGTTGGAGCTCCGACCCCGGCAACTCTACCCCTGGCTGCGCGGCACTCCAAATCCAGCGCGGCCCGCGGCCGGATGCCCGCAGCCCCAGCTCCGCTATGTTGTGTGTTGGCGGCCACAGCGCTCCGGAGCTTACCGCACGGCTTACTGCACGGCGACCCGGTAAGGCATTGACCGCTCCCCGCTGGTATCCCAGCGCTGCGACGCCGCTGACTTCCAAGATCCAAATAACGAAAACCTCCGAATAACGGACATTTTTTCAGTCCTTGAAAAAAGGTCCTTGAAAACGTTCACCGAGGGCGGCCCGCAGAGGTGACAGCGGAACCTCCGGTCGGTCCTCGAAGAAAGGGGAACTAAATCCCCATTCATAAAGGAGAAGGTGAGGGTATATTGCGCGCAAGTGTTAATAATTGACAATATGCTGCTGGCTGCCCGCTGAGTTAAAAAGTTCCCACGGTAAACTCACGATACACAGTGCTCCCTTCAGTTTCACCCCACCTACACCCCTCTGCTTCCCGGCCATGTGTGTGACCCCTTCATTCCCCTCTCCAGCTCCCCGCCCATTGCACCGGCGTGGGGGCTTTGCACTGTCTTCACGTCGGCAATGCCAGTCACCGGAGACGTCAGGACCAACGGGACACCGACCCCCAGGCCCACTGCAAGCACGGAGATCCCAGAGACCCACAGCCAGCAGCAGCCCAGCCCCATTCCAACTCCAGAGGAAAACTGCAAACTAGCGGGAAACATCAGGACCACCAGAAGCCGCTCCCCGATGGGCCGCTACGGCGACAAGTGGCAGTTTGCCCACAGCCCGAGCTGTGCCCCCTCATCGGGACACGGACCCCCAGGCCCACTGCAAGCAGGGAGATCCCAGTTCAGCAACTCCAGCCCAGCCCCGCTCCAACTCCAGAGGAACACGCTCCCCGTATGGGGCAGAAGCTGATGGTGTGCAAGGTACGTCTTGTTCTTGGGGTCGCGCAGCTCGGGCTGTGGGCGAACTGCCACTTGTCGCCGTAGCGGCCCATCGGGGAGCGGATTCCTCTGGCATTGGAGGGGGAGGGGGGTATTGTGTTATTTGATCGCCCCCTGCTATCCCAGGGACACGGATACAGGACGTTCACCGAGGGCGGCCCGCAGAGGTGACAGCGGAACCTCCGGTCGGTCCTCGACGAAAGGGGAACTAAATCCCCATTCATAAAAGAGAAGGTGAGGGTACATTGCGCGGGAGAGTAGGAATCCCAAGACAAAGTTGAGTGAGCGTTCACCGAGGGTGGCCCGCAGACGTGACAGCGGAACCTCCGGTCGGTCTTGGAAGAAAGGGGAACTAAATCCCCTTCATAAAAGAGAAGTGGAGGGTATATTGCGCGGGAGGGTATATCGCCTACCTGGAAGAAACCAGACATTTTTTCCAGGATGTCGTCTGCACACCAAAGCTCACGTTTGGCGCCAAACGCACGTCGCCTCTGCTGCACACGGATATAAGAGTGTGAAAATGTCGCCTTAGGCCACCTAAGGGCATGTAGCCCCGCTAGGGTGACATGAGTGCGAGAGGTGATTCAATGCTGCGGTCACATTTACAAATTCAAGAATTCATTCAACACACTGCATTTCATACAGACATTTATTCTGCAAGAAAAAACTACATTGAAGACTCAAACTCGCGACCGAGGAACTGCCGGGATCAAGGCGCAAACTTGCGACCTTGCGGATATGAACCGAGCACTCTACCACTGAGCCAGCCGTTAAAATCTACGCTAAAAAATGTCCATTCCGAAGGCCGACAAATTCCAAATTACGAAAAGTGTCTGGTCCCAAGGCTGTCGGATAAAAGTTTGTGCACCTGTACTGTAATTCCAAGTACATGCATTTTATTGATGGCAGTGATGAGGTTAACTTTATACTTTAACTTCTGAAAACATAAGCGTATTTCAACAGCCAAAATTCAGCTTTGCAAAAGATCTTTCATATTTCAAAATGAAACAATTTGCAACATGTGGACAACTTCACAAAAGATTACTGTTGTTTTAAACTAAGATCACATGAGTCGTCATGTGAATGAATTTGACTTATTTGAAACTCCTCTTTCTAATCTGTAGGACAGTTTCTTTCCTGCTGCTTTCTTGAAGTCATTCAAACCCATTGCGATTTAACATTTATGATCTGGGTTAAACATTGTAAATACTAGAAAATTATTTTTCCCCTATTTTGATCTGTTTATGAGTGAGGAGTCATTTTGCAATATTAGAATAAAATTAAGTGCTCCCTATATTCAATTGACTCCACTTTATTTTATTCATTAATTAAATATCAGAATTAAGTGGTCAGCAATGAGCAGAAAAGCATTTCTTTGAACTTGTCTTAAATTTAGGTCATTTAATACGGATTGAAAATGGGTCCTCATGTGGATATATACATGAGAAAATTAGAGAATGACAAGTGATGGAACATAGAGACTAGTACAGCAGAGAAACAAGCCCTTCAGCTCACCATGTCTGCACTGACTATGATGTAAATCTGAACTAATCTAATTTGGCCACATGTGGTCTCTTCTGTATGTTCATATATCTCAAAATGCCTTTTTTAAGTTACGATACGATGCAATAGAACTTCATTTATACCAGGAGAGAAATTGATCTGCCAACAGAAAATACATGAAACATGAAAATAAAGTGATGTGGAAAGGATTGGAGATGTGCAAAGATTGGGGGGGGGGGGGGGGGGGGTACTGTTAAATGTCCGCCGAGCTTCACAGTCGTGTATCTCTGGCTTCTTAAAAGTTGTCTCCACTCCTTCTCCCCCTTCTCTTTTAAAGGACTTACCGTACACTGAGCTTTATCCATCTTTTTACAGTGCCAACCTTCCTGTTCATCGTGGTGTGTGTCTGTTTCACCTTGGCTTTGCACCATGTGAATTTTTTAGATAGCCTGCATAACGGGCTGGTGAAGAAAGCAATGTGTTTGTGTGTGTTCCACTCTGACAGTCGCCATTCCAGTTGCCGGTTTTGACAGTCGCCGGCAGTCTGCTGAAAAATTGCCTAATTGGGACAGGCCCATTAGTTATTGCTTACAAATCGCTGACTTTTAACAAATTAAATTCCTCAGCTGCATATTGGGTAGTTCTCAGTCGAAACATTTTTTCAGTTAAAAATAAATTTTTTCAATAGAAAATAAATTGAAGCTATTAATTGATGCTTCAACAAATATCAATTAACGATATTTGCAGTTTGGATGAATGTGTTCCTCAAGCTTTTGGTTTCATAGCATTTTGATTAAACTTTAATATAGAATTCCTCACCTACCCTTCACAATTCTAACCAGTTTTGAGTTGCCTTATAGAAACAAGGCAGATGCTGATTTACAAAAAAAAGTGCTGGGGTAACTTAGCAGGTCAGGCAGCATTCCTGGCAGACGTGGATAGGTGATGTTTTAGGTCGGGGCCCTTTTTCAGACTGCCTTCAGAGTTGCTTTATTGTTTTTTATGTTGACTAGTTACTGTTTTTTGGATGTAGTTAAATACCAACCATCCCCATTGGCACTTTCTGAATTTAGATTTTTCTTGTGACTCCTGCCTCACAAAGAGATCCATTGATGATCAAACAGTTCTGTTTCATTTCATACTTAATTTATGTGCTGTGGAGAAATTTGGTAATGACGTTTTCCTCTTATGCTTTTAATTTGCAGCATGTTCCGACAGGGTATGCATGACTTGAAAGTTTGGCCAAATGTAGAAGCAGATGGATCAGAACCCACAAAAACAGCAGGCAGAACTACGAGCAATGTATCTGAAGATCAGATGAGTCGCTTAGCAAAGGTAGGATTTGGACTTAAATTACGTATTGATATGTCACATTTGTAAATAAAGGAGTAAATCACTTTAAACTGGACGTATCACATTATTTTAATTTATGTATGCGTGAAAATGTATTGGCAAATTAACCTGAAGATGAAAGCAGTGTTGAAGTATAATGCAATATCATTACACTGATTATTTCAAAATACTTTCTCCAGAATCGGTATCAACTGGAGTGATTAAATATTTAAAGTAAGTAAAACTGTTTCTTGAAACACTTCAATGAGCTAGCTGTTTATCTTAAAGATTTTATTTTCGTGCATGAATATCCAAAAAATGGATAAGATTAAGATGCTTCTGGAGCCAAGGGCGCCGCACGATTGGCAGCCTCGTCAATGGTCTGTCTGTTTTTTTGTCTTTTTTTTGTTATTTTTAGTGTGTTTTAAAAGTTTGTGTATATGTTCTCCGGTTTGTTTTATGTGGGGTGGGGGTCAGGGGAGACTTTTTTTCAATCTCTTACCCTGCCGGAGATGCGATTGTTTTCTGGATCGCGTCTCCGGTCGCTCTGCAGTCTAACAATCATGGAGCTGGAGGCCTCGCTCGGGACTGACTGAACCCCGCCGTGGGGCGTGGAATTACCATCGGAGCCGATTCCTTGCCTGGGAATGATGCTCCAACCGTGGTCTGCGCACTTTAACATCAAGGGCTCGCGGTCTCGAGGGGAGACCGAGTCCGGAGCTCCAACAACGCAGAAAGTTTGATCAAGCCCCGACCCTAGGTCTGATTGCTGGCGCGGGGGAGCTGAGATATCCCCCCCCCCCCCCCCCCCCCACCACCCCAACTCGGAGGGCCCGACCGCTGGCTACGGGAGTCAAGATTGTCCCGTCAACGGAAGGCTCGAGGCCCCCGTCCGCGGGAGAACAAAGAAGGGAAGTGATTGAACTTTTTTTTCACCTTCCATCACAGTGAGGAATGTGGGGGATTCACTGTGGTGGATGTTTATGTTAAAATGTATGATGTGTGTTCTGTTGCTTTTTATTTGTATGACTGACTTGACAAATTAAATTCCTTGTATGTTGCAAAACATACTTGGCTAATAAAGTATTCTAATATTGAGAACGATAGTGTTAGTCAAATCTTTGCATTAACAGCAGTGGAAATAGTAGAGGTGCAAGAATTGTACATGAAAAGCACATTGAAATTAACACTAAGAAAATGATTCACATTGAGGAAGATGGAGTAACGTACTTTCTCTGAAAATACAAATGTTTAGAACAAGATGCAAAGAAAGGGTGCAGGAGTAGGCCATTCGGCCCTTGAATTCGGCCCTTGAAAGCATGGGAGGCTGGTGAGATTTGGCAAACTACCCATACTTAAACAAGCTATTTTGTTAAAACAAGTTGCAATGGAGCTTATACCTTCATGTTAATTTTTTGATCGATGACAATTAATTAATTTAGCAGGATTCTTAGCGGTATACAGCTATTTCCATTGGTGATAATTAATTATCACCAGTGGAAATAGCTGTATACAGCTAAGAATCCTGCTGTTAAGAGTTATGGTCTAAGAATTTTAAACAAAGAAATTATTGACCATTTACCCATCTCCACCCCTTTCCACCTTCCGCAGAGACCGTTCCCTCCGCAACTCTCGTCAGCAGCGGCCTCTGCAGTCTGTCCGTGTTTTATATTTTCTGTTTTTGTTTTTATGTAGTTTTTGTTATTTTTTGTTGGGGTGTGTGTGTGGGGGGGGTGAGGTGGGAGGGAGGGGGAAACTTTTAAAATCTCTCCCTGCACGGGAGACACGACCTTTTCTCGTCGGGTTTCCGTTATCGTTGGGGCTGCAACGAGGAGCGGCCTCCAACAGGAAGAGACCGGGGACTCTGGTGCCGACGACTCACCGTCGCCGTCGCGGGGCTGGCCGAGTCCGGAGCGGGTGGAGCGGTGGAGGAGCGCTGCTGCTGCTGCTGCTGCGGCCCGACCGGAGAGTCGGAGGCTTCAACGGCAGGTCTGTGGACGGCGGCACCGGGAGCCCGCGGGTCCCTGGAGGGAGACCGCTTTTCAGGGCTCTCGCAACGGCGACTTCCCCCGCCCGAGTTGCGGGGTTGAAGAGCTCCTGGAGCGGGGCCTACATCACTGCCCCGCGCGGCTTGGAATGGCCGTGGGACTCTGCGAGCGCACGCCGGGGGCTCTAACAGCAAGACCCGGTGTGCGACCTCTCACCACCCGGCGTGGCTTTAATGGCCGCGGGACAATCGCCATCGCCAGCCGGGGGCTTTGACTTTGACTCTGACATCGGGGGGGGGGGGGGGGGAAGAGTGCAGTGGAGAGATAAGTTTATTTGGCCTTCCATCACAGCAATGTGATGGATGTTTTTGTAAATTATGTTGTGTCTTGGGTCTATTTGTTTGTAATGTATGGCTGCAGAAACGGCATTTCGTTTGGACCTCAAGGGGTCCAAATGACAATTAAAAGTATCTTGTTGTATCTTGTTGTAACTCCCTGGTTAACTCATCCCTTCCCATCCAAACCACCCCTCCCCAGGTACCTTTCCCTGCAACCTAGGAGAAAGCTAGTAGACAGAATGGGAGGCAGGAAGTAGAAAAGAGAAGCACTCGGACACAAGAGGAGAAAGAAAAAAAAAGGAAATAAACAGAGAATAAGAGACGGGGGGTTTCTTAAATGTGCATATTTTAATGCTAGGAGCATTGTAAGAAAGGTGGATGAGCTTAGAGTCTGGATAGACACCTGGAAGTATGATGTTGTGGTGATCAGTGAAACATGGTTGCAGGGGGGCTGTGATTGGAACCTAAATATTCCAGGATTTTGTTGCTTCAGGTGTGATAGAATTGGAGGGGCAAGAGGTGGAGGTGTTGCATTGCTAGTCCGGGAAGATATTACAGCAGTGCTTTGGCAGGATAGATTGGAGGGCTCATCTAGGGAGGCTATTTGGGTGGAACTGAGAAGTGGGAAAGGTGTAGCAACTTATAGGGGTGTATTATAAACCGCCAAATGGGGAACGAGAATTGGAAGAGCAAATATGTAAGGAGATAGCAGATATTAGTAATAAGCACAAGGTAGTGATTGTGGGAGATTTCAATTTTCCACACATAGACTGGGAAACGCATTCTGTAAATGGGCTGGATGGTTTGGAGTTTGTAAAATGTGTGCAGGATAGTTTTTTGCAGCAATACATAGAGGTACCTACTAGAGGAGGGGGAGTGCTGGACCTCCTGTTATGAAATGAGACGGGACAGGTGGCGGAGGTATGCGTTGGGGAGCACTTCGGGTCCAGTGATCACATTACCATTAGTTTCAAGATAATTATGGAGAGGGTCAGAACTGGACCTAGGGTTGAGATTTTTGATTGGATAAAGGCTAACTTTGATGAGATGCGAGATGATTTAAAAGGAGTGAACTGGGACATTTTGTTTTATGGGAAAGATGTAGAAGAGAAATGGAGGACATTTAAAGGTGTAATTTTAAGAGTACAGAATCTTTATGTTCCTGTTCGGTTGAAAGGAAACAGTAAAAATTGGAAAGAGCCCTGGTTTTCAAGGGAAATTGGACATCTTGTTCGGAAAAAGAGGGAGATCTACAATAATTATAGGCAGCATGAAGTAAATGAGGTGCTTGAGGAGCATAAGGAATGTAAAAAGAATCTTAAGAAAGAAATTAGAAAAGCTAAAAGAAGATATGAAGTTGCTTTGGCAAGTAAGGTGAAAGTAAACCCAAAGGGTTTCTACAGCTATATTAATAGCAAAAGGATAACGAGGGATAAAATTGGTCCATTGGAGAGACAGAGTGGACAGCTATCTGCAGAGCCAAAAGAGATGGGGGAGATATTGAACAATATTTTTTTTTTCGGTATTCACCAAGGAGAAGGATATTGAATTATGTGAGGTAAGGGAAACTAGTAGAGTAGCTATGGATACTATGAGTTTCAAAGTAAAAGAAGTACTGACACTTTTGAAAAATATAAAAGTGGATAAGTCTCCAGGTCCTGACAGGATATTCCCTAGGACATTGAGGGAAGTTAGTGTAGAAATAGCCGGGGCTATGACAGAAATAATTCAAATGTCATTAGAAAAGGGAATAGTCCCCGAGGATTGGCGTACTGCGCATGTTGTTCCATTGTTTAAAAAGGGTTCTAAGAGTAAACCTAGCAATTATAGACCTGTTAGTTTGACGTCACTGGTGGGCAAATTAATGGAAAAGATACTTGGAGATAATATATATAAGCACCTGGATAAACAGGGTCTGATTATGAACAGTCAACATGGATTTGTGCCTGGAAGGTCACGTTTGACTAATCTTCTTGAATTTTTTGAAGAGGTTACTAGGGAAATTGATGAGGGTAAAGCAGTGGATGGTGTCTATATGGACTTTAGTAAGGCCTTTGACAAGGTTCCTCATGGAAGGTTGGTTAAGAAGGTTCAAATGTTGGGTATAAATGCAGGAATAGCAAGATGGATTCAACAGTGGCTGAATGGGAGAAGCCAGAGGGTAATGGTGGATGGCTGTTTATCGGGTTGGAGGCAGGTGACTAGTGGGGTGCCTCAGGGATCTGTGTTGGGTCCTTTGTTGTTTGTCATGTACATCAAAATTGTACATGGCATTGGTGAGACCAAATCTGGAGTATGGTGTACAATTTTGGTCGCCCAATTATAGGAAGGATGTCAAGAAAATAGAGAGAGTACAGAGGAGATTTACTAGAATGCTGCCTGGGTTTCAACAACTAAGTTACAGAGATAGGTTGAATAAGTTAGGTCTTTATTCTCTGGAGCGCAGAAGGTTAAGGGGGGACTTGATAGAGGTCTTTAAAATGATGAGAGGGCTAGACAGAGTTGATGTGGACAAGCTTTTCCCTTTGAGAATAGGGAAGATTCAAACAAGAGGACATGACTTCAGAATTAAGGGACAGAAGTTTAGGGGTAATATGAGGGGGAACTTCTTTACTCAGAGAGTGATAGCGGTGTGGAATGAGCTTCCAGTGGAAGTGGTGGAGGCAGGTTCGTTGGTATCATTTAAAAATAAATTGGATAGGCATATGCATGAGAAGGGAATGGAGGGTTATGGTATGAGTGCAGGCAGGTGGGACTAAGGGAAAAAAAGTTGTTCGGCACGGACTTGTAGGGCCGAGATGGCCTGTTTCCGTGCTGTAATTGTTATATGGTTATATGGTTAACCGCAGAAGATGCAACACCTGTCGCTAAACCTCCTCCCTTGACTCTGTCCAGGTTAGGCAGAGGTTCACCTGCACCTCCAGGGCTCTCGCTTAACTTATTTTCCCTGTTGCCAGCCGGGCAACCTAGGCAGCTTTCTAGGTTGCCAAATGACAGTTTAGGGGGTCATTTAAGATGGCTTGCATGACACGTGCGATAATGTGCTCGGACGAAGTGCGTAGTTACCAGTCAGAATTATGGTCAATGAAGCATTCACGTATTATTTCTGCTTCAAATAAAGTCACAAACTAAACATATTCGCCAATCAAGACATGATATATACCACAATGACATGCAGCAAAATTACAATACAGTATCTCATCTCCTTTTACACGTTGCAATGAATGCAATTTCTATTATTTCTTTCCACTTCCAAACAAAATTCTGGTTGGATTATTCAGCGTATGATCAACCTCAGTGAGAACAAGTACAGGCTTGGCGATCGCTTTGCACACTTGTCACGTCTGCCATTCCACCACTGGCCACATCTTCCCATCTTCTCCGCAGTCAGCTTTCCGCAGAGACCGCTCTTTCCGTAACTCCCTGGTCATTTCGTCCCTTCCCACCCAAACCACCCCCTCTCCTGGCACTTTCCCTTGCAACCGCAAGAAATGCTATACTTGTCACTTTACCTCCCCCATAACTCCATTCAAGGACGCAAGCTGTCTTTCCAGGTGTGGCAGAGGTGCACCTCCTCCAACCTCATCTATTGCATCCGCTGCTCTAGGTGTCAGCTGCTCTACATCGGTGAGACCAAGCATTGGCTTGGTGATCGCTTTGCCCAATACCTCTGCTCGGTTCGCATTAACCAACCTTATCTCCCGGTGGCTTAGCACTTCAACTCTCCCTCCCATTCCAAATCCGACTTTTCTGTCCTGGGCCTCCTCCATGGCCAGAGTGAAGTCCACTGTAAATTGGAGGAGCAGCACCTCATATTTTGCTTGGGCAGTTTACACCCCAGCGGTATCAACATTGACCTCCAATTTCTGATAGTCCCTGCTTTTTCCTTCTCTTCCCAGCTCTCCCTCAGCCCACTGTCTCCGCCTCTTCCTTTCTTCTTCCCACCCCCTGCACCCTCACATCAATTTGAAGAAGGGTCTCGACCCAAAACGTCTCCTATTTCCTTCGCTCCATAGATGCTGCCTCACCCGCTGAGTTTCTCCAGTATTTTTGTCTCCACATTCACACAAGTTCGGTTATCCCACTTTCCTCACCCACTCCCTACACATTAGGGGCAATTTTACAGAGACGAGTTCAAGTGAGTTTATTGTTATGTGTCCCTGATAGGACAATGACATTCTTGCTTTGCTTCAGCACACAGAACATAGTAGGCATTTACTACAAAACAGATCAGTGTGACCATATACCATTGTATAAATATATATACACACATGAATAAATAGACTGATAAAGTGCAAATAACAGATAAAGGGTTATTAATGATCAGTTTTGTCCGAGCCAGGTTTAAAACTGATCTTGCCGGTATATTAGAGTTAAGGGTTGTTTGTGTTTTTGTTCTTTTAAATCTTTTATCCCATGTCTTCTATTTATACCACTGAAGGAGATGCAATGAAATTTCGTTGTACAGTTGTTGTGCAATGACAATAAACGTATTTAATTTGGTTTGTAATAGCCTGATGGCTGTGGGGAAGTAGCTATTCCTGAACCTGGTAGTTGCAGTCTTCAGGCTCCTGTACCTTCTACATGAAGGTAGCAGGGAGATGAGTGTGTTGCCAGGATGGTGTGGGTCTTTGATGATACAGCCACCCTTTTTAAGGCAGCGACTGCAATAAATCCCCTCGATGGAAGGAAGGTCAGAGCCGATGATGGACTGGGCAGTGTTTACTTTTTGTAGTCTTTTCCTCTCCAGGGCGCTCAAGTTGCTGAACCAAGCCACGATGGAACCGGTCAGCATGCTCTCTACTGTGCACCTGTGGAAGTTAGAGAGAGTCCTCCTTGACAAACCGACTCGCTGTAATCTTCTCAGGAAGTAGAGGCGCTGATGAGCTTTCTTGATAATTGCATTAGTGTTCTCGGACCAGGGAAGATCTTCAGAGATGTGCACGCCCAGGAATTTGAAGCTCTTGACCCCTTCAACCATTGACCCGTTGATATAAACGGGACTGTGGGTCCCCATCCTACTCCTTCCAAAGTCCATAATCAGTTCCTTGGTTTTGCTGGTGTTGAGGGCTAGATTATTGTGCTGGCACCATATGGACAGTTGCTCGATCTGTCTTCTGTACTCTGATTCATGCTCATCAGTGATACGTCCCACAACAGTGGTGTCGTCAGCAAACTTGATGATGGAGTTCGCACTGTGACCGGCTACGCAGTCATGAGTATATAGTGAGTACAGCAGGGGGTTGAACATGCAGCCTTGAGGTGCTCCCGTGCTGATTGTTAACGAGGCTGACACATTTCCACCAATACGAACGGACTGTGATCTGTGAATGAGGAAGTCGAGGATCCAATTGCGTTAACCTACAAAGCTAATGCATCTTTGGGATGTGGGAGGGAGAATGCGCAAATTCAACACAGACTGTGCCCGAGGACAGGATCGAACACAGACCCCTTGCGTGTGAGGCAGCTGTGGCTCTATATTTTATTTTCCAACACACAAAAAATTATACATTGGTTACTAAAAAAAAAAAAGAAACTGTCCATTTTCAGTCTTAAATCTCTAAGTGATGCTATGTCCCCCTTTACAGCTACTGTATGTTTTAATTCAGTTCAAGACTATGGGGCAGTACATTGGCCATAAAGTTGCTGCCTAAAATTGCCAGAGACTCGGAATTGATCCTGAATATGGGTGCTGTCTGTATGGAGTTTGCTCCTTTTCCCTTTGATTGCATGGGTTTTCTCCAGGTGCTCTTGTTTCCTTCCACATTCCAAAGGTGTGCAGGAACCTTTTTCAGACCCAACCCAAAACAAAATATTTTCCTTTTGTCCAGAGATTCTGTCTGACCTGTTGAGATACTCCAGCTTTTTGTGTCTTATCTTCAGTTGAAACCAGCATCTGCACTTCTTTCCTGCACACACGATACTATACGAAAGAACTTTATTAATCCCAGGAGGGAAATTGTGTGTGTGAGTGTGTGTATAGTTATATATTCATATATAAATATACACTGTTTTGTTTTCTCGTTTATAACATTGTTTACAGAGCACTATGTATACTTATTCTGTGGTGCTGCTGCAAGTAAGGATTTCAATGAGACATGAGAGAATAAAACACTCTTGACTCTTGACTTGCGTCGCTAATATATGGGATAGAACTAGTGTACAGGTGATCAGTGGTCGGCGTGGACTCGGTGGGCCGAAGGGCCTGTTTCCACGTTGTATCTTTAAATTAAACTAAAACACTAAAACCAAAGGAAATCTAAAGAAGGGTCTCTACCCGAAACGTCACCCAATTTCATCTATCCAGAGATGTTGACTGCTCCATGAAGTTCCGCCGCACAATTAAAGCATATAATAGTCTTCACCCTACTATAGGTACCCAACCAGAAGCAATTAAATTTAAGGTAGCTCTTTTTTTCCCCCAAGAACCCTTTTTTGTTTAAGTCCAAGTCAAGAGTCAAGAGAGTTTTATTGTCAGGTGTCCCAGATAGGAGATTGAAATTCTTGCTTGCTGCAGCACAACAGAATATGTCATAATGCAGAACAGGAGATAAAAGTTCACTGTGTCTATATACCATAGATATATATATATATATATATATATATATATATATATATGTGTGTGTGTATATATATGTGTATATATATATATATACACACACAATAAATAAACATAAAATGCAATAGGCTGTTATTTTTCAGAGTTTGTTGGTGGTGTTTAAATTCTATTTAAATTCCATTTCGAATATTTTTGGAGGACCAGGAAACCAAGAAGCAAGAGTTACTCCAGGGAGTTACTCCAGTTCGAACGAGTGATTCTGCGTTGGTTTTCAGCGGTCGCGGCGAGTGGACAGCAATGGCGGCCAGATCTCCCACCATGCAAAGGGAGGGAGAAAGTGGCCGACGCCGACCATTTGCAGTGGCAGTGCGCGTGTGCAGAGCGGCACATACGCACAACCACGGCTGATGATGTGCAGGCCAAAGATCCTCGCTATAGGATCTTTGGTGCTGGCCGTGGTTGTGCGCATGTGTAAGGCGGATGAGGAGCGGGCGGAGACCCGAGACATGGACAGCGGGCAGAGACCGGAGACATGGACACGGATAGCGGGTGGAGACGGAGAGAGAGAGAAAGATAGAGAGGGGGTCCGCTCAGGTGTCCCAGGTGCTTGCCAAGTCGGGCAAAATGGCATGGCTTTTAGGGTGCCCGGTGGGACTGTGGGTTGCCATTGGCAACCGGGCAACCGCTAATTTCGAGCCCTGACTTCCTCCAACCTCATCTACTGTATCCGTTGTTCAAGATGTGGACATACATCGGAGAGACCAAACGTAGACTGGGCGATCGTTTTGCAGAACACCTTTGCTCAGCCTGCCTGAACCTACCTGATCTCCCAGTTGCTGGGCATTTTAATTCTCCTCCCCATTCTTAAACAGACCATTCTGTCCTAGGTCTCCCCAATTGTCAGTGAGGTTAAACGCAAATTGGAGGAGCAGCATCTCATATTTCGCTTCGGCAGCTTGCAGCCCAGTGGTATGAATATTGATTTCTCGCACTTCAGGTAGCCCCGGCATTCCCTCTCTCTCTCTCTCTGTATCCCTCCCCCAACCAAGTCGCACTAGCTTCTTGTTTTCACCCTACAAACAGTTAACAATGGGCTGTTTTCTTTATCAGCGTTACCTTTTTGCTTATCTTTTATTCATTGTTCTTTATCTCTCCACATTATCGTCTATATCTCTTGTTTCCCTTATCCATAACCAATCTGAAGAAGGGTCTCAACCCGAAACGTCACCCATTCCTTCTTTCCAGAGATGCTGCCTGTCCCGCTGAGTTACTCCAGCTTTTTTTACAATATTAAATTGAGTATCTCTTTTATTGCACTCATTAGAAACTGGTTGCATCCCAATTGGAAATAAATCCAATTTATTGTTCTGTGTAGTTATTTGTTGCTTTATAAATAAATGTTTTATTTGAATGTCTCAGTAACTTCTGGACTGGATAGCATGCAAACAATGTTTTTCATTGTATCTTGGTACATGTGACAACAATAAACCAAATCTAACTTGTGTAATGTAGATACATGGGACAGGGATAATATGGAATATTTTTACGAGCATGGAATGGGAAGTTGTTCTGCACAATCTTTGATAATACTTAATTGACATCCAAGGATTCCATTATATTTGGGTTATTTACTTACTATTAGTTATTTCCCTTGAAGTTAGAAATATGATTTGAGAATTTGCAGGCATATGATTGCTTCAGAATAAAAGTTTTTATTTAACTGGACTGCGTGTAAAGGGCCTGTCCCACTTACGCAACTTTTCAGTAAATTGTCTGCGACCTTCAAGCTCGGGGGCACTCGCCTGAAAAAACGCGAGCTGGATCCACCGGCAGTGCTGAAACCACGACACACACATCGTCCGTCCACACACACACACACACACATCGCAAAGGCGGGGGCCAAGGAAAGAGGGGGAGCACTGTCTGAAATTCACACTGTGAAAAGACAAGGTGATACCCGCGATGAACAGGAGGTTGGCACAGTGTATGGTAAGTCCTTTAAAAGAGCGGGGAGGGGAGAAGGAGTGGAGACACTTTAAGAAGCCAGACAACTTTTAATAAGCCAGAGATACACAGCTGTGAAGGTTAGCAGGCATTTAACATTACCGGTCGGTTTTCCTTGGTTCTGAAAACTCGTGCTTACGTTTTTTTTCCCCAATGACCCAATTAAAATGCCCGGTCAGCAAAGGAGATTGCCTACGGCTACCTCGACTACCTACAACGACATGGCGACCCCACAACCACTGCATTACGATTTCAAAAGTATCGATTTTCTCCACGCTGACCAATTTTTACTCGCAGAATATTTTTCAGCTTGTTGAAAAATTTCCCTCGACCAAACTGAGGCCGCGAGTAGTAACCACTATGCGGGAACTCCTCGTGACCATGAAGGAGACTTACTGGTGACCACGTACGACCACATGTTGACGATGCTGCGAGACTGCAGCAAGCGCAAGCTCTCCTAAACTCGCAAATAAGGTCGCCATAGTGGGACAGGCCCTTTAACAGAAAAGCATTCTTCAGTTCTTTACTTTGATTTCCTCATCTTGTGCTTCAAGAGTACATTTGATAACAGTTGAAAGTACTAATTATTTGATGTAAATAAAGTGTATTTCTAGAAATATACTATTACAGCTTTAGTTATGAAGATTAAAATTATATTTTGTGTGTGATGCTACAGTGTTTTAGCCATTCATTGGGCCAACTGGTCCATCATTTGAAAGTTTACTAGCAGCTGAGCATAAGTGAATGCTTACATAATGCCCATTCTTTCTCTTATTGAATTCTATAGAAGCCTAACTTCCCAGTGTAATTTTAGCTGCTGAAGTGAGACCATATCAATGGCAGAGAGAATTATGTTGAGAATGAGTGAGATCTGACATTTTTCACTATTCCATTGAGTAATATTTACATTTTTGTAACCAGGGATATATAGAAACATAGAAATAGAAAATAGGTGCAGAAGGAGGCCATTCGTCCCTTCGAGCCAGCACCGCCATTCATTGTGATTATGGCTGATCGTCCCCTATCAATAACCCGTGCCTGCCTTCTCCCCATATCCTATGACTCCACTAGTCCCTAGAGCTCTATCTAGCTCTCTTTTAAATCTATCCAGTGACTTTGCCTCCACTGCCCTCTGTGGCAGGGAATTCCATAAATTCACAACTCTCTGGGTGAAAAAGTTTTTTCTCACCTCAGTCTTAAATGACCTCCCCTTTATTCTATGACTGTGGCCCCTGGTTCTGGATTCGCCCAACATTGGGAATATATTTCCTGCATCGATCTTGTCCAGTCCTTTTATAATGTTATATGTTTCTATAAGATTCCCCCTCATCCTTCTAAACTCCAGTGAATACAAGCCTAGTCTGTGCAATCTTTCCTCATATGACAGTCCCGCCATCACGCTGCACTGCCTCAATCACAAGGGTGTCCTTCCTCAAATTAGGAGACCAAAACTGTACACAATACTCGAGATGTGGTCTCACCAGAGCCCTATACAACTGCAGAAGAACCTCTTTACTACTATACTGAAATCCTCTTGTTATGAAGGCCAACATTCCATTTGCTTTCTTCACTGCCTGCTGTACCTGTAAGCCAACTTTCAGTGACCGGTGTACAAGGACGCCCAAGTCTCGCTGCACCTCCCCCTTACCTAACCTAACCTAACCCCATTGAGATAATAATCTCCCCCCTTGTTTTTGCCGCCAAAGTGGAAAACCTCACATTTATCTATATTATACTGCATCTGCCACGCATCTGCCCACCCACTCAATCTGTCCAGATCACCCTGCAACCTCCTAACATCCTCTTCACAGTTCACACTGGCACCCAGCTTTGTGTCATCTGCAAACTTGCTAGTGTTGCTTAAAATTCCCTCTTGCAAATCATTCTAATTCCCTACTCTTTGCTTCCGGTCTGCCAACCAATTTTCTATCATTAATACCCCCAATACCATATGCTCTAATGTTAGTCACTAGTCTCCCGTGCGGGACCTTATCAAAGGCTTTCTGAAAGTCTAGATACACTACATCCACTGGCACCCCTTCATCCATTTTACTTGTCACATCCTCAAAAAATTCCAGAATTTTCCTTTCATAAATCCATGTTGACTTGGACTAATCCTTTTACTGCTATCCAAATGCCCCATTATTACCACTTTAATAATTGACTCCAGCATCTTTCCCACCACCGAAGTCATGCTAACTGGTTTGTAATTCCCCGTTTTCTCTCTCGCTTCTTTCTGGAAAAGTGGGATAACATTAGCTACCCTCCAATCCACAGGAACTGATCCTGAATCTATTGAACATTGGAAAATGATCACCAATGCGTCCACTATTTAGAGAGTCACCTCCCTGAGGACCCTGGGATGCAGACCATCAGGTCCAGGGGATTTATCATCCTTCAGTCCCATGAGCCTACCCAATACTATTTCTCGCCTAATGAAAATTTCTTTCAGTTCCTCTACCCCCTTAGATCCTCTGTCCTCCAGTACATCTGGGAGATTGTTTGTGTCTTCCTTAGTGAAGACAGATCCGAGGTACCTATTCAATTCTTCTGCCATTTCCTTGTTGCCCATAATAATTTCATCCATGTCTGCCTTCAAGGGACCCACATTTGACTTTGCTACTCTTTTTCCCTTAACATATCTAAAGAAGCTTTTACTGTCCTTCTTTATATTCCTGGCCAGCTTCCCTTCGTACTTCATCTTTTCAGCCTGTATTGCCCGTTTTGTTTCCTTCTGTTGTCCTATGAAAGTTTCCCAATGCCCAGAAATTCCTGCCATTGCTGTTCCACAGTCATTCCTGCTAGGATCCCTTTCCAGTCTACCTTGGCCAGCTCCCCTCTCATGCCTTCATAGTCGCCTTTGTTCAACTGCATCACTGACACTTCCGATTTAACGTTCTCCTTCTCAAATTGCAGATTAAAACTAATCATGTTATGATCACTACCTCCAAGCGGTCCCTTTACCTCGAGTTCTCTTATCATATCTGGTTCATTGGATAACACTAGATCCAGACTTGCCTTTTCTCTGGTCGGCTCCATTACAAGCTGCTCTAAGAATCCATCTCGGAGGCATTCGACAAACTCTCTTTCTTGGGGACCTGAACCAACATGATTTTCCCAGTCTACCAGCATATTGAAATCCCCCATCACCACATGCTTTGGCTGTTACTTACTAACTGACAGACAATAATTCAGTTTGAAGCAGATAAGTTTTAATTAGTGATTGCACATTGTTCTAACTGGTGTGAGGAAGGTGTCAAAGGAAGTTAATGGTTTGCTTATTGAAAATAACTTGATTAAGTCAGGTCTGCACCAAGTCTTGGATGGATTGAGGCAGGAAATTAGTAAAAAATCGAGGTTAGGTGGTGCTGAGAGGAGGTTCAGGCTCAAAATCAACACAGTGCAGTTTGGGTAAGGTGGTTTAGTCATGGTCAGAAAGAGGTGGCACAAATGGAAGGATCATGGGGGCAGCCACAAATGTGCATTGCATTCACGTTAATGTCTTTCTGCACGCTCTCTGTGGTGGTGCAGGAGAAGATGCAGTTGCATAAAACACTGACGGATTGGGTAAAAACAAACTGGTGGAGCAACTTAGTGGGTCAGGTAGCATCTGTAGGCGGAAATGAACAAGTGGCATAGTGGGTCAGAACCCCTTCAGATTGATGGAGTTGAGGACAGATAGCTGATGGAAAGAGGTGAGGGAAGGTGTGGGGTGAGAGTTAGTAGGTAATAGATGGATCCAAGTAAATAGATTGGCAGATGAATCAGGTAGGGGAGAGAAGGTGGAGATAGATCTCGAGATAGCAGGTTATAAGTGGAGAAGACAACCCTGCTGATGGTGGAATCTGACCAGTAAGGCGTGGAGTGAAACGTAGACCCAGAGGTAGGGATGGTGGGCAGAAGGAAACGGGGTGGATGGGTGGGAATGGAAGAAAAGTTGCGGACCTAGAGTAAGGAGGGGTAGGAGAGCAACAGATGGGAGAGAGGAAAGGAACTGTGTGATGAGAACAAGGAAATGGAAAGAAAGGTATGCATGAGTGGTGTATCTGAAATTGGAGAAATCAATGTTCATGTTATTAGGCTGTAGCTACCCAAACAGAAAGCAAGTGGTGTTTTTTTCCAATTTACATATGGCCTCACTCTGGCAATGGAGCATGTCAAGGACAGAATGGTTGGCGTGGGAAGGGGAATTGAAGTGACGAGCTATCTGGTGCTCCAGCTGGACCGGGAGAATAGAGCGCATGTGTTGGACAAAGCAGTCCGCTAGTTTGGGCACCATATCTGAGGGAGGATGTGCTGGCGCTGGTGAGGGTCCAGAGGAGGTTTACGAGAATGAGTGGGTTAACATATGATGAGCTTTTTACGGCACTCGGCCTCTACTCGCTGGAGTTGAGAAGAATGAGGGCGGGACCTCATTGAAACCCACAGAATAGTGGAAGGCCTGAATAGAGTGGATGTGGAGAGAATGTTTCCACTAGTGGGAGAGTCTAGGACCAGCGGTCATAGCCTCAGAATTAAAGGACATTTCTTTCAGAAGGAGATGAGGAGGGATTTCTTTAGTCAGAGGGTGGCGAATCTGTGGAATTCATTGGCACAGAAGGCTGTGGACGCCGTCACTTTAAAATTCATGATTAGTACGAGTGTCGGGGGTTATGGGGAGAAGGCAGGAGAATGGGTTTAAGAGGTTAAGATAGATCAGCCATGATTGAATGTCGGAGTAGTTGGTGGGCCAAATGGCCTAATTCTCCTCCTATCACATGAACATGTTTAGGCTTGGTTTCACCATTGTAAAGGAAGGCAAATCGAGAGCATCAGCTACGGCTAAAGAAGCACATCAACGTCTCTACTTCCTTAGAAAACTGAGGATGTTTTCCATTACTCTTACCAACTTCTATAGAGGCACAGAAGAAAGCATCTTATAGGGATGCATCACAGCATGGTTTGGGAACAGCTCTAGATCGCAATAGATTGCAGAGTTGTGGATGAAGCCCAGTCCATCACACAGACCATTCTCCCCACCGTCGACTCCATCTACACTTCACACTACCCTGGGAAAGTAGCCAACACAAGGACCCTTTTCACCTCGGTCACCCTGCCTAACTTGTCCAAGCCGATCAAGATATCCTATCTACGCTTGTCTCACATGCCCACGTTTGGCCCATTCCCTCCAAAACTGTTCCTATCCATGTATCTGTCCAAATGCCTGTTAAATGTTAATATAGTACCTACCTCAACTACCTCCTCTAGCATCTCAATCCATTTAGCTGCCGACTTCTGTGTGAAAAAGTTGCCCCTCTAGTTCCTATTACATTTTTCACCTCTCACCGTAAATCTACTTCCTCTGGTTCTTGATTCCCCTACTCGTGATAAAAGACTATGCATTCACCCTATCCATTCCCTTCATGATTTTATACACCTCTTATGAGATCTCACCTCAGCCTTCTGACCTCGAAGGAATAAAATCTTAGCCTGTCCAACTTCTCCCTATAGCTCTGACCCTCAAGTCCTGACACCATCCTCATGAATCTAAACATCATTGTAAATAATTTTGCAGCACTAGGCCCATTGCCCCACAGGTCATTGCATTCGGAGCACAAAAATATGATGAAAGATTCTTCCTTTGTCATCTTGTAGGTATTGTTTTTCATTTTACTTACCACTCTCTGGATGTAAAAATGTCTGTCATTTCCCATTTTCAAATTATGCTTCCGGTTATTGACTGCTCTGCTCAGCAAAGTAATCATATACACCACAATTTAGTCTCACTAGGTTTCCTCCGCTTCAAAGAAATTCATAGTAGCTCATAGAAACATAGAAAATAGGTGCAGGAGGGGGCCATTCGGCCCTTCGAGCCAGCACTTTCATTCATTGTGATCCCGTCCCCAATCAATAATCTGTGCCTGCCTTTGCCCCATATCCCTTGATTCCACTAGCCCCTTGAGCTCTATCTAACTCTCTTAAATCCATCCAGTGACTTGGCCCTCTGTGGCAGGGAATTCCACAAATTCACAACTCTCTGGGTGAAAAATGTTTTTTCTCACCTCAGTCTTAAATGGCTTCCCTTTTATTCTAAGACTGGCCCCTGGTTCTGGACTCACCCAACATTGGGACCATTTTTCCTGCATCTAGCTTGTCCAGTCCTTTTATAATTTTATATGTTTCTATAAGATGCCCCCTCATCCTTCTAAACTCCAGTGAGTATACCTGAGTTTTTTCAGTCTTTCCTCATATGACAGTCCCGCTATCCCAGGGATCAATTTCTTGTGTCTCAAACACAAGGATGTCTTTCCACAAATTAGGAGACCAAAACTGGACACAATACTCCAGATGTGGTCTCACCAGAGCCCGATACAACTGCATCTGCCACGCATCTGCCACTCACTCAACCTGTCCAGGTCACCGTGCAACCTCCTAACGTCCTCTTCACAGTTCACACTGCCACCCAGCTTTGTGTCATCTGCAAACTTGCTAGTGTTGATCCTAATTCCCTCTTCCAAATCATTAATATATATGGTAAACAGTTGCGGCCCCAACCCCGAGCCTTGCGGCACTCCACTCGCCACTGCCTGCCATTCTGAAAAGGACCCGTTCACTCCTACTCTTTGCTTTCTGTCGGCCAACCAATTTTCTATCCATGTCATCACCCTACCCCCAATACCATGTGCTCTGATTTTAGTCACTAGTCTCCCGTGCGGGACCTTATCAAAGGCTTTCTGAAAGTCTAGATACACTACATCCACTGGCATCCATATTACTTGTCACATCCTCAAAAGATTCCAGAAGATTAGTCAAGCAAGATTTCCATTTCATAAATCCATGTTGACTTCGACTAATCCTTTTACTGCTAATCAAATGCCCCATTATTACCTCTTTAATAATTGAATCCAGCATCTTTGCCACCACCGGTCAGGCTAACTGGTCTGTAATTCCCCGTTTTCTCTCTTGCTCCTTTCTTGAAAAGTGGGATTACGTTAGCTATCCTCGAATCCACAGGAACTGATCCTGAATCGATCGAACATTGGAAAATGATCACCAATGCGTCCACTATTTCTAGCGCCACCTCTCTGAGCACCCTGGATGCAGACCATCAGGCCCAGGGGATTTGTCATCCTTCAGTCCCATGAGCCTACCCAATACTATTTCTCGCCTAATTAAATTTTCTTTCAGTTCCTCGACCCCCTTAGGTCCTCTGTCCTCCAGTACATCTGGGAGATTGTTTGTGTCTTCCTTAGTGAAGACAGATCTGAAGTACCTATTCAACTATTCTGCCATTTCCTTGTTGCCCATAATAATTTCACCCCTGTTTGCCTTCAAGGGACCCACGTTTGACTTTGCTACTCTTTTTCCCTTAACATATCTAAAGAAGCTTTTACTGTCCTTCTTTATATTCCTGGCCAGCTTCCCTTCGTACTTCATCTTTTGAGCCCGTATTGCCCGTTTTGTTTCCTTCTGTTTCCTTATCCACTCTCTTGATTATAACGGTGGTCAAGGGTAATGGGGAGAAGGCAGGAAAATGGGATTAGGAGGCAGAGATCAGCCAGGATTGGCTGAGTGGACCTGATGGGCTGAATGGCTTAATTCTATGCCTATAATTGGTGAACTCTTCTCACAAGTGAAATGTTCTATTCCTAACAAAATGTTAAAATTGAATACATCTTCCCTGTTACGCGACCAGAACAGTATGCAGTAGTACAAGCATTCTGATGTTGAGAATGAAATTTTTTTTAAACTCAGGCTCTGGATATTGAAAGTGTGTACATTAAAAATACCAGAAAATGCAGTTTCACTTATTTAGAATAGAATAACCTTTAATAATCCTTTACAGGAAATTACAGTGCCACAACAGCTTCAAGACAGACATAACACCACACATTTCAACAGATATCTTCAATACATAATAAGTTAAAATTTTTGTGCATTATAAAACCTTATAGCAGCTGGTATACAAGACTTCCTATGTCTCTCCGTTTTGCACATTGGTGCAATCAGTCTCTGACTGAAGATGCTGCACTTGATCACCTTCAGGGCGTGGAGTGGGTGAGTGGGGTTGGTCATTATTGAGCCTAGTTTTTTCAGAGTTCTGGCCTCTGCCACCTGCTTGACCGTTAGTTGCTCTGCCCCAACCACTGAGCCGGCCTTCCTGATCAGCTTATCCAGTCTGTTTTTGTCCGCTATTCGGGCGCCTTCTCCCCAACAGGCCACAGCAAAAAACAGATCACTGGCCACCACTGAATGGTAGACACTGCACAGTAGGGGTTGGCAGATATTAAATGACTTTAGCCTCCTTAAAAAATACAGTCTACTTTGTCCCTTCCTGTACACCGCCTCCATATGACTCTTCCAGTCCAGCTCACTGTCAAGCTGCACACCAAGGTACCTGTGGTTGGCGACCACCTCCACCTCAGTGCCCCTGATGGTGATTGGTGTTGGTTGAATCCTCCTCCTCCCCCTCCTGAAATCCACAACTATCTCCTTCGTTTTTTTGGTGTTGAGATGGAGATTATTGTGTGCACTCCACTCCACAAAGTTGTTAATTGTGTCTCTATACTCCTCCTCATTGCCCCCTTTGATGAGGCCTACAACAGCTGTGTCATCTGAAAATTTCTGCAAAAAGCAGCTGTTGGTGTTATATTGACAATCCGCTGTGTAGATGGTGAACAGGAATGGAGCCAGCACAGTTCCTTGTGGAGCCCCTGTGCTGCTCATGATGGTGCTTGAGACATTGTTCTGTAGGCGCACATACTGTGGTCTGAGGAAAAGGTAATCCAAACACCACAGTACCATTAATGGATCCACCTTCATCTTCTCCATCTTCTCCCCTAGCAGTCGAGGCTGAATTGTGTTAAAAGCGCTAGAGAAGTCAAAGAATGTAATTCTTACAGATGCATCAGGGATATCCAGATGTGTGTACGCCCTCTGCAGCATGTAAATAAGGGCATCATCGACACTTTTATGGATGTTATTTGTTGGTGCAATCAATTTGACTTTTGAGCTGAATTTTTGAAAAGTGGTGTCCTCTATGGTCTGAAGAAGGGTTTTGGCCCGAAAAGTCGCCTATTTCCTTCGCTCCATAGATGCTGCGGCACCCGCTCAGTTTCTCCAGCAATTTTGTGTACCTTCCTCTATGGTATTGCTTCGCGTATTAATAAACTTAAAGCAGAAACACAGAAGTTCAACGGTAATGGCAGCTTAATGAAGATTAATGATGGTTTGGATTTGTACTTTTCATGAAGTGCTTCACAGGATGTGCCTATTAATATCGAGAGGTAAATGCATGGTTATGTCTGCTGTAAGCTTTTCTTACAGAAGTGTAATGTCAGAAAGTTATAATTGTAGACAATGCTGTCAAGAATCTTGGCAGTTCTGGGAAGTTATTATTTCAAATCAATAGGGCATAGGGAGGAGACAAAGAAATTTGAATTTCAGTCCTTCTATCTCTTTATATTCCCTTTCTCCACACATGCATTTAAACCTCAAACCTGTCTGATGGATCAACAACCTGAAACGTTAATTTGATTCTCTTTCCACAAATGCTGCTTCACCCTATTAACTTAAACAAATTGACTTTTAATTAAACAGACACATACAGGCAAAGCATAGAAGACTTTCTGGAGCGCTAGTATGGGTGTTGTGGGCTCTCGGGACTGGTTTCCAGAGGGCTAGTATGGACATTGTGGGCAGAATGCATTCTGGGGCTGGCGGCTCAGTCACTCAAACCTGTTGTGCTGTCAGCTCACTCACGGCTGGTGGGCTGGCAGTTGACTCACGGCTTTTCTTTAAAATTCCATTTCAAGCTGGGTGCAAGGCCACCAAATTCAAGTGCTGTTTCTTACCACCAAGCAGGGTGCAAGGCCACCAAATTCAAGTGCAGTTTCATACCACTTCAAGCAGGGTGCGAGGCCACCAAATTCAAGTGCAGTTTCATACCATTTCAAGCAGGGTGCAAGGCCACCAAAGTCGTGACCTCTCCCACCTCCATCTTGCCGAGACTGAGCCACGCCCACACTTCTGGGTTTTATAGTCCTTCCTCCCCTCCCACCAGAAGGGGTGTGGCCTTCATGGTGTGATTGACAGGCGAGAGAATCTCAACATTTTTTAAACACTAATAACTTTTATTTTTCATCGATGGGAAAAATCTTCGGCACCTGATGAGCGGAGGGGGACTCTGAGTAAGATGGCCAGAAATCACAGCCATATGTGGTAGCGTTTTTTTCTAAAATTAATATAAAGCGCAAACAGGAAGTGGTCAAGGTTAGACTTTTAATTATATAGAAGGCAAGGCAACTTTAATTAGGCAAGGCAACTTTAATTAGGCAAGGCAACTTCAAATAGGCAACACAGTTTTAGCATTTCCAAACCAAAGGCAACACAGCTTTAGCATTTCCAACCAAAGGCAACACAGCTTTAGCATTTCCAAACCAAAGGCAACACAGCTTTAGCATTTCCAAACCAAAGGCAACACAGCTTTAGCATTTCCAAACCAACGGCAACACAGCTTTTCCATTTCCACACCAAAGGCAACACAGCTTTAGCATTTTCAAACTATGTTTTCAAACCACATTAAGGGCACTGACAGGTCAGTAAAAGCACTCACAGTTTAGTAAACATGTGTTCAGTGTTATTCACAGCTCAAACTGAGAGACGTGACCCTCTCGCTTCCCCATCTTGCAGAGACTGACTGAGGCACTCAACACTTTCGGGTTTTATTGTCCATCTGGAAGGGACCTGGCCTTCAGGAGAGAGAATCTCAACATTTGTGAAACAGTAATAACTCTTTTATTTTTATCAATGGGAAAAATCCTCTTGTCCTGTGCAGCGGAGGGGGACTCTGAGTAAGAGTGGCAGCCGTGAGTGGCAGCGTTTTTTTCTAAAATCAATATACAGAACAACAGGAAGTGGTCAAGATCAGACTTTTAATAATATATAGATGATAAATTGGGCAAATATTGACAGATGAAATTTAATCCTGACAAGTGCCAGGTGATGAATTTTTGGAAGTCAACCAGGGGCAGGACATCCATAATAAATATTAGGGTGCAAAGGAATGTTCATGGACAGCGAGACTAAGGGTGGCACAGTGGGCACAACGGTAGAGTTGCTGCCGTAAAACTCCAGAGATCCGGGTTTGATCCTGACGACGGGTGCTGTGGGGAGTTTGTAATTTTTCCCTCTGACTGCGTCGGTTTTCTCTGTGTGTGCCAGTTTCCTCCCACATTCCACAGATGTGTAGTTTGTAGGTTAATTGGCTTCTGGAAATTGTCCCCAGTGTGTAGAATCAAACTAGTGTACGGGGTGATAGATACAAAATACTGCAGTAACTCAGCGGGTCAGGAAAAAGAATAGGTGATGGTGATCGTTGGTTATCGCAGACTTGGTGGGCCAAATGGCATGTTTTCACGCTGTGTCTCTAAAATAAAATCCCTGAAAGTGGTCACACAGGTTCATAGGGTGGTATAGTAGACATGTTTGCCTTCATTGGTTGGGTCAGGGAAAATATAAGAGTTGAAGTTATGTTGTAACTCTCAATGAAGTGTATGAAATCCCTGCAGGCTAGTTTGGATGCAGGAAGGATATACCTGATGCTGTGTTAGTCTGGAATTGGGGCCCACAGCCTGAGGAAGTGGTGTAAGACTCAAATGAGGAGAAATGTCTTTACCCCCAAAGAGTGGTAAACCATGTAGTTCTGTAAAATTGAAGGCAGTTGAAATTTATTCAAGAAGTTATAGATCGTTTGGAAGGATGTTTAACTTCCCTTACCAGGTAGGGCACGTAGAACTATTTCCTCACAGAGCCAGAGACCTGTGTTTGTTTCTTGCCACGGGTGTTGGCTGTGTGGACTTTGCATGTTCTCTGTGACTGCTTGGGTTTCCTTCGGGTTTAGTTCTAGTTTTAACGATACACTGTGGAAGCAGGCTCTAAAGCCCATTGAGTCCACGTCGACCAAAACACTAGTTAATTTCTAAACACCAGGGGCTATTGATGGTCGACTTGGACCGAAGGGCCTGTTTCCATGCTGTATCTTTCCATTCAATTCTATTCAATTAGATTTAATTCAAGGAATGTGCATAGAAACACAATTTGGTGATAAAACCAAACAAGGGTGGTATTAACGTTGAGAAAATATTCAATGTGCTGTCCATGCTTAGCGAGGATTGGAAATAAAATTAGTCTAATATAAACATTGATAACTCTGCGCATTCAAAGGTACAGGTAATGCCACGGTGCAATAAAGAGTGGCGGCTGTGTAATGCAATCTACACATCTCAGAGCAAGATCCATGATACAATGCTATTGTGACTCCCACTTTACTGATTACAAGATAAATAACTGGAACAGTTAATTATAAATCGGCAAACCAATAGGGTTCAATTAAATGATGAACTCTAGCAAACATTCTGGGGTCCTGTTGATAATGGACGCTGGAGTTCTGCAGTCGTCAGATGAGCAGTTATTTGTCACTGCTTTGCTCCTAGTTTTTTATTCTTTAAAGTTGTTCAAAATGATTAATTGAAATTAACTTTCCAATTTTTTGTAGAATATTTTGTTTGTAAGCTAACTGATTTTAGTTTGTTTTCTTAAAGCTTACCAAAGCACATCGTCAAGGTCACATGGTGAAGGTTGATTGGTTGGACCGGCTTACTTTTCGAGAGATAGAGATGATAAATGAGGTAAGCTGGCTGGAGTTTTATTCCTGTGAATTAACTTTTAGCTTCCTTTTTTCCAGTTCCTGCTAAATAATGTTTCCATCCTAAATCCTCCTGCTTTTTTATTGTGTCAACGTGATAGTAGCATAACTTCTTAGTGTATTTTTATTTCGGTTAGTTGACCTTTGCTACATCGTGCATCCCGTTTCTGTTGCAGAGTGAAAAGAGAAGCTCTAATTTTATGTATCTCATGGTTGAATTTCCACGTGTTAAATCTGAAGACAAAGAATACGGTATTGTTTATTATGAGAAGGTTTGTCATTTTCCAATGCTATTTTGGTACAGGTAATTTTGTAGTACATAAACATGCAGTAAATAAACATGCCAGAATTAATTTTGTGGTTTTTATTTTAAATTAAGACTAGAATATAATTGTTTATTTGTGATAAGATTACATTTTTAGTAAACTTAGGTGAGATAGTTCACTGATTTTACCCAAGTTCTAATCCTAAACAGTTTTCGTTTCACATACTAGTTATTTGAATAGAACTTGATTTATCGCATTCTTGGTTTTCTTTAAAGTTGTAACATTTAATGCCTTAACTTGAATGAATTCTGTATGTGAAATTGGTTCTAAATGAGAAAGACATCCATGTTAATGGGAGTGAAGAGGTTGCATTCCTGGAAAACAATCTGCTTTGCAATTTTCCAAAAATGCACAGCCATGTCATTGTGCATGCATCAAGGAACACAAGTTAAAAAAAATTAATCGTGTTTATTTATTTATTTTTTCACATACTTTCTGTCAGAGCGAATTTTATTAAATATCTCAAATTTTTCAGTTGTGATGTCTGAACTCTTAAGGGCCAATTTCTTGTTTCTCGCAACTCAATAGTTGCCAGTGTCCAGTTTACATTTGCAATTCCAATAGACTTCTTAACAATTTCAAACTATGTTGAGGGTTATTTCAAGCACTTATTACTGAAAAAGATACGTGTTTTCTTTTTAAGTAAGTGTACTTTAATTTGTGTATTCTTTAAGCCGCCTTTGTTCTCTGAAGAAACAGGCCTACTTCCTGTTTCTGGCCAAAGTATGAAATGTCTCACATAGATAACATTGATAATGTTAGAAGATATTTGGCTTTAGATCATTTCTACCAACAAAATGAATAGATCACTTATTGTGTCTCTTATGTGCAAATTTAACCAGGATGGTGATGAATCATCTGCAAATTTAACAAGTTCTGATATTGTCAAAGTGCCAGATCCTCAAATGTCAATGGTATGTACAACTTAAAATTACATTGGTGTTTTCCCCAAAACATTATGTGCTGCCCTTTCTTTTGGTTAAAAATGTTCAAATGGTTTTGATACAATACGATAATTCTTTATTCATCCCAGGAGGGAAATTGCTGCCAACAGTCATAAAACATGAAAAAAGATACATAAAACATGAAATTAAAGTGATGTGGAAAGTCCAGGATTGGGGATGCGGTGCATTCAGAAAGTATTCAGAACCCTCCACTTTTTCCACATTTTGTTACGTTACAGCCTTATTCTCAAATGGATTAAATTCTTTTTTTTATCATCAATCTACACACAATACTCAATAATAAAAAAGCGAAAACAGGTGTTTAGAAAATGTTATATAGTAATTATAAAGAAATAACCAAAATGTCACATTTATATCAGTATTCAGACCCTTTACTTAGTACTTTGTTGAGGCACCTTTGGCAGCGATTACAGCCTCAAGTCTTCTTGGGTATGAAGCTACAAGCTTGGCACATCTGTACTTGGGTAATTTCTCCCATTCTTCTCTGCAGATCCTCTCAAGCTCTGTCAGGTTGGATGGGAAGCGTCGGTGCACAGCTATTTTCAGGTCCCTCCAGTGATGTTCGATCGGGTTCAATTCCGGGCTCTGGCTGGGCCACTCAAGGACATTCACAGACTTGTCGCAAAGCCACTCCTGCGTTGTCTTGGCTGCGTGCTTAGGGTCATTGTTCTGTTGGAAGGTGAACATCCACCCCAGTCTGAGGTCCAGAATGCTCTGGAAGGTTTTTCTCATGGATCTCTCTGTTCTTTGCTCCGTTCATCTTTCCCTCGATCCTCACTAGTCTCCCAGTTTCTGCCGCTGAAAAACATTCCCACAATGTGATGCTGACACCACCATGCTTCACCTTAGCTATGGTATTGGCCAGGTCATGAGCTGGTTTCCTCCAGACATGACGCTTGGCATTCATGACGCTTGGCATTAATCAGACCAGAGAATCTTTTTTCTCATGCCTTTTGGCAAACTCCAAGCGGGCTGTCATGTGCCTTTTGCTGAGGAATGCCTTCCGTCTGGCCACTCTACCATAAAGGCCTGATTGGTGGAGTGCTGCAGATATAGTTGTCCTTCTGGAAGGTTCTCCCATCTCCACAGTGGAACTCTGGAGCTCTGTCAGAGTGACCATCGGGTTCTTGGTCACCTCCCTGACCAAGGCCCTTCTCCTCCAATTGCTCAGTTTTGCCGGGCGGCCAGCTCTATCAAGAGTCCTGGTGGTTCCAAAATTCTTCCATGTAAGAATGACGGAGGCCACTGTGCTCTTCGGGACCTGCAATGTTGCAGAAATTGTTTTATACCCTTCCCCAATCTGTGTCTCGCCAAAATCCTGTCTCGGAGGTCTACGGAAATCCATTTGTCTTTATGGCTTAGTTTTTGCCCTGACATGAACTGTCAACTGTGGAACCTTATATAGACAGGGGTGTGCCTTTCCAAATCATGTCCAATAAATGTAATTTACCACTGGTGGACTCCAATCAAGTTGTAGAAACATCTCAAGGATAATCAATGAAAACAGGATGCACCTCAGCTCAATTTTGAGTGTCATAGCAAAGGGCCTGAATACTTATTTAAAAGTGATATTTCAATTATATCTTTTTAATTACTTTGCAAAATTTTCTAAACACCTGTTTTCACTTTTTTATTATGGGGTATTGTATGTAGATTGATGATGAAAAAATGAATTTAATCCATTTTAGAATAAGGCTGTAACGTAACAGGTTAAAACTCCTGTGAGTAATAGATTACTGTCCCTTCTTACACAGTGCCTCAGCGTTCCTGGGCCAGTACAGTTTACTGTCCAGGTAAACTCCAGGTCTGAGTGGTGAATCTCTGGAACTCAGGCCACAGAGGGTAGTTGAGGCCAGTTCATTGGCTATATTTAAGAGGGAGTTAGATGTGGCCCTTGTGGCTAAGGGGATCAGGGGGTATGGAGAGAAGGCAGGTACGGGATACTGAGTTGGATGATCAGCCATGATCATATTGAATGGCGGTGCAGGCTCGAAGGGCCGATGGGCTACTCCTGCACCTAATTTCTATGTTTCTATGTTTCTATGTACTTGTACTCCCGGGTAAACTGCACATCCCCACCCTTGATGGAGACAGGGGACAGGTGTGTTCCTCTCCTTCTAACGTCCACCACTAACTCCTTAGTCTTGTCGGTGTTCAGCTGCAGGTGATTCAGCCGCACTACTCAACAAAGTTGTTGACTACACCTCTGTATTGTGCCTTTCAATGAGATCACCTCTCATAATATAAAATGTAAGAGAATTTAGGCTCTCAGAATGCTTTGTTTCTTCTTTTTGAACAAATGGGTGTGTGGAATATTGCGTGCAGTTCTGGTCGCCCCATTACAAGAAAGATGCGGAGGCTTTGGAGTGGTTGCAGAGGAGGTTTTTCTGAATGCTACTTGAATTAGGGGGTTTCAGCTCCAGGGAGAGGTAGGATGGACGTTTTCTCTGGAACGTCAGAATTTGAGGGGAGACTTGAAAGAAGTATATAAAATTATGAGAAGCATAGAGAGGGTAGAAAGTTAGAAACATTTTTTCTAAGGTGGAAATGTCCAACACTAGAGGGCATATCTATAAGGCGAGAGCAGGAAAGTTTCATGGAAGTAAGTAAGTAAGTAAGTTTATTGGCCAAATATTCACATACAAGGAATTTGCCTTGGTGCTCCGCCCACAAGAAACTACATGACATACAGTGACAGTTACGAATGACTCGGTGTGTGTGATAAGTATTTTACGCAGAGAGTGGTGGGGGCCTGGAATGCATTGCCAGAGGTGGTGGTACAGGCAGATGCAATAGTGGTGTTTGAGAGGCTTTTAGATAGGCAGGTATGTTCCTCTCCTCCTAAAGTCCACCACTAACTCCTTAGTCTTATCGGTGTTGAGCTGCAGGTGATTCAGCCCACACCACTCAACAGAGTCGTTGACTACACCTCTGTGTTCAGTTTCCCTCCTCTCATTGATGCAGCCCACAATTGCAGTCATCCGAAAACTTCTGCAGGTGGCAGGAGTCCGAATTATATCTGAAGTCTGAGGTGTAGATGGTGAACAGGAAGGGAGAGAGGACAGACCCTATGGGGGGCCCTGTGCTGCTCACTACCACGTCCGAGACACAGTTCTGTAGCCTTACACACTGTAGTTGTCCAGTCAGGTAGTTGGTGATCCAGGACACCAATGGAACATCCACCCGCATCTTTTTCAGTTTGCTCACTAGCAGTGCAGGTGTTAAAAGCACTGGAGAAGTTAAAAATCATGACTCTCACAGTGCTGAGCCCCGTCAATAGACAATAGGTACAGGAGTAGGTCATTCAGCCCTTCGAGCCAGCACCGCCATTCAATGTGATCATGGCTGATCATCCCCAATCAGTACCCCGTTCCTGCCTTCTCCCCATATCCTCTGACTCCGCTATTTTTACGAGCCCTATCTAGCTCGCTCTTGAAAGCATCCAGAGAACCTGCCTCCACCGCCCTCTGAGGCAGAGAATTCCACAGACTCTGTCACAATCACTGATGCAATTTACCGAACATGATCATTGTCGTGTGTTTTGGTGCCATCATCTTACTTCATACTAATCGGAATATAAGACTTGAAGCCACCCTCCCTTTCAGTAATATCAAGACTAATTCTATGCCTTGGGTCCAACTTTTTTACCTCTACTCCCTGCTTTGCACCTCTCAATCGACCCTCACTACTCGTTCTCATATCCTCATTTTTTTCTCAGCCTCGAAAAATCAATTAATTTTATCATCCAAACCCCCCTGAAACAGTAAAATGTTAGGAATTGCAAGACCATCACCTTATTTTAGTCTGAAATGAACAAAATCTCATGCTGATACTGTTCCATGTAGTTCTAATTTCTTCAGCCAGAGGGAGCCGAATCTCAGCATCTTCACTCTCAGTCACTGCTCTGGAAAAACAAACAAGCCTGTTCATTCTTTCATCAAAAGAAAATCCCCCCCATTTCAGCAAGAAAGAAGTGAATCGGTACTGCAAAAAATCTGTTGTCTGTTGTGGAGCGCACAAATCACTCATACAGTCACTAACCTACGGGAAGGTTTTGCATGAGGAATGCTTTTCTGTAGGTGATTTTGGATATTTTATGTTTTTGATGCATTTTGTAATTAAATTCATCGTACATCTGACTTGTGATTGCCCTTCTTGTCTTGGGCATGTTTTGTTCTGATGATGTCCAAGTTACTGTTCATTTCCTTTTTATTAACATCTCAATTTGTTGATCAAAACAGTTCACATGAAGTTCATGAAGGCTTAAATAGTTAAATGCATAATACTTGTTTCTTCATGGTTTGTTTTAAATATATTCTTTTAATAGGAAAATTTAGTAGAAAGTAAGCATCATAAACTTGCTCGAAGCTTAAGAAGTGGACCTTCTGATCATGATCTGAAGCCAAATGCTGCTACACGCGATCAACTTAATGTGAGTACAAATTGAAAACCTTCTCTGAAAAGATATCAACGAGCGTTTTCCTTATAAATATCATTTTTAAATTTGCTTTTTATATTTATGAATTCCACTCAAAAGCATTTCTATCATTGTAACTAATTTATCTTACTGTTTCTTACATTTATCAACTGGAGTCGGCCTAAGTCCATCTGGGTGGGGTAGAATTACCGTATTTCCCGGCAATGAAGACGCTATTTTTTACCCAAAAATAAGGCCTGAAGATTTACCTGCGTCTTGAAGGCCAAAGGTTACGTTGTTAGCCAAATCTTAGACTTGTGGGCCACAGTCTTAGAATAAAGGGGAAGCCATTTAAGACTGAGGTGAGAAAAAACGTTTTCACCCAGAGAGTTGTGAATTGATGGAATTCCCTGCCACAGAGGGCAGTGGAGGCCAAATCACTGGATGGATTTAAGAGATAGTTAGATAGAGCTCTAGGGGCTGGTGGAGTCAAGGGATATGGGGAGAAGGCAGGCACGGGTTATTGTTTGGGGCCGATCAGCCATGATCGCAATGAATGGCGGTGCTGGCTCGAAGGGCCGAATGGCCTCCTCCTGTACCTATTTTCTATGTTTCTATGTTTAAGAACGATTGACTTGGCTATCCATCAGTACAGCAACATCAAGAACAATGTTGCTGTACCCTGGGATAGCCAAGTCTATCCCTCATTGCTGGCATCTGATGGGAATCAGCTGTAAAATGGGAAGCGGCTGTAAAAGGACAGCGCGGCTGTGGGGGGAGAGTTCCTTTCACAACGTGTGGGGAATCTGACCAAGGTCAGCATGGGCAGGAGCATTGAGAAGGAGAGAGTCGGGGATCATGCCATCAAGTAGCTCGGGTGGCTGCGAGCGGCCGCCGGGATCGGACAGCGGAACTGGCTGCCACCTCAGCTCTTTCTGCCGACCCGGGGATGCTGTCCAGTCTCGGCGGCCACACCCGATTTGGCACTACTGATCATTATTTCCCAGTTCCTTAGCATTCCCGTTTTCCCCACTATCTCTCCACCTGCCGTTATCCTCCACCCCTCACCCATTCAGTCATTCAGAATGGAGGAGATCTGGAAGCCTTGACCAAATTGAATTGTCACTTTCTTTATTTCTTTATTTATTTATTTTTTTGAGCGTGAGAAATTCTATGTCCAGCCAGCCGTTTTTCAAAATTTAGCAACTCAAAATGGGGGTGCGTCTTTGACGCAGGTGCGTCTTCATTGCCGGGAAATACGGTCGCTAAAGCTTTGACCAGCAAAACAAAGAAATGTTTTAAATGACTTTTAAGGTAAACCTAAGGTCTCAAAAATTAATAAATACTGTAGATAATATGGTGTTACAGAAAACTACAGTCGATTAACTGATGTACAACACTGCAAAATATTGTGCAATACTATGACATTTCTAATGACTTTCTAATAGCTTTATCCCATCACTGTACCTCCATTTCTGACTTTGATTCTGAACGCAACTCATGACACAGATCACTTGTAATGAGGGTTGCTGTCCGTACAGGTGATTCCTCCCTGTCCACAGCATCCCTGTAAGCTCGCTTTACTCTCAAAATGTATTGATTTTTAACACCAGTTGATTTTTTTTGTGATTGTTTTTGCCGACTTCAGTCAGGTCCTGTCTTGACAGGGATATTGGTAGAAATGGAAATGGAAGTTGGAAGATCATGCAGTAACATGTTAATGCAAAGACAGTAATTTCAGTCGCTATAATGTCCAAAGAGTAGGTTTTCCCGTATGCAAATATATTATGGTAATTTTTGTTTCTCCCTGGTAAAACATTTGACAATGAGAATGGCTTGGATTTACTTCATACATTTAATAAGATAGCTGACTCATAATAACATACTTACTAATCACTATTTGTACAATAATTTTTCCAGATTATTTTAAATTATCCTCCTACTAAATTGTTGTCGTCTGAAGAACAAGATCTCGTTTGGAAATTTAGGTACTATCTCACCAATCAAGAGAAGGTCAGTATTTTTTTTTAATAATGAATCTGATAATGCATTAGATCCAGAAGTTTTTATTTCTTGTAAATTCGTGATTTCAATTCAAAGAAGCATAATTAACTGATTTTACTGTAAATGCAGTGACTTGGAAAACAGCAAACTGTTTTCAGTTGTAGGGCAAAGATAGGCAGAAAATGCTGGAGAAACAGCGTGATGTTTCGGGTTAAGACCCTTCTTCAGACTGATGTCAGGGGAATAGGTGGCACATAGATAAGGAAGTGTAAGGTGTGAAAACAGCACAAAGGGAATGGCGATCAAGGAAAATGTAGAATAGATCATTGTTAGCTGGCAGAAGGTGACAACAAAGCAGAGATAAAATGTAGTCGGACACCGGAAGACTGGCTGGAGAACTGGGGAGGAGGAGGAATGGAGAGAGAGGGAAAGCAAAGGTTCCTTGAAGTTAGAGAGGTCAATGTTCATACTGCTGGCCAAGCAAAATATGAGGTGCTGTTCCTCCAATTTGCACTGGGCCTCCCTCTGATGATGGAGGAGGCCCAGGACAGAAAGGTCAGTGTGGGAATGGGAGGGGGAGTTAAAGTGTTTAGCAACCGGGAAATCAGGTAGGTTTAGGCAGGCTGAGTGGAGGTGTTCAGCAAAATGACCGTTGCGCCTGTGCTTGGACTCGCCGATATATAGTCCACACCTGGAACAGCGGATACTGTAGATGAGGAGGTCCACGTAAACCTCTGCCTCACCTGAAAATACTGTTTGGGTTCTTGGACGGGGTTGAGGGGGGTGGTATAGGGACAGGTGTTGCATCTCCTGCGGTTGCATGGGAAAGTACCTGGGGAGGGGGAAGTTTAGGTGGGAAGGGCCAAGTTGGCCGGGGAGTTGTGGAGGGAACATTGGATGATTGAACACATTTGCTATTTTTTTTGAGCAACACCTTGCAATTTCCAAAAAAAATGTGCTCCAAAAACAAAATGGCTTCATGAAGCAAAGACAGTAGTAGAATTTTTTTCTCTAGACTGGAAGCCTGTGACTCGAGGGGGACAATGGGCAGCCGGAAGTTATTGTGGACATTGGCACAAATTACGTGGTTAGGAAAAGGGATGAGGCCCTGCAAAGTGAATATATGGAGTTAGGCAGATGATTCAAAAACAGGGTGGTAATCTCCAAATTACTCCTGGTGCCACATACTAGTGAGGGTAGGAATAGGAAGACAGGACAGATGAATGTGTGGCTCAGGGGTTGGTGCGGGAAGCAGAGATTCATATTTTTAGGCCTTTGGCATCTCTTCTGCGGCAGAGGTGACCTGTACAAGAGGGACTGGTTGCATATGAACTGGAGGGGGACCAATATCTGTGTCGGAGGTTCACTAGTGCTACTTGGTAGGGTTTAATTGGGAGGAGTGATGAAAAGGTAGAGGTTAGGACAGTAAGTCGCAAAGAAAGGACAGGCAGGGAGAGGTGAAGGAATATGGTGACACTGATGGGCTGAAGCTTGTTTATTTTAATACAAGGTGCATTGTGGAAAAAGCAGATAAACCTAGAGCTTGGATTGAAGTGTGGGATTATGATGTTGTGGTCATTGCAGAAAGATGGTTGTGAGAAGAACATAACATACTAAAGGACCTAGCATTAATGTGAGAAGGGAAAAGATTAAAGGAATTTGCAGGGCAATTGTTTTTACACAGAAGGTGGTGAGTGCCTGGAAGGCGTTGCTAGGTATGGTTGTTGAGGCAGATACAATGGTGACATTTAAGAGACTTTGGGCTAGACCTATGGATGTGAAGGGAATGGAGGAATATGAATTAGGTAAGAGATGGGCTTGGCATTATATTCAGCACAGACGTTGTGGGCCGAAGGGCCTGTTCTTATGCTGTACTGTTCTATGACTAGTCTTGTACCTATGGATACAATCCTAAGAACATAACTGTTTGTCATCAATATCAATGATTTGGATAAGAATTTATGTGTTGATTAGTAAGTTTGCAGATGACAGTGAAATACGTGGTATCATAGACACTGGAGATGGTAATCTAGAATTACAGGGGGATGTTATCACCTGGGCAACTGGATAAAACAATGGCAAATAAATTTTAATGCAGATAAATGTAAGGTGTAACATTAGGTGAAGGCAAACCAGCACTGGTTCCTCACAGTGAATAGGGGTGTCATGTGGAGTGTTATAGAGTAGCATTACCTCAGATTATGGGCACGCAATTTCCTGAAAATAATGTCACAATTAGATAGTGTGTTGAAGAAGACTTTTGGCATGTCAGCTTTCATCTGTTGGGAAAACGAGTATTGAAATTGGAACTACAAGGAATTGCAGATGCTAGAATCTTGAGTAAAAAATAAAATGCTGGAGTAACTCAGTGGGTCAGGCAGCAATGCTGGTGGGCATGGATAAGCAATGTTTCAGATTGGGATGCTTTTTCAGAGAATGTTGCCAGGAATTGAACTTGAGGTACAGGTGAAGGTTGGCAGGCTAGGACTTTATTCCTTGAAGTACAGGAGACAATTGGGTAATATGAAGATGGATAAAGTCATGAGGGGAATAGATAGAATGATTGCAAAGTATTTTCCCCATTGTTGAGGAATCAAGAACCAGAGGGCGTAGGTTTAAGGTATGAGAGGAAAGATTTAATAGAAACCTAGGGGGCAAATTCTTCCACACACAGGATGGTGGATATAATAAATGAGCTGCCAGAGAAAGTGATTGAGGCAGGTGCAATAATAACATTTAAACACATTTGGACAGGTACACAGATAGGAAAGGTTTAGATGGATATGGGCCAAACACTGGTAAATAGGGAATAGGCAACGTTTCGGGCCGAAACATTGCCTATTTCCTTTGCTCCATAGATGCTGCCGCAACTGCTGCGTTTCTCCAGCACTTTTGTCGACCTTCGATTTTCCAGCATCTGCAGTTCCTTCTTAAACACTGGTAAATAAAACTTGTTTAGATGGAATATCTTGATCAACATGGATGAATTGGTCTGAAGGGCCAGTTTCTGTGTTGTATGACTCTGACTCCAAATATGAAGTACTATCTTTCTGATTAATGACAAATTATTCAAACTGACTTGTATAAACAACATGTTAAAGAAGGAACTGCAGATGCTGGAAAATCAAAGGTAGACAAAAATGCTGGAGAAACTCAGCGGGTGAGGCAGCATCTTTGGAGTGAAGGAAGTAGGCGACGTTTCGGGTCGAGGCCCTTCATCTGACTGATGTATAAACAACATAATTACATGCATCTCTGTTCTCTAGGCTTTGACTAAATTTTTGAAGTGTGTAAACTGGGACTTGGCTCAAGAAGCGAAGCAAGCCCTGGAATTGCTAGGAAAGTGGAAGCCAATGGATGTGGAGGATGGTCTTGAGTTGCTTTCCTCGCAATTTACGAATCCAACTGTAAGGCGATATGCTGTTGCTCGGTTGCAACAAGCTGATGATGAGGTAAGCATATTGCTTAATTATGCAGAAAGCTTGAATATTGGATACATTGTAAATCTAAATTGTCAGAACTTGGTGCACTGTTAGTACTGAGTGAAGCTTTGGAGCTTTTGATTAAATGTATTGAAAATTTATGAAAACCGTATTTGAAATTCTAGCTGCTAATCTCATATTTTATATTTCAGTTATCTAAAATTCACTTTGAAAATGGGCTTTCTTAAATAAATCATTAAATCTTAAAAAAATTAAGCTAGGGAAACTGAACCGTTCATTATTACTAGGCTGTGTTGTCTCTTAGAAACTCAGCAATAGCAGTATTGGCAACCACATTGGACCAGGTTGGAGCTGGTAGGTGAAGTTTCCAGAAAATATGATTTTCTATGTCCCTATCTTGGACAATAAGGATGACCTCAGTTTTCTGTCACATTACCAATGTAATTTTTAAGAGCAAGTTGTTTCACATGGATGATGGTGATTAATATTTTGTTTATTGTACAATTGGTCTGTTTATCCAAGATATGGTAATCCTAATGAACAGAATGTCCACTTGGAAATCATTGTGGTGCTATTTTGCATTTGCTGCAGAAAATGAGTCACATTTTAAAATTAAGTTTCTTAAAGGAAAGTTTGATCAGAATTTATCTGGTGATCTGATGGATTAAGGCACCACCATATAAGGGGGGGGGGGGGGGGGTGGGGTTCGGGGAGGAAGAAGGATCCTAAATTTTAAAAATGTTGTTTTTTGCAGTGCAAAGCACTTTTGAAAGAGATTTGAGCTTTCAGAATTGCTCTCTGTAAATCTGGTTTTCACTGTCAGATGTTTTCCACTTAATATGCACATAATGCAAGATGGCTAAAATGGAGGAAACTAAAGATCTTGGGAAAATAAGATCTAATTCTGCAAGAGGTATCACTTGACCATTGCTGCATATTAATCATTGGTCTAAACTGAGTCAGGTTCTTTGTAAATTGGAAGGTTCAAAATGATTCTGCTTACTCAAGCTTGCCAATAAATTAAGAAGCACCTAACATGCTGGATGTTATCCAAAATATTGGAGAGGAATCAAGACCAGAAACAGTATTGTTGTAAATCTTCAGGAAATTTTCTTAAAAATATACAAAATAAAAGCAGCAATTACCCTTTGAACCTGCTCTGTCGTTCAATAATTTATGGCTGGACACCTGCTGAGGTCTGTTTCCCCATGCAATTGCTGTTCCGATATCCGTGGTTCACTCTTATTTCTAAAAATCGTAACATAAACCGGTCTTCAAACTAGACAACATCTGAATGTCTACCTCCTTCTGGGATAATGCATTCAAAAGCATTTGGGTGAAGAAATTAGATTTTAGATTCTCTGGTAGGGTTATATTCTTCTCACATTTACCCTAAGTTTCAGAATTTTGTGTTTTTCAATGGGATCACCTACTTTTCTTATACTTTAAAGAATGAATATCTTAAAAAAAAAAAAAATTCTCCCAAGATAATTGAAATTAGGTATCAGTTATTGAATCTTAGTTGAATTTGCTATACATCATTTGACTTGTTAAGACTATTAACTAGGAATTGATATTTAAATACAACTTCATTATTATGCTTGTATTAGTAATGTTTTAATTAATTTATTGACATATAGCGCGTTAAGAGCATGGAATATTTTGTAGAATTACTCTTTATTTCAGTTGCGTAAATATTTTCTGCTATTCATGCTTTTCTTATTTTCTTAAACTGAATTCCTGAAATCTCTCAATGTTTCATAGGATTTGCTCATGTACTTGCTTCAGCTTGTTCAGGCTCTCAAATATGAAAACTTCAACGATATAAAAGTTGGATTAGAACCAAACCGAATAGGTAGCAGTCAAACTGCCATGTCAGAAAGTATGTCAGGTTCATTAGCAGGGACTTCAGAAATGGAGAGGTAAGAGCATTTTGTCTTGCACTTTTGATATAGTTGAAGATTTCAATGAAGAAAGAATAAAGTGTGTTTATTTGTCATTTGCACCCGATATAAAACGGAATAATGAAATTCTTATTTACAGCAGCTTTAGACAATAGACAATAGGTCAATGTGATCATGGCTGATCATCCACAATCAGTACCCCATTCCTGCCTTCTCCCCATATCCCCCGACTCCGCTATCTTTAAGAACCCTATCTAGCTCTCTTGAAAGAATCCAAAGAACCGGCCTCCACCGCCCTCTGAGGCCGAGAATTCCACAGACTCACAACTTTCAGCGTGAAAAAGTGCTTGCTCACCTCCGTTCTAAATGGCTTACCATTCTTAAACTGTGGCCCCTATGGTACCTCTTTGCTCCTATACACAACTCCTCTTGTTATGAAGGCCAACATGCCATTCGCTTTCTTCACTGCCTGCTGTACCTGCATGCTTACTTTCATTGGCTGATGATCAAGGACCCCCAGATCCCATTGTATTTCCCCTTTTCCCAACTTGACATTGTATTTCCCCTTTTCCCAACTTGACACCATTTATATAGTAATCTGCCTTCCTGTTTTTGCTACCAAAGTGGATAACCTCACATTTATCCACATTAAACTGCATCTGCCATGTATCTGCCCACTCACCCAACCTGTCCAAATCACCCAGCATTCTCATAGCATCATCCTCACAGTTCACACTGCCACGTAGCTTTGTGTCATCTGCAAATTTGCTAATGTTACTTGTAATCCCTTCTAAATCTAAATCATTGATGTATATTGTAAATAGCTGCGGTCCCAGCACCGAGCCTGGCGGTACCCCACTAGTCACTCCCTGCCATTCTGGAAGGGTCCTGTTAATCCCTACTCTTTGTTTCCTGTCTGCTAACCAATTTTCTATTCATGTCAGCATTCCAACCCCAATACCATGTGCCCTAATTTTTGCCCACAAATCTCCTATGTGGGACCTTATCAAATGCTTTCTGAAAGTTCAGGTATACTACATTCACTGGCTCTCCCTTGTCCATTTTCCTAGGTACATCCTCAAAAAATTCCAAAAGATTAATCAAGCATTATTTCCCCTTCGTAAATCCGTGCTGACTCGGACCAATCCTGTTACTGCTATCTAAATGTGCCGCTATTTCATCTTGTATGATTGACTGCAGCATCTTCCCCACCACCGATGTCAGGCTAACTGGTCTATAATTCCCTGTTGTCTCTCTCCCGCCTTTCTTACGGGCATGGTTGACACATTAGATACATTTTGCTTTAATTTCAAGTTAAGGCCATTATCTGTGGATACACAAGGAACTGTAGATTCAGAAAACTGGAATGAACGCAAAGTAACTCAATGGGTCAGGCTCTTCTTTTCACTGGTTTCAAATATCCTAGCAACAACTTGTGCATAACCTCTGCACCTTCTCTATTGCAATCACATATGTCCTGTAATGTGTTGATCAGAAAATTAAGACCGTATTCTTCAATTTAAGTGTTTTGTGTAAATGCTCTTAAATATCAAGTTTGTGTTTGTCATATGCATGTGAACTGGAACAATGAAATTCTTATTTGCTGCATCTTTGCCAGCACCTTAAATACACCAGTAATAACAATAAATACACAATAAATTATCAGTTCTTCTAAGTAAACCAGACCGTGATAGTGCAATCTGGGTGCAAAGACCAACGCTAAGCTAAATGCTGAGGTATGGTTGTGGTTCCAGAGCCTGATAGTTGATGTGAATAAGCTGTATTTGAACTTGGGCTAACGGTTCTCAAGCTCCTGTATCACCTTCCCAATGGTAGCAGGAAGATGAGAGCGTGACCAAGATAGTGCGAGTCTTTGATGATATTATCTGCCTTCTTGAGGTAGCACTTTCCATGGATTCCTTTTGTAGGGAAGTCAGTCCTGTTGATGAACCGGACAATGTTCACCACTTTCTGCAGCCTCCTTCATTCCAGGACACTTGAATTATCGAACCAAGCCATGATGCAGGATCAGAATGTTCTCAACCATACACGTATAGAAATTCAATAGAGTATTCAAATGACATGCCAAATCTTAAGCTTCTTATGAAGCAAAGGTGTTGAGTTTTCTTTGTAATTAGGATCATCAAAGATGTGTATGCTCCGCATGGGAGACTGGTGACTAAAATTAGAGCACATGGTATTGGGGGTAGGGTGTTGACATGGATAGAAAATTGGTTGGCAGACCGGAAGCAAAGAGTAGGAGTGAACGGGTCCTTTTCAGAATGGCAGGCAGTGGCGAGTGGAGTGCCGCAAGGCTTGGTGTTGGGGCCGCAACTGTTTACCATATATATTAATGATTCGGAAGAGGGAATTAGGAGCAACACTAGCAATTTTGCGGATGACACAAAGCTGGGTGGCAGTGTGAACTGTGAAGAGGATTTTAGGAGGTTGCAGGGTGACCTGGACAGGTTGAGTGAGTGGGCAGATGCGTGGCAGATGCAGTATAATATCGATAAATGTGAGGATATCCACATTGGCGGCAAAAACAAGGGGGCAAATTATTATCTCAATGGGGTTAGGTTAGGTAAGGGGGAGGTGAAGGTTAGGTTAGGTACACCGGTCACTGAAAGTTGGCTTACAGGTACAGCAGGCAGTGAAGAAAGCTAATGCAATGTTGGCCTTCATAACAAGAGGATTTCAGTATAGGAGTAAAGAGGTTCTTCTGCAGTTGTATAGGGCTCTTGTGAGACCACATCTGGAGTATTGTGTACAGTTTTGGTCTCCTAATTTGAGGAAGGACTTCCTTGTGAATGAGGCAGTGCAGCGTAGGTTCACGAGATTGATCCCTGGGATGGCGGGACTATCATATGAGGAAAGATTGAAAAGACTAGGCTTGGCTTCACTGGAGTTTAGAAGGATTAGGGGGTATCTTATAGAAACATATAAAATTATAAAAGGACTGAACAAGCTAGATGCATGAAAAATGTTCCCAATGTTGGGCGAGGCCCGAACCAGGGCCACAGTCATAAAGGGGAGGTCATTTAAGACTGAGAAAAAACTTTTTCACCCAGAGAGTTGTGAATTTATGGAATTCCCTGCCACAGAGGGCAGTGGAGGCCAAGTCACTGGATGGATTTAAGAGAGAGTTAGATAGAGTTCTAGGAGCTAGTGGAGTCAAGGGATATGGGGAGCAGGCAGGCACGGGTTATTGATAGGGGACGATATGCCATGATCCCAATTAATGGCAGTGCTGGCATCGAAGTGCCGAATGGCCTCCTCCTGCACATATTTTCTATGTTTCTATAGTAATTGTATCTGGTTCCACCAACTCGTCTGGTAGTGTTTTCTAGATATCAAACACCCATAGTGTGAAAAAATTAACGCTCAGATTGCTATTAAAACTCCTGCCTCTTCCTTTGACCTATGCAAACTTGTTTTTGATACTCTTGCCATAATATATATATTTCCAGCCAAACCTTTATGTTCTTGTATTTTATGCCAATTTGAAATGGGATATTTTGCAATAAGTGTCTCGATGTTTGTTACCTACTGTTGGAACACAAGACCTGTTTCATCTAAATATAATAAAATCCTATCCACATTTGACTAGAATGTCAATAATAAGAAACAGGAGTATTATTTCAGAATTGACTACCTCGATTATCGTGACTTCTTTAAGCCGATGTCAGGTAGCCTTTACTCATAAATTATTCTCAGTGGTTTTTCTTAATTATAATCTTTAATAATATTGTGTTGGATACCCATAAATGTGTAGTCAGACACAGCTCCATCATCTATGAATTTGCTGACCTTATCACTGTTTGTTAGATGAATAATGGTTAAAGATGAGTCAGAGTACAGGAGGTAAATCGATAATCTGAATGGTGCCAGAACAACAATTTTGCGCTTAACGTTAGCAAGGTTTAAGGGCATGTCCCACTGCGGGGACTTAATTGGTGAGTTTAGAAGAGTTTGCAGGGGACTTCGGCCCCCTCTCCCTACTATCCTACTGGCCAATGTTCAGTCTCTTGAAAATAAAGTGGAGGACTTAAGGGCAAGGCAGAGGAACAACTATAGGACTGTTTGGAGTCTAGACTGGGCAATGTTCAGGGACTCAGCAACGGACCTGAAAGAATACGCCACAGTCGTTACAGACTTCATAAAGAAATGTGTGGAGGACTGCATCCCAAGAAAAACTCCCAAGTGTTTCCCAATCAGAAGCCTTGGATGAACTATTAGATCCGCGCTCTGCTGAAGACCAGACACTGGCATTCATGTCTGATGATACAGTGATCTACAAGAAGTCCAGATACGACCTTGGTAAGGCCATCAAAAAGGCCAAAAGGGACTACTGCTCCAAACTGGAGAATGAGACAGCTGTGGTGGGGCCTGAATGCAATCGCCTCCTGAATGCAAAGGCGAGATCAGGAGGCAGCTCGAATGTCGGCAAAACATCACTCCCTGACGAGTTCAATGCGTTTTACGCACGCTTTGATAGGGAGAACACTGATGTGCCTTCTCGAGCCCCCATTCGCTGTGATGGTATTTCAGTCACAGTCACAGAGGTCGACGTCAGAAAATCCTTCAGAGGGGTGAACCCTCGAAAAGCGCCTGGACCTGATGGTATACCCGGTCATGTTCTAAAAACCTGTGCGGACCAACTGACTGGAGTTTTTACGGACATTTTCAACCTCTCACTTCTGAGGTCTGAGATTACCACCCGTTTTAAAAGGGCATCAATTATACCGGTGCCCAGGACGAGCAAGATGACGTGCCTCAATGACTATCGACTAGTGGCACTAACGTCAATGGTGATGAAGTGCTTTGAGAGATTGATCATGGCGCAAATCAACTCCTACCTCGACCAAAACCTGGACCCTCTGCAGTTCACTTACTGCCACAACAGATCAACGATGGATGCGATTTTGCTGGATCTCCACTCCGCTCTGGACCACTTGGACAGCAAAAACTCATGCCAGGCTGGTATTCATTGATTACAGCTCGGCATTTAATACAATCATCCCCTCCAAGCTGGTTACCAAACTCGCAACTGGGTCTCTGCGCATCCCTCTGCAATTGGATCCTTGACTTCCTCATTCACAGACCACAGTCAGTTCGTATTGGTGGAAATGTGTCGGCTTCGATAACAATCAGCATGGGAGCACCTCAAGACTGCGTGCTTAGCCCCCTGCTGTACTCACTCTATACTCATGACTGCGTAGTCGGTCATAGTGCAAACTCCATCATCAAGTTCGCTGACGATACCAGTGTTGTGGGACGTATCACTGATGGGGACTAGTCAGAGTACAAAAGTGAGATCGACCGACTGTCCAAATGGTGCCAGTACATAACCTGGCCCTCAACACCAGCAAAACCAAGGAACTGATTGTGGACTGGAAAGGGGATGATGGGGACCCACAGCCCCGTTTATATCAACGGGTCGATGGTGGAAAGGGTCAAGAACTTCAAATTTTTGGGCGTGCATATCTCTGAAGATCTTTCCTGGTCCGAGAACACTGATGCAATCATAAAGAAAGCACATCAGCACCTCTACTTCCTGAGAAGATTACAGAGAGTCGGTATGTCAAGGAGGACTCTCTCTAACGTCTACAGGTGCACAGTAGAGAGCATGCTGACTGGTTGCATTGTGGCTTGGTTCGGAAACTTGAGTGCCCTGGAGCGGAAAATACAACAAAAAGTAGTAAACACTGCCCAGTCCATCATCAGCTCTGACCTCCCGTCCATCGAGGGGATCTATCACAGTCGCTGCCTCAAAAAGGCTGGCAGCATCATCAAGGACCCACACCATCCGGGCCATACACTCATCTCCCCACTACCTTCAGGTAGAAGGTACAGGAGCCTGAAGACTGCAACGACCAGGTTCAGGAACAGCATCTTCCCCACAGCCATCAGGCTATTAAACTCGGATCGGACAAAACTCTGAACATTAATAGCCAATAATCTGTTTATTTACACGTTATCAGTTTATTTATTCATGTGTGTATATATTTCTACAATGGTATATGGACACACTGATCTGTTCTGTATTTGTGCCTATTATGTTCTGGTGTGCTAAAGCAAAGCAAGAATTTCACCTATCAGGGACACATGACAATAAAACTCTCTTGAACTCTCTTGCACTCTTGAAGTCTTCACTCATACTTGCAGCATGATCGACACGAGGTCCTAGGAGGTCTCTGTAACTCTCCTTCATGCTTGAGAGTAGTCCCCGCATACTCGAGGCCTCAGTTAGGTCGCGGCGTTTATTTTAGCATGCTGAAAAATGCCCGCGAATAAAAAAAAGTCGCTATGGGAAATAAATCTCGTAGGTTTGGTCGAAGTAGGTCGTAGTAGGTCATGTTATTCGTAGGTAATCGAAGGCAATCAAAGGTATTCAAAGCTAGTCGAATGTAGTCGTAGATAGTCTTCAACATAGTTGAAGGAGGTCGAAGGAGATCGTCTTCACTCTCCACTATTCGGTATCCAATTTTCCAGAAGCTAGTCGAAGCTAGTCTTCAACATAGGCGAAGGAGGTCAAAGGAGATCGAAGGAGGTCTTCTACATTCTACGCTCGAGGGAAGTTTGGTCGCGGAACATTTCTCAGCATGTTTCGGCATGGTTCATTTGAACTCATAGTGCAGTGGAGTGGGGTCACTGTAGTTACAGGCAGTTGAGGGCAGCCGTAGGCAATCTCCTTCGCTGACCGGGCATTTTAATTGGCTCATTGGAGTTTTCAGGACCAAGGAAAACCGACCGGTAATTTAAAATGCCCGCTAAACTTTATTATATGTTGGCTATTCTTGTGTAAAAGTGTCTCCAATGGTATATCCCCCACCCCCCCCCCTGTTCTGTATTTGTGCCTATCCCCCCTGGTGTGCGCTCTCTAAAGGACTTACCGTACACAGTGTCGCCGTCTTAAATTTTCTGTTCATCGTGGATGTGAATTTCAGACAACGCTACTCATACTTGCAGCATGATCCCCCGCGAGGTGTGTGTGTGTGTGTGTGTGTGTGTGTGTGTGTGTGTGTGTGTGTGTGTGTGTGTGGTGTGTGTGTGTGTGTGTGTGTGTGTGTGTGTGTGTGTGTGTGTGTGTGTGTGTGTGTGTGTGTGGTGTGTCGTGTGCGCGCGCGCGCGCGTGTGCGGTCGGTCGATCCAGCTCGCGGTTTCAACACTGACGGTCGATCCAGCTCAAAGTTTTCCAGGCGAGTGCCCTCGAGCTTGAAGGTCGAAGACAGTCGTTGAAAGGTCGCTTCAGTGGGACAGGCCCTTTAAGGAGCTGATTCTTCCCTTCAGCAATGGAAAATCGAGGATCGAAGAACCTGTCTTCATCGATGGGACAACGATGGAGAGTCAACAACATTAAGTTCTTGGTTATGCATATCTCTGAAAATCTGTCATGAATAGTACAGACCTTGTACAGGTTGATTGTATTTCTGTTTATGTAAATTCATTTGTTGTGCTGTTATGTTAATGTGCCTGTAAAGCTGCAGAAAATAGGAATTTATTTGTTCTGTTCCTGGTGCATATGACAATTAAACACTCTTGACTCTTGAAAGTAATTTATGGCGTGAACCTTCTCTTTTAGCTCTCAAATAATCAGCAGTCAATTTCCACCAGTGTCATCACCTCCTCCAGCTTCTAAGGCAAAAGATGCAACAGATGGAGAAAACCTAGAGGTAAAAGAACTTATGCAGATTTTTAATTCCAAGGATTGTAGCTATTTTAATGTATCTTCTCTTTCCTGAGGTTTAACAATCTATTCCGAATCATGTTGTTGAAGTAAATTGGAAACTTGTGAGAATTATTTCACACCCTTATTAAAAATGTCAATTGTTAGCAGAAAACGAACAACCTGTCAGTTGACTCGAAAGAAAAATAGACATTTTAGAGGGGAAAAAAAATCAAAAAAGGGAAATTGAAATGGGCTAACATTGGGAAATCTTTTAATTGTCTAAATCCCAATAGGAATAAGCAAACCAACGATATATTAGCTCAAATTACTGGTGCTTTGTTGTATGGTTCATTGAATTAATAGTGAATTGTGATATGATATTTCTTCCCTCCTTCAGCAAGACCTTTGTACATTTCTAATATCACGAGCTTGTAGGAATTCTACTCTGGCTAACTATTTATACTGGTAAGAGAACAACATTTTTGTCTCCCCCTTGTTTTTTTTATTTTGGGAATAATCTTATTTAGGTAGAAATCAATCAAGTATCATAGTGTGAATAAGTAAGAGTAGCTTTTCCCTGTCTTTGGTATTTTGGTTCACTTTCTGGAAGCAAACTTTCATCTAAAGCCTTTGGAAGGGGAATGATTTTTAGGACTATTCTCTCAAGTTTATACCATAGATGTAACTGATTTTTTTTTTACATTTGTTCTGAGAAAATGAGTTCAATTGAGCTGATTGTCTACTGGAGACAGGAATGTAATCTTGACATTTGGATACCTGCATCCTTACAAGGTAAGTAAGGATCACAGGGCTGAGCAGCAGGAACAGCATGTATAATAGAAATAAACAGAGGAGGGGATATTAAGGAGTTTAGCAACCTTAGTGACTTTTTTGAGACAAATAAGATCCTGAGGGAGCATGATGGACCTTGAGGTCTTTTTATGTATGAAGGAAATGCAGATACTGGTTTAAACCGAAGATGGATACAAAAAATTGGAGTAACTCAGTGGGACAGGTAGCATCTCTGGAGAGAAAGAATGGGTGACATTTCGGGTTGAGATCCTACTTCAGACTTGAAAAGCTTCCCATTCCTTCTCTCCAGAGATACAATCCCGCTGAGTTACTCCAGCATTTGTTGTCTATCTTCGGTTTAAACTAGCATCTGCAGTTCCTTCCTACGGATTATGGAGGCTATTGAAGGTGGAGGTTGATGTATTTTTGAATAATTGGCAAATTGAGGGCTATGTGGAATTAGCATTATTAGAGGAGTTGAGGCCGGCATAGATCAGCCAAGGTTATATTGATAGGCTGGTCATTCTTGATTGGATGAAATGTATCCAAGGCTCTTTTTTAAAGGAAAAGACAAGGGAATAAATACCACTGGCTCTGACCATCATTTTCCAATCTTCATTGGACAAGATCGAATACTGGAGAATTAAAGCCTAACATCAGTGAGAGGCAAGTTATTGGAAAAAGCAGAAGGATGGCATGCATCCGCATTTAGAGTGGTGCGGGTTAATCAAGGAAATTCAATGCAAATTTGTTCAAGGGGACGAGAGTACCGAGAAGTCTTGCTGCAGCTTTGCAAGTTATTGACTAGACCACACCTGGAATTTTGGATAAAGTTTTAGTCTCTTTATTTAAGCAATATTATAATTGAATTAAATATGTTATGCTTTGGGGTTAGTATTCGTATAGTTTCAAATAATATTAATTGTTTCTTGTCCTCTTAGGTATGTTATCGTAGAATGTGAAGATCAGGACACTCAACTGCGTGACCCTAAAACTCACGAAATGTATTTAAACGTGATGAGGAGGTTTAGTCAAGCTTTATTAAAGGTACTGCAATTTTTATTTTAAGTTTAATTAACATTTATATTATCATTATGTATCAGAAGTGGTGTGCTGTATTTGGAAAGCAAAGCTATATTTAATTAAAATGAAAAACAAAATTTAGCAGAGTGGAAAAATTACCTGAAAACAGAAAATACTGGAAATAACTCTGATTCAAATAGTGTCTGTGGAAAGAGAGAGATGGAGTTAACATTTTTTGACAATTCATCAGAACTGGGAAAAGTTAGAGAAAAAAGTTTAAGATGCAACAAAACATGCAGAGTTGTGTATGGCAATAGAGAGCCAGGACTTGAGCTACAGTCACTCGTAATTCGTCACTGTATGTCATGTCGTTGTTACGTGGGCGGAGCACCAAAGCAAATTACTTGTATGTGAATACTTGGCCAATAAACTTACTTACTTACAGGGAGAGATTGAGCAGGCTGGTACTTTATTCCTTATAGCACAGGAGGATGAAGGGTGATGTTATAGAGGCGTGTAAAATCATGTGGAGGACAGATAGGATGAACGCACAGAGTCTTTTACCCATAAATGGGTTTAAAGTGAAGGGGGAGGATTTAATAAGAACCTGAGGGGCAACTTTTTCACACACACAGACTGAAGGCTATACGGAATGAGCTGCCAGATACTCTTGGACAGGTATGTGGAAAGGAAAGGTTTAGAGGGATATGAGCCAAACTCAGACAAATGGGACTAACTTCGATGGGCATTTTTGGTCGGCACGGATGAGTTGGGCTGAAGAGCCCTTTTTCCATGCTGTGTGACTCCATGATTCTGAGAAAACAAAATAAATGGTAAGAGTGATCTCAGACGATAATAACAAAATGGTTAATTGCACAACAAGAAAGGTGATGGTAAAAGGGGTTAGAAATTCAGTGGGGAGGCGCTGTGTATAGGGGAAGTAGAATAATTAAATCTATATGTTTTTGGAGCATATCCCTTTCAAGTGGAACTATGTATTTACAGACATTTTGTTGTCACTATTTCTGTGTTGGCAGATACTGGAAATCCAACACGATGCATCTGCTGTTCCAATAAATAATTGCTGTTGTAAATAGTTCCAAATATGTTGATCTGCTGTGGTATTATTCATCAGTTGACAACTCAGAAAGCTAAACTTCTGGCATGCTTGTAAACAATAATTCATATTGCACAGTTTCCACAAAGTAAAATGATAGTTTGGATTTAATATCTAAACTAAACCAAAACTACTGTCATTTTATTTTGTGGAAACTCTGAAATAAGGGACATTTGTAGAAGGATACCAGCTAACATATTTAATTTAGTTGGATGAGGAATTATAAACATTCCATCTGTATTTCTCTGCTATAAAAATCTATGACCATGAAGTCGTTGATCAGTCAATAATTGAAAGAACTGAGCTTTTCACTTTCAAGAGTCATAAGGGGCTTAACAAAGCAAAAATGTGTTTAATGCTTACATTTTTTTAGGGTGATAAGAATGTGAGAGTCATGCGCTCCCTCTTAGCTGCTCAACAAACATTTGTGGATCGACTAGTGCACCTTATGAAAGCAGTTCAACGAGAAAGTGGAAATCGGAAGAAAAAGGTATTTTCACATTTAGCTTGCCACCTCTCCAAAATAAAACTGAATAGAATGACAATTCTTCATCTTGTAAAATACTTACTACAACTTTGTAATGGGTGCTCTTTTAGAAAGGAGGTGAGGAAGAACGTCTTTAGTCAGAGGGTAACCTGTGGAAGCCAAGTCAGTGGATACTTTTAAGGCAGAGATTGACAAATTATTGAATAGAACGGGTGTCAAAGGTTTCATAGAAAATAGATGCAGGAGGAGGCCATTCGGCCCTTTGAGCCAGCACTGCCATTCATTGAGATCATGGTTGATCATCCACAATCAGTAACCCGTGCCTGTATACTCCCCATACCCCTTGATGTCGATAGCCCCAAGAGCTCTATCTAACTCTTATAAAATCATCTAGTGAATTAGCTTCCACTGCCTTCCATGGCAGAGAATTCAACAAATTCACAATTCTTTGGGTGATAAAGTTTTTTCTCATCTCAGTTTTAAATGGCCTCCCCTTTATTCTTTGACTGTGGCCCCTGGTTCTGGTCTCCTCCAACATCCAGAACATTTATAATTTATAAATCCTTAAAAATTTTTTATTAAAATCCTTTTATAATTTTACGTGTTTCTATAAGATGCCCTCTCGTCCTTCTAAATTCCAGTGAATACAAGCCCAGTCTTTCCAATCTTTTCTCATATGACAGTCCCGCCATCCCGGGGATTAACCTTGTGAACCTGCGCTGCACTCCCTCACTAGCAAGGATGTCCTTCCTCAAATTAGACCAAAACTGCTCACAATACTCCAGACGAGGTCTCACCAGGGCCCTATATTCAAATCCTCTTGTTATGAAGGCCAACATGCCATTAGCTTTCTTCACTGCCTGATGTCCCTGCAGGTTTACTTTCAGTGACTGGTGCACAAGGACACCCAGGTTTCGTTGCACTTCCCTTTTTCCTAATCTGACATAATAATCTGCCTCCTTGTTTTTAACGCCAAAGTGGATAATCTCACATTTATTTACATTATACTGCATCTGCCATGCATCTGCCCACCTACTCAACCTGTCCAGTTCACCCTGCAACCTCCTAGCATCCTCTTCGCAGTTCACACTGCCACCCAGCTTTGTGTCATCTGCAAGTTTGCTAGTGTTACTTTTAATTCCATCATCTGAATCATTAATATATATTGTAACTAGTTGCGGCCCCAGCACCGAGCCTTGCGGCACTCCACTCGCCACTGCCTGCCATTCTGACAGGGACACGTTTATTCCTACTCTTTATTTCCTGTCTGCCAACCAATTCTCTGTCCATGTCAATACCCTATCCGCAATACCATGTGCTCTAATTTTGCCCACTAATCTCCTGTGTGGGACCTTACAAAGGCTTTCTGAAGGTCCAGATACACTACATCCACAGGCTGTCCTTCATCCATTTTACTTGTCACACCCTCAAAAAATTCCAGAAGATTAGTCAAGCAGGATTTCCCTTTCATAAATCCATGTTGACTTGGACAAATACTTTTACTGCTATCCAAATGCGCTGTTATTACTTCTTTAATAATTGATTCCACCCACCGATGTCAGGCTAACTGGTCTATAATTCCCCGTTTTCTTTCTCACACCTTTCTTAAAAAGTGGGATAACATTAGCTGCCCTCCAATCCACTGGAACTGATCCTGAATGCATAGAACATTGGAAAATGATCTCCAATGCGTCCACGATTTCTAGAGCCACCTCCTTGAGTACTCAGAGATGCAGACCATCAGGCCCTGGGGATTGATCAGCCTTCAGTCTACCCAATACCATTTCTCGCCTAATGCAAATTTATTTCAGTTCCTCTGATCCTCTGGACTCTTGTACATCTGGGAGATTCTTTATGTCTTCCTTAGTGAAGACAGAACCAAAGTACCTGTTCAACTCTACTGCCATTTCCTTGTGCTCCATAATAATTTCACCTGTTTTGCCTTCAAGGGACCCACATTTATCTTTACTAATCTTTTTCTCTTAAAATGCCTAAAGATGCTTTTACTATTCTTCTTTATATTCTTGGCGAGCATACCTTTGTACTTTATCTTTTCACCCCAGATTGTCCTTTTTGTTATCTTCTGATGTCCAATCCTCTTGCTTCCTGCTACTCTTTGCTGTGTTATACACCTTTAGTTTTAGTTTTATACCGTCCTACATTCCCTTGTCAGCCACAGTTGCCTTTTACTCACCTTATGGGGAGAACGCAGGAAAATGGGATTAGGAGGCAGAGATCAGCCATGATTGAATGGTGGAGTAGATTCGATGGACCGAATGTCCTAGTTCTACTCCTATAACTTGTGAATAGGGCAAATTTATTTGTATGTTCAAATTGTAGATTAGGAAACATAAGAACAGTGTGATAGAACTAATCACATTTTTATGGTGCTGATTCCTTCAGTGGTTTTGTACCAAAGAGATTTAATTATGAAATATTATTTTTAAATGAAGGCTTTTCATTATTTTTATGTTTGAATCTAGTGTACAATATGGTTGTTAGCACAGAACAGATTAAATAGAAATGTGTTGAATACCTAGCAAAATGATTTTTATCATGATCACTTACAGTCCTTAGAATATGGCAGTCAGCTATAAATATTAAATGTTTTTTTTGGTCATTCAAAAGTAAATTATGCAATGTTATGAGGCAAGGGTTGTAAGAACAACATTCTTAATTTTGTTTATTTAATACCTTTCAATGCCCAAAAGGTCAGAAAGTATTTCACAGCATTATTATTAAATAATATTTATCAGTAGATATTAAAGCAAATGACTAAACATTCAAACAATAGATTATGTTTTTATCTGATGCCTAAAAGAATAAAGAAAGACACAGAGGTTTAGGAAAAGAATCTGAGAACAAAGCAAAATCATAAAAGGTAAATTGCTATTTACAGAAGTCTTGAAGCTAATCGAGAGATCAAAATAAGGATGATCAAATGGCCAGAGTAGCGGATAACTAGGATTGGTTGGAAAGATGGATGGCGTATAAACAGAAAGGATTTGAAAATAAAGAAGAGAATTTTTTAAATGAAGATACTGCCCAACCAGAAATCATAGCAGGTTGATAGGTGGAGGGGCAGTAGAAGAATAGATGAATGCATGGTAGGTATGACGTCACAATTATGGAAGCTAAAACAAAAGGTATTGGCCATGAGTTCATTGAAACAATCACGTCTCAAACTTATGTAGGCCTCGATGAAGATTTCAAACTAAAGTGAGGTGATGATGAAGCAACATTACAGACATAGAAATTAATGAACGATGATAGCATGGATAAATGGATTGTAAAATTCCTCTTTGCTGAACTCTGGTTCACTATGGAATATTGTCAGGGAGACCCTAGCTGCAGTTTGTGATAGACCAGTTAGCCTGACTTTGGTGGTGGGAAAGATGCTGGAATCAATTATTAAAGAGGTAATAATTGGGCATTTGGATAGCAGTAAAAGGATTAGTCCAAGTCAACATGGATTTATGAAAGGGGAAATCATGCTTGACTAATCTTCTAGAATTTTTTGAGGATGTGACAAGTGAAATGGATGAAGGGGTGCCAGTGGATGTAGTGTATCTAGACTTTCAGAAAGCTTTTTATAAGGTCCTGCAAGGGAGACTCTAAAATTAGAGCACATGGTATAGGGGGTAGGGTGTTGACATGGATAGAAAATTGGTTGGCAGACCAGAAGTAAAGAGTAGGTGTGAACGGGTCCTTATCGGAATGGCAGGCAGTGGCGAGTGGTGCCGCAAGGCTCGGTGTTGAGAACGCAACTGTTTACCATATATATTAATGATTTGGAAGAGGGAATTAGGAATAACACTAGCAAGTTTGTGGATGACACAAAGCTGGGTGGCAGTGTGAACTGTGAAGAGGATGTTAGGAGGTTGCAGGGTGACCTAGTAGGTTGAGTGAGTGGACAGATGCGTGGCAGATGCAGTACAATATAGATAAATGTGAGGTTATCCACTTTGGCGGCAAAAACAAGGGGGCAGATTATTATCTCAATGGGGTTAGGTTAGGTAAGGGGGAGGTGCAGCGAGACCTGGCCGTCCTTGTACACCGGTAACTGAAAGTTGGCTTACAGGTACAGCAGGCAGTGAAGAAAGCTAATGGAATGTTGGCCTTCATAACAAGAGGATTTCAGTTTAGTAGTAAAGAGGTTTTTCTGCAGTTGTATCGGGCTCTGGTGAGACAACATTTGGAGTATTGTGTACCGTTTTGGTCTCCTAATTTGAGGAAGGACATCCTTGTGATTGAGGCAGTGCAGCGTAGGTTAACGAGATTGATCCCTGGGATGGCGGGACTGTCATATGAGAAAAGATTGAAAAGACTAATAATAATAATAATAAATTTTATTTTTGGGCGCCTTTCAGACATCTCAAGGACACCTCACAAAGATTAACAGGAATAAAAAATATATAATCAGAATAAAATAAATAATAAAGACATCACAGAAACACAAATTAAAAACATAATTCAGTCTGAAAACAAAAAATCAAAAACACAATGTGAAGAGAGAGCAGCGGCAGCCAAAGCGCGCCAGCGTCCACTCTCCCTTCACGGCAGCCATCTTGGACAAAGACTAACAGGATTACGTAGAGACAGAAAATCATCCCCCCACAATGGTTGCCACTATGGGGGAAGGCACAATGTCAAATCCCTACCCCAAGTTCACCCAAAGTCAGGCCTGCCACCGCAGTTGCCTCTACGGTGGCCCGATGTTCCTGGCCATTCTCACCGGGTGGTCTTGCCCTGGCTAGGCTTGTATTCACTGGAGTTTAGAAGGATGAGGTGGGATCTTATAGAAACATATAAAATTATAAAAGGACTGGACAAGATCGATGCAGGAAAAATGTTCCCCATGTTGGGCGCATCCAGAACCAGGGGCCACAGTCTTATAATAAAGGGGAGGTCATTTAAGACTGAGGTGAGAAAAAACTTTTTCACCCGGAGTTGTGAATTTATGGAATTCCCTGCCACAGAGTGCAGTGGAGGCCAAGTCACTGGATGGATTTAAGAGAGAGTTACATAGAGCTCTAGGGGCTAGTGGAGTCAAGGGATATGGGGAGAAGGCAGGCACGGGTTATTAATAGGGAGCGACCAGCCATGATCACAATGAATGGCGGTGCTGGCTTGAAGGGCCGAATGGCCTCCTCCTGCACCTATTTTCTATGTTTCCATAGAAATTGAATATAATAAGCTTTTATCTTCCCAGTTAAAAAAATCACATAAAGCTGAAATGTACGTTTTGTGTGGGAGCCACAAGACGCTGTTGGTGAAATAAACTGGGAGTCGATGGCGTAGACATGACATTGTCTCCTGTGAGGCTCATCATGAGTCATTTTACAATGTTGAAACAACAAATAAATAGATAATTTTGTTGGATAATCTTGTAAGAGAAATGGTAACAAGCATAGATCACTGGAGGACAGCAATTCTCTGGCCTTGACAGAATAGATGGGTATGACATCATCCTGGCATTGAATGTGTTTAACAGATAACTGCCAATTTTTCAAAGAATAAAATTTGTTCAACACCTTCTGTGCCTTTGGTACTCAAGATGTGTTTCGGTTAATTAAGTACTTCTATGATAGATAGTTCTATGATTAATTTAGAGAAGCATGGAAGTTGTTGTGGACGCTGCAAGGGCCCAAAGATTTAATTAAAGGAAATGAGCAGATAATCCATTCTCCTGCCTATCTTCTTTCCCAATCATTTTGTGCTACATGCTGTTAACTCGTATTGCATTTCCTGATTATATACTTCTGTTCTTCCCTTCTAGATTGAAAGGCTACAAACATTGTTAGCAGATAATGAAAAAGTGAATTTATCAGAGATTGAACCAATACCTTTACCTTTAGAGCCACAAGTTAAAATCAGGGGTATAATCCCAGAAAAAGCAACTCTGTTTAAGGTAAATATAGCTCTTGCTTTATTGTGTATGCAATAACAGTAAAAGCCTTTTTAAAAACATACACTATTTCGTTTGGAATGACATTTTTTATTTTTACCAGGCAATCTGGTTTCCGTGGCACTTAATATCCTGGCCAATAAAAGGTTGGATAAAAGAACAAATCATTGATATAAAACATTACAGAACACCCAGTTGTGTGGGGTTAAAGGAATAGGAGTGCTTACTTTGTGCTCATCCAGCTAACTTTGTGAAACAATGTCTTCTCTTCCCAAGTAGACACAGAAAATGCTGAAAAAACTATTTATTTCAGATTTTCAGCTTCTGTAATTCTTTTCATTTTTCAACCTTCCTTTTTGATACAAACTTACCCTGGTGTTCTCAGAGTTATCTCCCAATTAGGCTGAATGTGGAAACAAACATGTGGGGGGAAAGTAGGAACAAGCAGGGCATTCAAGAAAAAATTATAATTGCAAGTTTCTCTACTACAATCCTCTTCCTTGATTCAAGAACCAGTTTCAGCAAATAATCTATTCATATTTTTTAAACCAAATAAAACCATATCAATTTGAAAGAGGAAGAAGCTAAAGATGGATCTTTTATTGAAAGGTGAATGGTAGTGTCAAAGGCAGTGAGTATTTTGGATGGAATCCAGAGTAACTTGTTAAGCCCAGACAGTAGGAGCATTTGGATGAGAATAAAAGAGCACCATAATCACTGATGCACAAAATGAAATTGGTATCATTCCCAAATCTACTTTGTATAAATTGAGAACATGAAATGGCTTACTACTTCTAAATGTTGAATTTAATGTTAAATATAATGTTTTAGTTTTAAATTGCAGTATTTACAGGGCTCTCACTAAACTTTTTTTTCTCTGTTGTCAGTCGGGCAACCTAGGCAGCTTTTTAGGTTGCCTAGTAATGACAGTGTAGGCGGTCATTTAAGACGGCTTGCATGACGCGTGTGATAATGTGCTCTGACGAAGTGCGTAGTTACCATTCGGAATTATGCTCGATGAAGCATAGAAATATGGAAACATAGAAAATAGGTGCAGGAGGAGGCCATTCGGCCCTTCGAACCAGCACCGCCATTCATTGCGATCATGGCTGATCGTCCCCAATCAATAACCTGTGCCTGCCTTCTCCCCATATCCCTTGATTCCACCAGCCCCTAGAGCTCCATCTAACTCTCTCTTAAATCCATCCAGTGATTTGGCCTCCACTGCCCTCTAGCAGGGAATTCCACAAATTCACAACTCTGGGTGAAAATGTTTTTTCTTAAATGGCCTCCCCTTTATTCATTCACATATTATTTCTGCTTCAAATAAAGTCACAAACTAAACATATTCGCCAATCAAGGCATGATATATACCACAATGACATGCAGCAAAATTATAACACGGTATCTTAACTCTTTTTACACGTTGCAATGAATGCAATTTCTATTATTTCTTTCCACTTCCAAATAAAAATGTGGTTGGATTATTCAGCGTATGATCAACCTGTGTCAATAAATCCTAGACCATGGTAACATATATGCTTAACCATGCACACTACAGATTGATGCAAGCATGTTTTCTGTGAAGGACTGAAAATGATCATGAGAGTCAAGAGTCAATTTAATTGTCATTTGGACCCCTGGGGGTCCAAACGAAATGCCGTTTCTGCAGCCATACATTACACACAAATAGACCCCAGACACAACATAATTACATTTAACATAAACATCCATCACATAGCTGTGATGGAAGGCCAAATAAACTTATCTCTCCACTGCACTCTCCCCCCCCCGATGTCAGAGTCAAAGTCATAGCCCCCGGCTGGCGATGGCGATTGTCCCGCGGCCATTAAAGCCACGCCGGGTGATGCGAGGTCGCACACCGGGTCTTGGTGTTGGAGCCCCCGGTGTGCGCTCGCAGAGTCCGCGGCCATTCCAGCCGCGCGGGGCAGTGATGTAGGCCCCGCTCCAGGAGCTCTTCGACCCCGCAACTCGGGCGGGAGAAGTCGCCGTTGCAGGAGCCCCGAAAAGCGGTCTCCCTCCAGGGAGCCGCGGGCTCCCGGTGCCGTCGTCCACAGACCCGTCGTTGGAGCCTCCGAATCTCCGGTAGCAGCAGCAGCAGCAGCAGCAGCAGCAGCAGCAGCGCTCCTCCACCGCTCCACCCGCTCCGGACTCGGCCAGCTCCGCGACGGCAACGGTGAGTCGGCACCTGAGTCCCCGGCTTCTTCCTGTTGGAGGCCGCTCCTCGTTGCGGCCTCAACGACACCTGAGACCCGACGAGAAAAGGTCGGGTCTCCAGTGCAGAGAGAGATTCAAAAAGTTTCCCCACCCCACCCCCGCCCCCCCACACACACACCCCAACATAAAACAACAAAAACTACATAAAAACACAGATAAAAAATAATAAAAACGCGGACAGGCTGCAGAGGCCGCTGCTGGCCAGAGCCGCGCCGCCTACCGGATGACATGGCCATAGCATGGGTCGTTATTGTTATTGGTACAGAAACGCTCTCGCTTCCCACACAATTTATCCACAACAAAATATACAGGTTGCAAGGAAATTTCTAAAAGCATTTTATGATAATAGCTGTTAAAGCCGACTATACCCGTCTGACAGGTTAAACATTACACTAACTGACAAGAGATGGCCAAAGGACATAACTGCAGCAAATGTTCTTTTGGCAATATGTTTAAAGGTATCAATACGCCACATTACCAGACATTCAGATTAGATGTGTTGTGAACAGCAATGAAAATACCCAGTTTGTACGCACCAGATTAAAAAATAATTATTGATAAACGCTGTATCCATCATTCCCACCGCATTTAACGTTAAAATTTCAACTGAAATATCTCCTGACCAAATTCGTGATGTATATGACCGACTGTAGAAGTAAAACCTGGATAAATCCAACGTATGGTTGTGAATGTTGCTCATTAAATAACTACAGTACTGATGCTCCATATTAAGAGCATTGATTTGCCGTTAAAATGAATTCTGTAATAACATGTCGACGGTAGCAGTGACAGTCGAATACTGCGGTTTTAATGTTTCACGTGTTCACAATTTCATTAAACCATCTTTATGCATTCCGTTATCAAACATAATCAATGTTCGCTCTGAAGACATTTCCAGCGCAGTACGGTCGGGGGGGGTGGGGGGGGGTGAATCAGTGCAGGATGGATAGACGGGGGTGGGGGGTGGTTGAGAAAGCAGGGGATGTTAGTGCGGGTTGAATGGGGGGATCAGTACGGGATGGATGGGAATGATCAGTACAGGATGGATGGGGGAATCAGTGCAGGATGGATGTGGGGAATCAGTGCAGGATGAATGGGTGAGTCAGTACAGGATGAATGGGTTGATCAGTACAGGATGAATGGAGGAATCACTACAGGATGGATTGGGGGGATCGGTGCAGGATAAATGGATGGGGGTCAGTACAGAATGGATAGGGAGATCAGTGCAGGATGAATGGGGGTTGCAGTGCAGGATGTATGGGAAGGGGGGTCAGTACAGGATGAATTGGGGGACCAGTGTAGGGTGGATGGGGGTGGCAGGAGAATCAATGTGAGGTGGATAGGGAGATCAGTGCAGGATGAATAGATGGGGGGGAGGGGGGGTAGATGGGGAGGGGAGCATAAGGATGTCAGTGAGGATGGAATAGAGGCGGAAATGGGGATCAGTGCGGGAAGGAGAGGAGGGGTCCCAGGATAAGGGGGGTGGAGGGGGGCGTACAAGAGAGAGAGAGGGGAGAGGAGCAGAGGAGGTGGGGAGGAAGGAAGGTCAGCGTTCCTCGGACAACACCGGCATCATTGTCCCGCTGCCTTGGCCGTCCCTGTCCACCGCCAAGTGCCGCCGCCAAAGGAGGAGGCAGTTGAGATCTCCTCGCCACCGTCTCCCTTCCTCCGCCAGCCAACAGGATGATGCAGGGCCGAGCGGTGCAGGTGCTTCAAACAGCGGAAAGGGGCCTCCCCCTTCCTCCCTCTCTCCCTCCTCCCGGCCACAGCGTGCGGAAGGATTTGTTTTGAAAGCGGTTATCGCCGTTGGCGGAGTGGCGCGCAGCGGCCGCTATGAGGGCATGCAGGGAGGACGAGGAGGTGGCGCCGCCGTCGCCGACCCGAAACGTCACATTCCTTTTCTCCAGAGCTGCTCAGATGACCTGCTGTGTTACACCAGTTTTTTGTGTCTATCTTCGGTATAAACCAGTACCTGCAGTATCAAGCTGGTCAAAATGACACGGCTTTTAGGTTGCCCGGCGGGACTTTAGGTGGCCATTGGCAACCGGGCAACCATTAATTTCGAACCCTGATTTATCAGCGCAATGTTATTCATTTATTCAATGTTATTCAATTTTTTTAAATAAAATGCAGTTGTGAAAATTGAACCTACTTAATCATAATTTTTGCTTACCAATTACAGTGAGAGATTAAATTATAGTCTGGTTAATCCAATTAATGAAATAGATTAATGCCACTGTGGTGATGTTGTCTAAAAACCATGATGACCACTGATTGTAAGTGTGAGGGGAAACGTGAAAAAGTAAGGTTTTTGTCAAATAATAATAATAATAATAAATTTTATTTATGGGCGCCTTTCAAGAGTCTCAAGGACACCTTACAAAAATTTAGCAGGTAGAGGAAAAACATGTAAGGGGAATGAAATAAATAGTAGAGACATGACTAGTACACAAAGTAAATACAGAATTCAATACAAAACACAGTATGAGGCAATTGATGCACAGATGAAAAGGGACGGCACGTGGGGCTAAGGATAGGCAGTGGTGAAGAAATGGGTCTTCAGGCAGGACTGGAAGATGGTGAGGGACACGGAATTGTGGATCAGTTGGGGGAGGGTGTTCCAGAGCCTGGGAGCTGCCCTGGAGAAGGCTCTGTCCCCAAAACTGCGGAGGTTGGACTTGTGGATGGAGAGGAGACCAGCTGATGTGGATCTGAGGGACCGTGAGGGTTGGTAGGGGGAGAGGAGGTCAGTGAGATATGGGGGGGCCGGATGGTGGAGGGCTTTGTAGGTGAGGATCAGGATTTTGTAGGTGATCCGGTGGGAGATGGGAAGCCAGTGAAGTTGTTTGAGGACTGGAGTGATGTGATGCCAGGATTTGGTATGGGTGATGAGTCGGGCGGCTGCGTTCTGGACCAGTTGGAGTCGGTTGATGTAGGTGGAGCTGATGCCAAGGAGAAGTGAGTTGCAATAGTCCAGTCGGGAGGAGATGAAGGCATGGACGAGTCTTTCAGCAGCGGGCAGTGTGAGAGAGGGTCTGAGTTTGGCGATGTTGCGGAGATGAAAGAAGCAGGTTTTAATGACATGGCGGATGTGAGGCTCAAGGGAGAGGGTGGAATCAAAGATCACGCCAAGGTTGCGGGCCTGGGGAGATGGGGAGACAGTGGTGCCGTCGATGGTGAGAGTGGGGTTATTGATTTTGCTGAGTGTGGCTTTGGAGCCCATGAGGAGGAATTCTGTCTTATCGCTGTTGAGTTTGAGGAAATTATGTTGCATCCAGGTTTTTATAGCTGACAAACAGGAGTTGATATGGGAGTGGGGGGGGGGGGTGGGGGGTGGGGGGGGGGGAGGGGGGGGGGGGGGGGGGGGGGGGGGGGGGGGGGGGGGGGGATGTGGTGCCAAGGTAGATCTGGGTGTCATCAGCGTAACAGTGGAAGTCCAGATTGAAGTGGCGGAGTATCTGACCAAGGGGGAGGATGTAGATGATGAAGAGGAGGGGGCCGAGTACGGAGCCTTGGGGAACGCCTTGAGTGACTGTGGCTGAAGCAGAAGTGTGGTTGTGGAGAGAGATGAAGTGGGATCTGTTGGAAAGGTAGGAACGGAGCCAGCTGAGTGCAGAGCCTTCAATGCCGAGGTCTTTGAGTCTGGTGAGCAGGATGTTATGGTTCACTGTATCGAATGCTGCGCTCAGGTCGAGGAGGATGAGGATGTTGAGGGAACCAGTGTCAGCAGAGGTGAGGAGGTCGTTGAGGACTTTGAGGAGAGCAGTTTCTGTGCTATGGATGCCAGATTGGAGGGGTTCAAGTAGGATATACGCAAGGAGGTGGGAATGAAGTTGCGACGCAACGATACGCTCCAGTGCTTTTGAAAGAAAGGGGAGATGCACAAGGCTTTTTAAAAAATATGTTTGTTTTTTATATGGTGCTTTTAATGTAGTTAAACATTACATAATGGTTCATAGAATAGCTGCGTCTTTGCCTGTATTTTATCATAAATCTTAATACATGTCTAGGTGTCAAATTCAGAACTTGACAGCCTGCCATGCAAGGAGATATTGGGGTTGATGATAAATTGCTTAGCTAAGGAGACAGGTTTTAAGGAACATTTAAAAGTAGAAAGGGAGGGGGAGATGTAGAAAGGCTTAGGGTGATTTTTTTTTTTTGTTTAGTCATGTACACTATTGTCATGTGTACAGAGGTACAGTGAAAAGTCTGTTTCTAAATTTCTGGAGTTTAAAGCCAGGGCAGTGGGAGTTGCCGATTTGGGGGTGATTTAGTGAGGGATGTTCAAAGCTAGAATTAAGAGAGTATATGTTTTAGAGGGTTGCAGGTTTTGATTATAGTCATTACGCAACAGAAAGATTTGATTTAAAAAAAGAACATTCATAAACTCAGGTAATCTAGTTTTCAGTTATAGATAACTGTCCTAATTTGTTCAAGCTTCTCTCTAGTGGTCTGTCATCCAGATTGTCAATGAGCTGATGGCTTGATATGCAATCTTGAATGTTATACTTTACTGGATGTAATTATAGTAAAAACAGGGATTCATTTCGGTGCACTTGAAAGATTTCAAAATATCTGAATAGATATTCAATTATTTGCAATGTAAAAGTGTCAGAACTGTGGTAGACTGATGAATATCTAATGGCCGTACAGATCGTTAGGAGACTACATTTTTTTATCCAGCATCAAATGATCATTTCTGCATCAGAGCACCAGTTGTACTTTTAATATATATTTTTCACAAGTTTTATCCAACGTTGCATGGGATATAACCAGGGGACCAAGTGTGACTATAATATAAATGGCGGTGGTGTGGCTGATAGAGTGGCAAAGACGTTAATTACAGGCGATCTGTCTGGAAGATATGTGAGGAGGATATGAAAGGGGCCAGGGAGGCAAATAAAAATTAATGTTGGAACAGTGAGATATGAAACATTGCATTTGCTGGAAATGTGAAATAAAAGAGAATGTTGGAAGTACCCACTTGGTCATTAATTACATCAAGCCTGTTGACAAAGATAACATTTGTTTGGTAAATTGACCTCTACCTCTCGGAGGCTGAATGCCAGCTCTTTTATATCACCTCATACTTCCCTATAGATCATGATTCCACAACCAGAAATTAGGCCATAGCCTTCCAGCCACTAACCTCCTATCCTTTGATTTTCCTAGCACATCCTCCAGTGTCATAGACACCTACCTATTCATGCGCAGATCACTTCTGTCACCTCCCCTAAGATCCACAAGCATGATTGCCATTGTTTTTGCCTGTTCCTGCCTCACAAAACTCACTTGGTGCTTACTTCATTAATTTTTTCTGAGATTCTGAGATTCCCACCATATGGTGATACTTTATTGTCACTTGTACCAAGCTAGGTGCAGTGAAATTCTTTTTTTATGCATACAAAGTACATAAAAGAGTCACCACAAAGTCGGCAACAAAGTTACAAAAAGTACTAATTCCTTCTTCGCCCTCCCACATTGGGTCCCCCTTTATTCTCGGCGCTGCGGCCCGTCCACCTTGGCCCAACCCTGTCCTCGTCCCTATGTTGATAGCTTACTGGTCCCAAGCAGTTCATTTTAATCACATATTCCTCTAGATATCCGCCCCCATGCTCTGAGGGGCCTATAATAGGTTTCGAGGGAAATGGGCCAAACATAGGCAGGCGCAAATAATGTAGGTGGGATACGTTGGTCAGTGTAGGCAAGTTGAGCCGAAGGGTCGGTTTCCACGCTGTATGACTAAATGGAGCAGTCTTACTAAGACATCCTCACTCACTTATTTTCTGTAAGTGGATATTGTATGGGCATTGCATCATGATGCCACGTAAAACTTGCAAGTTTCATCACCTTTGCTTCAATTTCCCCAATGGCTCATCACTAATTCTTCCCTTTTGGTCAGAAGATGTTCTTAATTCCTCTCAGTGGATAGGTTTGCGAGAAATATCAAATGCCATTCCACAGACTTGTGCTTTTCCAAGATGCATCCTTTTCCCCTAATTGTGCCTTCCCTTCCACCATAGATGACAGGTTTCTCAAACACATCCTTTTCATTGTCTGCTTTTATACTCTCACCATCTCTCTCCCATCCAGAGCAAGAATAAGGTTCCTCTTATCCTAATCTATCATCTCATCTTCCTCCACGTTGACTTGTTCATCTTTGGTAATTTCCAGCATTGTTGACTTGTTGCCACCACCAGATACATCTTTCCCTCCATTATGTTCCTTTGCCTTGCCTGCTGCCCTTGTCTATTTCTGTAGAAGGATGGTTAGGAATAGCTGCCATAAAAAAATCGTGAGTGGCTGTACTTGGCACTTTGCTGTGGTGAAACATGAAGGCAGTACACATAACATTGTCACACACACACTGGCTGGATTCACTCTATGGACCCGGGTTCACCGTTGGCAGGAGTTCCCACGGTGACCGCAAGAAAATCTGCACAACTGTTCTCAACACTCTGAGGACAAAGATACATTCTTTTTTTTTTACACAGTATTATATTACAATTGTACGAAAGAAAATGAAATGCTGAATAATAGCTCATTAATACAATGCTTCCTTGGGGTTTCGTAGCTCGCTGAATAGAAAATGTTCTGATTTACTGTGAAACCTATTTGGAATACAAGGAATGCATTCCCTTTTGCAGCAATATCAATGCAATACTGTAAAGACAGAAATCTAACTGATGATCTTGCCAAAACTTGTGAAAACCTGTTCTGTTTGCACTGTTGCAGAGTGCATTAATGCCAGCCAAGTTGATCTTTAAGACTGAAGATGGAGGCAAATATCCTGTTATATTCAAGCATGGTGATGATCTCCGTCAGGATCAACTTATCCTGCAAATTATTTCACTTATGGACAAGGTAGGAAACGAACCAGACATGTGCCAGCAGCAAAAGCCTGACAGATAACTTTGTTGTTTTATTGTGCATATCTTAATATCTAACAAAAATTAGCATCATTGTTTAATTGACATATAAAGAGATATGGTACATAAAAGTGGGTATAACCAAACATAGCTACACCCTAATCAGACATAACTGAAAATTGAATTTAACTGCAATACATTTACAAAAATACAGAAAAGATAAGACTTACAATAGCATACATTGCCTTGATATGTGTTAATGTAGGATGTCCTTTTTATCACAGTAATTTGAACTGTTTTTGATGTTTTGAGCAGAGTTTGAACCAATTAAAAAAATTCCTTATAATTTCACTGTTGTTCAACAGCAGGTTCTTGCCTACCATAGATGTTGGGCTCACTGGTCTATATTTTCCAGGCTTTTCCTTGTAGCCGAACATGGTGCCTAGTTAAACTGATCTTATCTGCCTAAACATGATCTATAGCCCTCTATTCCCTGCACATCCATGTTCCTAGCTAAAAGTCTCTTAAACAACACTTTCATATTATGTTTCCACCACCCCTGGCTATGCATTCCAGATTCCCTATAGGTGCATCATGACTTCCTGATTTTTATATTCAATGCCCCTAGCAATGAAAGCAAGAACACTACATGGTTTTTTTTATCACCCTGATAAATAAAGGCACAACATTAACTATCCTCCAGTAACACTATACTCGCAATGATTAATTTATCTCAGCCAGCCTGAAATGTATTCTCTAGTTTTCTACAGTGTCCTTGGATATATCTGATCGCACTCGTCAGAATTACCTACTTATTGTACTTGATTTTGGCTTGATTGAATTTATGCATAATATGGTTTGATTGGATAGCATGCGAAACAAAGCTTTTCCCTCTATCTCCATACACATGACAATAATAAATCATATGCTTTAGAATGTGCAGCACCTCCTCAAGTGTAATAGGACTGTCCTCAAGATACCCTCATTAACTATCCCAAGTTCCCTAGTTTTCATGTTGATTCTCTATGATAAAAACAGAAAAGAAATAGTGAGTATTTTGCCCATCTCCTGCAGCTCCAGACTGCTTCAATTTCTGAGGTGGCTCGTTTTTATAATTACACTTTTCCCTTTAGTACATAAAATATTTATTTGATTCTCCTTAATCTTACCTGCCTGTGCCAAGTCCTGCCCATTATTGAACCACTGTGATCATGTTAAATCTGTCATTACTGTGTGAAGTGGTTGTTTCTGGTGTTTGCTGTTAAGTTTGTTGCTGATCCTCCACTGCAGTATGCTGCAATAGACATTCTTGTGGAATATTCACGGTCAATAATCTGATGCAAACTAAGTATTTTCACACTTTTCTCCCTATAAATGTCATTGAAAATGTTGAATTGTGTTAATTGTGGTAATTAAAGACAAAATCAATATTAATGCTGAATAACCAAACACACCCTGAAAATTACATTTAATTGTTAAATCTCATTCTTCTGGACAACAATTAAAATGTGTGTGTTTCAATGAAAAACATCTAATCTTAAATCATTGTGTGGGAGGAGATCTTCACTGTCTGCAAAACCACTCACTTTTGTATCATCAGCAAACTTGCTAACCTTGCCCTATATGTTCTCATCCAAATCATTGATGTAGATGACAAACAGTAACTGAACCCTGAGTCACACTACTAATCACAGGCTTCCAGTCTGAGAAGCAACCTTCCACCATCACCCTCTGCTTCCTTCCACTGAGCCAGTTTGCTATCCTTTCAGCTATATCTCCTTGGATCCCATGCGATATAACCTTCCAGAGCAGCCTATCATGCAGAATCTTGTTGAGTGCCTTCCTGAAATCCATGTACACAACATCTACAGCTCTGCCCACATCGACATTTTTGGTCACATCTTCAAACAAAATCAATCAGATTTGTGAGAAACGACCTCCCACGTACAAAACCATGCTGACTATCCCCAATCAGCCCTTGCTCATCTAAATGCCTGTATAACCTATCCATCAGAATACTCTCTAATAACTTTGCAACTACAGATGTTAAGCCCACCCGGCCCATAGTTCCCAGCATTTTCTCTGCAGCCCTTCTTGAAAAGAGGCACAACATTTGCCACTCTCCAGTCTTCTGGCACCGGTCCTGTATATAAGGACAGCTCATAAATTTCAACCAGTGCTCCCGCAATTTCCTCTCTAGTTTCCCGCAATGACCTGATCAGGCCCTAGAGATTTGTCTATCTTTATACACGACAGTACCTTCAGTACTTTTTCGACGGTAACACTGACTGCTCTATAACCATATAACATATAACCATATAACAATTACAGCACGGGAACAAGCCATCTCGGCCCTACAAGTCCGTGCCGAACACTTATTTTCCCCTAGTCCCATCTAACTGCACTCAGACCATAACCCTCCATTCCTTTCCCATCCATATACCTATCCAATTTATTTTTAAATGATAAAATCGAACCTGCCTCCACCACTTCCACTGGAAGCTCATTCCACACAGCTACCACTCTCTGAGTAAAGAAGTTCCCCCTCATGTTACCCCTAAACTTCTGTCCCTTAATTCTGAAGTCATGTCCTCTTGTTTGAATCTTCCCTACTCTCAATGGGAAAAGCTTATCCACGTCAACTCTGTCTATCCCTCTCATCATTTTAAAGACCTCTATCAAGTCCCCCCTTAACCTTCTGTGCTCCAAAGAATAAAGACCTAACTTATTCAACCTTTCTCTGTAACTTAGTTGCTGAAACCCAGGCAACATTCTAGTAAATCTCCTCTGTACTCTCTCTATTTTGTTGACATCCTTCCTATAATTGGGCGACCAAAATTGTACACCATACCCCAGAATTGGTCTCACCAATGCCTAGTACAATTTTAACATTACATCCCAACTTCTATACTCAATGCTCTGATTTATAAAGGCTAGCACACCAAAAGCTTTCTTTACCACCCTATCTACATGAGATTCCACCTTCAGGGAACTATGCACAGTTATTCCTAGATCCCTCTGTTCAACTGCATTCCTCAATTCGCTACCATTTACCATGTACGTCCTATTTTGATAGGACGTACATAGGACACTGCCATTGACTGCCCCAAGTCCTCCGTCCTACTGTCTTTCTCCTCAGTAAATACAGAGGACAAATACTCATTGAGGACCTTATCGATCTCCTGTGGCTCCACACAGAGGTGACCGCTTTGATTCCTGAGAGGTCCCACTATCTCTCGAGTTACCCTTTTCCCCCTTATGTTTTTATAAAATCTTTTGGGATTGTACTTAATGCTATCCGCCAGATCCATCTCCTGGCCCCTTTTTGCCCTTCTTATCTCCTTTTTCAGTTTACTCATTCATTCCAGAAACTCCTCCAGGGATACACTTGATCCCAGCTGCCTATACCTGTCCCATGCATCCTTCTTGTTTTTGACCAATGCCTCAATTTCCCTCGTCAGCCAAGCTTCCTTACGTTTGCCTGCTTTGCACATCACTAACAGAGACGTACATATCCTGACCTTTCATCAGCACATCTTTAAAAACATCCCACGTGCCTGAAGTTCCTTTCCCCTCAAATAACATGCTTCATTCAACTTGAATGAGACCCTCTCTCATATCCTCAAAGTTGGCCTTACTTCAGTTGAGCATTTTAACACATGGACCCTTTCCATCCTTATCCATAACTATCTTAAACCTAATTGTACTGTGGTCACTGGTCCCAAAAGGCTCCTCCACAAACACTTCATTAACTTGCCCTTCCCAATTTCCCAATACTAGATCCAGCGTTGCCCTCTCACACGTGGGGGCCTCTGCATACTGCTTAAGAAAACTCTCATGAACACTTTTGAGGAATTGCACCCCATTTAAACGCTTCACACTATGATTTTTCCAGCATATATTGGGAAAGTTAAAATCCCCTACTACAACAACCTTATTTCATCTGCAGCTGTCTGCAATCTCCTGGCATAATTGTTCTTCTAATTCCTGTTGACTATCCCTCTATTCCCTCCACTTCCATGTGCCAATCCAAAAGTCTCTAAACACCACTATTACATGTGCTTCCACCACAACCCCTGGCAGTACATACCAGGCCCCCACCTCTCTGTGTAAAAACCTTGCCCCGCATAAACTATCCCATCTCACCTTATAGCTAGTGTTGGACATTTTCACCGTTGGAAAAGGTTTCTGACTGTCCTACCTATATATGTCTCTCATCATTTATATACTTCTGTCAAGTCATCCCTCAACCTCGGACGTTCCAGAGAAAACAATCCAAGTCTATCCAGCCTCTCCCTGTCACGGAAACTGTCTAATCCAGGCTGCATTCTGGTAAACCTCCTCTGTACCTCTCCAAAGCGCCCAGATCTTTCCTGTAATTAGACAACCAGAACTGCACGCAATATTGTAAAGTATAAACAGTGTAATGAAGTCCTATAGACCTGCATCATGAGTTCCAGACTCTAATATTCAATGTCCTTAGCAATGAAGATAAGCATATCAAACATCCTCTTTACCACCCTTTCTACTTCTGCTGTCACCTTTTGTGAGATATGAACTCCAAGATTCTTCTGCAAATCAATGCTTTTAAGGAGCTTGCCATTAACTGTATCGTCTCTCCTCGCAGTCTACCTCCCAAAGTACACCATCTCACAAGAGTTAAACTCCATCTGCCATTTCTCCGCCCTTTTCTGCAGCTAATCTATATTCCACTGTATCTTACGACAGGATTCCACACTGATCACCGACCTCCAGCCATAATATCTACCCTCCACCATACCCTCTGCCCTCTATGAATAAGCCATTTTTGAATCCATACAACCAAGTCAACTTGAATCTTGTATCTTAATCTTCTGGATCAGCCTACCATGAGGAACATTATCAAAAGCCTTACTAAAATCCTTGTATACAACATGCACTGCCCTACCTTCATCAATCTCTTTGTCACCTACTCAATAAACTCAAATCAGGTCAGTGAGGCACGACCTGTCGTGTACAAGGCCATGCTGACTATCCATAATTCTTCCATCTCTTTTTGCAAGCTGCAAAAATCATGCCCAAAATCTTGTGAAATAAGCATGCATTAAGAAGTGTGCATTAAGCATATTTGTGAAACAGGGAGTTATGCAAACGTCGAGGAATAAGTAGGGCACCATGATTGATTCAATTTTGTGGGCTTAAGAAGCCAGCTTGGATATCAGTTGATATATAACCAACTCATTGTGTTGTAAACCTATTGGGTTCATGTGTTTCTGCCTGCTCAATTCATCAGATCTTCAGATAATTCCATGATAATACCTATTTATTTAATCAAATAATATTTTGAATAAGGATACTGGTGGGAATTTCAAACTAACATACGGGATTTCATGACATCATATACAGAGAATGTCCTGTGGCTGCCAGTTCCCTCGAGCACTTAAGTTTTCTTTTTGTCGTCCCCTTCTCTATCTTTTCTCTGTATCCTAAGCCGATGGCAATGTTCCCATAATATTTACATATACTAGTCCAAGGATTTTCATTAGATTTAATCAGCCGAGTTTAACCTCTGCTTCGCTCTTCTGGTGCAGTGGCTCCCCAGGAAATCTATTGCTGTTGGCATTCTGCATGACTTCAGTATATTTATGTCAATAATTAAATTGATGAATATTTTAAATACATCATTTATATTATAACATTTTCTGGATTTTTAATTGTCATCTTGCTTTCTTTTCAGCTTTTACGGAAAGAAAATCTTGATTTGAAATTGACGCCTTATAAAGTGTTGGCGACCAGCACTAGACATGGTGAAACACTTTCCCCAATTAAGCGATGTGTATATCTGTGTACATTACAATTGCATTAAGGGAATGGTTGCATTTGAACTCTGTGAGGATATAGAATAGGCTCCAGATGAAGTTGACAAAATTCTACTTAAAATACAAACATAATATTAACATTCTATTTCACATTCTGGTCCAGTGTCAAGGGGAATTCATGCTGCATCTGGTACCTGTTTTTCATTAATTTACAGTATATGGAATTCACTTGTTTCCCATCCCAAATTGAGAAGATGATGGTAAGACACCATCTCGTACTGCCACAGTGCTTCTTTCTGGGCAACCTTACAAGATAGATGGAGCTCTATCATTTGGCTCATTGAGTCTATGCAAGCTCCCAGAGCAATCCCGTTCCCTCGCTAATTTCCCCTGTAACCTGTTCTCCCATGTTTCTATTAACTTCCCCTCAATTCACTCTCATCGGGATACCCACATACACCAGTGGCAATTTATTTACCTATTCCCATGTCTTTGAGATGTGGGAGGAATCCTTAGCACCTGGAAGAAACACATGTAGTTGAAGTAGAGTTACTTGTGTGGAATACTACTTCCGATTTAGATACCAGGCCCAGAGTCCTCCTGAGGAGAACTTGGCCAAATTGATTGAGCTGCGAACAACTTTGTAGTGATCAGATATGATATCTAGGTTGATGCTCTTCAGTTTTGTTCTTATTTTGTTTTAATGTAATTTTAATGCAATTGAATGCTGACCACATCTTCCTTAGTGCAATGAAGAGTTAACCACATTGGTGTTACATTAAGGGATAATTTACAATAGTCAATTATGCAACCACTATGTATGACCAAAAAAACGGAACATCTAGCAGAAACCTACGTAGTTATAGTAGAATTTGTATACTTCAGACACACAACACCCAAACTTGGGTGCCTGGAGCTGTGAGACAGTCGTGCTAACTACTGTGTGGCCATTGAAAAAGAGATTCTCCCAGCTGATCCCCGATATGCTATCTTCATCTTGGCTCTTATTATTTTGAATCTCTGGTTCGAAGAGTACCAGATACGAGGTCACAGTCATTGTGTAAAAGGGCAGCCACGTAGAACCAAGATGAACAAAAGTTTCTTCACGAAGATCGATCTTTAGAATTCTCTAAGCCAGAGCACAGATTTGCTCATACACGGATTACATTAAAAAATGATCAATAGATTTTTGTTTTCCAAGGAAATCAAGTGATTTGGGAATAGAACTGGTGGGTGGAGTTGAAGTTGATGATCAGTCTTAATCCTTCTTAATGAGCAGTGCTATGAATTTGAATGGTTTTCCTGATATTTCATATTCCCATTAATATCTACATTAAAAGCTCAAATGCATGTATTGTCCTCATGCAAAAGTCATCCAATAATATTGAAAGTCGCATGTGTCAGTAATAAGCTATATGGTAGATTGATTATATTTAACATTGGATTGCTTAGTAGTTTTTGTTTTGAGTTGAATGAACAATTTGGCAGCATATTTCACTGCCTGTAAAATTCTAATGTTGTGAAAGCATCATGTCCCCATCAATGCACTTGGACAGGTAAACAGGTCAGTGAGCAGAATATAATGCATTTTAAATTGTTTCTCTGTCTTGCTTGATTCCATTTCATGAACACGGTGAGTAGGTACTTTAACCAAGCTGCTTGTTCATACCAAGCATAGGAAAGATTGAACATGTTTTGGATAATAAAATGAGGTGTGATACTTGGCAACTTTTAAACATGTTTATATTGAATGTGGCATGCCCTTGCATAAAACTGAATGCACCATATATTCTTGTTTTATTCTTCAGTAATATTTAAACTCTTCTTCAGGGTTCATGCAGTTTATTCAATCTGTGCCTGTTGCTGAAGTGTTGGCTACAGAAGGAAGTATACAGGTGAAATAAATTTGTAATTTTCTGTATCTGTCTTTTCAAAAGAGAACCAATAAGTGAATTCCATTTTATGTCCAAGAAGGAACTGCAGATGCTGGAAAATCGAAGGTACACAAAAATGCTGGAGAAACTCAGCGGGTGCAGCAGCATCTATGGAGCGAAGGAAATAACCCGTCTGAAGAAGGGTTTCGGCCCGAAACGTCACCTATTTCCTTCGCTCCATAGATGCTGCTGCACCCGCTGAATTTCTCCAGCATTTTTGTGTACCTTCCATTTTATGTCCCTTTTGTTTTGTTTGCCTAAAATATATTCATTCAGATTAAGCAGCAGCACTTCAGATATAATTCAACAATCATTCACTATTTCAATAATCACATAACAACAATTTAGATCTTTGAGAATGTGGGATTAAATAAAATGATACTGCAATCACAGCAGTACATACTTCATTGTCAAACTACATTAACTCCTTAACTGAATCTCCGGTATTGGATACACACCTGTTGTTGTAAACTAGGTCAGCTCACGATGCCCCCTGACTGCTTAAACTTGTTCAAATTTATCTCATTCCAATTGAAGTAAAAAGAAAACCATTGGTTTCTAATTTATTTAATTATCACAAACCATGCCATGCGTGTGCTTCTAAGAACACAGTAATTGTTCTGTTGTTTTCATCTGCATTGCTGAAACTGGGGTAACTAAAGACTACAACCAATTGCTAAGTTCCCAAATGTATTTTTTTCCTTCAGTCGCTGACTCAAAAGAAGTTGGTCTACAGCTGTGTGTTTATTTAGAAACATAGAAAATAGATGCAGGAGTAGGCCAATAGACCCTTCGAGGCAGCACTGCCAGTCAATGGCTGATCATCCAGAATCAGTACCCTGTTCCTGCTTTCTCCCCATATCCCTTGATTCTGTTAGCCCTAAGAGCTATATCTAAATCTCCCTTGACTACATCCAGTGAATTAGCCTCCACTGCCTTCTGTGGCAGAGAATTCCACAGATTCACAACTCTCTGGCTAAAAAGGTTTTTCATCATCTCAGTGCTAAATACCCCTTATTCTTAAACTGTGACTCCTGGTTCTGGACTCCCCCAACATGGGGAACATTTTTCCTGCAGCTAGCCTGTCCAATCACTTAAGAATTGTATATGTTTGTATAAGATCCCCTCTCATCTTAAATTCCAGCGAATATAAGCACAGTCGATTCATTCTTTTATTATATGTCAGTCCTGCCGTCCTGGGAATTAACCTGGTGAACCTACGCTGCACTCCCTTAATAGCTAGAATGTCCTTCCTCAAATTAGGAGACCAAAACGGCACACAATACTCCAGGTGCGGTCTCGCCAAGTCTCAGTACAACTGCAGTAGGACCTCCTTGCTCCTACACTCAAATCCTTTCGCTATGAAGGCCAATGTGCCATTAGCTTTCTTCACTGCCTGCTGTACCTGCATGCTTACTTTCAGTGACTGATGTACAGGGGCACCTAGGTCTCGTTGCACCTCCCATTTTCCTAATCTGACACCATTCAGATAATAATCTGAATTTATTTAAGATTTATACTGATTTAACCCAAAGACTCCCATGTGTGGATAAAACTTATTTTTTGCCTTTCCACCACCTCCACCCATCTGCCAAAAAAGAACGTAACCAGCACTTGATTAAATCTAAATTAATAGTGTCAAGTATGCAAATAAACCTCTTCTAGGTTATTTTCAAATTGTCCACCCACCCTTATGGGACACTTACAGTAGAAATGCATTGCTGCAGGCAGCTTCTT